>NC_138197.1:37641345-38241345 GCF_964194105.1 Spermophilus citellus
AAAGCTGCCTAGCCAGCGCTGGGGGAGGGGCAAGCAGAAAAAATCAAAACCATAGAGTGCCAGGGATCCCAAAAGCCAACGGTGTGACCCCGGAGATCCAGGCTGTCTGATACGCGCGGCCTGCCCCGAGGCTACAGAAGGCGTGGCGCCGCAGAGAAGGGGTTAACCAGTCAGCAGGGAATTAAGTGGCTGCGACACGGTGGTATCCCACCAGCCAAGCCCAAGCCCGCACTGACCCCCGGGCTGAGTTCGGGATTGCAGTCGGGGAAGGAAGCCGGTAAGGCCCCGCCCCCCACAAGGGACACTCCGCTAAGGCAAACAGCGGCCACCATCTTAGAGGGCTGAAGTACCCACCGCCACTCTCCGACAGATTGCAGCAACAAAACAGGTGTGTGTGACCCAGCCCAGCCCCCAAACTTAGGGGGATTTCGCATAAAATCCCTCCTAGACTTTCAGGGGGAGGCAGTATCAGAGTGAGCCTGCATAAAGACTAAAGGGGAGCTAGAGGCACCTGACCCTCAACCCCCCCTCTCATCAGCGGACAAAACAAAGGCAAACAGCGGCCACCATCTTAGAGAGCTGAAGTATCCACTGCCACTCTCCCACAGATTGCAACAAAACAGGCCCAGAGTATAGCTTGAACTGCCGAGAACCATCACTGAGGGGAAATCTGGTCTAGCAGGAGAACCCAAGCCTAGCAGGAGAGAACAGGAGACTAGAGGCAAGGCTCTCGTGACTGGGCAGCTGTAAACTGCAGGCCCGCCGGCGACAGTTCATCCACTGCCAGGGTAACTGGGTGGTAGGAGAACGCCCTCCCGCTGGCGATGGATCACCTGCCCACGGCCTGAGATACTGGGCGGCGGGAGTCTGCCTGCCTGCCACGACCGGGTGCTGAAACCAAACAGAGACAGTCCACTCACACCCCCCCATTAGGGCACCCCGGCAAGGAGACTGGGGCACGGCATAGCAGAGTAGTGTCGTCACTGGAGCTCGGACGTCGGAATTCCTTCCCAGCAGAATCCACGTTAGCAGGCATAGTTCAACAACACAAAGGAGAGACATCAGAGTAATACAGAAACAAAACAAATCTATAGAAGAGAGCAGAAACACGACAATCAAAAAGAACTGGAAAGTAATGTGGACAACATGAGAAAACAAGGGAAAAAAGGATTTCAAACAATGCAAGACAACTCAATTCTACAAGAGGACATAGAAACTTCAGAAACAGGGATATGGAAAGAACTCAGGGGATACCTAACTCAGATGGAAAGGAATATTAGAGAAGACATGAGACAGCAAGTCCAAGAAATAAAAGTATATTTTGAAAATGAATTAAACAAACAAATTCAAATGGCAAAGAACGAGATCTACCAGGAGATAGAGATCTTAAAAAAAAATCAAACAATAATCCTAGAATTGCAGGAAACTATAAGCCAAATTAAAAACTCAAACGAGAATATTACAAATAGACTTGATCAAGTAGAAGTCAGAACATCAGATAATGAAGACAAGGTTTATCAACTTGAACAGAATATAGTCAACACAGAAAAGATGCTTAAATCCCATGAACAATCTATTCAAGAGTTATGGGATGTCATAAAAAAACCAAATCTGAGAGTCATAGGGATAGAAGAAGGCACAGAGTTTCAAACCAAAGGAATGGACAACATATTAAATGAAATAATTCTAGAAAACTTCCCAGAGATGAAAGATGGAATGGATTGCCAAATCCTGGAAGCCTACAGGACCCCAAACATTCAAAACCATAATAGACCAACCCCAAGACATATAATTATGAAGATAGCCAACATACAGAACAAGGAGAGAATATTAAAAGCTACGAGAGAAAAGAGGCAGATTACTTTCAGGGGTAAACCAATTAGGTTAACGACCGATTTCTCATCACAAACTTTGAAAGCGAGAAGATCCTGGAATAATGTATTTCAAACGCTGAAAAATAATGGATTCCAACCAAGAATACTATATCCAGCAAAATTGAGCTTCAAATTTGACAATGAAATTAAAATCTTTCATGATAAACAAAAGCTAAAAGAATTTGCAGCAAGAAAACCAGCTCTGCAAAGCATTTTGAACAAAACACTACAAGAAGAGGATTTGATAAATAGTGCCCAAAACTAACAGCAGGAGGTATCTCAGTAAAGGGGGAGGAAAACAACCAAAAAGCAAAACTAGCCAAACTAAAATAAATAAATAAAGAAGCATGACTGGAAATACAAATCATATCTCAATTGTAACCTTAAATGTTAATGGCCTAAATTCACCAATCAAGAGACATAGGCTAGTAACCTGGATCAAAAAAACAAATCCAACAATATGCTGCCTTCAGGAGACTCATATGATAGGAAAAGATATACACAGGCTGAAGGTAAAAGGTTGGGAAAAATCATACCACTCATATGGCCCTCGGAAGCAAGCAGGAGTGGCCATACTCATATCGAATAAAATCAACTTCAAACCTAAGTTAATCAAGAAGGATAAAGAAGGTCACTATATACTGTTAAAAGGAACCATCCACCAACAAGACATAACAATCATCAATTTGTATGCACCAAACAATGGAGCTGCAACGTTCATAAAACAAACTCTCCTCAAGTTCAAGAGTCAAATAGACCACAACACAATAATTATGGGTGACTTCAACACACCGCTCTCGCCATTAGACAGATCCTCTAGACAAAAGCTGAATAAAGAAACTATAGAACTCAACAGCACAATCAATAACCTAGACTTAACCGACATATATAGAATATATCAACCATCATCAAGTGGATACACGTTCTTCTCAGCAGCACATGGATCCTACTCAAAGATAGACCATATATTATGCCATAAGGCAACTCTTAGGAATTATAAGGGTGTGGAGATAATACCATGCACCATATCTGACCATAATGGAATGAAATTGGAAATCAATGATAAAAGAAGGAAGGAAAAATCCTACATCACATGGAAAATGAACAATATATTATTGAATGATCAATGGGTTGTAGAAGACATAAAGGAGGAGATGAAAAAATTCTTAGAGTCAAATGACAACACAGACACAACATACCAGAATCTATGGGACACAATGAAAGCAGTTTTAAGAGGGAAATTCATTTCTTGGAGTTCTTAACTCAAAAAAAGAAAAAACCAACAGATAAATGAACTCACACAACACCTCAAAAACCTAGAAAAGGAAGAGCAAAACAACAGCAAATATAGTAGAAGACAAGAAATAATTAAAATTAGAGCAGAAATCAACGAAATTGAAACAAAAGAAACCATTGAAAAGATAGATAAAACTAAAAGTTGGTTCTTTGAAAAAATAAATAAGATAGACAAGCCCTTAGCCATGCTAACGAAAAGAAGAAGAGAGAGAACTCAAATTACTAACATACGGGATGAAAAAGGCAATATCACAACAGACACTACAGAAATACAGAAGATAATTAGAAAGTATTTTGAAACCCTATATTCCAATAAAATAGAAGATAATGAAGATATCGATAAATTTCTTAAGGCATATGATTTGCCCAGATTGAGACAGGAAGACACACACAATTTAAACAGACCAATAACAAAAGAAGAAATAGAAGAAGCCATCAAAAGACTACCAACTAAGAAAAGCCCTGGACCAGATGGCTATACAGCGGAGTTCTACAAAACCTTCAAAGAAGAATTAATACCAATACTTTTCAAGCTATTTCAAGAAATAGAAAAAGAAGGAGCTCTTCCAAATTCATTCTATGAGGCCAACATCACTTTGATCCCAAAACCAGACAAAGATACTTCAAAGAAAGAAAACTACAGACCAATATCTCTAATGAACTTGGATGCAAAAATTCTCAATAAAATTCTGGCGAATCGAATACAAAAACATATCAGAAAACTTGTGCACCATGATCAAGTAGGATTCATTCCTGGGATGCAAGGATGGTTCAATATACGGAAATCAATAAATGCTATTCACCACATCAATAGACTTAAAGACAAGAACCACATGATCATCTCGATGGATGCAGAAAAAGCATTTGACAAAGTACAGCATCCCTTTATGTTCAAAACACTAGAAAAACTAGGGATAACAGGAACTTACCTCAACATTGTAAAAGCTGTATATGCTAAACCTCAGGCTAGCATCATCCTAAACGGAGAAAAACTGAAGGCATTTCCTCTAAAATCTGGAACAAGACAGGGATGCCCTCTATCACCACTTCTATTCAATTTAGTTCTCGAAGTACTAGCCAGAGCAATTAGACAGACAAAAGAAATTAAAGGCATAAAAATAGGAAAAGAAGAAATTAAACTATCGCTATCTGCAGATGACATGATAATATACTTAACAGACCCAAAAGAGTCTACAAAGAAGCTGCTAGAGTTAATAAATGAATTCAGCAAAGTGGCAGGGTATAAAATCAACACGCATAAATCAAAGGCATTCCTGTATATCAGCAACAAAACCTCGGAAATGGAAATAAGGAAAACCACTCCATTCACAATATCCTCAAAGAAAATAAGATACTTGGGAATCAACCTAACAAAAGAGGTGAAAGATTTATACAATGAAAACTACAGAACCATAAAGAGAGAGATAGAAGAAGATCTCAGAAGATGGAAAAATGTACCCTGTTCATGGATAGGCAGAACTAACATCGTCAAAATGGCGATATTACCCAAACTTCTCTACAGGTTTAATGCGATGCCAATCAAAATCCCAATGGCATTTCTTGTAGAAATAGACAAAGCAATCATGAAATTCATATGGAAAAACAAAAGACCCAGAATAGCAAAAGCAATTCTAAGCAGGAAGTGTGAATCTGGAGGCATAGCGATACCAGAGGTCAAACTGTACTACAAAGCAATAGTAACAAAAACAGCATGGTACTGGTACCAAAACAGGTGGGTAGACCAATGGTACAGAATAGAAGACACAGAGACTAATCCACAAAGTTACAACTATCTTATATTTGATAAAGGGGCTAAAAGCATGCAATGGAGGAAGGATAGCATTTTCAACAAATGGTGCTGGGAAAATTGGAAATCCATATGCAACAAAATGAAATTGAATCCCTTTCTCTCGCCATCCACAAAAATTAACTCAAAATGGATCAGGGAGCTAGGTATCAAATCAGAGACACTGCGTCTGATAGAAGAAAAAGTTGGCTACGATCTACAAATTGTGGGGTCAGGCTCCAAATTCCTCAATAGGACACCCATAGCCCAAGAGTTAACAACAAGAATAAACAAATGGGACTTAATTAAACTAAAAAGTTTTTTCTCAGCAAGAGAAACAATAAAAGAGGTAAATAGAGAGCCTACATCCTGGGAACAAATCTTTACCCCCCACACCTCCGATAGAGCCCTAATATCCAGAATGTACAAAGAACTCAAAAAATTAAACAATAAGATAACAAATAACCCAATTAACAAATGGGCCAAGGACCTCAACAGACACTTCTCAGAGGAGGACATACAATCAATCAACAAGTACATGAAAAAATGCTCACCATCTCTAGCAATCAGAGAAATGCAAATCAAAACCACCCTAAGATACCATCTCACTCCAGTAAGATTGGCAGCCATTATGAAGTCAAACAACAACAAGTGTTGGCGGGGATGTGGGGAAAAGGGTACACTTGTACACTGCTGGTGGGACTGCAAAATGGTGAGGCCAATTTGGAAAGCAGTATGGAGATTCCTGGGAAAGCTGGGAATGGAACCACCATTTGACCCAGCTATCGCACTTCTCGGACTATTCCCTGAGGACCTTAAAAGAGCGCACTAAAGGGATACGGCTGCATCAATGATTATAGCGGCACAATTCACAATAGCTAGACTGTGGAACCAACCTAGATGCCCTTCAATTGATGAATGGATAAAAAAAATGTGGCATCTATACACAATGGAGTATTATGCAGTACTAAGAAATGACAAAATCATAGAATTTGCGGGGAAATGGATGGCATTAGAGCAGATTATGCTAAGCGAAGCTAGCCAAGCCCTAAAAAACAAATGCCAAATGTCTGCTTTGATATAAAGAGAAAAACTAAGAACAGAACAGGAAGAAAGAGCATGAGGAAAAGACTACAGTAAACAAAGACGAATGGGGGGAGAGAAACGGAGAGAGAAGGGAAAGCATATGGAAATGGTAGGAGACCTTCAAGGATACATAAAATTATAAGAGGTTATGAGGGGCAAGGGGGAGGGAAAAAAAAAAGGGAGAGAATTGAACAACAGCAGGGGAGGTAGAGAGGGAAGATGGGAGGGGAGGGGAGGGGAGGGGGGATAGTAGGGGATAGGAAAGGTAGCAGAATACAACAGTCACTAATATGCCATTATGTAAAAATGCGAATATGTAACAGATGTGATTCTGCAATCTGTATTTGGGGTGAAAATGGGAGTTCAAAGCACAATTTGAGTCTAATGTATGAAAGATGATATATCATGAACTATGTAATGCGATAAATAATCAATAAAAAAAAAAAGAAAAGTAAAGGGAGGTGAGGGGACAAAACCAGACAATGTTATGTAGTAACTGGCATTTTCCTTCTTTTAGAGTCTTGGCATATCATTGTCTATCATTTATATCTAAGTGGGAATCAGAAATATTCTTAGTTGTTCTTCACCCTGTTGATTGTTTTTAAATCTAGGTTTATTGAAGTGTAATTTATATATACTAAAACTAACTTTAAATGTACATGAGTCTTAAATGAGTCTTGATGAAGATATACCATGTAACCACCTCTACCAGAATTAACACATATGACATTTCTGTCACCTGAACAATTTTTGTGGGCTTTTTAAATATAAATTTCATGATTTTATTTTCTATTTATGTAAAGAATAACATTGATACTTCATGAAAATTACATTGAACCTATAGAGTACCTTGGGTAGTAGAGACATTTTAACAATATTGATTCTTCTAATTTATGAACGGGGGATATCTTGCCATTTTTGTGTGTGTGTGTTCCCTTCAATTTTTTTCAACAGTATCTTTACATTTGCATTGAGGAGACATTTCAATTCCTTGGTTAATTTTATTCTTAGGTATTTTTGTAGCTATTTTGAGTGGAATTATGTTGTTTATTTCTCTTTGAACAAGTTTATTATTTTGTGGCCTTTTGTATTCAGCTCCCTCCCTTCATACCTAACCCCTAGTAACCATTGATCTGATTTCTGTTTATATAATTTTGCTTTTTACAGAATGTTACATGAATGGAATCAGGCAGTATGTAGACTTTTGTGTCTTGTGTCTTTCTCTTAACCTGTTAAGTCCCAAGTTTCCAGTTCTACAAATATTGCAATAAATTAGCACAGGTGCAAAAATTACCATAAATGATATATTTGTTGCTCAGTATAAGTCCACATCTAGGATTATGTGACTGAATGGGTTAACATAATACTTTTGACTCTCTCAAAGTTGTTGTTGTATGTATCTGTAATTTATTCCTTTCTAAGGTGAGGAATATTCTGTTGTATAGATGTACATAATTCTTTTATCCATATACCAGCTGATGGACATTTGGATTATTTCAGTTAGGGGTGATTATGAATAAAGCTGCTATAAACATTCACATATAAAAAAAAAAAAAAAAGAATAAAAAGCAAAGCATACGCTATAGTTTAGCACATTGCTTTCTAACTCACCAAATGAACAAATAAAAACAATTATTGTACCTTTTTACGTTCACATTAACCAAGTACCAAATATCATTTTTAAAGCTTAAGAATATGAATTATATTGTAAATATAATATTTAATAATCTTTAATATAAGCATCAAATTTACATATTCCTTTATTCCTTTTTTTCACTAGGTTTTGGATAAGAACCTATCCTAAAATGGATGTGTCTGTGAGTAGCCTCCTTCTATTGATATATCATTTGAATTTGGGGGACCGCCTCCCTCGACTGGGGATTTTCACTCTGGCTCTTTGCTGACCTCTTCGTGCACTGCTGGAGAAGTCTTTTAACATCTCAGACAATCAGGTTCTTCACATGAAGAATAATATTAGACATATGTGAATATTAAAAAGTTATGAAGAATGCATATAAACCTACCACAAAAACAGAACAACTTTCTCTTTTTACTTGCCACTTATTACAATGCCCACTTTTTATTTCATAGAATCTACATAGAAAAGATAGTCAACATGTATTTTTTTCAATAAATAAATGAATGAGCAACATTAAGAAAGCAAGAAAATCTATTCCAGACGCAAACTCTAAAACTTGAAGGGATTTTTTGTGAAAATAAGCCACAAACAAAGAATTCTTCATTTCTGAAAATACATAGGGTTCTAACACTGTTTCAACAACACTGAATACAAGATACATGACCATGTTTTCCTCTCCTCATCCCACAACTTAAACCTATTTATATTTTTCACATATTTAATTAAGTTACTTTCTATTTCTGTAACACAACTAATATTATTATTATATGCACATAACCAAGTTCCATGTTAATTATGCTCCATGTTAATTATTTAATAATGTTTAATATAAACACCACATTTACATATTCCTTTATGTCTTTTTTCCACTGGATTCTGGATGTGTCTGTGAGTGGCCTCTTTCTATTAATATATCATTTGAATTTGGGGGACCACCTCCTTCTGCTGAGGGGCTACCTATAAGTTTTTCAAAATTTCTATTCCTTTAACAATCTTATTGTTTGCAATCATAATAAAATATGGATATATGGTGAGACAAATTAAATCTAAAATACCAATGTACCAGTATGATATTCAACTAAAAGACTATCTGCAGCCATGATCTGGTATTAGTGTATATTAAAATCAAAATGGATTGTGTTACATACTTGAAAACTATGTTGAAAAATACAATATATTTCCAAATGTAAATAACATATCACTAATAATAATAAATGTTTCAAAAACTCTGGAATTTGAAACTCAAAATATAGACAATACTATTAGAATAAAGCACTTTTGGGATTCTGAGGAAATTTTTCTTAATTTATAAATTGGAACTTGGAGTTAAAAGGTAGATTTAGAGTATCTGATTTCCCATAGTATATATTTTATTCTTGACATCTTAACTAAAACTTTAGGCACATTTATTATGTTAAAAACTTGTTTTTATGTGTATAAAATTATAAAATTCTGTTTTTAGTAACTGTCTCACATGCATGCATACACATACATAGCTTGTATAGTGTAGGTTTCTCATTTTAAAATCTCAAAAAGGTTAATAATTGACACAAAATTCATATTATTTGTTACCATAAAGATCTCTTTAAAACATCTATAATGATATATTTCTGTATATAAGTGTATTAATAGACTTATTATTTATGACATGGTTATAAATGTGGTTGTAATGTGATTAGTGCCTGTGCCAAACAGAATTTTATAAAATTCACAAAGTCAATAAAAGGAGAATATTAGAAAAACATAGATTCACAAATGCAGGAATTTTTGTGAACTGATTTTTTTCTAGATGATCCCAAAATGGCCTATGGACCCGGTGGCTCAGCATCTCTGGACCTGCACCTCAGCCACTACAGCACTGACAGAGGGGCCTGTCTCAGCTTACTGTTGCCTAGAATCAGGACAAGTGAGTGGCCGGAAGGAAAAGCAATTCCAGCAGCCCAGCAAAATAGAACAACCAGCTTTTCCCCCTGAAATTCAGAGCTTGTGTGATAAAAGACAAAAAGAAAATGGTATATAGTATGAGGAAAGTGATCCCAATCTGCAAGACTTTCATGTGGACCGAGGTGCAGGCATCTTGGGACCCTCTGCCATTGTGCTGCATCTTCTTCAGATGTTTCCACAGGGAGCTGATTAGCACGAAGAAAGCCAGCAGGGATACAGTGAAGGGTAGGGACATAAACATACAGTTGGTGAATGAGAAAAACCTGGAAAATTGTGCAAACTTCCTCAAACTAGAACTGTAAGACATGTTGCTTTCATGTCCACCAATCCAGATCTCATTAGAAATGTTGATCAGTACAATATTTAAAAACAAAAGAATCAGAGACATCAGAAGAATCACAAAAACCACCTTTTTAACTCTCCACTTTAGGTAAAGAAAAATAGAATTAGAAAAATTGGATATCTTCAAAAAATAAGAGATACTGAGGTTTGTAGAAACCCAGAGGTTAAAATGATTAGTCACTGTCCAGGTAATATTAATCATTCTTTTTTTTTTAAAGAGAGAGAAAGAGAGAGAGAGAGATTTTTAATATTTATTTTTTAGTTTTTGGTGGACACACATTATTTTATTTTTTTATGTGGTTCTGAGGATCGAACCCAGCGCCCGGCACATGCCAGGCGATCACACTACCACTTGAGTCACATCCCCAGCCCTATATTAACCATTCTTATCATTTTTGCAGTTATCAATAAACCTGGATAAAATGAAGGAACAACTAAGCTTATGAGTACTGATTAGAGCACACCAATTCTGGAGAGTGCCAAAGCAGTGAGGATTTGATCAACTGAAGAGATCTTTCTTCTCTTGATCCAGTCCACACAGTTCACCAGCACAATGAATCCATTTCCTAAACTCCCAGTTATGGATTCCACACTTAAAATGATTTTAAACATGCTCTCTATGACATGGTCCATTGTAAGAGGTTGCCTCAAAGTCTAATATCACTGCTGAAGATTTCTTAAGGCACTCATCTAAAATGCTATGTATATCTGATTCTTGAATATTCATTCCCCTTTTAAAACTCACATATAGAGCATCAAATAAACAAACATCAAAAATTTCTGATGAATGGATTAATAGCTTTTATCATGAAAGTATTGCATTTCCCAGACAGCCCAGCTGAACTCATTGAGATATTGTGTACTTCACACACAATAGCCTGTAGTTTTTTGTAGTCAGTGATGAAGGAAACACTTTGCTCCCATTTGCTAACATGCAAACTGTAATCTTTTATTTGCATTATTTTGATATTTCTTCCTTAATTACATATTTTAGTCTGGCAAAGTGAGTTCTGAGCAAGTAAGATTACAAAAATTCTAATAACATGGCAGGCAATGAATATATGCATAAGTATGTGGAACTTACTAAGCCCTAAGGATTTTAATGTTTTTTAAAGTTAGGTATACAAAGAAACCTATGCTGGTGTTTCCCAGAGCTCTTCGTACAAAGTGTCATGATTGTCTAACATCCTGAAGCTCATTATTTCTACAATGCTGAGTACTGAGAATAATATTTATCATTTCACTTTTTGCCAATGCATTAGTAGCACATACAACACACCCATAAAAATACATTTACTTGAATTCAAATACCCTTCTCCTCGCATCCCAATAATTGAAGATTTTCAACATTCAATATACATCTGCCTCATACTGAGTACAGTGATAAGTCATTCCTTTAAAAATGCTTCCAGGTTGATATTATACCTTAATAAATATGAATATTCAGTAAACTTTGGGAATATTCTTTTGTGCATGTGAAAAACGGTGGAAATCTCTCTGCGGTTCCCTGAAGTAGTTGTTGCAGCAAAAGAGTTCATCCCCACACCAAAAATCTTCCTCATTCTGTCTGCCCCTTGCCCAGTAGGGACCAGAGACCTTCAGATTTCATCCCTCTCCCTTCATCTCCCAGCAACATCTGCTCCATGACTCTCACTGCAGGCACCCAGGTAGGTGAAGGATGATACCCTGCCTGGGCAAGGTAGGGAGTAAGTAACCTGGTGACATTGTTTCTCCTCAACAGCTAAGAAGTAAGCAGGCGACAGACAAGAGAAATACATCCACAGCTATCAGAAACAGCAGAAAAAAACATGTATCCTAACTTTCAGGCATGGCAGAGAAAGACTTGAGACATTGCATTGTGAACATCCAACGTAACCCCCCATCCTCTGAAGCAACACTTAGAGAGGAAATGAATTCAATATATCTTGAAACTTCTCTCAAATGCCCTTTATATAGGAGAGATGTATGTTGAAAGATAAAAATAGGACTGTATGGATAAAATTTAAGGAAAACTAAGAAGGAGGAAAAAAATTATACCATCAATGAAGAGGCAGGAAGCTCCCAACAGCTCAGTTCCTTCCATGTAACAAAGAAGAAGTTGCAAAGGAGACAAAGAGCAATGCAAACAACCCTGGGGGTGGGGCTGATTAGAGCAGGCACTGGTAAAGGAGCTTCTGAGCTTTTTAAGAAAAAAGACAGAACTTGGGTCCCAGTGAGGGCTTCGTTCATCCCTGAGCAGCTCTTCCTGAGGCCCCAACACTGCACCTTTCACTCTGGATGAGAAATGGTTTAGGTTTTCACCTGAACAACAGCTTCTAGAGAAGACAGATGTTTCCAGAGAAGGTAGGATGACACCGATGATAAATCCCACACATCTCATAAACAAAGCAGAATAACAAGTCAGCCCTCAGAAAGGAGCAGTGTCTCCATCCAGTTCTCTGGAAATGTTGCACTTAGGTGAAGTTAGATGTTAGTAGATTTCATTTCAGTTTTTTTTATACACTGACTGCACCAAATGCAAGTAATCAAGAGGAGGTAAATCCACCATAATTCCATCTAAACATTTCTCTATTTATAGAGAAATATATCTATAATGATACTCTCAATATTAGTCTATCAACACTTATACTGTTAATTTATTTATTTTTCTTAAATATTTACTTTTTAGTTGTATTTGGACACAATACTTTTATTTTATTTATTTATTTATATGTGGTGCTGAGGATCAAACCCAGGGCCTCACATGTGCTAGGTGAGCACTCTACCGCTGAGCCACAACCCCAGCCCAACTGTTCTTTTTTTTTTTTTTTTGAGAGAGTGAGAGAGGGGAGAGAGAGAGAGAGAGAGAGAGAGAGAGAGAGAGAGAGAATTTTTAATATTTATCTTTTAGTTTTCGGCAGACACAACATCTTTGTTGGTATGTGGTGCTGAGGATCGAACCCGGGCCGCACGCATGCCAGGCGAGCGTGCTACCGCTTGAGCCACATCCCCAGCCCCCAACTGTTAATTTAAATAAAACTAAATTAGGTTCTGGGTCACCATTATCCTGAATTTATAGAAATTCAAACAAAATTGTTACTGAGGTTTCCATTTTTTACCCTAAATGTTTTAATATTTTTATTTTTAAATCCAACTTCAACATGTAAAGAAAAAAGTATGCTTTCCAATGTGAGATGGGTAGGTAGGTAGATAAATCATTATATGGATTTGAATAATGAGCCTTGCCCGTCTCTGTGGAACTGATAAGCTATGTTCTTAGGAATGAGATTGTGAGATCATGAGCAACATCAGCATAACTGGTTACAAATTGAAGAACTAGGATAGGCTGCCTGATATTTTCTATCTGGGAAAACAAGGGGGAAGGGGAAGAAGTAGCAAAAGAAACTGAGAAGCAATGCTTGATGAGCCAGAGTATAGAGGAGGAGAGGCCTGTGTCTTGAGAAGCAAGGAAGTTGCCTCCACCCTGCTCATGGGCCATGCAGGGTGAAGCCTGAGCGCTGGCAGCAAAGAATCACTGGTGACCCTGCAATGTCAGATTCAGATTAAGTGGGGAGAGTGACATCCTTGTGAAATGAGTTCATAAGACAGCAGTTGAAGAGGTGTTACAGTGTAAATAATACTATAAATCAAGAGAGCTGAGCAGTTGATTCTTGAGCTTAGTCTTTGAAGTGGAAAGTCAAAGGCCCTCACCTGACTCTGAGCACTGAGCTCCTGCAAAGAACCAGAGTCTAACAACTGAAGCTTCCCTCAGTCCCTGATAAAGTGCCCTGATAGTGCACCACAAGTATGTTTAGAGTGTGTTTATATGACGTTTTCCAAAAACCTTTTGCCATTTACCAACATCCCAGAGGAGAAGGCCTGGATCCACATTCTCTAGGAGTCTTAGGAGACTGAATCAATTCAAAGGGACCTAATGGTCCACTGCATAAAATGGGAGCTCCTAAATGTCACATGCTCTTGAGAGCTTTTGCTGAATTCCATTCCAAGGCAGATTTCATACACTTGAGGGTTTTCCTTATTTCAAAATGTGTAGTTAAAATGGACAGATTTGGCCATTGGCAAAACTCTCATATTGCTTCCTGAGTGTTCAATAAGGGACATGATTGTAAGTAGGACCAAGGGACAACCTCTGAAACTCTCTCTTCCTGAAAGACAATGAATAAAATATGGAAAGCAGTATGGAGATTCCTTGGAAATATTGGAATGGAACCACCATTTGACCCAGCTATCCCTCTTCTCGGTCTATACCCAAAGGACCTAAAAACAGCATACTACAGGGACACAGCCACATCAATGTTTATAGCAGCACAATTCACAATAGCTAGACTGTGGAGCCAACCTAGATGCCCTTCAATGAATGAATGGATAAAAAAAGTGGCATATATACACAATGGAATATTACTCAGCACTAAAAAATAATAAGGTCACGGCATTTGCAGGGAAATGGATGGCATTAGAGCAGATTATCTAAGTGAGGTTAGCCAATCCCAAAAAAACAAAGGCCGAATGTCTTCTCTGATATAAGAGGGGTGACTCAAAATGGGGAAGAGAGGAAGAGCATGGGAAGAAAATTACCTCTACATAGGGAAGAGGGGTGGGAGGGAAAGGAAGGGAGAAAGGGAATTGCATGGATGGTGGAAGGGAGGGGACTCATTGTTATACAAAATACACATATGAAGATGTGAGAAAAAAAAAGAATAGCGTTACCCTAGATTAGATAGAGAGAAGTGATAGGAGGGGAGGGAATGGGATGGGGAGATAGGAAGGATAGTAAAATGATACAGACATTATTATTACTGTGTATATATATGTGAATGCATGACCAATGTGATTCTGCAACCTGTATACTCAGAAAAATGAGATATTGTATCCCATGTGATTCAAATGTATGATATGTCAAGATCATTGTACTGTCATGTGTAACTAATTAAAACAAAACAAAAGAAAAGTTACTAGTCCTAAAATGCACTGGTGAAAATTAACACCAAAAAAAAATTTAAAACCACACTCTTGAAGGAATGGGATAGATTACTGCCAGCACAGAAACTTTAAAAGTTGCAGAGGATCATGTTCCTTTTCATATCCCTGTTGAATTCAAATACCTAGACTCTGCAAAAAACAGCTGGGATATAGGGTGGGTGCAGATTACTATAAATTTTCATTACACTGCCAGATGCTCTCCAGGAGATAGTACCTATTGCCAGATAGCCTCTAGCAATATTGAGTTGGAAAATACTTTTTAATCTAAACCTATGAAGAGAGAAAATCTAGACAATTTTTTTTCTGTCTTTAATGCAATTACATATCTTTACCATTTTATGTTAGGGTTATATCACTTTTCTGGCTCTAAGTTTCATTATATTTTGTAAAATATCCTGCTCATTAAATGTATTGTATTAATGACATTATGTTAATTGATACCCACATGCAGGAAATGGCAAGTTTCTTAATTATTATGAAACTCAGGAAGAAGGTATATAAAAATCTGATAAGACTCCAATATCAATGAATTTTTAGGACTTCAGTGGTCTCTTTCACATGCTGTAACATCTTTGTTAAAGTAAACATCATGTTGCCCTATCTTTATTTCCTATCAAAAGTGGCAACATACACCACATTCAAAGACATTGCCCTAATCCACTAACAGATTTCCCTGAAGGCTGCAGGGTTCAAGTGGACGCAGAGCAAGAGAGGGCTCTACCCCTGGTACAGACTGTTGTCCAAGCTGCTTTGCCCTTGGTGCCAGATGAGTCAGTGATCAAATCTGATAGAGGAATTTGCATAGTACAAGTATACCATGCTTGGATCCAACATGGCGGCAGGCGCGGAGAGATCAAGTCTCTGACCTCTTCAGCTGTGCGGGCATAGGGAGTCGTAAACAGTCTAAATGCTGTTTGCTCAGGATCACTAGGCACTGCTGAGCTGACGTGGATCTGGGGCGAACAGTCTGGGCCTCTCAGAACACACACTGAGCCCGGATCAGCTGAATTCAAGCTCCCGTTCGCCTGCTTCCCACAGACAAACAGCTGTGACTCAGCACTAATCCATCCGGCTGAAACAACTGGTCAGCCCTTCTAATCCTACGGAGGTAAATGCCAACTGAGCCTTCATAGGCAGTGTCCACAGGATTTAAAGGGGCTTGGGAGAGACAGTCAGGACCCACCCGTTGCATTGGTCACCCAGCAAAGGGAAACGAACTGTCGCCATATGCAAGAGATACCACCATGGCAGAGAACTGACGTCACCAGACTGCGGCGGAGGAGATAACTTCATTGAAACCTGCGGTAACAGGTGTGTAATCCCCTAGCCTTCCCTCTCCACACACCGGGGAAACCTTAAGGGCCCCTCCCAGCTCTCCCATAAGGGCCCCTCCCAGCTCTCCTGTGAGCGTGATAGCCAGACCGAGGGAATCAGAAGTGGCGCGGGACCCATGGTGTGGAACTCCTGGATACCGCTCCCACCAGTGCTGACAACTGAGGTCTCTTGCACCAGCTACCGGGGGCGTGGCTACCGGAGGGCAAGTAAAATTCACTGAGGATTCTCAGCCCCAAGCTCTACAAACTTAGGGTCTGAGGGAATGGCAAACTGGGAGAGTATGCCCAGTCCTTCATGAAAACAGGGCTCCCAGGAGCAGCAGACTTGGTGTGTAGCCAGAATTGTGGTGAGCATCACTGGTGAGAGGGGCCTGGCTAGAGGAAAAGTGGGGAAGTGACTAGACACAAGAGGAGGCCCTAGGCACTCAGGATTGGAGACTCGCCCAGTCTGGGAGGAGGATCTGCTGCACAGTGATTGGTTCCCGTGTATTGAAATGAGAAGCTTGGCCTGGTGGGCACAGCTCCACCTACTGGAAGAGAAGTTAATGAAACTCTAAGACTGCATTTATTAGGGTTTTTTTTTTTTGATTTGGGTTTTTTTTTTCATTTTTCTTTCTTGTTGTTTTTTTAAATTTTTTTGTTTATTTTTTTAATTTTTTTCTTCTATTTTTTATTTTTATTTTTTTTTAATTTTTTTTCATTTTTTATTTCCTATTTTTTTCTTTTGTCTTTTCATTTCTTTTCAATTTTCTTATCCCCCCTTCCTTGAATTCTACCTGCTTACTATCATTCTCTTTAGTGACTTCTTCCCTTCCCTTCTAATACCTTTCCTCCCAAGCATCAAATAAATTTAGAGGCGTAAACAGTAACTCAGCAGTCAGAACAAGAAGTAACATGAGCAGCATGAAAAAGCAAGGAAGAAAAGGAGTACAAACAATGCAGGACAGCCTAAATATTCAGGAGGACCCAGAGTCATCAGAAAAATGGTCAAGGAACGCCTTAGACAGATGGAATGGAACCTTAAAGAGGATATGAGACAGCAAATTCAAATAGTGAAAGAACACATTGAAAACGAATTACATAAACAGATAAAATAAGAAGTTAAGCATCTTTATCAGGAGATAGAGATTATAAAAAAAATCAAACAATAATTCTAGAAATGAAGGAAATGATAAACCAAATTAAAAACTCAAATGAGAGTATCACTAACACAGTGGAGCAAGTAGAAGCCAGAATATCAGATAATGAAGACAAAATATATCATCTTGAAAACAGTCTAGCCAACTCAGAAAGGCAGGTAAAAAATCACGAGAAAAACATCCAAGAGATATGGGATAACATAAAAAAAACAAACTTAAGAGTCATCGGGATAGAGGAAGGTATAGAGATTCAAACCAAGGGAATGAGTAACCTGCTGAATGAAATAATTACAGAAATTTTTCCAGAAATAAAAAAGGAAACGGATATACAAATTGTAGATGCATACAGGACACCGAGCACACAAAATCACAGTAGACCAACGCCAAGACACATTGTTAGGAAGATATCCAATATACAGAACAAAGAGAAAATATTAAAAGCTACAAGAGAAAAGAGGCAGATTACATTCAGGGGTAAACCAATAAGGTTAACAACGGATTTTTCATCACAGACGCTGAAAGCAAGAAGGTCCTGGAATAATGTATTTCAAACACTGAAAGACAATGGATGCCAACCAAGAATTCTGTATCCAGCAAAATTAAGCTTCAGGTATGACAACGAAATAAAAATCTTTCATGATAAACAAAAGTTAAAAGAATTTGCAGCCAGAAAACCAGCATTGCAAAACATCTTGAGCAAAACACTACACGAGGAAGAAATGAAAAACAATAGCCAAAACCATCAGTGGGAAGTTCCTCGGTAAAGACAGAGGGCGGGGGGAAAGATAATCATGGAGAAACAAACTAAATTTTAAAAAAAAAGGATAAATAATCAAACATGGCTGGAAGTACAAACCATATATCAATAGTAACTCTAAACGTTAATGGCTTAAACTCTCCAATAAAGCGACATAGGCTGGTATCATGGATTAAAAAAACAAATCCAATAATATGCTGCCTCCAGGAGATACATCTGATTGGAAAAGACATACACAGGCTAAAGGTGAAAGGATGGAAAAAAATATACCACGCACACGGTCCTCGTAAGCAAGCAGGGGTGGCCATACTCATCAAATAAAATCGACTTCAAGACTAATTTAATCAAAAGGGATAAGGAAGGACATTATATACTGTTAAAAGGAAACATTCACCAACAAGAAATAACAACTATCAATATTTATGCACCAAATAATGGTGCTGCGACATTCATAAAACAAATTCTCCTCAAGTTCAAGAATCAAATAGACCACAACACAATAATTATGGGTGGCTTCAACACACCTCTCTCACCATTGGACAGATCCTCCAAACAAAAGTTGAATAAAGAAACTATAGAACTCAATATCACAATCAATAACCTAGACTTAACTGACATATATAGAATATATCAACCATCATCAAGTGGACACACTTTATTCTCAACAGCACAAGAATCCTTCTCAAAAATAGACCATATATTATGCCATAGGGCAACCCTCAGTAAACATAAAGGGGTGGAGATAATACCATGCATTTATCTGATCATAATGGAATGAAAATGGAAATCAATGATAAAAGAAGGAAGGAAAAATCCTACATCACATGGAAAATGAAAAATATGTTACTGAATGATCAATGGGTTACAGAAGACATAAAGGAGGAAATCAAAAATTCTTAGAGATAAATGAAAATACAGACACAACATATCAGAATCTATGTGACACAATGAAAGCAGTTTTAAGAGGGAAATTCATCGCCTGGAGGTCATTCCTCAAAAAAAGAAAAAACCAACAAATAAATGAGCTCACACTTCATCTCAAAGCCCTAGAAAAGGAAGAGCAAAACAACAGCAAATGTAGCAGAAGGCAAGAAATAATTAAAATCAGAGCAGAAATCAATGAAATTGAAACAAAAGAAACTATTGCAAAAATTAACAAAACTAAAAGTTGGTTATTCGAAAAAATAAATAAGATCGACAGACCTTTAGCCATGCTTAACGAAGAGAAGAAGAGACAGAACTCAAATTACTAACATAAGGGATAAAAAAAGGCAATATCAAAACAGATGCTACAGAAATACAGAAGACAATTAGAAATTATTTTGAAAACCTATATTCCAATAACATAGAAGATAGTGAAGACATCGATACATTTCTTAAGTCATATGATTTGCCCAGACTGAGTCAGGAGGATACACACAATTTGAACAGACCAATATCAATGGATGAAATTGAAGAAGCCATCAAAAGACTACCAACCAAGAAAAGCCCAGGACCGGATGGGTATACAGCGGAGTTTTACAAAACCTTTAAAGAAGAATTAATACCAATACTTTTCAAGTTATTTCAGGAAATAGAAAAAGAGGGAGCTCTTCCAAATTCATTCGATGAGGCTAACATCACCCTGATTCCGAAACCAGACAAAGACACCTCAAAGAAAGAAAACTACAGACCAATATCTCTAATGAACCTAGATGCAAAAATCCTCAATAAAATTCTGGCGAATCAAATACAAAAACACATCAAAAAAATTGTGCACCATGATCAAGTAGGATTCATCCCTGGGATGCAAGGATGGTTCAATATATGGAAATCAATAAATGTTATTCACCACATCAATAGACTTAAAGATAAGAACCATATGATCATCTCGATAGACGCAGAGAAAGCATTCGACAAAGTACAGCATCCCTTTATGCTCAAAACATTAGAAAAACTAGGGATAACAGGAACTTACCTTGACATTGTAAAAGCTATCTACACTAAGCCCCAGGCTAGCATCATTCTGAATGGACAAAAGTTAAAGGCATTCCCACTAAAATCTGCAACAAGACAAGGATGCCCTCTATCACCAGTTCTATTCAATATAGTTCTCGAAACACTGGCCAGAGCAATTAGACAGACGAAAGAAATTAAAGGCATAAAAATAGGAAAAGAAGAACTTAAATTATCACTATTTGCGGATGACATGATTCTATACCTAGAAGACCCAAAAGGGTCTACGAAGAAACTACTAGAACTAATAAATGAATTCAGCAAAATGGCAGGATATAAAATCAACACACATAAATCAAAGGCATTTCTGTATATCAGCGACAAAACTTCTGAAACGGAAATGAGGAAAAACACTCCATTCACAATATCCTCAAAAAAAATAATATAAAATACTTGGGAATCAATCTAACAAAAGAGGTGAAAGATTTATACAGTGAAAACTACAGAACCCTAAAGAGAGAAGTAGAAGAAGATCTTAGAAGATGGAAAAATATACCCTGTTCATGGATAGGCAGAACTAACATTATCAAAATGGCGATATTACCAAAAGTTCTCCATAGGTTTAATGCAATGCCAATCAGAATCCCAACGGCATTTCTTGTAGAAATAGATAAAGCAATCATGAAATTCATATGGAAAAATAAAAGACCCAGAATAGCAGAAGCAATTCTAAGCAGGAAGTGTGAATCAGGCGGTATAGCAATACCAGACTTCAAACTATACTACAGAGCAATAGTAACAAAAACAGCATAGTACTGGTACCAAAACAGGCGGGTGGCCCAATGGTATAGAATAGAGGACACAGAGACTAATCCACAAAGTTATCTTATATTTGATAAAGGGGCTAAAAGCATGCAATGGAGGAAGGATAGCATCTTCAACAAATGGTGTTGGGAAAACTGGAAATCCATATACAACAAAATGAAACTGAATCCCTTTCTCTCGCCATGCACAAAAGTTAACTCAAAATGGATCAAGGAGCTTGATATCAAATCAGAGACTCTGCGTCTGATAGAAGACAAAGTTGGCTCCGATCTACATATTGTGGGGTCAGGCTCCAAATTCCTTAATAGGACACCCATAGCACAAGAGTTAATAACAAGAACCAACAAATGGGACTTACTTAAACTAAAAAGTTTTTTCTCAGCAAGAGAAACAATAAGAGAGGTAAACAGGGAGCCTACATCCTGGGAACAAATCTTTACTCCTCACACTTCAGATAGAGCCCTAATATCCAGAGTATACAAAGAACTCAAAAAATTAGACAATAAGATAACAAATAACCCAATCAACAAATGGGCCAAGGACCTGAACAGACACTTCTCAGAGGAGGATATACAATCAATCAACAAGTACATGAAAAAATGCTCA
Organism: Spermophilus citellus; assembly: GCF_964194105.1. NCBI lineage: Eukaryota > Metazoa > Chordata > Mammalia > Rodentia > Sciuridae > Spermophilus > Spermophilus citellus. Next base: position 37,662,889 of record NC_138197.1, read on the forward strand.
CCATCTCTAGCAGTCAGAGAAATGCAAATCAAAACCACCCTAAGATACCATCTCACTCCAGTAAGATGGGCAGCCACTATGAAGTCAAACAACAACAAGTGCTGGCGAGGATGTGGAGAAAAGGGTACACTTGTACATTGCTGGTGGGACTGCAAATTGGTGCGGCCAATTTGGAAAGCAGTATGGAGATTTCTTGGAAAGCTGGGAATGGAACCACCATTTGACCCAGCTATTGCCCTTCTCGGACTATTCCCTGAAGACCTTAAAAGAGCATGCTACAGGGAAGGGATACTGCCACATCGATGTTCATAGCAGCACAATTCACAATAGCTAGACTGTGGAACCAACCCAGATGCCCTTCAATAGATGAATGGATAAAAAAAAATGTGGCATCTATACACAATGGAGTACTATGCAGCAATAAAAAATGACAAAATCATAGAATTTGCAGGGAAATGGATGGCACTAGAGCAGATTATGCTTAGTGAAGCTAACCAATCCCTAAAAAACAAATACCAAATGTCTTCTTTGATATAATGAGAGCAACTATGAACAGAGCAGGGAGGAAGAGCAGGAAGAAAAGATTAACATTAAACAGAGACATGAGATGGGAGGGAAAGGGAGAGAAAAGGGAAATTGCATGGAAATGAAGGGAGACCCTCATTGCTATACAAAATTACATATAAGAGGTTGTGAGGGGAATGGAAAAATAAACAAGGAGAGAAATGAATTACAGTAGATGGGGTAGAGAGAGAAGATGGGAGGGGAGGGGAGGGGGGATAGTAGGGGATAGGAAAGGTAGCAGAATACAACAATTACTAATAGGGAATTATTTAAAATTGTGGATGTGTAACCGACGTGATTCTGCAATCTGCATTTGGGGTAAAATTGGGGGTTCATAACCCACTTCAATCTAATGTATGAAATATGATATGTCAAGAGCTTTGTAATGTTGTGAACAACCAATAAAAAAAAATGAATTAAAAAAATAGCAAAGTAATAATTCCTTGCACACAGCACTTAATAAATGTTTGATGCTATACTGTTGTTCAGGTTCTGATCTAAAGGCTTCTCTTTTAAATCAGCTTTTCACCAAGAGTTTCTTTAAACTAAAGACAAACAAATATAAAATACTGTTCTGGTAATTGCATGATTTTCTATTTGATTTATAAAATCTTTTGTTTAGTTGCTTTTTGTGTAAGTTTTCTACTATAGCATGTAATTTGGAAACTGTTTTATCCTTTGAAATTTACTACCATAAAATGAGCCAAGGGATTTAAAGATACCTTTTCACTGGAGACAGAGACCATATTTTAGAAAATGTTTTTTTTCTTTTTCACTATTTTCAAATCACTCATTTCATCCAACCTGTTTCTTCTCGTCCATGCTTTGCTTCTCACACATTATTTAACTTATATTTGCCAAAACATTAAAAATTGTGTCCATTTTAAAAGAAGGTAGAATAATGGAAAACAGAACAGAAACTGTTTCTATACATAGAACTTCAAGTAATATGCAGGCCCTTTGGAGAAGGGGAAACAAGTTCAGAAAGCAATCATCTAGAGCCCCAAAAGCCATGTTTAGAGAAAGAGGTCATCCATCACTGAATGAAAAAACATATTCAACCCTGAATATGTTTTCCAGAATGTCTTAAATTTGCATAAAATCTTCTCATGGTCGTATATGGATCTGACGAAGATGCACTGGAAATGCCAAAAATCTTTCTAAAGGTACATACACAAAGATAGATTAATTTATTGAAGCAGGAAAAAATAGAAGCATGTCTTAAAGGAAAAGGTAATATTGCAGCTTGAGAGGGATAGAAAGAAGAAAAGGTAGGGTAAGGAGAGAAGGAAGAATGTTTCTAGAGAATTGGTGTGTATGAGAAACTAGAAAATGAGAAGCCAGAAAGTGTACAATGAAAACAACCCTACGTCACATCTTTGTCTTGGGAATGGATACTTTCTAAGATTTTTTTCCTCTGTGAAAGACCTTACCTTAAGTAGCCCTCAAATGGACAAAATGATTTTAGTTCATGTTATGATATCCCAATGTATTCGTGTGTACCAATTCCAGTTCACAGTGTCTTCCAAGATTCTAATAATTCAAAACAATGGCAAACAGTTAAAATTTCTGTTAGATTGGCACAATGAAGGAGAAATGCATTGAGGTCTTTAAGACATCTTAACTTCCCTGGAAATCATCCGAAGTTCAACGGAGAGAGCATGGTAGACTTACATTCTTCTTTCATCACTTTCACGTTCCCACTGGGTACTACTATAGAATTTGCTAAACCTCACATTACTTGGCTATAAAATGGAAATAATAGGAATATGTGCATTAAGTGTTTTGCTATGCTTAAGAAAACTATATACATGTCTTTGTGAGCTTTAAAATATTATGTGTAATAGATTATAATTGTACATAGATTACCCATTATTCCTTAGCATAAGGCAGGCATTGCTCCATTTCTCATCAGAATTCCTCTATTTTCCTCCCTGAGTAAAATTTTTGTACTTCCTAGTTTTTCTGAACATCATCAAGAAAAAAATAAAAAGGAGGAGAAATAAAAAATAGTTGAATGCCAAGGACATCCCCACAGTACACAGCAATTTTCTTTAAATGGGAAGAAAACAGCATTTCCTTTTCAAAGCTCTAGGTAGCTTCTCTCTTTAGGGAAAGATATGTGAGCTGTGAAATATCTACTCTGGCAACAAATTTATGAATCACAACAATTACCTGTTTCTTTTGGATATTGGATGTGCTAATTATCCTCCAAAGTTTAGATTGGACAGCTGCTACCTGACTTCGTTTAGTATCCAATATGGAATGCTTTTGGCAGAGAATTGGTTTCTCTTTTCCCACCAGAAAAATGGAAAATGAATTGGAAGACTTTACTAAGAATTAGTAAAACATTAAAAAAAAGTGTAGCTCTAGGTGTTTGAATCTTGGATGAACTGTTAAGGGTTTAATCACTGAGTCAATAGAGAGTGCTGTTATAAGTGAATGATTAGTTGAAGGTATATAAAAATATGGAAGAACTGATTAGTAAGGATGAGAAACGCTAGCAGGTTAAAAGAATAGCTTGAGTGTTTTAACAAAATATATGTATAATTTTGGCATACATAAGAGGGGAGACATCTGGAACTTGGGTGTTGGTGTTGAAATTACCAGTAGCATCTGTTTATCTTGAGTTTTAACCCTTCAGTCAGACAGGAACTCTATCATATTACAGATATCTGTAAAATAATAGATGAAAATATGACATGCTCCATGAAATATGGAAGTATAAAATAATTAATAATTGTAATAATTTTTATTTTAGTTTTATGTTCTATTTCTACCCACTCATTAAAATGATTAATAAATGCCTTCATTTTCTGTATAATTTCTTATCTGTGATTTATGAGAGTATCAAATATAAAAGCTACATTTTCTATTTCTTTTTTTACTCAAGTAATTAACAACTAGGAAAAGCTATGTAACTTGGAGATTTGTGTCAGCAAATGCCCAACAGGCTGTATAGAAATTAGTCTACCAAATTTTGTTTTAAATCCTGAAAATATTTTGCATAATTCAAAAAGACAAAACTAACTAAAGGAAAAGGGATAGGATGCAGAGAGTTTACAAAAACAATTATGAGTAAATAATTACTTTAGAGAATGTCAGTTATGAAATTTCACATACCATCCATAGAAAATATCAATCTCCCTGGATGAAGTCTTAACAGAAAGAGACTTGTCCATAGATGCCCCCCAAAACCGCTGACTTATTTCCTAACAGTGATCTGGCATGAAAATTAAGAAACATTTTTTGTTGTTGTTTTAATAGCTCTGTTACCATAAAGATAATTGAACAGAAACAAGTAGGAGCTGCAACTATAATGGCCTACACACAGTAAAATGATAATGGCCAGAGATGGCCTACACACAGGTAAAATAATAATCATCAAACAAAGATTTTTGAAGTGGTGCATCCTTCCTCTGTCCTCCCGTCTAAATCTCCTTTGCATCAGACCTCTCTTCCTAACTTCTTAACTTTCTAACCTTTTTGTTTTTCTTTGCTTTCTTCTTCAAATAACTTTCTTTCCTTCTTCTATTTTTTTTTTTTTGAAATTTTGAAAGTTAAATTTATAATCATTTTTTATTAAAAATTAAAATTCAAGGAACAATTAATTCCCTAACAATAGTAGAATTTAACTAATTTAATGATAAAATAGTCCCTCTCCTTTATTTCATAATTGAAGATACTGAGGGCCAGAGATAATTTCATCTCCTAGCATGTTCAGAGCAGTGATGAATCATATTATAATTACTATTGAGTTGTTTCTATTTTATTTTCAGAAACTTTATATAGATAAAATTTTTAAGCTTTTTATTTGACATTTTCCTGCAAGTTCATACCTTTTTCTAAGATCAACAATATAAGGATGCTTAAAGAATCTGCCTCTTCTCTCCTATCCTCTCTACCCAAAGGTCATTTATTTTAATGTATTCACACATGCATACAAATGTATATATATTGATTTCTATATACATGCATGCACACAAAATAGCAAGCTTCTCTCTTCTCCCATCACAGCAACACATACATGTACAAAAACACCCTTATTCAATTTTCAAGAAACTCAGTGATCCTGACTCCACACTGTTAAAACTGTTAGAATTTTCAAAAATTTAAAAGCAGGTTTCTCATATAAATTTAGAATGAGCAAAAATCAAAGATTTGTTTAATTCATTTTGAGGAAAGCTGCAAGATGGAAAAGCTGCTTCAAAGACATAATTCTGGAATATCGGTATATATGATGAGTATACTAAGATGAGTTTGCTGAATGAGACACATGACCAGTTAATATCTTGCCTGGCAACACAACCATAACTTTTGAGATCTTCTTCAGCAGACAGAAATCATTTGCTTCTAATGACCAAAATTTGCAAGTTAACAAGTAACTTCACAGTGTCTGTGTCCTAATCAATAATAAACAGTAAGTAAAGCAATCATATATCTCCTTGTCTGGACCTATTAGGCAGTGCTCCATGGATACTGAAAGACTATGCAGTCACCCTTTGCTTTATTTCCTGGTGGTGAATAATTTTTCTTAACACTCATCTGACATCAATAGACTATGGAACTGTGCCAAGCTTGAGTCACACCCTAAGAAAATTTAGAGATTCTGCAGGATGACCACTTCATGTTGTTTCTCTTTCTGTTAGTCATAATGACACCCTGGACCTGTCTTTTGAGCCACTTAATTATACAAAAGATAAACCCTTCCTGGTTCCCTTTAAGACCATGGTCTCTTCCATCATCCTTAGTGGATGTGAAAAGTAATCTCTCTAAATCTTTCACATAAAAAGCCTTCATATAACAGATTGATTGATTATTAGTGCAAATAAATTTAATATTTGTAATGATCTAAAAAATTAGTGTTAATTAGCACTTCTCACTGACCAACATGAAAGAACTTTCTAGGCTGAGTCTTTTATTTCAAAGTTAAACTAACCACATCATTTTTGTAGCAAGTAATGAATTTATGTTGTAAAGCTTTCGATGTGTAAATTTACTGCTTTTCTCATCTTTTCTTTCTTATACTAGCAGGATTAAATCAAATATTTCTTCTCATTTCCTTACCAGTCAAGAAAAGAAGTTCTTAGATTGGTAACTATTAGGACTTTGTGTTTAATGGACATTAGCAGTCTATTGTGAAAGATTAAGAAAGATGAGAGTTTAAGAGATTTAGAAAAGAGAGATCTCAGACTGTAAGGAAATTAAGAGCCCTGGTTCCCTTTGCCCTGCTCTGTGGCTCCCCTGGGTGGAGGCAGCCAGCCCTCAGAGTACATAACATCATGATTTACTTATGCATGATTTACTCATTCACTAAGTTTCCCAGCTTTCAGAGAGCTTCCCCTACCTACAAAGCTACAGAAGCAGAGATCTCTCCAACTTCAAGAGACCACTACTAATTTAAGCAATAAGAACATCTACAACTACAATGGTAGACTCAAAATCAGAGACCCATTTCTTAGGTTCCAGGTACTACATAAGCCCTCTGAATTCTGATGAAACTGTAGAAGGAAGAGGGGGAAGGGTTGGAGGAGAAAAAAAAAGGAAATATAAAAGACTGAAATATTATCCAAGATAGAGTCTACTTGTCCTGTCTACTTGTCAGGATGGGATATCAAAGTCAAAAATTAAGCTGTCCTAAAAATAAGAAAGTAATGTATTTTGCACACTTGAGTTGACAAACTGATTCAAATATGTACCTTAAATCTGAATGAGGATATTGGATCCTAATATCAAGTTCCCATAGTCATCTAAAACCAATCAGAGTCAAACTCAGCATTTGGTCATTTGGTCCCAAATCATATTTTCAAGAAATCTTCTGTACTGAGATAAATAAATGAGTCTTATTCCTCTAATTCCTATTAGAGGAAGAGAGTTAGGAATTGAGACACTACTCTTGAACAATTTCCAAATGCTCTGATATTAGAATTTATATTTCTCAAAGTCTCTTTACTTCTAATAGATTCAAATTAAGCAAGTTTCTACTAACTAGCACAAGAAAAGAGATCACAATGTATATCTGATGACAATAAATATGTTATATAAATAAAACATTATTGAGGATTCAACACATGTCCCAAGGTATTGAAAGCTTATAAGCATGGTTTCGTTAATTTTCTAAGAGTCTCTATAAAGCATGTCTCTTACCAGCCCTACTTTACAAAAGAGAAAACTGAAAGGAGGCAAGAATAAGAATCTTGGTTTCATGAATCACAGCTAGATACTGGAAGTCAGTCCTAAACACAGTTTTATCTTATGCCACAGCCCTTATCATTTTCTACTAAAGTGTACAGCCCAATGAAATAAGTACATTTGGCCTTGTAGATTATAAAGGAGAATCTGAAAAACAGAATTGCTCAGTTAATAAATAGGAGTATTAATCACAAGTGCTAGTATAAAAATTATAAATATTTATTATTCATAGAACTCTTGCCCTTCTAAGGAAGATGTATCCTTAAGAGGACCTATGGTTTATTCAAAAGTAAGTTATTCTCCATAGAATGGTCATTTCCAATATTGAAGATAGTGTTCATTGATGCATATAAGAAATTCTTACTTGGAGGTGCTGAGACAACATTGCTCTGGCTAAGAACAGAAACCAGAATTTATATATAGAGAGAGACAATGTTGATGTAGAAATAAGTCAATTAAGCAAGCATAAAAATGGAAATTTAGTTGAAAATAAATGTCTAATAAATAATATTAATAAACTTCTGTGTAATAAAGCATGGATCTTTGTCCCTGTCTATCTATGAAAAAAGTTAAATCAACTTTACTAGTCAATACTTTTGTAGTTGGTATTTATTTTTGTATGTGTGACAACATATAACTGAGTTTTGCTTCATAAAGAAAGGGAGTGAGATTCAAAGGTGGCCTAAAGGTAGCTCCTGTTACTCTCAGATTAAAACATAATGTAACAAATTAAGAAATTTAAAATATCTTCATAAAAGAGAAGACTGACATAATTAGAAAAAGTATCAAACACAAATAAACAAAGATCTATGAAGTTCACAAGTAATTTAAATAAGTTTATATTTAAATGAAGATATACACCATGTTCATGGATGAAATGATTTAATGTAGTAAACATTTTGATTCTCCTGAAAATATATCTAAAACCATCCTTTTAAAAAGTCTTTTAATAGAAATTTTATCCTTTTTAAAAAGCCAACAAATTCCATATTTTAAAATGTGAATTAAATTTTTTGAATAGCTGATTCAATAACTTTTTTAAAATATAAGAAGATATGAGAATTTTCCCTGCCATATATAAAAAAGGTCTGTCTAAAACTCACAAAAAAAAAGGTGATAATTTATAGCAATAAGCAAATACAAGTAAAAGTAAAAACCAATACAGAACATGGCAATAGCCATGGGGGGTATATAAGAATTTAAAATATGGTTAAGATGGCAACACCAAACAATGAGGAAAGCTAGGCTGTAAACAGCACTGGCAAAACAGGCTCACTATTTGGAGAAAAATAAACTTAGACTACTACCTTGCCTCACATAAAAAGAGAATGCCAACTAAATTAAAGGATCTAAAGAGAAGGTAAAGAAAGTTAAAATGATAAGATGTAAGAAAGTATCTCTATTGAATAATTCATTTTATATTGCTGCTATAACAAGTTACAATAAACTTAGTGGGTTAAACAATCAGAATTTATTTTCTTACTGTTTTGTGTCCGAATTTTATCATGGGTCATATCTGCCTAAGATCAAAGTCTTGGAGGGGATGTATTTCCTTTCTGAGTGTTCTATTCCCTTGCCTTTTCCAGTTTCTTCTGTCCACCCACCTTCCTTGATTTATGAGCCCTTTCATCCATCTTCAAAGCCAGCAGCATAGCCTTTCTCTGACCCTCCTTCTGGTTTTCCATCTCTTATTGTCTGACAAATTACAGCTGATAAAAGTCCTCCACTAGTAAAGATTCCCATGACTAAATGAGGCCCATCTGGGTAGACCAGGATGATCATCCCCTTATCAAGATCCCAAACCTTAATTTTATCACCAAAGTCCCTTTTGTCACTCAAGGTAACATATTTACATATTCCATGGATTAAAATGGACATTTTTAAAGATCCATTATGTCATCTGCCACAATGATCTATGAGAATATTTTTATAACTTAGGCAAAAACTAGGAAATGAATAAACTAGGAAAAGTTTCTTAAAATCCAAAAACACAAATGTAGTAAAAATTTAGTGGATTTGACTACATCACAATTAAATGTTTATGTTCAATGAAGTAGACCATAAGCAAAGTTTACAAACAATTGACAAACTAGTTGCAAAGTCAAAATTTAGCAAAGGTTAGTACACAGAGAATACAAATAGTCCTACCTTATCAGCAGTTACTCTAAATTTAAATGTGCTCAATACTTTAATTAAAAGTCAAAAATCAGCAGAATAAATTTTATAAGATTCAACTATATGCTGTCTACAAGGGATATGTTTAATTCAAAGACACCAACAGGTGGAAATAAAAAGATGCAAAATATTACATTGTAGAAACAGTAATCAAAGACAACTAGAGTGGTTATACTAAGATCAGAAAAAAATAGATTTTATGACAAAAATTGTTATTAGATACAAAGAGTGACATTTTAATGATAAATATGTATATATCCACCAGTAAAGTATAATATTTATAGGTATAAATGCACCTAACAACAGAGCCCCCAAACAGAAGCAAAATTAATAGAACTAAAGAAAGAAAAAAAAGAACATTGCAACAATAATAGCTGAGAATTTAATTTCCATTATTCAATACCAGAGAACAATGAGGAAAAAGGTAAATAAGGAAGTATAAGACTTAAAGATCCTATAAACCAACCAGATCTAAAGAGATCTATAGAAGACTTCACTCAACATCAGTAGAATACACATTATTCCCAAGTGCATTTGGAGCATTCTCCAAACTAAACCATATCATATACCATAAGCTTAGTCTCAGTAAAGGATTGAAATCACACAAAGTATGTTCACTGGCCACAATAAAATTAAAATACAAATCAGTAATAGAAGGAAATGGAGGACTCAAAAAACGTAAAATTAAACAACAGACTTGAATGAAACATCAAGCAAAGAAAACATAAGGTAAATTAGAAAATACATTGAGGAGAACACATATACCAAACACAACCTACCAAAACTTATGGTATGCAGCTAAATCAGTATTTGGAGGGAAACGTATAGCAACAAGTAGTCATATTTTTAAAAATAAAAAGAAGAAGAGTGGTCAGGGGATGCATCCTTGTGAAAGAGTACTTATCTAGTATGCATGGTGCCCTGGATTTAATCCTCAGCATCACAAGGAGAAGGAGGTAAAGGGGAGCAGGAAAGGGGAAGGAGAAAGTAGAAGAGAAAAAGGAAGAGGAGGATCAAAAAGCAATAGTTCAAAATTATAATCTTAAATTTTTCAGAAAAATCAGAGTAAACTAACCTAGAAGAAAGGAAATAAAAAAAATACTTGAGTGAAATTAAAGGCCAAAGATAATTTAAAAATCAAAACCAAAAAAAAAATTGTTTCATTGAGAATGAAGGCATTGGCAAAATTTTAGCTAATGCCATCGTTTGGATCTGGAGTACCACCCAACAGCCCATGTGTTAAAAGCTTACTCTCCGGTTTAGCACTATTGACAAGTGGTGGAAACATTAAAAAGTGGACCCTAGTGAGAAGTCTTCTGGTCACTGAGGACCCGCTGTTGATGAGGATATTGGAGCCCAGCACCTTTCTCCTCTATTTTACTTCTCGGCCATGGGTGAATGACTTTTGCTTTACCACCCACTCCCCGACATGTTGAACTCTTTCACCACAGGCCCAAAAGGAATAGGGCCACCCAACCATGGACTGAAATTTACCAAACTGTAAGCCAAAGTAAACTTTTTCTCTTTACAAGTTAATTATTTCAGTATTATAACAATAATAGAAAACTAATTAATACATCTAAACTAAGACTAAAAGAAAAAACTTAAATTATTAAAATCAAGGATGAAAGAGAGGACGGACATCAGTACCAACCAGAAAGGAATAAAAAGGATCATAAGAGAATATTGAACAATTGAACACCAACAAATTAGATAACTTGGATGAAATGGGACATATTTTTAGAAAGACACAAACCACCAAAACTGACTAAATTAGGGGCTGCAAACTGGTACAACCATTATGGAAAAGTGGAATGGAGCTTAGAAAACTTGGAAAGAAACCACTATTTGACCCAGCTATCCCACTCCTCAGTTTAACCCAAGGACTTAAAAGCAGCATGCTACAGTGACACAGCCACATCAATGTTTATAGCAGATAAATTCACAGTAGCTAAACTATGAAACCAACCTTGGTGCCCTACAACAGATGAAAGGATAAAGAAAATGTGGTATATATACACAAAGAACTATTACTCAGCCTTAAAGAAGAACGAAATTATGGCAATTGCAGGTAAATGGATGGAACTGAACAGTATAATGCTAAGTGAAATAAGTCAATCCCAAATAACTAAAGGCCAAATGTTTTCTCTGATATGTGGATGCTAATTCACATGGGGGCAGGGATAGGGAAGAAAAGAGGTACTTTGAATTAGAGGGGAGCAAAGATAGGGGAGGGGTGTAGGGGTAAGAAGGACAGTGGAATCAATCAGACATTATTACCCTATGTGCATATATGATTACATAACCAATGTCCTTCTACATCATGCATAACCAGAAGAATGAGAAGTTATAGTCTATTTACGTATAATGTGTCAAAATGCACTCTACTTGGGGGAGGAGCTGCGTGGCATGGGGTTTGGCATATTTTCCCTGGGAGAATGTGTGGAGTGTGCTGGTGGAGTTCAGAAATAAAGTTTGTTCCTGCTTCCGTGGCTTGTGATTTGTGCCCAGCCAGACTGCGGCATTTGGCAGCCCATACGGGGAACACCTGAAGCTCGGAGACAAACAGCTGTGACTCAGCACTAATCCATCTGGCTGAAACAACTGGTCAGCCCTTCTCATCCAACGGAGGTAAATGCCTACCGAGCCTTCATAGGTAGTGGCCACAGGTTTGAAACGGGGCTTGGGAGAGACAGTAAGGACCCACGGTTGCATTGGTCGCCCGGCAAAGGGAAACGAACTGTCGCCATTTGCAAGAGATACCACCATGGCAGAGAACTAACGTCATCAGACTGCGGCAGAGGAGATAACTTCATTGAAACCTGCGGCTACAGTGACTTCTTCCCTTCCCTTCTAATACCTTGCATCCCAAGCATCTAATAAATTTATAGGAGTAAACAGTAACTCATCAGTCAAACAGAACAAGAAGTAACATGAGCAGCTTCAAAAAGCAAGGAAGAAAAGGAGTACAAACAATGCTGGACAGCCTAAATATTCAGGAAGACCTAGAGTCATCAGAAAAATGGTCATATAAAGAACTCAAGGAACACCTTAGACAGATGGAATGGAACCTTAAAGAGGATACAAGACAGCAAATTCAAGAAGCGAAAGAACACATTGAGAATGAATTACATAAACAGATAAAAGAAGAAGTTAAGCATCTTTATCAGGAGATAGAGATTATAAAAAATAATCAAACAATAATTCTAGAAATGAAGGAAATGATAAACCAAATTAAAAACTCAATTGAGAGTATCACTAACAGAGTGGAGCAAGTAGAAGCCAGAATGTCAGATAATGAAGACAAAATATATCATCTTGAAAAGAGTCTAGCCAACTCAGAAAGGCTGGTAAAAAATCACGAGAAAAACATCCAAGAGTTATGGGATAACATAAAAAAAACAAACTTACGAGTCATCGGGATAGAAGAAAGTACAGAGATTCAAAGCAAGGGAATGAGTAACCTGCTGAATGAAATAATTACAGAAAACTTTCCAGAAATAAAAAAGGAAACAGATATACAAACTGAAGATGCATACAGGACACCGAGCACACAAAATCACAGTAGACCAACACCAAGACACACTGTTATGAAGATATCCAATATACAGAACAAAGAGAAAATATTAAAAGCTACAAGAGAAAGGAGACAGATTACATTCAGGGGTAAACCAATAAGGTGAACAACGGATTTTTCATCACAGACACTGAAAGCAAGAAGGTCCTGGAACAATGTATTTCAAACACTGAAAGACAATGGATGCCAACCAAGAATTCTGTATCCAGCAAAATTAAGCTTCAGGTATGACAACGAAATAAAAATCTTTCATGATAAACAAAAGTTAAAAGAATTTGCAGCCAGAAAACCAGCATTGCAAAGCATTTTGAGCAAAACACTACACGAGGAAGAAATGAAAAACAATAACCAAAACCATCAGTAGGAAGTGCCTTGGTAAAGACAGAGGGCGAGGGGAAAGATAATCATGGAGAAACAAACTAAATTTTTTTAAAAAAGGATAAATAATCAAACATGGATGGAAGTACAAACCATATATCAATAGTAACTCTGAATGTTAATGGCTTAAACTCTCCAATAAAGCGACATAGCCTGATATCATGGATTAAAAAAACAAATCCAACAATATGCTGCCTCCAGGAGACACATCTGATTGGAAAAGACATACACAGGCTGAAGGTGAAAGGATGGGAAAAAATATACCATGCACACGGTCCTCGTAAGCAAGCAGGGGTGGCCATACTCATATCAAATAAAATCGACTTCAAGACTAAGTTAATCAAAAGGGATAAAGAAGGACATTATATACTGTTAAAAGGAACCATTCACCAACAAGACATAACAATTATCAATATTTCTGCACCAAATAATGGTGCTGCGACATTCATAAAACTAATTCTCCTCAAGTTCAAGAATCAAATAGACCACAACACAATAATTATGGGTGACTTCAACACACCTCTCTCACCATTGGACAGATCCTCCAAACAAAAGTTGAATAAAGAAAATATAGAACACAATATCACAATCAATAGCCTAGACTTAACTGACATATATAGAATATGTCAACCATCATCAAATGGATACACTTTTTTCTCAGCAGCACATGGATCCTTCTCAAAAATAGACCATATATTATGCCATAGGGCAACCCTCAGTAAATATAAAGGGGTGGAGATAATACCATGCATTTTATCTGATCATAATGGAATGAAACTGGAAATCAATGATAAAAGAAGGAAGGAAAAATCCTACATCACATGGAAAATGAACAATATGTTACTGAATGATCAATTGGTTACAGAAGACATAAAGGAGGAAATCAAAAAATTTTTAGAGAAAAGTGAAAATACAGACACAACATATCGGAATCTATGGGACACAATGAAAGCAGTTTTAAGAGGAAAATTCATCACCTGGTGGTCATTCCTCAAAAAAAGAAAAAAACAACAAATAAATGAGCTAACACTTCATCTCAAAGCCCTAGAAAAGGAAGAGCAAAACAACAGCAAATGTAGCAGAAGGCAAGAAATAATTAAAATCAGAGCGGAAATCAATGAAATTGAAACAAAAGAAACTATTGCAAAAATTAACAAAACTAAAAGTTGGTTATTCGAAAAAATAAATAAGATCGACAGACCTTTAGCCATGCTAACGAAGAGAAGAAGAGAGAGAACTCAAATTACTAACATACAGGATGAAAAAGGCAATATCACAACAGATGCTACAGAAATACAGAAGACAATTAGAAATTATTTTGAAAACCTATATTCCAATAACATAGAAGATAGTGAAGACATCGATACATTTCTTAAGTCATATGATTTGCCCAGACTGAGTCAGGAGGATACACACAATTTGAACAGACCAATATCAATGGATGACATTGAAGAAGCCATCAAAAGACTACCAACCAAGAAAAGCCCAGGACCGGATGGGTATACAGCGGAGTTTTACAAAACCTTTAAAGAAGAATTAATACCAATACTTTTCAAGTTATTTCAGGAAATAGAAAAAGAGGGAGCTCTTCCAAATTCATTCGATGAGGCTAACATCACCCTGATTCTGAAACCAGACAAAGACACCTCAAAGAAAGAAAACTACAGACCAATATCTCTAATGAACCTAGATGCAAAAATCCTCAATAAAATTCTGGCGAATCAAATACAAAAACACATCAAAAAAATTGTGCACCATGATCAAGTAGGATTCATCCCTGGGATGCAAGGATGGTTCAATATATGGAAATCAATAAATGTTATTCACCACATCAATAGACTTAAAGATAAGAACCATATGATCATCTCGATAGACGCAGAGAAAGCATTCGACAAAGTACAGCATCCCTTTATGCTCAAAACATTAGAAAAACTAGGGATAACAGGAACTTACCTTGACATTGTAAAAGCTATCTACACTAAGCCCCAGGCTAGCATCATTCTGAATGGACAAAAGTTAAAGGCATTCCCTCTAAAATCTGCAACAAGACAAGGATGCCCTCTATCACCACTTCTATTCAATATAGTTCTCGAAACACTGGCCAGAGCAATTAGACAGACGAAAGAAATTAAAGGCATAAAAATAGGAAAAGAAGAACTTAAATTATCACTATTTGCGGATGACATGATTCTATACCTAGAAGACCCAAAAGGGTCTACAAAGAAACTACTAGAACTAATAAATGAATTCAGCAAAGTGGCAGGATATAAAATCAACACACATAAATCAAAGGCATTTCTGTATATCAGCAACAAAACTTCTGAAACGGAAATGAGGAAAAACACTCCATTCACAATATCCTCAAAAAAAATAAAATACTTGGGAATCAACCTAACAAAAGAGGTGAAAGATTTATGCAATGAAAACTACAGAACCCTAAAGTGAGAAGTAGAAGAAGATCTTAGAAGATGGAAAAATATACCCTGTTCATGGATAGCAGAACTAACATCATCAAAATGGTGATATTACCAAAAGTTCTCTATAGGTTTAATGCAATGCCAATCAAAATCCCAATGGCATTTCTTGTAGAAATAGATAAAGCAATCATGAAATTCATATGGAAAAATAAAAGACCCAGAATAGCAGAAGCAATTCTAAACAGGAAGTGTGAATCAGGCGGTATAGCAATACCAGATTTCAAACTATATTACAGAGCAATAGTGACAAAAACAGCATAGTACTGGTACCAAAACAGGCGGGTGGCCCAATGGTATAGAATAGAGGACACAGAGACTAATCCACAAAGTTATCTTATATTTGATAAAGGGGCTAAAAGCATGCAATGGAGGAAGGATAGCATCTTCAACAAATGGTGTTGGGAAAACTGGAAATCCATATACAACAAAATGAAACTGAATCCCTTTCTCTCGCCATACACAAAAGTTAACTCAAAATGGATCAAGGAGCTTGATATCAAATCAGAGACTCTGCGTCTGATAGAAGACAAAGTTGGCTCCGATCTACATATTGTGGGGTCAGGCTCCAAATTCCTTAATAGGACACCCATAGCACAAGAGTTAATAACAAGAACCAACAAATGGGACTTACTTAAACTAAAAAGTTTTTTCTCAGCAAGAGAAACAATAAGAGAGGTAAACAGGGAGCCTACATCCTGGGAACAAATCTTTACTCCTCACACTTCAGATAGAGCCCTAATATCCAGAGTATACAAAGAACTCAAAAAATTAGACAATAAGATAATAAATAACCCAATCAACAAATGGGCCAAGGACCTGAACAGACACTTCTCAGAGGAGGATATACAATCAATCAACAAGTACATGAAAAAATGCTCACCATCTCTAGCAGTCACAGAAATGCAAATCAAAACCACCCTAAGATACCATCTCATTCCAGTAAGATGGGCAGCCACTACGAAATCAAACAACAACAAGTGCTGGCGAAGATGTGGAGAAAAGGGTACTCTTGTACATTGCTGGTGGGACTGCAAATTGGTGCGGCCAATTTGGAAAGCAGTATGGAGATTTCTTGGAAAGCTGGGAATGGAACCACCATTTGACCCAGCTATTGCCCTTCTCGGACTATTCCCTGAAGACCTTAAAAGAGCATGCTACAGGGAAGGGATACTGCCACATCGATGTTCATAGCAGCACAATTCACAATAGCTAGACTGTGGAACCAACCCAGATGCAATTCAATAGATGAATGGATAAAAAAAATGTGGCATCTATACACAATGGAGTACTATGCAACAATAAAAAATGACAAAATCATAGAATTTGCAGGGAAATGATGGCACTAGAGCAGATTATGCTTAGTGAAGCTAGCCAATCCCTAAAAAACAAATACCAAATGTCTTCTTTGATATAATGAGAGCAACTATGAACAGAGCAGGGAGGAAGAGCAGGAAGAAAAGATTAACATTAAACAGAGACATGAGATGGGAGGGAAAGGGAGAGAAAAGGGAAATTGCATGGAAATGAAGGGAGACCCTCATTGCTATACAAAATTACATATAAGAGGTTGTGAGGGGAATGGAAAAATAAACAAGGAGAGAAATGAATTACAGTAGATGGGGTAGAGAGAGAAGATGGGAGGGGAGGGGAGGGGGGATAGTAGGAGATAGGAAAGGTAGCAGAATACAACAATTACTAATAGGGCATTATTGAAAATTGTAGATGTGTAACCTACATGATTCTGCAATCTGCATTTGGGGTAAAATTGGTGGTTCATAACCCACTTCAACCTAATGTATGAAATATGATATGTCAAGAGCTTTGTAATATTGTGAACAACAAATAAAAAATAAAAAAATAGAAAATTAAAAAAATTAAAAAATTAAAAAAAAAAAAAGAAATGAGTGGCCCAGGGGATGTAATCACCTGAGGGCAGGAACTGAATGCCTGTAGCTTCAGGACACAAGAGGGCAGGATTTTCCATTCCTCTGACTTCTTAGCAGCTTCAAACTCAGGGGCCATTTCCTGTTTGCCAGTGGAATGAAGCCTCAGGGTGGACCCAGCCCATCACCCTTCTGAGTGGCTGCTGGTCTTTCTTGTGGCCTTCCCTTCTCAAATGCCACTCTCCAGCATCTATCTTTCCAAGAACACAGAGGCAGCCAGGGATGCCCTGTGCTAGGAGCCCGCCCCTCAGGGGTGATTTGGCATGTGAGGAGTGATCTTCCAGTCTTTTCTGGCCAGTGGTCTATGCTGTGCCTCTGACCTTGGCTGGCAGCAGGATGAGCAGCCGCTTAGCTCTGCTTGCACCAGGAAGGTGGACCTGAGGCTCCTGGCCCGGGTGGCGAATTCTTGAAGTTCCTTGGGAGCAGGGAAAGGCCTCAGCCTCTTGGGTTGCACTAAATGGTGAGCACAGGGTGCTCAGTCAACGCGCATTTGGTGAGGGAGCGCCCCTGCCAGGAGTGGCCTCCTGTTCCCTTTCCACTCCTCCACACTGAGTTGTCTGTCCTTGGGCCTGCTCAGAAGCCTTGGCTATTGTATGCATATTGCCTTCTGGGAGGCTTCTTTGCTCCTAATACTGGGGCCTGGTTTCCTCTGTGTTGAAAGAATGGGAGACAACAGTCTTGCCTTCCACTGTGCACCAAACAAACCAAAGTGCCTTGCTGCCACCCTGAAAGAAGCAATGTCGCCTCTCCCTAGAGACGTAGAAGAAGGGGCACTCACGCCCATGCTTGAGACCATGATACTGGACAGACTCTTGACCACTTGACACCATCCTCGCTTCTTGATATATTCTGAAACCCCAATATTTTCACCTATGTGGGGCACTAGGAAACGGAAGCAGAGAAATGCCAGCTCCTGGTTATTTCCTGAGGCCCCTGGGTCTCTGCCTGCTGCCACTCCACCTATTTTTGTCACACAGCTCGAGAACCCCAGCACTTGCTCTTGCTGGGGGCAATGAAGCCAGACAGTCCTGAGACTTCTCATGAGACCAAGTTGCAAGCGATACCCCATGACCCTGGCTGTTGCCTCTTTCTCAGAATCCAGGTAGTGATGTGGATCCCCCTAGAGGGTAGGGAGCTACAGGACTTGGGCACAGGGCAGCTTTGGAGATTGGGAGCATTCGCTGTGTACCCACATGATACCATGGAAAGAGACATGGGTGCTATTCAGAATCTCCCAGAAGCCCCTGGCAGTTCTGGGGTAAATGAAGGCTCTCTCTGAAAATCAGTCCCTACACGCTGCCAGTCGGGCACAATCAGGCACAATCAGAGCCAAGAGAGGAGTTCACTTTCCCCCTTTCACTGTAGGACTCAGGTGGTGGTTCACACATGCATGGGAACATACAGGTGATGACCATCTCCAAAGCAGAGGGTGGAAGGAACCGAGGATACATTAGGAAGCTCTGGAGAGCCTGTGAGGCCCCCTGGCTTCTTGAGACTCGCACCCATGGTCAGATGGAGGAGATGGGTCTGAACCCAGCTCTGTCTCTCCCAACCAGGGGAGCTGCTGGCAGGACCTGGATCTTCCTGGGGAAGAGATCCAGGCTGTATTGGCAGAACTCTGTCCACTTGTGCATATGCTATGGGAAGATGGCAGCAGCCAGCACCCCAGGTGGCCTTTGGAACCACCTTGTGTGGAAAAGGGACTCAGGCAAGGAGTCCCAGAGGAAGTGACCTCACTTCCTTGGCGATGGAACCTATAGAACTTGGAACCCTCCTAGCTAGGTCCCAACAATCCAGCTCCAGCCCCAGTCCGTTCACTTGCCTTTGACAAGACAAGCAGAGAGCCATGAGCTCTTGTGGTCCAGTCCTCGGTGGACACCCTGGCCTCAGGAAAGCCCTTCATAGTGGCCTCTCACGTGCCTGGAGGCGCTGGGTCAGCCGTGGGTCCAGAACACTCTGGCGATTTTTCTCAAGGACACTGGAGGTGAGACAAGACAGACAGTTGCAGGTGACCAGAGTCTAACCCGCCTCTGCGACTCCGCTTGGGACAGCCCCAGACCCTCGCCGAGTGCGAGTTGTTGTGGGTGTGGGTGTGTGTGTTTCCCTCATTTCAACTGAGAATTAGAAGGGAAGGAGAGCCTTTGGTTTGATTTTTCACTTGACTGTTCGACACTGAGACATTTTGCAGGTGCTACTGTTTCCTGGTTGAAATGTCCCTCTTTGATCCCTGAAACTAGGGAGATGACAAGCGTTCGTCCCTGGCTGTGTCCCTTCTGGTGGACAGCTTCACCTCACTGGTCCGCCAGGATTTGGAGAAGGACCTCGTGAAGGTCCTGCAGCGGGGGCACTCCTCCTGGGTGGAAGGATTCTTGTGCAGACGCCCAAAGGTGCTCAGCATCCAGAAAGTGCTGAAGCTCCTCAGTCAAAGGTGTGTATGACCTCCAGGCCCCGGGACATGGCCATCTCTTGGCGTGGTGGGTGGGATGCTGGGCACCACTCTGGACCTCTGGCAACTCTGTGGAATGTAGGATATTCACAGGAGAACCCCGCCGGGTGTTGAGCCAACCAAGTAGGATGAGCCCTAGGAGTGTAGGTCTCAGGCCTTGTCCACTGGGCCTGGCTTCCAAGGCCTCAGGACTTCCCCTGGGGTGCCTATCCTGCCCCTGTGGGGAACTCTTGTGCCTCAGCCCCACTGGACAGAGGCCTCAGGAAGAGCAGTTTGCACACTGGGGAAGGAGCATGTGGCTTGCATGTGGAAGGGCCCCTGACCTGCCTGGGGGCAGAGCGGGGACAGCTGGGGTGGATGGAGGGGGACCAGGTTGGGTTCATTCATGGGCCCAATAGATGTGAAGCACCTGCCCTTGGCAGGCACATGGCCTATCCATTAGGAAGCAGTGCACACACACCTCCCAGCCCTCCTGAGCTTTCATTATTGGCAGGAAGTTAGTCAAAGCCACCAGGCGTCTTGGCACATGCAGGGCACAGGATGTACGAGGTGACATTCCCCTGGCCTTCTCTAGGTATGAGGAGTATCGGCAATGCACGGAGGAAGTCTTCCTTCCGGGACACAAGTGAGTGGTTTGGGGGCCACGGGAGTGGGCTTCTGACTCCAGGGTCACTTGGGGAACCTTGGCAGTGTGGATGGGTGGGCAAAACCGCAGGCGTCCACCTTCTGTGATTTGTGGCACAGGGGTGTGGTCTGGTGATTTCCCTCTGGAGTGGGCACAGATAGCTGTGGTGGATTCTGGGTAGCTAAGGACCGCAGGTGGGGCTGGCGCCTCAGAGCCTGGCCCTGAGCATCCCTCCCCTCCACAGCCAATCCCAGGCACAATGGCCCTCACTTTTCTCTATTGAGGCAAATTTTGGGGAGCCCCCGATGCACAGGAGAGGGGAGCCTCTTACCCACACATGGCCCTCACAGATGTCCCCCTTCTCGCCCTGCTGCATGGGACCCGCTTGGACACTCTCTGGGAAGCCCATCATCCGGGTGGTCCAAAGGGGCTTCCAGCTCAAGGCGATGCCCAGTCCCTCATGGCTCCCTGCCCCACTCCTATGTCCCCAGGGCCTTCTGCTCCGCTGTCCAAATGTGGCTCTACCTGTACCCAGAAGATTTTGTGGGGTCCATGGCCAGCCTGAGGAGTCTCAGGACCTTCTTGCTCCACACCATGCCGGAGTCAGGGCTGACAGTCCAGGTGGAGAGCCTCCTGACAGGGCTGGAGAACACAGATCCCCGTGAGTCCGAGGCCTGTGGTGAGGGCCCTCGGGTGGGTGACCTCATGTGTGTGTCCTGGAACCTCTGCTGCTCCTACTGGGAACTGGCCTGTGGTCCCCAGCCAAATACTCCTGACCCCACCTGCAGCTGGAGGGCCCTCGTCCGGGAAGAAGTCCTGGTGCCGGGATAGGGGCTGGGCTCTTCTCACAGCCAGGGTTCTTCTGGGACTCGGGAAAGACCCAGGGAAAGGCAGTCATGTTGGGGCTCTTTTCTCTTGCAGCTGCCTCTCCAGGAAAAGCCCTCAATTAAACACAGCACAACACCAGAGGCACCAGGTCACCCATCTCTCAGGCCAGCACCCACTCCACGTGTGCTGGAAGGTTGACACTGCCCTAGAGCTCACGTCTCCTCTGGCCCCTCCGCCTTTGTGAGCTCCTGAGGACCACTCAGTTCCAGATCCCACCACGCCTCTCCTCTTCCTCTCCTCTGGAATCTCCTGGATTTCTAACATTTATTCATTTACTTCCGTATTTATTTATTATCTGGTTTGGTTTGAGTTTTGTTTAGTTCTTTAAGGTTCTTTCATTGTTGTTGTTATGGTCATTTCGCTATAACTTTTCCTTGTTGAGATAGGTGTGTTAAAAAGTGTTCTAATAAAGTTTTACATGGTGTGATATCACGTTGCCTGCTCAATCCATTCCCGAGGCTGTGCCACCACCAACACTGTGTAGCTTCCATGGGAGAGACTCCAGAAGAGCACATGGGTCTTGTGGGGGAGAACACACACTGGTCATTCCGGAGGAGGTGAGATAGAGGCCCCTGAGTATGGGGGAGAGGTGACTGCCTAAAAGGTTGAGGACTCCATGCCACCAGAAGGGGCTGCTTTTCTGGGGGCAAAGCCCCTTAGGACCATGGACATGGAATGTAGAATCCAACAGAAGAGGTGTCTTTGCCAGTGTGGTCACACTTAGTCTCCTGCTCTCCAATGTCGAGTGGAACCACTGCCCCCTACTGGGTGGTAGGAATCCAAATGGAAATGTGATGGCAACTCTGGGTCTCAGGCTTTGGGCACATGTCATTGAATCCGAGCCAAGACACCATGCAGAATTGGAAGAGCACACGAGTTTGTGCTCAGGAGCCCCATTTTCCTCATGCAAAGCCCTGAAAACGTGATGGTTGACCTATTTCAAACAAGATCTTTCTTCTTTACTTTTTTCTCTGTTTTTGTTTTGTTTTTCAGTAATGTGCAAGGAAACCAGGGTGCTCTGCTACCGAGGTCCTTGGGTAGGACTTTTTCTTTGAGCATTTTGTGACAAACTCCCTAATTGGCAAAGACTGGCACAGATTTTGAGATCCTCCTGCCTGGATCACTCAGGACGCTGATAGCCATAGGCCCAGCTTTGTGGATCTGCTTAGAGCACTGCTCCAGATGTCCACAGAGTTTCAGGGTGGAGTGTATGTGTCAAAGCCCTCATCTAAGGAACTTACACACATTTGATCCTGGTAGTATTATGCAAACAAATCCACAAAATCACCATGTCCAAAAGACCTTCTTCAGGACCAGGCCAAGGATAGCCAGCAACACTAAACGCAGGAACTTGTCAGATTCAGAGCCCTGGGTGCTGTCCACTTGAGTCAGGGAGAGCTGCTGTGGGTGGGGCCCTCTCCTGGTACAGTGCAGCCCTTTAGATGCCTAGGAGGTGAGGATGCCCCACCACCCTATCACCCCAACACCTGACCTCCAAGAAGATAACATACTTCCTAGTGCCTTAAAGACAGGGGCCCGCACTCTGGATGCTGAATGTCACAGGAATGGGTAGGGGGTGATTTGCAGATGGTATGCAGTGACCTAGGCAGACGGTCTGAATGGGGGATCTCATCAGAGGAACACTGCAACATCACCACTAAACCTCAGAGTATCCATTTGCTTTTGCTTTTGAGCTCTTTGCTGACTTTCAAGGTGACCATCATTGTTTCAGTTGACTTTATGGAGGGTCAGCAATATGGAATCAAGTTCACTGGCTCATCCAGCTTTGTGCTAGATTGGCTCCAGCTCATTAGGATTCACACTTGTGTGTGCATTGAGCAGATGGGATGTCTAGGACCAGCCTGCATCAAGGACCTAGTAGAGGTGACTGGGTTGATGAGGTTGTCTTGTCTCACCACAGTCATCCTCTAGTGAGGTAGCCTGCACTCATGGACATGGTGGCAGGTGCGTTCCAGTAGTAGCAAGGGGCCCCACCCAAGAGTTCACATCCTCTCCAAATGCAATGGGCCAGGATCCAGGTGTGCAGACAGTGAAGACCCTGGGAGGGCAGGATTGCAAATGGAAGGCCGCACTCTGCAATTAGAGAGACCTGGTCTCAAAATGAAGCATCAAAGGAGCTGTGGATGGAGCTCAGGGGCAGAGCATCCTGGTTCAATGGTCCATACTTGAAAGACAGAAAATACCCTGTGCTTCAGAACCCAGGCACAGAAGGGCACTCTGTGAACACCAAACTACTTGGGAACCTAAGGCTTTTGGACATCAGGTGACCCAGGAGAGCCTGGGCAATTGTCCTGATTCTGTCTGAAAAAAGAAAAAGAAAAAGTGTGGAAGATGGACCTCACTACTAGAGAAGCCTTGTGTCAGAAACTTTCTAGTTCTTTCAGATGAGAGCATTCAAGTGCAATTTTCTCTTAGAGCAAAATCTTTTCTATTTCTGCCATGTTGAAGAGGCTGAGCTGAAAACACACTTACCTTCGCTCGCTAACTTACAGCCTAAGACTTGAAGTCAGAAAACCACATGCTGGAAAAGGGCAAGTCTCAGTGAGTACTGAGACTCATAGGCATTCCCCCCACCCCAAGGGTCTTGCTCATCAGAGAAAGAACTTTCAGAAAAAAATTGCCTGTGACCAAAACTGCCTGAGGCTCTCCCTATCTAGGGCCTGCTCTTGTACTTGGGTTCACAGCCTGCTTTGACCCTGCTGATTTTCAAGAAAAAAACAGAGGCAAGGGAATACCAAGAGATTCCCTTCCCCTTCAGTCCTCCACAGGCCAAAATGCAGGCTTCCCACTCTTGCAGCTTCTCATCCAGGTGGTCTTTCTGGCGCATGCTTCTCCCAGGTATGGCTTTGCAAACCAGCATGTGGAAAGGGAAAATCTACAATATGCAGAAGAAATAGTATGTAGGTGAAAGACAGGAAGACAGGGCTGTGGTTACCTCTTTGCATAGGCAAGCATTTCCATATCAACCCTCTTTACACTTGCAGCCTAGAGATAATGCTGAAAGCCCTAACTTGCTAGTGAGCCTGAGTCTTGAGGATGACTTTTTTTTTTTTTTTTTTTTTGGTCTTTCTTTTTCTCCTTTCATACATAAATGCCTCCCACAAGTGGAATCCCAAGAGAAACCTGGCAGCCAGGAGTCCTCTGCCCAATTTGGACTTAGGAAAACCTTGCAGAGGCAGCAGGGACTGCTGCCTCCCCCTGGAGGTCTTGGCATGGAAGAGCCTCAGATGGAGGCCATCCTGTGTGCAATGCAAGCAATGACCCCAGGGTCACGGACCCTGAGCATCTGGGCCACTCCACAAGGCCCACGAACCGCAGCCAGCGGCAGCCTGCAACCAGGAGGCGGGGCCTGCGCTGGGGGCAGAGAAGGGGTGGCTTGGGGTGACTGAGAGGCCAGTGGCCTCCTTTGGGAAGAGCGCAACTTGCACCTTCCGCAGCGCCCTTTGGCGCAGACCAGGAAGGAGCTGAATGGAGGACACACCGACTCTGCCCGCAGCACTGGAGCGCGTGCCCCCTGGCGGCCAACGGACAGACTCCTGTCTCTGAGCATGGGTTGCGCCTAAGTCCCTGAGGACTCCTGGGTCTCGGGGTCCTGTCAGGGATCTGTCCACAGATAGGCACAGCCTGAGACTGCACCATTCATGATTCTGGGTGCCATTGCCTGCCACCGCATGCAGGCATGCTGTCTCAGCTGCTTGGAAGTGGTTGATTCGAATATTGTGCTTTTCATTTCTTATAATTCCTGCCAGACCCACAAATGCTTTTCTCTAGGGGATCCAAAAGCCTATGAAACTTCCTATGAAAGAATGATGTTTCGGGGAGAACCATTCTGGTGCTGGCCCCAAATTCTTCCCAGCATGGCTTCACCTGAGTAGACCCAATGCTCAGGGCCATGCCTGGGGTATATGGCCACGAGAGCAGGAGGCCTGTTTCCAAAGAAGCATCCTCCCTGCTTCATGGGCAGGACTAGCAGGGGTGAGGGCTTACCATGGTGGCAAGGTCTGAATCCACTGTGTGGATTTATGGCTGACTTCAGCTATACATTCAGATTCTGAAAGTTAAGGCTAAGTCCTCGAAATCCTACCAGGTTCTTGCCCAAGTCTGGCATGGGATATATTCCAGCATGGGGCCAGGACTGATGAAACACCTGTGGGCTCGTTTCCCGAGCATTAGCCTGCGTGTCACAAGAAGGCAGGTAGGGAAACCTTAGGTGACCCTCCTGGATGAGCTGAGAAATGTGTGGACTTATCGGTGAGGCAGTTGAACGGAGGCCAGCAATCCTTCTCTCCCCAGACAGAAACGGGTGCCATGAGATACATTGATTCCCCACTGTCCAACAGTAGCTTTCACAAGAGGATTGGAAATGGAGTCAGGGCCTGCTTGCCTCTCAGAGGAAGTTGGTTGTGATGTAGGAAACCTGAAGTTTCCATCCACAGCAGGGGGATGAAATTCTACAGGTGTAAGTCCTTGAAGAAAGTATAGACCCCTTCTTGTGTTTGGGAGGGTTCCGAGAAGATCAGAGCAATCTTGAGTCCCTTCCCCAGAAATGGCCACCAAAGACAAAAAATCGCCAGCTGCCCTTGTCAGCTTCAGGGTTGTATTTAGTGGCAGGGATCCTGACTGAACTTCCTCCTATCACAGGTCCCAAAGGGGCATGAGAGGCTGGCCCAGGGCACTTTCTCCTTCCCCAAGAAACTGAGTGGCCCAGGGGATGTAATCACCTGAGGGCAGGAACTGAATGCCTGTAGCTTCAGGACACAAGAGGGCAGGATTTTCCATTCCTCTGACTTCTTAGCGGCTTCAAACTCAGGGGCCATTTCCTGTTTGCCAGTGGAATGAAGCCTCAGGGTGGACCCAGCCCATCACCCTTCTGAGTGGCTGCTGGTCTTTCTTGTGGCCTTCCCTTCTCAAATGCCACTCTCCAGCATCTATCTTTCCAAGAACACAGAGGCAGCCAGGGATGCCCTGTGCTAGGAGCCCGCCCCTCAGGGGTGATTTGGCATGTGAGGAGTGATCTTCCAGTCTTTTCTGGCCAGTGGTCTATGCTGTGCCTCTGACCTTGGCTGGCAGCAGGATGAGCAGCCGCTTAGCTCTGCTTGCACCAGGAAGGTGGACCTGAGGCTCCTGGCCCAGGTGGCGAATTCTTGAAGTTCCTTGGGAGCAGGGAAAGGCCTCAGCCTCTTGGGTTGCACTAAATGGTGAGCACAGGGTGCTCAGTCAACGCGCATTTGGTGAGGGAGCGCCCCTGCCAGGAGTGGCCTCCTGTTCCCTTTCCACTCCTCCACACTGAGTTGTCTGTCCTTGGGCCTGCTCAGAAGCCTTGGCTATTGTATGCATATTGCCTTCTGGGAGGCTTCTTTGCTCCTAATACTGGGGCCTGGTTTCCTCTGTGTTGAAAGAATGGGAGACAACAGTCTTGCCTTCCACTGTGCACCAAACAAACCAAAGTGCCTTGCTGCCACCCTGAAAGAAGCAATGTCGCCTCTCCCTAGAGACGTAGAAGAAGGGGCACTCACGCCCATGCTTGAGACCATGATACTGGACAGACTCTTGACCACTTGACACCATCCTCGCTTCTTGATATATTCTGAAACCCCAATATTTTCACCTATGTGGGGCACTAGGAAACGGAAGCAGAGAAATGCCAGCTCCTGGTTATTTCCTGAGGCCCCTGGGTCTCTGCCTGCTGCCACTCCACCTATTTTTGTCACACAGCTCGAGAACCCCAGCACTTGCTCTTGCTGGGGGCAATGAAGCCAGACAGTCCTGAGACTTCTCATGAGACCAAGTTGCAAGCGATACCCCATGACCCTGGCTGTTGCCTCTTTCTCAGAATCCAGGTAGTGATGTGGATCCCCCTAGAGGGTAGGGAGCTACAGGACTTGGGCACAGGGCAGCTTTGGAGATTGGGAGCATTCGCTGTGTACCCACATGATACCATGGAAAGAGACATGGGTGCTATTCAGAATCTCCCAGAAGCCCCTGGCAGTTCTGGGGTAAATGAAGGCTCTCTCTGAAAATCAGTCCCTACACGCTGCCAGTCGGGCACAATCAGGCACAATCAGAGCCAAGAGAGGAGTTCACTTTCCCCCTTTCACTGTAGGACTCAGGTGGTGGTTCACACATGCATGGGAACATACAGGTGATGACCATCTCCAAAGCAGAGGGTGGAAGGAACCGAGGATACATTAGGAAGCTCTGGAGAGCCTGTGAGGCCCCCTGGCTTCTTGAGACTCGCACCCATGGTCAGATGGAGGAGATGGGTCTGAACCCAGCTCTGTCTCTCCCAACCAGGGGAGCTGCTGGCAGGACCTGGATCTTCCTGGGGAAGAGATCCAGGCTGTATTGGCAGAACTCTGTCCACTTGTGCATATGCTATGGGAAGATGGCAGCAGCCAGCACCCCAGGTGGCCTTTGGAACCACCTTGTGTGGAAAAGGGACTCAGGCAAGGAGTCCCAGAGGAAGTGACCTCACTTCCTTGGCGATGGAACCTATAGAACTTGGAACCCTCCTAGCTAGGTCCCAACAATCCAGCTCCAGCCCCAGTCCGTTCACTTGCCTTTGACAAGACAAGCAGAGAGCCATGAGCTCTTGTGGTCCAGTCCTCGGTGGACACCCTGGCCTCAGGAAAGCCCTTCATAGTGGCCTCTCACGTGCCTGGAGGCGCTGGGTCAGCCGTGGGTCCAGAACACTCTGGCGATTTTTCTCAAGGACACTGGAGGTGAGACAAGACAGACAGTTGCAGGTGACCAGAGTCTAACCCGCCTCTGCGACTCCGCTTGGGACAGCCCCAGACCCTCGCCGAGTGCGAGTTGTTGTGGGTGTGGGTGTGTGTGTTTCCCTCATTTCAACTGAGAATTAGAAGGGAAGGAGAGCCTTTGGTTTGATTTTTCACTTGACTGTTCGACACTGAGACATTTTGCAGGTGCTACTGTTTCCTGGTTGAAATGTCCCTCTTTGATCCCTGAAACTAGGGAGATGACAAGCGTTCGTCCCTGGCTGTGTCCCTTCTGGTGGACAGCTTCACCTCACTGGTCCGCCAGGATTTGGAGAAGGACCTCGTGAAGGTCCTGCAGCGGGGGCACTCCTCCTGGGTGGAAGGATTCTTGTGCAGACGCCCAAAGGTGCTCA
Organism: Spermophilus citellus; assembly: GCF_964194105.1. NCBI lineage: Eukaryota > Metazoa > Chordata > Mammalia > Rodentia > Sciuridae > Spermophilus > Spermophilus citellus. The sequence goes on from NC_138197.1 coordinate 37,691,307, forward strand.
GCATCCAGAAAGTGCTGAAGCTCCTCAGTCAAAGGTGTGTATGACCTCCAGGCCCCGGGACATGGCCATCTCTTGGCGTGGTGGGTGGGATGCTGGGCACCACTCTGGACCTCTGGCAACTCTGTGGAATGTAGGATATTCACAGGAGAACCCCGCCGGGTGTTGAGCCAACCAAGTAGGATGAGCCCTAGGAGTGTAGGTCTCAGGCCTTGTCCACTGGGCCTGGCTTCCAAGGCCTCAGGACTTCCCCTGGGGTGCCTATCCTGCCCCTGTGGGGAACTCTTGTGCCTCAGCCCCACTGGACAGAGGCCTCAGGAAGAGCAGTTTGCACACTGGGGAAGGAGCATGTGGCTTGCATGTGGAAGGGCCCCTGACCTGCCTGGGGGCAGAGCGGGGACAGCTGGGGTGGATGGAGGGGGACCAGGTTGGGTTCATTCATGGGCCCAATAGATGTGAAGCACCTGCCCTTGGCAGGCACATGGCCTATCCATTAGGAAGCAGTGCACACACACCTCCCAGCCCTCCTGAGCTTTCATTATTGGCAGGAAGTTAGTCAAAGCCACCAGGCGTCTTGGCACATGCAGGGCACAGGATGTACGAGGTGACATTCCCCTGGCCTTCTCTAGGTATGAGGAGTATCGGCAATGCACGGAGGAAGTCTTCCTTCCGGGACACAAGTGAGTGGTTTGGGGGCCACGGGAGTGGGCTTCTGACTCCAGGGTCACTTGGGGAACCTTGGCAGTGTGGATGGGTGGGCAAAAACGCAGGCGTCCACCTTCTGTGATTTGTGGCACAGGGGTGTGGTCTGGTGATTTCCCTCTGGAGTGGGCACAGATAGCTGTGGTGGATTCTGGGTAGCTAAGGACCGCAGGTGGGGCTGGCGCCTCAGAGCCTGGCCCTGAGCATCCCTCCCCTCCACAGCCAATCCCAGGCACAATGGCCCTCACTTTTCTCTATTGAGGCAAATTTTGGGGAGCCCCCGATGCACAGGAGAGGGGAGCCTCTTACCCACACATGGCCCTCACAGATGTCCCCCTTCTCGCCCTGCTGCATGGGACCCACTTGGACACTCTCTGGGAAGCCCATCATCCGGGTGGTCCAAAGGGGCTTCCAGCTCAAGGCGATGCCCAGTCCCTCATGGCTCCCTGCCCCACTCCTATGTCCCCAGGGCCTTCTGCTCCGCTGTCCAAATGTGGCTCTACCTGTACCCAGAAGATTTTGTGGGGTCCATGGCCAGCCTGAGGAGTCTCAGGACCTTCTTGCTCCACACCATGCCGGAGTCAGGGCTGACAGTCCAGGTGGAGAGCCTCCTGACAGGGCTGGAGAACACAGATCCCCGTGAGTCCGAGGCCTGTGGTGAGGGCCCTCGGGTGGGTGACCTCATGTGTGTGTCCTGGAACCTCTGCTGCTCCTACTGGGAACTGGCCTGTGGTCCCCAGCCAAATACTCCTGACCCCACCTGCAGCTGGAGGGCCCTCGTCCGGGAAGAAGTCCTGGTGCCGGGATAGGGGCTGGGCTCTTCTCACAGCCAGGGTTCTTCTGGGACTCGGGAAAGACCCAGGGAAAGGCAGTCATGTTGGGGCTCTTTTCTCTTGCAGCTGCCTCTCCAGGAAAAGCCCTCAATTAAACACAGCACAACACCAGAGGCACCAGGTCACCCACCTCTCAGGGCAGCACCCACTCCACGTGTGCTGGAAGGTTGACACTGCCCTAGAGCTCACGTCTCCTCTGGCCCCTCCGCCTTTGTGAGCTCCTGAGGACCACTCAGTTCCAGATCCCACCACGCCTCTCCTCTTCCTCTCCTCTGGAATCTCCTGGATTTCTAACATTTATTCATTTACTTCCGTATTTATTTATTATCTGGTTTGGTTTGAGTTTTGTTTAGTTCTTTAAGGTTCTTTCATTGTTGTTGTTATGGTCATTTCGCTATAACTTTTCCTTGTTGAGATAGGTGTGTTAAAAAGTGTTCTAATAAAGTTTTACATGGTGTGATATCACGTTGCCTGCTCAATCCATTCCCGAGGCTGTGCCACCACCAACACTGTGTAGCTTCCATGGGAGAGACTCCAGAAGAGCACATGGGTCTTGTGGGGGAGAACACACACTGGTCATTCCGGAGGAGGTGAGATAGAGGCCCCTGAGTATGGGGGAGAGGTGACTGCCTAAAAGGTTGAGGACTCCATGCCACCAGAAGGGGCTGCTTTTCTGGGGGCAAAGCCCCTTAGGACCATGGACATGGAATGTAGAATCCAACAGAAGAGGTGTCTTTGCCAGTGTGGTCACACTTAGTCTCCTGCTCTCCAATGTCGAGTGGAACCACTGCCCCCTACTGGGTGGTAGGAATCCAAATGGAAATGTGATGGCAACTCTGGGTCTCAGGCTTTGGGCACATGTCATTGAATCCGAGCCAAGACACCATGCAGAATTGGAAGAGCACACGAGTTTGTGCTCAGGAGCCCCATTTTCCTCATGCAAAGCCCTGAAAACGTGATGGTTGACCTATTTCAAACAAGATCTTTCTTCTTTACTTTTTTCTCTGTTTTTGTTTTGTTTTTCAGTAATGTGCAAGGAAACCAGGGTGCTCTGCTACCGAGGTCCTTGGTAGGACTTTTTCTTTGAGCATTTTGTGACAAACTCCCTAATTGGCAAAGACTGGCACAGATTTTGAGATCCTCCTGCCTGGATCACTCAGGACGCTGATAGCCACAGGCCCAGTATGTGGATGTCCTTAGAGCACTGGTCCAGGTGTCCACAGAGTTTGAGGGTGGAGTGCATGTGTCAAAGCCCTCATCTAAGGAACTTACTACACACATGGATCCTGGTAATGTCATGCAAAAAAATCCACAGAAGTCACACGTCCAAAAGTCTCCCTTCAGGACCAGGCCAAGGACAGCCAGCCATAATAAACATTGGAACTTGTCAGATTCAGAGCCCTGGGTGCTGTCTCCTTGAGTCAGGGAGAGCTGCTGTGGGTGTGGCCCTCTCCTGGTACAGTGCAGCCCTTTAGATGCCTAGGAGGTGAGGATGCCCCACTACCTATCACCCCAACACCTGACCTCCAAGAAGATAACATACTTCCTAGTGCCTTAAAGACAGGGGCCCGCACTCTGGATGCTGAAAGTCACAGGAATGGGGGGTCTGTGGGGGGGGTGACATGCAGATGGTGTGCAGTGACCTAGGCAGATGGTATGAATGGGGGATCTTGTTAGGGGAACACTGCAACACCACCACTGAACCTCAGAGTATCCATTTGCTTTTGCTCTTGAGCTTGTTTCTGACTTTCAAGGTGACCATCATTGTTTCAGTTGATATGATGGAGGGTCAGCAATATGGAATCCAGTGCCTTGGATCATCCTGCTTTGTGCTAGATTGGCTCCAGCTTATTAGGACCCACACCTGTGTGTGCAGTGAGCAGATGGGATGTCCAATGCCAGGCTGCATGGAGGGCCTAGTAGAGGTGACTGGGTTGATGAGGTTGTCTCACCACAGTCATCCTCTATTGAGGTAGCCTGCACTCATGGACACGTTGGAAGGTGCGTTCCAGTAGTAGCCAGGCGTCCCACCCCAGAGTTCACATTCTTTCCAAAGGCTATGGGCCAGGATCCAGGTCGTGCAGACACTGAAGACCCTGGGAGGGCAGGATTGCCAATGGAAGGCCACACCCCACAATTAGACAGACCTGGTCTCAAAATGAAGCATCAAAGGAGCTGTGGATGGAGCTCAGGGGCAGAGCATCCTGGGTTTAATGGTCCATACTGGAAAGACAGAAAATACCCTGTGTTTCAGAACCCAGGCACAGAAATACAGTCTGCGAATGCCAAACTACTTGGGAATCTAAGGCTCCTTCTTGGACATCAGGAGACCCAGGAGAGCCTGGGAAATTGTTCTGTGTCTGTCTGAAAAAGAAAAAGAAAAAGTGTGGAAGATGGACCTCACTGCTAGAGAAGTCTTGTGTCAGAATCCTTTCCAGTTCTTTCAAATGAGAACATTCAAGGGCAATTTTCTCTTAGAGCAAAATTTTTGTATTTCTGCCATGTTGAAGAGGCTGAGCTTATAAGAGAGTTACCTTCACTAACTTACAGCCTAAAACTTGAAGTCAGAAAACCAAGTATTGGAAAAGGGCAAGCCTCAGTACTCATAGGCATTCCCCCCACCCTAAGGGTCTTGCTCATCAGAGAAAGAAATTTCAGAAAGAAATGGCCTGTGACCAACACTGCCTGAGGCTCTCCCCATCTAGGGCCTGCTCTTGTACTTGGGTTCACCCCCTGCTTTGACCCTGCTGATTTTCAAGAAAAACCAGGGGCAAGGGAATACCAAGATTTTCCCTTCCCCTTCCATTTTCCACAGGCCAAGATGCAGGCTTGCCACTCTTGCAGCTTCTCATCCAGGTGGTCTCTGTGGTGCATGCTTCTCCCAGTGACTATACCCAGGTCTGGTTTTGCATACTAGCGTGTGGAAAAGCAAAAATCTACAACATACAGAAGAAAAAGTATGCAGCTGGAAGAGAGGAAGGCAGGGCTGTTGTTACCTCTTTCATAGGCAAGCATTTCCATATCAACTCTCTTTACACTTGCAGCCTAGACATAATGCTGAAAGCCTAACCTGCTAGGGAGCCTGAGTCCTGAGGATGATTTTTCTTCATTTATTTTTTTGATTTTTTGTCTTCTTTATCTCCTTTCATATGCAAATGTGTCCCACAAGTGGAAAACAAAGCAAAATCGGCCAGCCAGGAGGCCTCTGCCCAATTTGGAGTTCGGAAAACTCTGCAGAGGCAGCAGGGACTGCTGTATCCCCCGGAGATCTTGGCATGGACTAGCCACAGATGGAGGCCATCCTGTGTGCAATGCAAGCAATTTGACCCCAGGGGCAGGGACCCTTGCCTCTGGGCCACTCCACAAGGCCCAGGAACCGCCGCCAGGGGCGCTGTCCGGCTGGCGGCAGCCTGCAACCCGGAGGCTGGGCCTGCGCTGGGGTCGGAGAAGGCGTGGCCTGTGCTGGGGGCGGAGAAGGCGTGGCATGGGGTGACTGAGAGGCCGGTGGTCGCCTTTGGGAAGGGCGCAACTTGCACCTTTCTCAGAGCCCTTTGGCGCAGTGCACAGCTTGGCTGAAAGGAGGACACGGCGACTCCGCCCGCAGCACTGGAGCGCCTGCCGCCCAGCTGCCAACGGACAGACTGCTGGCTCTGAGCACGGGTTGCATTGCACCCAAGTCCCTGAGGACTCCTGGGTCCTGGGTCCTCTCAGGGATCTGTTCACAGATAGGCACAGGCCGAGACTACGCCATTCATGATTCTGAGCTCCATTGTCTGCCACCGCATGCAGGCATGCTGTCTCAGCTGCTTGGAAATGGTTGATTCCAATATTGTGCTTTACATTCCTTCTAATTCCTGCCAGACCCACAAATGCTTTTCTCTAGGGGATCCAAAAGCCTTTTAAAATTCCTATGAAAGAATGATGTTTCAGGGAGAACCTAGTAGCCATTCCTGTGCCTATGTAAGTTGTTCTACATTTCATTCAGTAATTCCTGTGTTTGGGCAATACTAGTGAATGGTCCTGGGGCCTGATGCTCTCGTCCAAGTTAAGGGTTCCTCCACTGAGCTATGACCCTTTGCATATCTGCCTCTCCCTCCCTCTTTCCCCTCTCCCTCTGCCCAGGCGCCCCCTTCTCTGGGACAAAGTGGTTGAATGCAGGAGTGCTCTACCACTTCCTTCTATTCCCCTTCTTGTATGTGTTGACATCCCTATGTCGTTTTGACTTTTTGCAGTAGGTTTCCGTTTTTTGGCCAGGCTGGCCATGAACATGCCATTCCCTTGGCTCAGTTTCCCTGAGTGGCAGTAGATCTGGGTGCTACCTCTCCTAAGCACACACTCTAAAGCTAAGCCCAGCAGCAGGCTGTTGTTTATGGAGCACCCACTTTGTGTGTGTGCATTGTGCATGGTGGATGTTTGATATTCAACTAAACACACGAGACATTATTGCTTTGCCACGTAGATGCCCATCTTCCATTCTAATGACCTGGTTAGCTATGGCAGTAGCATCATGAGTCCCTGGCCAGCATGGGCCAATGTGCAACCCTGTCTCAAAGTGAAATAAAACCTGTCTAAAGTGAAATGAAAAAGTGGTGGGAAATAGAGCTCATTGCTCACCTATCCTGTGTGACAACGGGGGATCCATCCTCATTAACATGAACAAAGCCAAGCAAAGAAACAAACAACAACAACAACAACAACAACAACAAAAATAAAAAACAAACAAAACAAACAAAAAATCCCACCTAACAAAGGAATAAAGAATTGGAAAAGACACAGGATTGGAGAGATGGACAGATTTGGGGAAGCCTGTACAGTGGCGGTGGGTTAGCCAAAGCATGCATTTAGGTTAAAATCTATAACAAGTGCCCAAGAAGAAAAGGAAGGGGAGAGAGGACCCGGGGACACAGCACAGCAGGTGAGCATGGAGCCTTTCTGAAGGAGGTGAGACACACTAGAGCAGAAGGGGCACCACATGGTGAGTTTAGGGCAGCTGTAAAGGGAGGACCAAGGGCAAGAAGAGTTCCAGTTAGCAGGGTGGGGCATCTCTTCCGGGGCTTACTCTGTGCAAGAGAAATCCTGGGATTCTACTGAAGGCAAAGGGCCTGGATAGGAGGTAGGGGAGCATGCTTCATGGCTACAAGGAGGCAGAGGTGGGACGCACACCTGTTGTGACTGCAGAGCCTCTTCCTAGGGGCTCCTAAGGTGGACGATGTTAGAGGGTGTGTAGGCACAGAAAGCTGGCAGCCATCAAGGCTGCTGTGGTTTTCATTCCTTGGTGGCCCAGAGTGAGGCAAGCCAGGACATGGCTGGCACTTTTGGGGGAAGCTGAGGAATCTTTGTGATGCTGTTCACTCAGGCCATTCATGGACCCAAGGCCAGAGCTGGTCCTAAACTCTTCAGAGCATGGCTTCATCTGAGTGGTTCCAAAGCTCAGGGCCATGCCTGGGGTATATGGCCACGGGAGCAGGAGGCCTGTTTCCAAAGAAGAATCCTCTGCTTCGTGGGAAAGACTAGCAGGGGATAAGGGTGTTCCACAGAGGCATTGTCTGAATCCACTGTGTGGATGGATCGCTGCCTTCAGCTCCACATTCAGACTCTGAAAGTTAAGGCTAAGTCCTCCAAGTCCTGCCAGGCTCTCGCCCAAGTCTGGGATGCATTCCAGCATGGGGCCAGGACTGGTGAAACACCTGTGGGCTCCTTTCCTGAGCATTAGCCTGTGTGTTACAAGAAAGCAGGAAGGGAAACCTTGGTGACCCTCGTGGATGAGCTGAGAAATGTGTGGACTTTTCTGTGAGGCAGTTAAACCTAGGCCAGCAATCAGTCTCTCCCCAGACAGAAATTGGTGCCATGAGATACATTGATTCCCCACAGTGCAACTGTAGCTTTCACAAGAGGATTGGAAATGGGATCAGGGCCTGCTTGCTTCTCAGAGGAAGTTGGTTGTGATGCAGGAAACCGGAAACTAGTGACTCCGTCCACAGCAGGGGGATGAAATTGTACAGGTGTAAGTCCTTGAAGCAAATGTAGACTCCTTCTTGTGTTGGGGAGAGTTCCCTGAAGATCAGAGCCGAGCAATATTCAGTCGGTTCCCAGAAGTGGCCACCAAAGACAAAAAGTCACCAGCTGCCCTGGTCAGCTTCACGGTTGTATTTAGTGGCAGGGATCCTGACTCAACTTCCTCCTATCACAGGTCCCAAAGGGGCATGAGAGGCTGGTCCAGGGCACTTTCTCCTTCCCAAAGAAACTGAGTGGCCCAATGGTATAGAATAGAGGACACAGAGACTAATCCACAAAGTTACAACTATCTTATATTTGATAAAGGGGCTAAAAGCATGCAATGGAGGAAGGATAGCATCTTCAACAAATGGTGTTGGGAAAACTGGAAATCCATATGCAACAAAATGAAACTGAATCCTTTTCTCTCGCCATGCACAAAAGTTAACTCAAAATGGATCAAGGAGCTTGATATAAAATCAGAAACTCTGCGTCTGATAGAAGAAAAAGTTGGCTCCGATCTACAGATTGTGGGGTCGGGCTCCAAATTCCTTAATAGGACACCCATAGCACAAGAGTTAATAACAAGAATCAACAAATGGGACTTACTTAAACTAAAAAGTTTTTTCTCAGCAAGAGAAACAATAAGAGAGGTAAACAGGGAGCCTACATCCTGGGAACAAATCTTTACTCTTCACACTTCAGATAGAGCCCTAATATCCAGAGTATACAAAGAACTCAAAAAATTAGACAATAAGATAACAAATAACCCAATCAACAAATGGGCCAAGGACCTGAACAGACACTTCTCAGAGGAGGATATACAATCAATCAACAAGTACATGAAAAAATGCTCACCATCTCTAGCAGTCAGAGAAATGCAAATCAAACCACCCTAAGATACCATCTCACTCCAGTAAGATTGGCAGCCACTATGAAGTCAAACAACAACAAGTGCTGGCGAGGATGTGGAGAAAAGGGTACACTTGTACATTGCTGGTGGGACTGCAAATTGGTGCAGCCAATTTGGAAAGCAGTATGGAGATTCCTGGGAAAGCTGGGAATGGAACCACCATTTGACCAAGCTATTGCCCTTCTCGGACTATTCCCTGAAGACCTTAAAAGAGCATACTACAGGGATACTGCCACATCGATGTTCATAGCAGCACAATTCACAATAGCTAGACTGTGGAACCAACCCAGATGCCCTTCAATAGATGAATGGATAAAAAAAATGTGGCATTTATACACCATGGAGTATTACGCAGCACTAAAAAATGACAAAATCATGGAATTTGCAGGGAAATGTATGGCACTAGAGCAGATTATGCTTAGTGAAGCTAGCCAATCCCTAAAAAACAAATACCAAATGTCTTCTTTGATATAATGAGAGCAACTATGAACAGAGCAGGGAGGAAGAGCAGGAAGAAAAGATTAACATTAAACAGAGACATGAGATGGGTGGGAAAGAGAGAGAAAAGGGAAATTGCATGGAAAAGAAGGGAGACCCTCATTGCTATACAAAATTACATATAAGAGGTTGTGAGGGGAATGGGAAAATAAACAAGGAGAGAAATGAATTACAGTAGATGGGGTAGAGAGAGAAGATGTGAGGGAAGGGGAGGGGGGATAGTAGAGGATAGGAAAGGTATCAGAATACAACAGTTACTAGTATGGCATTATGTAAAATTGTGGATGTGTAACCGACGTGATTCTGCAATCTGTATTTGGGGTAAAAATTGGGAGTTCATAACCCACTTGAATCTAATGTATGAAATATGATATGTCAAGAGCTTTGTAATGTTGTGAACAACCAATAAAAAAAGAAGTATAAAAAAAGTAAAAAAAAAAAAAAAAGTATACCACGCTTGTCTCTAAAGGACTCAGGAAAAAGGGAGACCAAACTCCTACTGAATTTCTCCAAGACTGCCGCCTCTTCCACACAGACTCCCCTGTGTCTGAGAACCAAAATAGCAAGAGGAGACGAATACAAGCATAGGGCCCTCCAAGCACAATGCGCCCTGTGATTCACAAGTCATACATTTATAAAGCCAGGAACTATCGCATGGCTCCATCTCAGTTGAGTGGCATAAGAGGTGGCCTATTTTAGAAACAAATTTCAAGGCTTCCTCAGATTCCCTGACTATATCTTAATCTCCTGGTATGCACATTTTATGTTGCAGATTATCCTTCCTTCATAAAGTCCACACTGTGAGCAGATCTTCTTTTTGAAATGGCCACCAAGGGGCTGGATGATGTAAAGCAGAAAAGCTGAGATGATGATTCTGGCAGGGTAAACCCTGGCCAATGAGAAACAGAAGGCAGAAGAGAGCTGAGAATATCCATAGCTGCTCCTCTCTCTTCCATGGATTGATGCTGGATCTGGTTTCCCTTGGATCCTGATGGAAAAGTCCTGGGCCCAAGTGCTCACAGGAGCTGCCTCTCAGATCATGGTGAAGAGGCCACCTTATGTTCACCACATTTTTCCCTGGACCTGCCTTCTCAAACAAATGACATCATATTTATCCCTGACAGTCACTGGGATTTGAAAATCTCCAGATAAAGTATTCATCGAGTTGTACAACTTTTGTTTGTTCCCTCTCTATAGTTTTACAACATGGTAATATTTTTTAAAACTAATTTCTAATTTTTTCCTAATTAGAAAGGATATTGGATAAAAATATATCAAAGTACTATTTAAGGAAAGAAATTACTGAATATATTTTTAAAAATCAAAAGGCATTTCTGAGTAAATGTAGGTACCCACAAAATATAGTAAAAATTATGTATCATTCACACTAGAAAAATGCATATACATAAATTTACCAAAATCTTATACATGTTATCTGGGATTTTACTCTAGAATACACTATTTGGATACATGAAACCAGAATCAGGAAATCCATCCAACACTATTTTTGTGATGGATTTTATTTTCATTTGTTTACCAATCCTGATAGGGTTTATTCATTCATTCATTCTTCAGTACAGCATCATTTTAGACTAAATATTCTTTGCACTGGCCCTTAGATCCGGAAGTCAACAGTAAACAACACAGAAGTCATTTCTGCTCTTATCATGCTCACATTGCACTGGGGAGATAGAAGATAAAGAAATCAACAGATAAACCAGATTTGGAAGTGATTACCTAAAAGTTTAGGTAGTATTATTGGGATTTTTTTTGTAATACTGTTAAAATTGCATGATTATTATAGTCATATAGAACTCAGCTCTTGAATAAGTTTACATATTTCATGCTTATAATTCAACTTATCTTTAATGAATATGTCAATATTTGCACATTTTACACAAAATTTCAAGAAACAAAGCTTAAAGTAATTCCCTATCATTATATGGATTTCACAAATGCTGTTTCAATGTTTTTAGAAAGGCTCATTGAATTACATATAATTTTACATGACTTTGATATGGGGCATTTTTTCATGATAGGAAAGACTATTCTCATGTTAACTGTAAAAATCATTTTAAGAGCTAGGTGTGGTGACTCATGCCTGTAATACAAGCAGCTAAGGAGGCTAGGACAGGAATATTGAAAGCTCAAGGCCAGCCTCCAGAATTTAAGGAAGCCCTAAACAACTTAGTGAGATTCTGTCTCAGTAGTATGATCCTTTCTAAGCTTTAAAACTATTTATGTTAAGTTTAACGTTCTTCAGTACTGTACATGGTATACATATATTAAATTAAAATATATTTGACACTCTGATTTTATTGTCTGCATATTTTTATAATATGAATTCCATTTACCCTCTATTAAACATGATATAAGAATGAATGATGGAATAAATCTATCTCAAACAAAAAAAAAACCTCAAAAGTGATTTAAATTTGGATGGTTCTGCCATCCAAAGTAATTAGGTTTAATTTAATTTAATAATGAAAACAGAACACACTGTAGTACATATATATGATACAAATTACAATGCAAAAGAGCAATGATTTCCCAGAAAAAGTTGGCAGTTCTACATAATGTATAAAAATATATCATAAACACTTTAATTGAAGGATTTCATAGAGTATGTATATGAAACACATAAATTCATAATTCTAAAATTTTTCCTACTGTATTTGTCATAACTATATCATTTGCAAAAAATATATATATATATGTATTCATATACGAACATAGGAAACTTATGTCTAATTCATTCTACTCTCTTTCTGATTCCCATTCCTCCTCCCTTCCCTTCATTCCCATTTGTCAAATCCAATGTATATCTATTCTTTCCTCCCCCCGCCTTATTGTGTGTTAGCATCCACATATCAGAGAGAACATTTGGCCTTTGGTTTTGGGGAACTGGCCTTTTTCACTTAGCATGATAGTCTCCAGTTTTGTCCATTTACCTGCAAATGCCATAATTACATTATTCTTTATGGCTGAGTGATATTCCATTTCTTTTTTTTTTAAAAGATATTCCATTTCTTTATCCATTCATCTGTTAAAGGGCACCTAAGATGGTTCCATAGCTTAGCTATTGTGAATTGAGCAGCTATAAACATTGATGGTTTCTTTTCTTTAATCAGCACCTCTCCTGCCACAGAACCCACAAAAAGAACTGTTTCAGCTCTTTCCTTCCCAAATCAGGACATATGAATTGCTTGAAGAATAAACAATACCAGTAGATTGGTAACGCAAGGGGACCAGTTCATTAAGAAGCTTATTAGAACTCCACCCTGATATGGCTGCAGACAAAAGTGCATGCCAAATAAGAGAAAGAAGACTACATTTTGCAAAGATTACTTGAGGACTTTCTTTACAGCATCTGTGCATCCTTTGCTGTGGAGCTGCATGTTTCTGGGATATTTACACAGGCATTAGATTCATGGCAAAAACAGATCAGGATTTAATAAAGTATGTGAAGTTCACTAGAGTAATACAGTCATATTTGAAAAGCTTACCATATTGCTGAATGTGGTCTTCCAAGTTGCATTTCCTTCATAGTCCTTCACCAGCATGGCCTCACTTTTGTTTGCCCCAGCAGGATAAGAAAACTAAATGATCAAAGTTCCCAACTAGAACAGCACTCTTATCTCTTCCTTTTAGGTGAAAAAAAAAAAGTAAGGATGGAGAAATTTGCTATCTAGAATAAATCGAATATGCTTAGGCTAGTAGCAAGACTGGTGCTAAAATGGTTGATTACTGACCAGGCAATAAGAACAATGATTCTTGGAACCACCATTTGACCCAGCTATTCCTCTCCTCAGACTATACCCAAAGGACTTTAAAACATCATACTACAGGGATACAGCCTTATCAATGTTTATAGCAGCACAATTCACAATACTAAACTGTGGGACCAATCTAGATGCCCTTCAATAGATGAATGGATAAAAAATATGGCATATATACACAATGGAATATTACTCGGCAATAAAAGAGAATAAAATCATGGCATTTGCACGTAAATGGATGGAGTTAGAGAAGATAATGCTAAGTGAAGTTAGCCAATCCCCAAAAAACAAATGCCGAATGTTTTCTCTGATATAAGGAGGCTTATTCATATTGAGGAAGGGAGTGGGAGCATGGGAGGAATAGATGAACTCTAGATAGGGCAGAGGGGTGGGAGGAAAATGGAGGGGGTAGGGAGTTATAAATGATGGTGGAATGTGATGGTCATTATTATCCAAAGTACATATATGAAGATACAAATTAGTATGGATATACTTTGTATACAGCCAGAGATAAGAAAAATTGTGCTCTATATGTGTAATAAGAATTGTAATGCATTCTGCTGTCATATATAAATTTTAAAAAAATTAAAGAACAATAATTCTTCCTTGTCCCTTCCCTGCATGAACATAGAAAATCATAGTTACATATTGTTAATTATCCCAAAACAAACAACTCTGGAGATGTCCAGAGCCCAGAGGATTCAATCAGCTGAGGATTATTTTGTTTCTTTACAGCATCACTGACGTTCACCATATTATGAAGATGTGGACAAAATTTCCAACAAATTCTGCCATTACTTGGATTGTAATGATGCTCAATAGTAAACCTATGAAGTGCAAGGAGAGAAAAGTCAGACCTAATATCCTGGTTGTGATTCACAATCTCCAGACCTGAAGTTCTACCCGAACCAGGTTTCTGGGTATGCTCTTAAATTTTTGTTTTCTCTTATAGTCTGTAACTAATGTTAAACAGAAATTGATTCAGTATGCTAAAGGATAGATTCAATGTTGCTCTTAGGGAAAACACTTATTCTCAAAACAGCTCAAAATATCTCCTTTCCAAATGCTTTGCCATAAGCTAGAACCTTTCACAGCAGATGTTGGAGTGAGAGCTAAGTTCTCATTTGCTAGCAATGCAAATGAAGACATATTATCTTTCATAGTTTCGAAGGTTTTTTGGCCTTGCCTAACCTCTGCACAATTTGGGTTCAACAAGTTTGTATACAGCTAATAAAATTTTAAACTTAGAATATTCCCCAAAACCTACAAACTGATAAATGAGATAGTCTTGTGGAGATGACATGGATGGTTTATCGTGGCTGAAAATGTATCTCGTAGAAAGATAAAAGGAAACAGTCCAGAGGCTCGCCATATTTTTCCTTTCAAAACCTTCCTATTTATTTTGAGGAACCCCCATGAAAGCTAATCTCTCTAAACTTGAGTGCCAATAGCTAGTATGTATACGTAGCTTTATTGTTCACAAGCCCTAAACACAAACTCACCACTACCACCCATACATTTGTTTTGGTTTTTGAAAATGCCAAGAAACTGAAAGAGATGAATTATTATCCTGTAGTTTCCAAAATTAAAAATGAGTCTCTGAGCACTTACTGAAATTTAAATCCCCTTCCTTCATACTTAGGCTGTTTTGCCCGAAATATTTACTATTCGTGTCTCTTGCACATAAATCTTATACAATGGCTTCTATCCTGACATATTTAATTTTTAAGTGTTCCTCAATTTAAGATTTAGGAATTTTCTAGAGATTCCAGAAATCCATTGTGATTTTCACTGGAATCATCGTGTACACGAAATCTACATTAAGAAATTGATTCTATGTTCTCAAGAACATGGTACATATTTACATTTTTCAGAGTTTTTAGACATTTCAATAAAATTTCAATAGATGTCTTAATGAAATACAACACATAAAACTGTTTTCCAAGCAGAGTTGGGAGATACAATAAATCCTAGTTTTGTGGGGTTGGGGGGTTATTTGCTTTGTTAAAGAGTCCAGTTTCAAATGTCATGTTCTAATTAGATATTTTAGGTGAATAGCTATATCTCAATATCATAATTGCAAATTTTCCTAAACTTATTACTTTATTTGATAAAGTTACTTATTTCTTTTTGTATTACAATGGAATATCCATATTTTAAAACAGTAGGTGTCCAAAAAAGAAAACTTTTGTCATTTGCATGCAAAATTCCATGAGCTTGTTTTGTGTTTCATCATTTCACTAGCTAAAAAATCTCAATACAAACTTTTCCTTAATTCTAGTATCAATGTGAATATTTCTGAATTCCAACAATAAACCTAATATTCTTGTATTCATTTGGCATACATAATTTACTGAGTCAATATCGTTTCCTTCTACACATTTTGATTCAGCTAAAATTTTGGTTATGTAACATTTCACTATCTGTCAATGGTCAGTGTCCAATCAGGAGAGAGATCACAGTGGAATTTGATCACAAAATGATCACCATAAAGAATTATTAATTATATATAATAGAGATGAGGGAATAATTGATTAAAAATAAGTGATTAAAAAGAAAGAAATAACAGGTGACTCTACAGAATACAGAAATGTTACATAAAAGGAACAGCTGTTAACCCTAGGGCTAACATGTGGCAACCAACAAGGAGCCCCCTCTACACACACACACACACACACACACACACACACACACACACACCAATACAAGACTAAGAAGACCTCATTGAAGAAAACATCAATTGTTCCCCCCACTGACCCAACAGAAACAGAAATCCACTGCCCAGACCTGGCCAGAAATCCTCCTTCTGGATTTGAAAAAAAGCTGCTTCTAGACAGATAACGTGGCAGAGTTGCTCTGTATGAGAAAAGCTCTCCAGGGCTAGGTATTGTTGTCCAGAACCCACTTAGGGAGTTTGTCCTGGAGGACTTGTCCATGCTATGGAACCAATAACTGCCCACTAAATTGGAATTTTTGTGTTTTTCCTAAGATTGTGCATCTGTGTGTGTGTATATGTATTCCCCTCTATGGGCTTATTGTATTTCCAATATTATCTATATTCTTTTCTCTTTATTGATTTTTTAGAAAGAATTCTTCAGTTTTTACCACACCTATATTTTATTTTAGTTTTCTAAGTGATTCATTTCTTCTTTCATTCTTACAGTCAGCTCTTCATGACCACATCAGTGGATACAGCCAACTGGATACTGAAAATCATTGGGAAAAATATTTTCCTCTGTGCTGAACATTTATACACTTTTTTAGTCATTATTTCCTAAACAGAAGTGTTCAGACTATTTACGTAGAATTTACACTGTATTAGGTATCATAAGTGATTTAGAGGTGATTTAAAGTATGAGGAAAGATAAGGGCAATGGCTTGTATTCAAATATTGCACCATTTTACATTGTCACACATTTTACAAAATCCATGGATTTGGGTGTCCATAAAAAGGAGACCTATTTCTCCTACTTTCCTTCTACTTTTTCTAAGATTATTTGTCATTATTTTCTGTCTTCTTGAGATAAATACTTTATTCATTCATCTTTTCAACTTTTTTTTATAAAATGCAACTATAGATATGAATTCTCCAAATTGGCTGAAACTTTCAAGCTTCAATTTAGGTAGTACATCATTATTTGTTCATTTCTAAATTTGAGATTATTGCTAATGTGTTGTCTTACTTTTAACTCATTGGAGTGCAATTTTCCTTTCAAATTTATAGAGTATTATTATTAGAGTTCCTACCATTATTTCATTAGAGTGTTATTGAGTCATGGTGATAAAAATATATTCTGTGTAATAGTCACTCTGACGTATAATCAAAAATGTTTTGTCTAATTTAAGGAATATGTTCACAAAATTTAAAGGTTCCTGTATTCTGTGTTGGTTTTTTTTTTTTTTTAATCTACACTTATCTGTTAGAATTGTATTATTCACATCTCTTTATAAATATTAATTTATAAATATTATAAATATTTATAAATATTAATTCTGATTGATACATCAGCTTATGAAAAAGTTAAAGTTTCTACTGTACATGGATTCAGTCTTTTCTCCACTTTTAAAAATGGGATGCTTGTGTGTGTGTGTGTGTGTGTGTGTGTCTGTGTGTGTATATTTTATTTAGAGACAGAGTCTCACTGAGTTGCTTCGGGGCCTTGCTAAATTGCTGAAGTTGACTTTGGAATTGTGATCCTCCTGCCTCAGCCTCCCAACCCACTGGGATTACAGGTATATGCTACCATACCCAGGGGATGCCCTCATTTTGATAATATATTTTTTAAAGCACTTATGGCTCTATTTTCCTGTTTTTCAATTATTTTATCAGTTTAAACATCTCTCTTTAAATTACCTAAATATTTTTCATTTGGTATTAATTTTTGTTCACCAGCTTTTATTTAGTTGATATGCTAGTATAGAATTTAGCTTCATAGAGGAGTAAAAACAGTGATTTAATTAGACAAAAGTTTATTTATCTCTCATCTAACAAAGGCATCCAAAATCTTACTACTTATTATTTATTTATTTTCGGTGTGACTCTTGTATATAAGATGTAATATATGAAACATGAAATATGCATATAAAGTTCATGGATTTATAAAATATAAAATATTGAATTATATAAAATATAGGATACGTAATCTTAAAGATAGGTGTGCATATCTCAACTCTGAGTGTATCTTCTTTTTAATGACCAAGGTACTTCATGGATTTTTTTTTTTTAAAGAGAGAGAGAGAGGAGAGAGAGAGAGAGAGAGAGAGAGAGAGAGAGAATTTTTTTTTAATATTTATTTATTTATTTTTTAGTTCTCGGCGGACACAACATCTTTGTTGGTATGTGGTGCTGAGGATCGAACCCGGGCCGCACGCATGCCAGGCGAGCGCGCTACCGCTTGAGCCACATCCCCAGCCCACTTCATGGATTTTTGATGACTCTGTGTTACCAGACAAGGGATAAGAGGAGGTCCCTCCAACGAAGAGAATGAGACATCAACCAGGCCTGAGTGGGTTCTTGACTTTCCTGCTGAAAAGACTTCCAGGACACATCAAAATCAAAGCACAAGCAAAGATTTATCTAAGTACAGCAAAGTTACACACCCTGAAAGCAGGATGTAGGAGCCCCTGGCCTCTCAGAAAAGAGGAGTGACTACACCCAAGATTGAACTCTCTAATTATATATATGATTTTCCTGGGAAGAAATGTACATTCTCAGGTAAGCTTCTGTGAAAATCAAGTCCCATGAACATTTGTTTTTGGTTAAACAGTCAGTCATAAATCAATTGTGGGTGCCTTGTATGATCTTTGAATCTGGTGACATTTAAATGGAGTATGTTTTTGTTCCAGTTGAGCTGGTACAAGCATACGCTGGAAGTTTTGTTCATCTAATTAAAAGGCAGACATGACTGGTCATAGTTGTAGATCCAAGTCTCCATGTACTAAAGGCCTATTTTCCTCTCTCCCTGACAGCCCACCTGTTTCATGGGACTCTTTGATGTCCTACTCTTTGTAGTCTAACATGCCTTCTCCAATTCTTTTTTTTTTTTTCCTGCTTTATTTTGGATTGATGAAGTTGATATTATTCATATTCTCTGTCTCTCTTTCTCTCTCTCTCCCCCCTCCCCAGCCCTTTTCCCAGCTATTTTAGAGTTTGCTTATGATTTTTTATTGGTTCATATACTCTTGTTAAAACATAGTTAATACACTTCTCTTTCTAATGATTCTGAATTACATCACTGTCTCCTTTCAATCTAAGTGAAGGTCTTGGGCTGGGGATGTGGCTCAAGCGGTAGCGCGCTCGCCTAGCGTGCGTGCGGCCCGGGTTCAATCCTCAGCACCACATACAAACGAAGATGTTGTGTCCGCCAAGAACTAAGAAAAAATAAATAAATGTTAAAATTCTCTCTCTCTGTCCCCCTCTCTCTCTCACTCTCTCTTAAAAAAAAAAATAAGTGAAGGTCTTGACATGCTTAAAAATACCCTTCCAATATGTATCATGTAAATATTTTTTGCTGTAATACCCAGCGTTATTAAAAAGAAGAATTTATGAAAAATAAATTGAGTATTATGAGAAATAAGTTTATTTCATGTAGAATCTTAATAACAATTTGCTTTGAAAACAATTTCAACTTTATTACAACTCATATGAACCCAATTCTTTTCAGCACCTTAGATTTTTGTTTCTGATCTCTCTCTCTCTCTCTCTCTCTCTCTCTCCCCCTCCCCCCAGGGATTGAATCCAGGGTGTTTAACCATTGAGCAATATCCCCAGTCATTTTTATTTTTTGAGGCAGGGTCTCGCTTAGTCGTTTAGTTACTGAGACTGGCTTTGAACTTGTGATCCTCCTTTCTCAGCCTCACGAGCTGCTGGGATTACAAGTGTGTGTCACTGAACCCATGAGTCCCTCCCATTTCTCTCTCTCTACATTAGTGTGCCCAGACTTCCATAACAAAACACCAAGGACTGGATGCTTAAAGAGCAGATTTATTTCCACATAGTTCTCAAGGATGGAAGATCCCAATCCCAATCAAGCAAGGCTAGTGAGGCCACTCTTGCCACAGGTCAGCAGGCCACCTTCTCACAGGATGACATGTCCTCTGTGAGTACACATGGCCTTTTCTGCACACTCAGATACCTGGGTTTCTCCTCATATGAACGCCAGTCCTACCAGATTAGGGCCTCAGTTTATGGCCTCCTTTAACCTTAAGGACATCCATACTTTGCCTGTCATCAAATAAAGTCACATTGTGGGTTTTCAGATTTAACATTTGGATTTTGGAGGCAAACGGTTCAATCCTAAAAATTTTGAAAATAGCTTAGTCACTCTTATTTTGGTATCTTTGCATTAAAGGTAGATAAGTAAAATTAGAGCTAATAAAGCCTCATATTACCAGTTTTTAGAAACACTCCTCAAATGACTAATATACCTACATGCAGTTTGGGGCAGGAATCTGAAGATTTTATCCTGCTCCTAATTACCTATTGGACATCAGTAGGCCTAAATGAAAAATCTGTGCATTTAGTAAAAACAGCTTTTCTATTACCTTTGGATATCACCTGTCATTACTTTGTTGATTCTTTCTGAATTTCATTTTGCCTCTGCTGGTTGCAAGTTTCTTAAAATACATACAAGGGAATAGTTAATGGGACTTTTCATTGAATATAAAAATGCATGCTTTAAAAGATATACCATTGTTTCATGAGCCACTATTAATACATATCATTATTTTCATTGGTCAGAGGGAAATATATAATCATATTTATAAATAATAACACATAGTTGATAATATTACATGTTTGACACAGGTTTCATCAATAAAGGTAAGGACAATTCACTCTGAACATGAGTTTTTAAAAATATTTATCTTAAAGCTAAAGACAGTGTTACAATTCATGGTGAAACACTAGGGAACTCTCCATTTACAAAAATGTTGCCGGTCATCACCACAATTACTTAACATTTGGAATGTTCCAGCCATTTCATTTTTGTAGATAAAGTCTCCCCCCCCCAAAAAAAAGAATATTTTCCACTCTAGTAAAACATAGGTAAAATACAAATATGTGATGGCATAAAGTGTATTAGGGGCTGAGATTGTGGCTCAGTGGCAGAATACTTGTCTAGCACGTGTGAGGCACTGGGTTCAATCCTCAGCATCATTTAAAAATAAATAAATAAAATAAAAAGGTATTGTGTCCACCTACAACTAAAAAAATTTTTTTTAAAAAATACTAATTTTCCAGTGTGGTATTTAATTACAAGGTTATCTTTAGCCATGACTTGTTATTCTTGTGCATTCAAATTAAAATTGATTGTGATATTCACAGGAAAATACAATATATTTCCAAATATAAATTACATATTTTTTTAATAATACTATATATGTTCCAAGAATTCTTATTATAAAACTAATAATATAAAACTAATAATAATCGAAATAAAATAGCCTCACAATTCTGAGGAATTTGTAAAACACCTTTCTAAATTGGGTCTTATATTTAAAACATCATATTAGTGCATCTGATTTCCAAGTCCATATGTCAGTCTTCATTTCTTATCTGAAATTGTAGGCACATATTCCAGATTGGGGAATTATTTTTATGGGCATACGATTATAAATTTTATTTTTATATGTCTCACATGCATATACACACATATATATGTTATAGGTAAATAATTTTAAACTATCAAGAAGTATCACCATCTAGCAAAGCTGGCAATCTATGCTGGGTTCACAAAATCTGACTAAATCAATAACTGAGAAAATGGCGAAGAAAGTACACAAGCACAGAAATACCTTTTTAAAATCCAGGACGGCTCTTGACCTCAGAGGTCCGTTGGAAAGAGAGAGAGCATGCCTCAAACCCTAATTTTTATTGGGGAGCACTGTTCCATAGAACCTCCCATCCAATTAAGGCAGAGAGGTACTATTACAAGAAAACAAAAGAGTCGGGTTTCAGAGGGTGGATTCTTGCTTGGTGATGTCTTGGTCGGCAATTTGACTGACATCTTGGACAATTACATCCATCTTACCTAAGATCATCTTACTTGTGTGGGGATCATAGGCAGAGTGAGAGAAAAGTACACACATGTGTTGCACCAACCAAAGAGCACGCAACACCAGGCCAGTCCTCTCATACACTCAAATGCACATAGCTCACATACACAACCTATTGATGGCCCACAACAAAGAAGGTGCCGCAGTCTGGCTGCAGCAAAATAACCAGGGGGTGACGAGCAACTTGTGTACATTGATACAGCAGGAGTGGGAGCCCTTTATTGTAGGACAACAGAGGTATTTATACATTCCACACAGCTTATCTTAATTAACATAAACTAGATACAGCAGTCAACCAATAAGGAATCTCCACACTTAATGGCTCGCTGGCGTTACTTCACAAACCACTCCCTCTGGCAAAACGCCAGGCACCATCCTGACTTGTTTACAGACCCTAACATTTCCCCCTTTTGTTTAATTTAAATATCAACCATAGTGGTTTTCACACAAACACCATAAATAATCTGCTACAAGCAGAAGGGGAGGATACAAAATGCCACAATACCAAGCCAATTGATGGCTCCATGTAAGAAGCCCTTGGAAAAATTATACCAGCAATGATACCAAGTTAGCAAAGATACCAAGTTACAATTTGTTGTAGATTACAGTTTGTTGTCTCAGTCCAGGTAAAGCAGTGTCTCAATAGATTAACTCACAGTCCAAGTAAATCACAGTTCAGGTAAATTTATAGTCCAGGTAAGTTCTGCAGGCAGCTAACTTGATCCGAAGTCTCATCCAGTTCTCAACAACACTGGAAATTCTTCCACCCTCGTTTTCACCAGCACTGGGACAAAGGCAGGAACTCTGGCAATGATGTTAAAGAAAATCCTGTAGTATTCCAGCAGGCACTAACAAAACAACCTTCTGAACAATTTAGTACATTATCTCAAGGTTTTTTACATTTGAAATAAGCCTTAATAGTGCTCATTACTCATTAGCCTCCAGGTGTGGGACAACCATTGTAGTTACTGGCCTTGGAAATGATCAAACTTCAGGGACTCCAGATGTTCAGGTCCCCGGCAGCCCCAGATGGCCCCAGGAGAGTCGGGGAGTGTTCTGGACTCAAACTGCCTCTGGGCACAGGGAGCAAGAGCCTGCGAGACTGTGCCTCCGGGTCAGGTTTGGATTTGGGCTCTTGCAGTGGCTTCCCTGCTCCCCGGGCTGGGGGCAGGGAAGAGCGGGCTGCCGCAGCTTGGAAAGTCCTTGCTACACCATGACTGGCTCGGGCAAGTGGCAGCCACCACGCAGATTCACGCACCCTCCAGTAACGAAAAGTATTCAGTAATAGCCTTTTGCTGCAACTTTTTTCCTGATAATCTTTTTTCTTTTGAACTTTCTTTTTCTTTCTGACTAGAGTTCCTGGGCTTCCATCAACACATGCCCTAACTATTCTTGGTTCCACTGGGGTGCCTCTTTCCCTTATCAATTTACGTAACACCCCTTCCATATTTTCATCACAAAGACAATACAACATTTCAAGACAAAACAAGACACAAACATACTGTATCAATCTTCTCCATTTTCTCAAAGTGGCCATTTTTCCTCTCGCCCTATCTGCCTAGGGACGAGCAGATTTGCTCCCATCCTATCTAAAGACGGGCAGCTTTTTTTTGTCACTTACCCCCGAGTGTCCCGGGGCTCCCTGTACAGGCCACCATCTGCTGCAGTCTGGCTGCAGCAAAATAACGGGGGGGGGGGGGGGGGGGGGGGGGGGGGGAGCAACTTGTGTACATTAATACAGCAGGAATGGGAGCCGTTTATTGTAGGACAGGAGGGTTATATATACATTCCACACAGCTTATCTTAATTAACATAAACTAGATACAGCAGTCAACCAATAAGGAATCTCCACACTTAATGGCTTGCTGGCGCCACCTCACAAACCACTCCCTCTGGCAAAATGCCAGGCGCCATCCTGACTTGTTTACAGACCCTAACAGAAAGTTAGTGAGTGACAAGAAATTATATAATGTTACTATAAAGAGTTCTTATATTTAGGCAAAGGGTATATTTATATCCTTCTTTCATAAGTATTCTAATATACATATTTGTATGTATTTTGCTAAAGTTGTTAACTGCCTAAATACTGCTTAATCCAAACATATTTTGTAAATTTGATAAACTTACATGTAACAAATTATTCAGAAAGTATAAATTCATAAATACAAGAATTTCTTATGATCAAATTTTCCTTTAGAATATACCAGACAATCCTCAAAATGTTTTAGGGATCCGATGGTTCCACATCTTTGGACCAGCACCTCAGCCACCACAGTACTGACTGAGAGGCCTGTCTCAGTTTACTGTTTCCCAGAATCAGGACAAATGAGTGGCCTGAAGGAAAAGCTGTTCCTATAACCCAGATCAATGAAACAATCAGATGTTTCTCTGGAAACTTCCAAACTTGTACAAAATGCGACAGAAAGTAAGTGACATACAGTAGCAGGAAGGCGGTCACAGTTTGCAAGGCTTTCACGTGGGCCGTGGTGCTGGCGTCCCTGGGCCCTCTAGTACTGTGCTGCATCCTCTTCAGATGTTTCCACAGAGAGAAGATGAGCAGGAGAATAGTTGTCAGGGACACAATAAAAGGCATGAGCATGAACATAGCCTTGATAAAAAAGAGGTTGCAAAGATGTTCAACGTTGCTCAAACTGGAACTGTAAGACAGGTTTCCTTTATATCCACTATTCCAGACATCAAATTGTGTGCTTATAATCATAATATTTAAAAATAATAGAACCAGAGACACCAGCAGTGTCGCTGAAATAACTATTCTAACCCTCCACCTTAGGCAAAGAAAAAAAGAATAAGAAAAGTTAGCTATCTTGAAAAAGTAAAAGATGCTAAGGCTTGCAGCAAGCCAGACACTGATATAGTTGGCTGCTGTCCAGATACTAAAAATGATTCTTAACATGTTTCCAGTCATCATTAAGCCTGGGTACAGTGCAGATACCAATAAATACACCATTTGACCAGAGCACAACGAACGATTCTGAAGAGTGCCAAACCAGTGAGGATTTGATCAACTAAGGAGATCTTTCTTCTCTTGACCCAGTCCACACAGTTCACCAGTGCTATGAATCCATTTCCTAAACTCCCGATTACTAACTCCACATTTAAAATGACTCCAAATATGTTCTGTACAACACTATTCATTGTCTATAACAGAATGCCCCAATTTCTAGTATACTGCTGAAGATCTGTTCACACATTCATTTAAAGTGCCAAGTATATCTGACTCTTCAATATTCATATACTCAACTTTTTAAAATTCCCATCTACAATAACAAACAAGCGAACATCAAGATTTGTCAATAACCGGTTTTCTTCATGACAAACATGTATTTTCCAAGACAGACCAACTGAGCTTCAACCAGATACTGTGCCTCCTCACTCAGTAATCAGAAGTCTGTGGTAGTTGAGGATGAAGGAAACACTAGACTCTCATATGCTAACATGAAAATAAAGATATATTTATTTGCATTGATTTGCTCTGTCTTATTTACATATTTTAATCTGGCTACTTGAGTTATGGGCAAGCAACATCACAATATTCTAATGTGTACAAAAGACAATGAGAATCTCAGTGGTGAATAGAACTTCCCAAGCACTGAGGTCCTATCAACACTTGAAAATTTGGTCTCTACAAGGGCCCATGCACACATTGTACAAAGTTTTTCTGTAAATCATCAGTTATCTAGTGACCTCATGGAGATTGTTATCCCTCAAATATTCAGTTCTTTATTATTTTACTTTGTACAAGGTCATGCATAACACACACACACACAATTCACATATAAACACTATTTGGATCTAAATCCTGGTTATTATCCACTTCAATAATTCAGCATTTCATTTACTCAACATTTATTATGCGTGTGACTCATGTATAGTACTATGATAGATGTTGAGACAAAAATGTTTCAAGTATAATTTTTGCAGTATTAATGTAATTTGGGGGACTAATAACTCTGCACATCTGAAAAGCAATGGAAATCTCTCTGGTCCCCTAAAGCAGTCACTGCAGTGAATGAGTTCATCCAAGAAACAAGAATACTCCTCATTTTTTGTCTTTTCCTTGCCCGGTAGGAACCATTCCTCCACAGCACCAGAGACCTTCAGAACAGCCACCTGCCCTCACCTCACACCAACATCTGCTCCATGACCCTTACTACAGGGACATGTAAGGGACATTGTTGTAAAAGGAACATGGGGAAGCCTCTGAAATTCTTCCTTACTATTAGACAATATAACTGCATTCTCTAGGGAATGAAATTAATTTCTGCCACCATAAAAACACTGTAAATCACAGGAGTCGTGTTCCTTCTCATGTCACTATTTAATTAACCTCTTCTGACTGTGCCATAGCCAGATACAATCAGAGCAGAATCTTAACTGAGCAGAAAATTGCCTGTGATGCTTCATTTCGGGCTATTGATTTGGTGAATAATTTTCCACCTATAGCCATTTTGGGAAAAATCAAACAATCTAACATTTATTTATAATGTTGTTATAGCACACCTAGCAGAGGTATGTCAGGATTACATCTCTTCTTCTCCCAGTTTCATTTACATTTTTCAAACATTGTGCTCATTAAACATATTAGTGATGTTCTACTAATTAGTACCTATAAGCAGGAAGTGGCAAGTTCCTGAAATACTGTAAAATATCATAACAGTACAGAAGAGAAAAGCACTATAAGGAGAGAGAAGAAAGAGAGGATTTAGGGACCTCCACCTTCAGTGTTGTTTAAGGGGTCCAGTGGTCTGATCTACTTGTGCAAACATCCTTACTAAAGTAAATGGCATGTTGTGCTATCTTCTATTTCCTATTACTAAAAATGTGCCATAATACGTGTTGTGCTTTGGAGCCAGACTACATTTGAGGATATTGCACTGAACCATTTATGGAGTTTCCCTAAAAGTTGCTGGTTTCAAGACAGCTGTATATCCGGTGTAGAACAGCGTCCAAAATGCTCTGACCGTTGCTTTGCAAGATGATTCTGCAGTTCAAAGCTAATAGAAGTGTTTGTAGGGGGCAAGGATGCTATGTATGTCTCTGACACAACTCATAGGAAAAGGGGTGACCGAATGCCTACTGAATTAGGATGAGGCCATCCCCTCTTCAGCAAAGGGGTACACTGTGTCTGAGAAATAAAATGGTAAGAGCAGGTGATTAAAACAAACATAAGATTCCTCTAAGCACAGGGCCCTCAACAACTACAAAAGTCATATATTTACAAAGTCAGTTACTGTAGGAGGGAATGAGCACCTGATTTTCCAAGATGTGGATTGTGTGTAATACAAATTTGTGTATATCCTTAGATTTCCTATCTCTTATTCTCTTGGTCAACATCTTGTGTGGTCCAGGTTATCCTTCTATTTTGTACAGTAGCAGAATTCCATTCTATGAGCCTAAGATCTGACTCTGTAAATGGCCACTAGGGGGCAGTATAATAAAAGTTTTTTGTTTTGTTTTGTTTTGTTTTGTTTTGTTTTTAATTCCCCCTTTGGTAAACTCTGACCAAAGGATTAGAAGAGAGAAGAGCTGACATGAATAGTCACTCCTCTCTTCCATGGACTAATGTTCAATCTGGTTCCCCTTGGACTTTCCTAGAAAAGTTCCTACACGTGCTGAGCCCTGGTTCTCAGCTTATTGTAGTTCACCAGTAGAATCATGTCACATCACCTTGCTTCACGTCTTTCTTTGCCTCCTTTTCCACATTCCCTCCACACTTCTGCACTGATTTGCCTTCTCAAATAAACACAATCACTCTATCCCAGGAATGACTCAGATTTTAAAAGCCCCAAGCTAAAACATGCATTGAATTGCATGATTATTATTTGTTCACTTCTCTGTGAATTTATAATATGGCAATTTTAAAAGTTTATGTAGAAAATATGTTGGGGCTGGGGCTGTAGTTCATGGGTAAAGCGCTTGCCTAGCACGTGTGAAGCACTGGGTTTGATCCTCAGCACCACATAAAAAAATAAATAAATAAAATAAAGGTATTGTGTTCATCTACAACTAAAAATATTTTTAAAAAATAAAAGAAAATATGTTAGAAAAATATTACACTAAACTAATATTTTAGGAAAGAAGCTGGTTACTAGCTAAATTTCAAAAAGCCAAATGACACTTTTGTGTATAAAATAGCCAGCTAGAAAAATAATAATAATAATCTATCATTCATAATAAAAATACATATGTAAATTTTAAAAGCCTGTTATACTTATTATTTTTTAATGCTGTATTGTGGTGAATGCCTTTTGCTTTTGGTGTTCCACCTCTCTCTACTTCACAGTCTTCATACAGTTGAATCAAGGCTATATTCTTTTTTTTATTAGGTTGTAGTAATTATATATATTATATATATATATATATATATATATATATATATATATATATATTAGTTGGTGATGGACCTTTAATTTTATTTATTATTTATTTATATGTGGTACTGAGGATCCAACTCAGTGCCTCACACATGCTAGACAAGGGCTCTACCACTGAGCCACAACCCCAGCCCCAAGACTATATTCTAATGATATTTTCCCTGGAATTGTGGAACAGCCATCCTTTTACTCTGAGAAATGCTTCTATTTGGGTAAGCCTGTAACCTCAATGTGGAACCAAAACCAAGAAATCTGTGTAATCTGAAGATTTGATGATGGACTTTATTTTCATTGGTTTGCTGGTCCTAATATACTTCATTGTTGCATTTACTTATAAAATATCATTTTCACCAAATATTCTTTGTGCTAAAATCAAGATGTTAGAAGAAGATAGCAAAAAATACAGATGTGACTTCAGCTTATTTAGGGCTTATACTATACTGGGGATACACAATAACTACACAAATAAATAAATCAGATGTGGACTTGATCTATCCTAAGACATTGCTAAAATTTTGTAATACCAAGAATTAATGTAGTCATGCAGAATTTAATTAGTATTCAAGGCCACACATTTCCATCTTATAATTGAACTTGTAAATAATTATAACATCAACACATGTTCTCTCACTTCCACATTTATACCAGATTATAATAAAACAGGTATATGGGAAATTCCCTGCAATTATTATATGGATTTTATAGGTGCAATTTTAATGGTTACAGAAATATTCACTGAATTATGTAAAAAGATTTCTATACTGTTTTTGTATGGCATCTTTTCTTAATATCAGAAATATTAAAAAATTCACATCATAATTTAAAGGGTATTTAAGAATGGAAGATGAATGAGATTTGGGGAAATTCAAAAAGCACAGAGGTGTTTTAGGAAAAATGGAAATATTTAAAATCAGATCATGACCACAGTTCTTCCTTTTTCATCCATCCTTATTATTGACATTAGCCTTTTCTAATCTTTCCATCTATTATTTTTCAGTACTATTTATGGTAGTCACATACTACATTAACACTGTATTTGTTTTTATTGTGTGCATGTTTTATTCCAACAATTCTGGTTATTCTTTATTAAGCATGACATAAGAATTCATAATGACATAATATCTATTTCAAACATGATCTTTGATATATGCTTTGACAATATTTTTCTTTGAAATACTGGGGTTGAACCCAGGAGGGCACTCTATCCCTCACCTATATCCCTAAGTCTTTCTTTATTTTTTATTTTGAGACAGGTCTAACTAGGTTGCTAAGGCTGGCAGGCCTGGAACTTAAAATACTCCCCCTTCATCTCCCAAGGTGCTGGGATTTCAGGCAAGCACCACCAACTGCTCTACATTGATTTAAAATTGAATGCTCATGGCTGGGGATATAACTCAGCTGTAGAGCACTTGCCTAGTAAGAGTGAGGGCCTGGGTTCAACCCCTAGTATGGGGGCAAGGAGGATTGAATGTCCTTGCAATCCAAAATGTTAGAAATTCAAAAATGAAATTTAAACATACTATACCACTTAAGTAAGGTATAAAGTACAAGGGAAAATAGTATTCATTTCCTGAGATAACCAAATGCTTTTACGCTACTGATCATAAATATATCTGGAAAATGTCCTACCTTGCTTTGTATAATTAGGTTGTTTACATCAAAAAACAATGATTGTATGTTATAGTCAATCTTTCTCATTTTCCATACATGCACAGAAACATACTCACATGTGTATACCTTTGCTTAATTAGCTTAGGTAATCGACTTTCTAGAAAATTGCTTAGAAATTACTCAAAATCATACACATACTTCTTATCTGCAAAGAAGATAAGAAACATAAAATGTTGCTGATTCCATTTGATTTCTACTAAAAATCACACCTTGTCTCTGTTATTGAATTATGGACTTGAAGATTTTCGATTTTTCTTGGCCACAGGAACAACAGAAAGGTCTATTTCTGCTTTTGTTTCCCCAAATCGGAACAAATGAATGACCTGAAGGATGGACCAAACCAGTAGCCTGGCAAGAAGATGACCAGGTCTTTCAGCATTCTATTAGAAGGCCCACAGATACAATTAAAGACAGAGAAGACATGGCAAATAACAAGAGAATGGAGACCAGAGCTTGTAACACCTTCATATAGACCTTGGTGCTTGGGACCACTTGTCATGGACCTACATGTTCCTCAGAGGTTCTAATAGAATGCTGAAAGAACTGGCCATCTTCTTACCAGGCTACTGGCTTGGTCCATCCTTCAGGCCATTACCTAAGGAGTAAACAGCTCAGGGATGTAACAGAGTATAGAGTTTGCTAGAGTGTATTGGAGGGATACAGTGTTGCTCAATTTGCTCCTCTGAGACACAATTCTTTGTATACTTATACCTGCAGGATCTCACTTACATTTTCCATGTAAAATGAAAAACAAAAATCATAAAAATTCCCAACCATGACACTAAAATGACACTCTTCTCTCTCCTCCTTAGGTGAATAAAAATAGATTGGAGAAAGGCTATCTTGAGCAAACAAAATATGCTGAGGTAGAAGCAAGCCAGGTGCTAAAATGGTTGGTTGCTGCCCAGGCAATAAGAAAAATAATTCTTAATTATGTCCACTATATGAACCTGAATAATCATAGTTTCATTTCAGTGTTTTAACTTTCCCAAAACAAACCAACTCGGTGAATGACCAAAGCAGTGAGAATTCCATCAGCTAAAGGGATATTTTGACTCCTGCCCAAGTCACTGCAGCTACCAGTACTATGAAGACATGAAAAAATTCTGCTATTACTTAGACATAAATGATGCTCCATAGTAATCTCATCACACCTCTAGGGGAGGGGAATCCATGCTTAATATCCTGGTTGTGATTTATAATTTCTTGACCTAGAGTTCTACCAGCCCCACTTTTCTGGATGTACACTAAAGTTCTTGCTTTCTATTATATTCTGTGACCAAGGTCAAACAGGAAGCAGAAAATATACAAAAAATAAGTCTATGATGTTTTTATGTAAACCATTGTTATTCCAAAATAGCTCAAAATATTGCCTAACTTACTTCGTACCATAGGCTGGGTTCTTTCAAAGCAGGTGTCGGTGGAAAGCTGAATTCCCATTTGCTAGCATGCAAATTAAGACATATTCTCTTTCAGGCTTTTTGCCTTGTTTATAATTTGCATTCTTTGGGTTTGGATGTCAGCTAGTAAAATTTTAAAACCTAATACATAAGCTACATCAGAAATATCTAAATTGATAGATGAAACCTAGTCATGTAGAGATGACCTGAATGGACTATTATTACAGAAGATTTATTTCAAGGAAAATATTGGATCCACATAGAAAGGTTTAAAGGAAGTGATTTGTAGGTTTTTCTTCCTTCCTAGACTTTTCTAGGAACTCCCAGGAAAGCTGAACCTCCTTACAGTTAGCTATTGGTAGAAGTATTTATATGTAGCTGCATTGTTTATAAACCATAAACACAGACACACATTCACCACCACCCAATGTTCCATTTGGTTTCTGAAAAAAAAAATCTAAGAAATAAGAAAATATTTTGTCTTGTAATTTTCAAAATGAGAACTCAGAGAATTTGAAATTTAAATCCTCAGGGGGAATAAGGGTTCTGAGAATTGAACCCAGAACCTCCGTGCCAGGCAAGCACTCTTCCACTGAGCCACAACCCCAGCTTTAAATCTCTTCTTTCATACTCAATCTTCTTAGCCCATAACATTTATCAAACGTGTCTCCATGCTTAGGTCTTTTACAAAGGTTTCCCTCCTAACCCTATTTAATATTTAATGGTCAGTGTTCATGAAAAGATTCAGTAATTTTACAGATATTCCTGAAATTTGTTGTTATTTTCACCAGAATCATATTGAACCCGAGGATTTGAGCATACAAGTCACATTAGAAAATTGATTCTATAACTCAAGGACATGGTGCATATGTACATTTATGTAGAACTTTTTGTGTTCTTCTGTGCAATTTAATAACTGTCTCAACAAAGGATAATGTATGAGACTTATGTCCATGCCAATTCTGGCTTTTTTTGCTAATGTACAAGAAGTCCAGCTTCAAATGTCATATTCTAAGTAGCCCTACTGATGAATAGTCATACCTTAATATCATATTTGGCAATTCTGTAAGACTTACTGATTGTATTTGATACACTCACTTCCCACTTCTTTGTGAATTCCACTATATTATCCCTAAACAAAACTCTGTCTGCAAGACAAATAAATCATTTTGTCAATCTCATCCAATTTTTTTATAGTTTTTTTTCTTTTGTCTGTTAACACTAATAATTCTAATACAAACCTTCTTAATATTCTACATTTCACCATGATTCATAATGTTCCTGTTTGTTTAGTTCACACATTTTGTTGTTTTGTCATCATTCTTCCACATATGTTGGTTCACTAAAAAATTTTTTTCAAGTCCTTAAATATATATTTTTTGCCCTGATTAAATGAGAGTAGTATTAGTACATGTAAACAAATCCTCAATCTCACTTAATAAAGATAAGATCAGTAAGAAGAGAAGAGAGGTGGTTAGAGTCTATTTCCCTCATCTTAGGGTCTGTAGCATAAGATTTATTTCTGTACAAAAGTCCAAAAATAATGTTAAATTTTTAAATTATCATTCTATATTTCAGTGGGTCTCAACTCCCCTAAGTGTGTATCTACATCACTTCTATCAATATAAGTTACTCATGGAGGTCTCACAAGTGATAATGCTGATGACTATGATTAAATACATTAGCAATCTACACCTCTGCAGGTTAATCGATCCATGAGCTGAATAAAGAATTATCTAAAAATCCACAGTTTTGGAATGTGAGGTTTCTTGTTATTGTACTTCTTTAAATGAAAAAATAATAATAAATTTATTATATAATGGCCCATAGGGAGGAAAATTGATTTGATGGACTACCTGTGTTATATGCCAAGAACAAAACAAAACAAAAAAACAAAAAATGCATTAATGAGGAACTGCTCTAAATGCTCAAAAATGAAAACACTAAATGCACATGGATTGCATTTGAAAGAAATCTAAAACTCTTCTTTGGAAATTTAATTTTCTCTTACCATTTTGATAAATGTACAGAAGTACTGGTGGAAGTGAATACAGATCACTTTCTTTTTTATCATTATTATTATTAGTTGTTCAAAACATTACAAAGTTCTTGATATATCATATTTCATACATTTGATTCAAGCAGATTATGAACTCCCATTTTTATCCTGTATACATATTGCAGATTCACATCGGTTCCACATCCACTTTTTTACATACTGCCATACTAGTGTCTGTTGTATTCTGCTGCCTTTCCTATCCTCTACTATGCCCCATCCCCTCCCTCCCCTCTCCTCCCATCTTCTCTCTCTACCCCATCTACTGTAATTCATTTCTCTCTCTTGTTTTTTTCCCCTTTCCCCTCACTTCCTCTTATATGTAATTTTGTATAACAATGAGGGTCTCCTTCCTTTACCATGCAATTTCCCTTCTCTCTCTCTTTCCCTCCCCACTCTCGACCCTGTTTAATGGTGATCTTCTTCATGCTCTTCCTCCCTATTCTGTTCTTAGTTGCTCTCCTTATTTCAAAGAATACAGATCACTTTCACAAGGAAATATTATTTGGGAACAAATGGAATTCAGATATCTATTTTATTTTTCATGGAGAGAGAGAGAGAGAGAGAGAGAGAGAGAGAGAGAGAGAAGAGGGAGAGGGGGACAGGGAAGGAGAAATAAAAAAAGGGGAAAGAGAAAGAGTAGGGGCAACAAAAAGAAGTATCTATTTTTTCTTAATGTATTCAGTTCTTTGTTATTAGACATATACAGCTTTCAGCTTTTTATTTGCTTATAATGAATTTAACCTTTTGTCCTTATGAAATCGTTTTTGTCCCTGGCAATACATTCTTTGTCTTCAAATCTATTGCTTTGAATTTATACCATCACTTTAGCTTCCTTATTATGGTGGCATGTCATATCTTTTTTCATCATTTTACTTTTAATGTATGTTTTGACTTTATAGTTTATATATAGACATAATATTGTTGAGTCATGATTTTATCCATTTTGATTATCTCTAATATGTCATTTTTAAAACAATGCAAATGTATTATAATTATCAGTACAAATAGATTGGTCTTTTTGGTTTGGGTTCACTGAAATTTTAATCAAATGATATTTCAACATCTGCTAATGGTCAGTGTTCAATCAAAAGACAAATCACACAGGAATTTTGACAGGAAACATTTAATATAAAGAATTACTGACTATAACAGTGGGATTGAATATCAAAATAGCAGATAACTGTTATACCTAAAACAAAGATTTAGCACCAAAAACAAGTCTATGTGCACATGTGTGTGCGTGCATGCACGCGCACACATACCCACACACACACACCATCCAAGAATAAGAACAAGACCCCATTGATAATAGCCATGGCTCATCCAGCTGAGCCAACGGAAACAACTAGAAATCCACTCTCAAGACCTTTCCAGAATTCCACCTCTTGGATGTTGGGAAAGCTGCTCACAGACACATGTCTTACCAGCGGTGCTCTGCATGAGGTTCCACTGGAGAAGCTGCAGACAGCAGTATTCTGTGGTCCTCTGGGCACTTAAGGAGGCTGGCACAGAGAAGCTTCTTATGCCACCAATGTAAGCATTAAAACTGTTTAATTTATTTAAATTTTGTACATTTTGTTGAAAAATGGTGCTCAAATACTTTTATTGATAGACTATTATTGTGTTTCTAATGTTATTTATATTTTACTTTTTGTCTGTTTATTGATTTATACCAAGAAATTCTTTTATCCTCACCTACACTTTACTTAGGTTTTCTATATCACTAATTTCTTCTTTTATTATTATAGTCAGCCTTCCATAGTCACTAGTTCCATCCCTGTGGATTCAAGCAACAGCAGATAAAAAATAATTGGGAAAAAAATGTTGGCACTACTGAACATATGCATCTTTTTCCTTACCCCTATTCCTTAAAGAACACATTATAATAACTATTTACATTTTATTTACATTTATTAGGAATTACAAGTAACCTAGACATGATTTAATGTGTACAGAAGGATACACACAGTTTATATGCAAATACTGTCATTTTTATAAGGCACTTATGCTTTCACGGATTTTGGAAACCATGAGTATTGGAATCAACCTGCACAGATAGCAAGGGATGTCTATATATGCAGATCACAAAGTAGTTAAGCTTAGGAGTGAAACTTAGGCTAACATTTGATTTTTTTTTTTTCTGTTTTCTAACTATGGGACCTTAGGCAAGGTACTTAATCTCTTTTGCCTGTTGTGATTTTGTTTTTGTTTTTATATAACAAAAACTATGTCATTGATAGAGAGTATTTCTGTTGATAATAGTATTGTTCCACCAGCTTTTACTTGTTTGGTATATTAGTTCAGAATTCAAATTCATGTTAAAAACTAAGTAAACAAGTAAAATTTTACTAGTTTAATTAGATAAAAATGTAACTATCTCTCATCTAACAATGTATTTGATGTTTAGCATTTAGATACCAACATCAGCTGGATGACACTGGTGTTCTCTCACTGACCAAGAAAAAATAAATACTACAAAGCACCCAACAGTCCTTTGACCACTTGTTTCTTTCATTTTCATTCACACAATTTAAACCATTTTCCACTTATTTATTTTACAAGTGACTCTTGATGTAATGTATGAAATAAAATAATTTCAAAATGTACAAAATATATGACCATACTAATACTATATAAAATGTTACATAATGTTATATATGCATAATTTTAAAGTAGTACATGTAAAAAAGTAAACAAGTAAAACTTGACTAGTTTAATAAGATAATTAAATTTACTAGTTTAATTAGATAATTTTAGAGTATATGTACTGCTCTAAAATTGGAGGGTTTCTGCTTTCTTTCTTTCTTTTTTTCCCCAGTACTGGGGATTTTATCTTAGCTTTCTATCTTTATTTTATTTAGTAAACAACACACACACACACACACACACACACACACACATACATACACACACACACTTTCAAATTATTTTTAATTAAATCATTGTCTTCTCTCAAAATTGTTTTTAATTAAATCATTGTCTTCTCTCAATCCAAGCAAAGGCCTTGACATGGTCTATTACCCTTTCCAATGGTGTTATGTAGATTTTTTTATAAACCAGTTTTATTAAGAATAATTTATATAGATAGAATTGTGTGTTTGTGCAGTTCATGTGATAAAAGATCTTATCATATCTTGCTTTAAACTATAAGCTACCAACTTTATTACCACTCATACAAAATAAATAAGCTAGTGCTTATTTATTTTCTCAACATATTTAGCATTTCAATTGGTCATCATCACTCTTTCCCTATTAAATTTTTGTCTATTATTATTATTATTATTATTATTATTATTATTATGTCCCAATTTCCCTAGCAAAATACCACAGACTGGGTGTGTTACACAAGAGTTTATTTCCTCACAGATCTGGAGATTGGAAGTCCAGATCAAGGGGCCAGCAGCACTGGATTCTGCTGAGGCCTCTGCTGGTCAGTGGGCCATTTTCTCACAGGATCTGTTCTCTGTAACCTCGAAAGACCTTCTCTGTGAACTCAGACACATGGGGGTCTCCCCTCTTCTCATAAGGACACTAGCCCTACTGTATTAGGGTCTCAGTTTATGATCTCCTTCAAACTTAATGACATCCATACTTCCCCTATCTTCAAATGCAGTCACATTGGAGGTTAGAGCTTTAATGTTTGGGTTTTAGTGGCAAACCATTCAGTCTACCGCAGTCTTTCCAAAGTAGGTCCATTAATGGCCTTTACAGAGAGGAGGTGTGTATAGAGAATTGCCCCAATCATTTTCATATGAAATATTAATTAGTTGGATCTCTAAGGACATATTTTTAGCCAAGAATTAAGAGTTATAGTTACATTGCTCAGCATGTTGATAATATGAATCAGTTGTCTTCTAGCATATGATTTTTTTAAAGAGAGAGAGAGAGAATTTTTTAATATTTATTTTTTAGTTTTCAGTGGACACAACATCTTTATTTTATTTTTATGTGGTGCTGAGGATCGAACCCAGTGCCCCGCGCATGCCAGGCGAGCGCATTACCGCTTGAGCCACATCCCCAGCCCAAGCATATGATTTTTTAAAATAGATTTCTCACATGATTCAATTTTGTTGTTTCCCTTTTGGATATTACCTATCCTTACCTTATAGATATATTCTGAATTTCACTTTGCCTCTAATAGTTATAAATTTCTTACTCTATATACGAATGTGAATACTTACAAAACATTTCGTTGAATAGAGCATGTGTATGACAGAAGACCTCAGTGTTTTATGCAAGACTATTAACATGCATCATTATTTTAATTGGTCAGAGGAGAGGGAAATATATGACATGTTAATAAGAATGAATATTGTATGCCTTTTAGACAAATTTTATCAGAAAAGATAAGAAGAGAATGAGTCTAAAGATAATTTTTAAAAGTATTTAATCTCAAAGCTGAAGTCAGTATTACACTTAACTGGTGAAACACCAGGAAACTCTCCATTCACAAAGAGATGCCAGTTAACACATTTGTACCTAAGATTTTGAGTATTTGAGCCATTTGAATATGCAACCCAACCAAAATAAATAATTACAAGGAAAAAGTAAAATAACCACTATGCAATATTTTATGCAGATGATAGGATATTCATCTGCAAAAGAAAAGAGGATGAGCTAAAGACACAAAGCTCATATGACACATTGGTAAGGCAGCTGACTTCTAATTAGCAAACAAGCAAAAAAAAAAAAATACCTGTACCTCTTTGTGTACATCTTAGCCAGGTTTCTAACATCATAGAAAAAATAACCTTGAATATAACCACCAAAATTGAGTAGTCATCCACCAGCTCACAGATGTGACTGTGAACAGCATCCTCCTGTTGATATGTCACTGAATTGAGGGGTGCCTCCCTCTATCAGGAGTTATTGCTCTGGCTCTCTGCTGTCATCTCCACACACTGCTGCATAAGTCTTTTAGCATCTCAGCATCACAGTATCTTCCCATGTAAAATAGCATTACAGGTATATGAGCATTAAAAAGGTACTAAGCATACAGACTATGCCACATAAATATTATAGTATTCTCTTTTTAGAGGTCACCTATCACACACATTCACTTTATTCTACAACATCTATTTCTTATGAAAATACCTCCAAATACACAGAGAAAAGGTTTTTTAAAATGAATAAATAAATGAAGAATTAAGTTAAAGGAAAAAACCTATACAAACACCAACCAGCCAGCCTGAGTAGATCTGTTTTCAAAAGAAATTATGAACAAAGAATTCTTCATTTCTAAAAATTTATAGGATCCTATTTTCCTGAAGGTTTAACAACTCAACACAGAGCACATGACCATGATTTCCTCTATTTATCTCTTCTCTTGAAGTAATTTAAATTTTTTACCTATTTCATTAAGTTTGTGTAACTTTTTATTTACTTTTAATTTCTACCAGAGTTAATACTAAAAACATATATACTTAGCAAAAGTTCATGTTAATTATTTGTTGGTCACTCACATGTTACTCTAAATTTCTGTTTCTATGACAACATGATTGTTTTCCACCCTAGTAATATACAGGTATATGATGACATATTGTATAACAAAAACACCAGTTTCCCAGTATGACATTCAAAAGGACTATCATTATCCATCACTCAGTATTCTCATATATTAAAATTAAAATGGATTAAATTACCTAGAAAAAAGCAACATATTTCAAAATGTAAATTACATTTTCCTAATAATGTCATTTTGTTCCAAGTATTCTTGATTATAAGGTTAACAATATAGGTAGAGTAATCAAAATAAAGTAGCTTCATTATTCTGAGGAATTTCTAAAAAGCTTTTTAAAATTGGATTTGAAATATTTAAAATATTGTATCTAGTGCATCTGGTTTCCTAGTCTATATGTTATTCTCCATTTTTTCATCTGGAATTTTAGGCATATATTCTACATTAGAAAATTATTTTATGTGTATATAATTACACCATTTCACTTTTACAGTGTCTCTTGCATATTCACATGTATATCTCATATATCATGGTTTAATCATTTTAAAGACTCAAGAAGATTAATGAGTGACAAAAGATTGTATCATGTTACTATAACAAGTTCTTATATTTAAGTAGTCTATACTCACATCCTTTTTTATAAGCACATTAATATACATCCCTATGTATATTCTGCTAAAGTTGAAATGTGTTTGAATAGGACTTATTCCAAACATAATTTTTGTAAAATCACAAAGTAATAGAGAATAAAAGAATGTTGGAAAATTATAAATTGATAGTGTCTAACAATTTCTAATGAAGTGATCTTCCTCTAGAATGTAAGAGGATCCCCAAAATGTTTTAGGGATTTTAGGGGTCCACATCTTTGAACCTGCACTTCAGTCGCCCCAGCACTGACCAAGAAGCCTGCCTCAGTTTACTATTTCCCAGAATCAGGACAAATGGGTGACCTGAAGGGAAAACTATTCCAGCAGCCAAACAAAACAAAACAATCACACTTTTTGCCCCAAACTGAGAGATCCAAAATTGCACAAGAGACAGAAAGTAAATGGCATACAGTAGCAGGAAGGCGATCACAGTTTGCAAGGCTTTCACGTGGGCCGTGGTGCTGGCGTCTCTGGATCCTTTGGCATTGTGCTGCATCCTCTTCAGATGTTTCCACAGAGAGAAGATTAGCAGGAGAACAGTCATCAGGGACACAGTGAAAGGTGCAGAAAGGAAAACAGTGTTGATGATTACACTAATCCTAGAAAGTCGTTCAAACTTCCTCGAACAGAAACTGTAAGACAGGTTTCCTTTATATCCACAAATCCAGGCATCAATTTCTGTGTTTATAAGTACAGTGTTTAAAAACAGGAGGACCAGAGACACCAGCAGGGTCATTGACACCACCTTATTAACTCTCCACTTTAGGTAAAGGAAAGCAGAGTTAGAAAAATTAGCTATCTTG
This sequence comes from Spermophilus citellus, assembly GCF_964194105.1. Lineage (NCBI taxonomy): Eukaryota > Metazoa > Chordata > Mammalia > Rodentia > Sciuridae > Spermophilus > Spermophilus citellus. The sequence continues at coordinate 37,731,012 of NC_138197.1, forward strand.
AGAAAATAAAAGATGCCCAGACTTGAGGCCAGCCAGAGGCTGAAATGGTTGGTCACCGTCCAAATAAGATTAATCGTTCTTATGATTTTTTCAGTCATCCACAAATCTAGGTTCTGCAAAGATATCACTAGAGCTATGATTATTGACCAGAGTACACCAATTCTGGAAAGTGCCAAGGCAGTCAGGATTTGGTCAACTAAAGAGATCTTTCTTCTCTTGATCCAGTCCATGCAGTTCACCAGTGCTATGAATGCATTTCCTAAATTTCCAATTATGAATTCCACACTTAAAATAATTTCCAGTGTTCTCAGTATGATAAGATTCATTGTCTGTAAGAGAATGTCCCAATTTCTAATATAGTGCTGAAAATTTCTTAAGGCATTCATTTAAAATGCTATGTATATCTGACTCTTGAATATTCATAACATACTGGCTTATAAAATCTCTCATATACACTACAAAATTCAATATATGAATAGCAAAAATAATGTAAATGGTATATAAAACTTCCTAAGCCCTGACATTCTTTCATTCATTTAAATACTTTAGAATTTATTCTGTACAGGGACTATGCACTCGTTGTCCAAAGCTCTTCTGAAAGTGCTGAAAATAATATTTACCATTTTACTTTTATAAGGTCTACATCCCCTCTCTCCCCCTCCCCCGTCTCTAACACGTACATGCACACCACACACACACACACACACACACACACACACACACACACACACATTTATTTGGATCCAAACCCCCTTCATTTTCCACTTCAATAATTAAGCTTTTACGTTTACTCAACATGCATTATGCATCTAGTTCATGCTTATTACTGTGATTTGGTAATTAACACATTGTTTAAAAAAATGCTTTCAAATATAATTGATGCAGTATTACTGTAAATAGCCAGTAAACTAGGGACTATTTTATCTGTGCATCTGAAAAGCAATGAAAATCTTCCTGTTGTGCCATGAAACAGTTTCTAAGGTTGATGAGTTCATCTACACAGCAAGAATACATCTTTCTTTGCCTCTCCCTTGCTCAGAATGATAAGGGAGACTTTTCCCCCATGAGCACCAGAGATCTTCAGATTTTATCTCCTCTGCTCACCTCCCACAAACATCGGCTCCATGACTCGCACCCAGGGAGCTGAAGGATGATATGCTGCCTAGGCAAGAGGAGAAATAAGCAGCCTAAAGAATCATTCTTTGATAGCTAAAGAGCAGAATAAATCCAGGAACAACTAACAAAGACAGCACAAAAATATGTATAGTAAACGTCGTAGATAGCAGAGAAAGACATGAGGTTCACTATGAAGGACTGAGGCTAACCCCAGTCCCTTGAAACAGTACTGAGCTAAGAAACTGAATCTCAAATATCTTGACATTTCTCACAAATGTCTAACATTTAAGGAAAAGACATACTGAAAACGTACATTAGGTCAGCATTGCAACATTTTTAGAGAAAACATACCAACCCTTTACAGGCAGGAAGGTTCCTGGTTTGCCTCCTTTCCTGTAACAGAGAGGAGGTAGGAAATGTGACAGAGAGCAAAGCAAACAACCCTAGGGGTGGGGATTTGTGGAGGGGCACTAGAACAGGAGCTTCTTGGGCTTTTAGAAAAGAGAGAACTCCGGTCCCAAGTGAGGGCTGCACTCACCCCAGAGCAGGTCTTCCTGAGGCTCCCAATACTGCATCTCTCATTCCAGATTAGACATGCATTAGGTTTCCACCTGAACATCAGCTTCTAGGGAAAGATGCTCTTCCAGCAAGGCAAGGATGGCACCCAGGATAATTCCCAAAAATTATGTCTAGAAAGCAAAATAACAAGTCAACTCTGGAGAAAAGAGCAGGATCTCCATGCATTTCAGAGTCAGTGATATACTCATATATTTGAAGAAGTTAGTACATTTCATTTGAAAGAAAGAAATTTCATGACAAGTTTGAGACTCCCTTTACCAAATAATCAAAAAGAGTTTAACCAACCAAAATTCTATCTATACATCTATCTATTTACATGGTTATTTCTATAATGATAGTATCCCACCTATAAATCTCCAATACTTATGTTTTTCTTTTAAATAAAATTAAATTAGTTTTCAGGACCCAATACCACTCTGATTTAGTAGAAATTCAAGCAAAAATATTATTGAAGCTCCCTTCTATCTAGATTTTGTTGTGGTTTTCTTATATTATTATTTTTGAACATACCTTTCCCATCAAAGAAGAAAAGTATACTTTCCAGTATAAGCTAGATAGATGATAGACAGATATATAGATAGACAGACAGATTTGAACAGTCAAGCTATTCAACTCTTTGGGACGGTTCAGCTAGGCTCTCAGTAAGGACTAGCAACAAGGTCAGCATAACTGATTCCAGTTTGTAAAACTGAGCTCTTGGTCCACCTGATATTTACTCTTTAGGGAGAAGAGTAAGTACCAGCAAAAGAGACAGACAGAGAATCTGTGCTCGGTGGACAAGGACATAACCAGGAGAGGGCGGTATCCTGGGAAGCAAGTAGGTTTCCTTCAGGGCTGCTCAGAGCTCCTGCGGGTTGAAGCCTGAGCACCGGCAGCTTAGACTCACTGGAGACCCTGCAGGATCAGGTTCAGGAAAGTCTTAAGCAACACCCTTAGGGAAGCAGGTCCAGAAGACAGCAGTGAAGAGGTCTTGCTATCTGCTAAATACTGTAAACCAAAAGGAAACAAGAAAAACTGTATTTCTGAACTCAACCTTCGAAGAGCTCACCCAGCTTTGAGAATAAGTCAAGAAGCAGAATCCACGGATAAGCCCCCTGATAAAGGACTCAACATGCATCTCAGGAATAGTCAGGATGTCCTCATATGGTGTTTCTGTAAGACTTGGAGCATTACCAGCAAACAGTCCCCAGAGGAAAAGGCACATCACATATCCACATTTTCTGGGATTTCCAGATCGGACCTGATTCTAATACCTGGGGACCCCAACAAGCCTTGTGGTCCACTGCATAGCATGGGAATTTCTGAATATTGGAATCTCCCTAGATCTTGGACTCACGTCCATCCCAAGGTTAGTCTAATGGGGTTACAGTTATTTACCTAATTGAAATGGACAGATTTAGCCATTGGCAAAACTCTCACATTGCTCCTGGTCTCTACAATAATGGACATTATCGTATACTCTACTGACAATGAGCAAGATATAATGGCCACATTCTCCAAGGAATAAAATTAATTACCGAACTATCAAAACACTGGAAAATATAAGAGTGGTGCTCCTTCTCATGACACTATTAAGTTAACCTATATTGACCCTGCAATGGACAGATGGAATATACAATGAGTGCTGATTAATATAGATTGATTTGCAATAATAGATGCTCCAGGAAGCAAAATCTTTATTGAGCCAAACATTGCCTCTGACACTTAGTTTCTGGCTGTTGACTTGGTGAATGATGTTCCATCTATAGCCATTTGGGGGAAAAATCAGGCTAACATTTGTGTGTTAAGAGCTGCAGCACACCTCACAGTGGTATGTCAGGACTGTATCACTTCTTCTGCTTCCAGTTTCATTAACATTTTCCAAACATTGTGCCCATTAAATATAACATATGAGTGATGTTATATTAATTCGTACCCAAAGCAGGAAGTGGCGAGTTCCTGAAATATTGTAAAATATCATAACATTACAGAAAAGGAAAATTCTATAGGAGGGAGAAAAACCTGAGAGGATTTAGGGACCTCCACCACAAATAATGTTCTAAGGGTCCAGTGGTCTGATCTACATAGGCAAACATCTTTTCTAAAGTGTCTTCTCAAGCTATCTTCTATTTCTTGTCACTAAAAGTGCCACAGTGTTTGTTGGGCCTTTATGTGCTCTGAAGACAATATCACCACATTCAGGGATGTGGCACTAACTCATTTATGGGGTTTCTTCAAAGGCTGCTGGTTTTAAGCGACCCCAGAGCAGGGGAGGGCTCAACAGCTCAGGCAGGCTGATATCCAACATGTTCTGCCCATTGCTCTGAAAGATGATTCAGCAGATCAAAGCTGATAGAGGCATTTGTAAGTGGGCAAGGATGCTGTGCCTGTCTCTGACAAAACTCATAAGAAAAGGGTGACAAACCCCCACTGAGTTAGCATGAAGCCACCTCTTCTTCACCAGAAGAGTATTTTGTCTAAGAAATAAAATGGTAAAAACAGACAATTAAAACAAGCATAAAGTCTCTCTAAGCACAGGACCTTCAACAGCTGATAATTAATATGTTTACAAAGCCAAAGTCACTGTTGGAGGGCATGAGCACACCTCAGTGCCCAAGGGGTGAACTGTATTGAACACAAATCTGTGCATATCTTCAGGTATTTTGACAATTCCTGTTCTCTTGGTCAACATCTGTGTGATCCAGGTTATCTTTCTATTTTGTACTATAGCAACTCCATCCTGTGAGCATGAGATCTAACTTTGTAAATGGCCACCAAGGAGCTGTATGGTTTAAGAGATTGGTTCTGCCCTAGGTAAACCCTGAACAATGGATAACTGTAGAAAGAAGAGAACTGAGAAGACCAATTTGTACTCTTCTCTCTCTTTAAAGGACTAAGGCAGGTCAGGTCCACTTTTGGACCTTCCTGGGGAAGTCCTGGACATCAAGTGCTGTCTTGTGCCCAGCACAATGATTCTCTCAGCTCATTGTGAAATGGCAGCCAGCAGAATAACATGTCATTTCACACCATTTCCCCTCTTCTCTCCTCTCAGATTCCAGGTCCTATGGAATTCCACCCCGGATCTGACTTTCCACATATTATTAATTTAATCCCTAACGTTGAATCTGGTTTTAGAAGCCCCAAGCTTAAGATATCCATTGAATTTTATAATTTTTATTTGTTCACTTTTCTTTGAGTTTACAGAACAATGATAAAATGTTTATTTGGAGATCCAGGCACACTGTGGCACACACCTGTAATCCCAGTAACGTGGAAGACTGAGGCAGGAGGATTGCAAGTTCAAGACTGGCCTCAGCAGGTTACTGGGACCCTCAGCAATTTAGTGAGAACCTGTCTCAAAATTTTTAAAAAAATTAAGGGGGGCTGGAGATGTAGCTCAGAGGTACAGTATCCCTGGGTTCAATCCTAGGTACAAAAAAAAGTTTATATAGAGAGATTACTATTAAAAATATGTCAAAATAACATTCTAGAAAGGCAATGGTTGGGGTTGGGCTGGGATTGGAGCTCAGTGGTAGGGTGCTTACCTCTCATGGGAGAGGCCATGGATTTGATCCCCATCCCACAAAAAGAAAAAAAAAATAGTAGCTAAATTTTTAAATCAAAAGCCATTTTTGTGTAGAAAATAGGCAACTACAACATATCACAATTATAATGTCACTCATAGTAGAAAAAAATATATGCAAATTTACCAGAATTTCTATATGCTTTTTTGAAACTATTGTGTCATCTATTGTCATGTTATCTAGTTTTGGAGTTCCAACTTTTCTTCACGTCACATTCCTGATATAATTGCATCAAGTCTACAGTCTAAAGATATTCTCACTGGAATTGTGGAATAGTTAGTGTTTTGCTCTGAGAAATGCTTGTATTTGATTAAACATGTAACCTCAACATAAAACAAGAACCTAGAAATCCATGCAACCTGAAGATTTTGTGATGGGTTTTATTTTTAATGGTTTACCTATCCTCATATATTTCATACATTCTTTCAACCATTTTATTCAGTAAAACATTTTTTTATAATATTTTTTATAATATTCCTTGCGCTGGCTTCTAGGTGCTGAGAATAAACAGTAAATAAGACAAAGCAATCTCTGCTTCAATGATGCTTATAATGTACTGGGAAGATGAATGATAAACACATAAATGAATTAGTTGTGAAAATGATCTAACTTAAGTTTTAGATGATAACGTTAAGATTTCACAACACCAAGAATACAATCAGTAGAATTCAGCTGTCATAAAGTTATACATTTCCTTCTTATAATAGAACTTACCATTTATGGTTGTCAACCCACTTTCTCTCATTTCCACATTTTACACAAAATTATACTAAACCAGAACTTCAAGAAATTCTCTATAATTATCACATGAATTTCAAAGATGCCATTTTAATGGTTGCAGATATGTTTATTGAATTATGTGTAATATTTATGTATTATTTTGTAGTAAGCATATTTTTAAAATAGGGAAAGGTAGAGTCCTCATCTGTTAAGCTCAAAGAAATTTTTAAGAATGAAAAATGAAAGAAATAGTTGGCATTTAAGAGGTCCAGATAGGGTTTAAGAAAAAGCTGAAATATTTAAAATCAGATCTCAATGTCAATAAAAGGTCTTTGTTATTGCAAGAAAAGCAAGAAATGAGTTTCCTAACTGTGTACTGAAATGTTAATAGCATTGAAATCAAGTCATGATCATAATCCTACCTTCTCCATCCCTTTATAGAAAGTTACTTTTTCTAAGCTTCTCACTTTTTTGTATTAAATCTATTTTTTTGTACAATTATGGTATTCATGCTAAATCTACTCAACAGATGTTTGTTAGTCTTGAATATTATTGTGTGAATGTTTTATAATAATTGTTTATTCTATTAAACATGAAATAAGAATCTTGGAAAAAATAAAATTACCTCAAAACGTACATCTTTGATAAGTGATTTAGAATTCAATGTTTTGCCATCCAAAACAGTTGGAGGTTCAAACACTGAAATCTAATACACTTTGATACATATATGCTGTACAAGGAACCATGGAAAACAAAAATTTCCTGAAATAATCTGACAGTTCTACATAGTGCATAAATAAAATCATAAATTCTTCAAATGGAGGATAAAATAGAATGTGCATGTCAAATACACATGGTTTCATAATTCTGACACATATTTTGTATCCTGTCATACTTTGTATAATTAATTTATTTGCAAAATAAAATATTAAGGGTATGTTATTAACAAGCATCTTCATGTTTTTCATACATACACACAAACAGACAAGCTCATATCTTTTTATTTAATAAGCATAGATAAAAGGCTTTCTAGGCATATCTTCAGAAATTTCTCAAATATATATACACTATGAAAAAAGTGGTAAGAAGCATAAAATGTTGCAGATTCCATCAGTTTCAAACCTGCCAGAAGTCACATGGTGTCATTGTTATTGATATGTGGACTTGGTGGTTTCCATTCTTTCAGACACCATCTTGCCTGCCACAAAACTGACACAAAGGTCTCTTTCAGCTTCCTGTTTCCCCAAATCAGGACAAATGAATGGCTTGAAGGATAGAGCAGGCCAGCAGCCTGGCACAGTAGCGTGACAGGCTTCTTAGAACTCCAACCTGATATAGTTAAGGACACAAAGTACACAGCAAGTAACAAGAGAAAGGAGATCACCGTTTGTAGGGCCTTCACGTGGATCTTGGTGCTCGGATCTTGGGATCCTTTGCCGTGGAGCCGCATCCTCCTGAGATGTTTACACAGGGAGTAGATTAACAGCAGAACACATATGAGGGATATAAAAAAGGGCATGGAGTTCAGTAGAGTGAATGCAGTCATATTTAAAAAGTTTGTGATGTCCTTCAGTTTAGTATTCTGAGTCACATTCCCTATGTTTTCGTTCATCTGCATTGTCTCCAAAATGCTTGCTATCACAAGATGAGAAAACAAAAGCATTAAAGTCCCCAACATTATCACAAGAATGACACTCCTCTCTCTCTTCTTTAGGTGAAGAAAAATAAAGTTGGAGAAATTGGCTATCTTGAGCAAATAAAATATGCTGAGGCTGGTAGCAAGCCAGGTGCTAAAATGGTTGGTTACTGCCCAGGCAATACGTATAATAATTTCTGTTTGTTTTCTGTATATATCTGGATTGAGCACAGTAAAATACCAATTTATTGATATTACCCATAACAAACCAATTCTGGAGACAGCCAGAGCGGAAAGAATTCCATCAGCTGAGGAGATCCTTTGTCTGTTGATCAAGTCAATGCAGTTCACCAGGGCTATGAAGACATTGGCAAAATTTCCAATGACAAATTCTACTATTATGAGAATGGAAGCAATGTTTGCTAGTAAATTAACCATGTTGAAACCAGAAGGGAAAAAAGGAAAAAGAAGACAGGCCTAGGATCACTAGATGTGATTCCTTTAATGTACTGAGCTTAAATTCTATGTGCACTTGCTTTTTGAGTGCACAGTAATGTTCAGATTTCTTTTAAATTCTGAGACCAATGTCAACAAAAATCACCACAGTGCTCATGGAAGAATTCAGTCCTTTTTATGGAAAACAGTGCACTCCTATAATTGTTCAAATTAATTCTGACTCATATACTTTATGTCCCTCCCATACCCTGGTATATTTCATAGCTGACATTAGGGCGAAAGCTACATTCTCATTTGCTAGCAGGCAAATAAAGACATATTCTGTTTCATCGTTTTGCAATTTTTTCCTTGTTTAACCTCCTCATAATTTGTTTTCAGAAACTTCAGTTTTTTTGTTAGTAAAATTTTAAAATTTAATATTGAGAACATATAGTGAGTATTCAAATTGTTGGATAAAGCTTGGTCATAACTAGAATTATCACCTCTCTATATTTTTTTTAGAAAGAGAGAGAGAGAGAGAGAACTTTTAATATTTAATTTTTGTTTTTAGTTCTCGGCAGACACAACATCATTGTTTGTATGTGGTGCTGAGGATCGAACCCGGGCCGCATGCACACCAGGCGAGCGCACTACCGCTTTAACCAAATCCCCAGCCCCAATATATTTTTTAATATCAGATTTATGTAGAAAGAATCAAAATTTTTCCTATAAAAAGCACCCCAGTTTTTCCTTATAAACTCCAGGAAAGTCCATACAGCTTAAAATCTGGTAGTTCATACATAATACCTATGTGTAATTATTATTTATAAGCAAGTGCACACGTGTGCCCACATGTATGTGCACACACACACACACACACACACACACACACCTCACATGATTGGAAGGAATTGTTGTCCTATAATCGCAAAGTGAGAAATAGATTTCAGGGACATCATCTAGGTTTAAATAGCTCTTTTTTCCTCATTAGGCTTTCATCCATTGTTAATATTTTTCGACATATTTCTCATACACAGACCTTTGGTAAAGTTACCCCCTTGGGTCAATCCAATACTTAAATATTTATTATTGAATTAAAATAGTCTGCAATTTTCTAAATATGTCTTGGTCACTTAAAATAGCATGTGTTTTCCACTGGGGAATCTAAACATCTTCACATGTAAACATTCCGTTTTATTTTTTTCTACTTAATTGATTTTTCATGACTTCATTTTTTAAGATTAGTAATGTTAAAATTAGACTGGAATTTGGATTTTACTCCTTTTCAGTTTTATGGTATAATTGTTTTTAGGAGAGGATTTTGGAGTCAGACTGTCAGGACAGAAACAGATTCTTTGTTTTGTACAGTTCTGATGTTAGACTCTGCTTTACAACTACTCTCTTCTTTAGTATAACCATCAGTAAGATGTGGAGGAAAGTAATATTCTTTGGGTGGTCTGGGGAGGAAATTAGCATGCTGATTGTAAAACGTGCTTTCTGTTTTTCCTGTCTGGTATAGGACAAACACCAGGGATTGTTAATTATATATTCAAATACATAAAATATTAAAAATAATCTTAAAAGTTACCTATGAGAGGCTGTGGGTATAGCTCTATGATAGAGCACTTGCCTGGCAGGAAAGAGAACCTGAATTTGATGCCCAGCCAAAAAAAAAAAAAGTATTTGTGAACATTTCCAGTTATAAGTAAAGTAAGTTAGTTTAAAGAAGGCCTTATATCCTCCCACAACAACTGCAATAAGAAAATTAAATGGCTCTACCACCCAGCTACTTAGCCCGTTTTACTTTTTTTTTTTTTTTTTTTTGGAGCCAGGGTTTCCTAAGTTGCTGAAGGTCTTGCTAAGTTGCCCAGGCTGGCCTTCAACTTGCAATCCTCTTGCCTCAGCCTTTCAAGTAGCTAGAATTGCAGGTGTGCACTACCATATCCACCCCAAAATTTTAAATTCATCAAAGGACTGTGCCAGCAAAGACAACCAGCTAAACTGGATGTTAACAGTTTTTTAGGTGGGATCAACTTATATATTTAATACAATCCCTGTCAAATCCAAACAGCCTTTTTTTTTTTTTTTTTTTTTTTTTTTTTTTGCAGAAAGTGAAATATCTCTCTGTTGGGTCCTCCAAATGCTTTCTTTGAGATGAGTAAACAGTACACTTTGGGCCTTTGCAGCCCTGGGACTGAACAAATGTATAGGAGACCACTGATTTAGACTAAGCTCTAAATCCAAAATGGAATTGTTCATGCGAAGGTCAATACCACAAAGCAAAACCAAGTTATTTATCTGGCCTGCCAAGAAATGAGAGAGAAACAGACAGACAGACAGATGAACATAATAGCCAAATCCCCAAATAGGCAGTCTTGGCAGCCATGATAAGAAAGTCCTCTCTGCTTTAATATTTACAAAGAACTACCAACATTACTGATGGGAATGCAAACTGGTACAACCATTATGGAAAATGGTATGGAAATTCCTCAGAAAACATGGAATGAAACCACCTTTCTGTTCTGTTTTTGCTTTCTTCAGCCCCTTTTCTGTCTACAGAGCCAGAATAGAATAGTATTCATCAGAATACTCTATTTTACAGAATAAGGTATTTCCAGATTCTAGAATTGTAAATAAGAGCAAATTAATATCCTTAAACTAAATTTGTTGTAATATTTTCTTTTTAAAATCTTTTGTATTTGTTCTAATTATTTGTACATGACAGTAGAATATATTTATGCACTTTGATATATATATATATATATATATATATATATATATATATATGTATCAAATACATATATTGGAATATAATACATATATATCATACATAATGGAATATAATTTCTCATTTTTCTGTTTATACATATTGTAGAATCATCAGTTATGTGGTCAAACGTGTATATAGGTAATAATGTCTGTTTCATTCTGCTATCCTTCCTATCCCCATATCCCTTCCTCTCCCTTCATTCCTCTCAACCTAATCTAAAGTAACTCTATTCTTCCCTAGCACACCCCTCTACCATTGTGAATTAGCATCTGCATATCAGAGAAAACATTCAGCCTTTGTTTTTTGGGGATTGACTTATTTTGCTTAACATGATATTCTCCAGTTCCATCCATTTACCAGCAAATGCCATAATTTCATTCTTCTTTAAAGCTGAGTAATATTCCATCATATATATGTATTACATTTTCTTTATCCATTCATCTGTTGAAGGGCACCTAGGTTGGTTCCATAGTTTAGTTATTATAAGTTGAGCTGCTTTAAACATGTGGCTGTGTCACTATAATATTCTGAAACATTGATATGGCTGTGCCATTATAATATGCTGATTTTAAGTCCTTTGGGTATATACTGAGGAATGGGACAGCTGGGTCACATGGTGGTTTCATTCCTAGTTTTCTGAGGAATTTCCATACCATTTTCCATAATGGTTGCACCAATTTGCATTCCCATCAGTAATGTATGAGTGTACCTTTCCTCCCATATTCTTACCAACATTTATTGTGGCTTGTATTCTTGATAATTGCCATTCTGACTGGAGTGAGATGAAATCTTAGTTTTGATTTTCATTTCTCTAATTGCTAGAGATGTTGAACATTTTTTCATATATTTGTTGATCGATGCTATTTCTTCTGTGAAGTGTCTATTCAGCTCCTTAGCCCGTTTGATTGAGTTATTTGTTTTTATGGTGTTAAGTTTTTTGAGCTCTTTATCCTGGAGATTAGTGATATATCTGAGGTACATGTGGTAAAGATTTTCTCCAAATTTGTAGGCTCTCTCTACATATTATTGATTGTTTCTTTTGCTGAGAAGAAGATTTTTAGTTTGAATGCATCCCATTTATCAATTCTTGATTTTACTACTTGTGATTATAATCATGGAACTGACACTGGGTCATTTCCAAAATTACTTCAAAAATTTGACTCATTCACTGGAGCTCAATCTGCCTTTGGGGCCCTGAGCCATAATGCCTGCAAAGAAAGCAACTCATGAGGGTAACATGCAAATGCAGGGAAAACTGCCATGAAATTGTGTAACTCACCAGGCTTGGTGGTGCATACCTCTAATACCAGCAACTTGGGAGGCGGAGGTAGAAGGACCTCAGGTCTAAGGCCAGTCTTTGCAATTTAGTAAGTCTCAAAGACCTTGTCTCAAAAAAAAAAAAAAATAATGAAAAGGGCTGGAATGTCACTCAATGGTGAAGCATTCTTGGATTCAAATGAAATCCTTATCTCCAGAAGCAGAAAGACTGAATTTTCTGAAAAACAAACTCAAATCAAATCCTGCAATAGATGAATCATATAGAAAATTAAATTGAAAATCTCACAAACTTTGTTAAAGTCAGGGGATTTATTTAAAAGGAATGAATCCAGCTGGGCATAGTGGTGTATACCTGTAATCCGGTAACTCAGGAGGTTAAGGCAGGAGGATCTTTTGGTATGCATTTTCCCTTGTCCTGAATCACAACTTTTACCTTATAATTTGAGGTTCTTGCACCTTATCATTTGTGTGATAGTGGGCTGAAAATTGAGGTAAGGATATTTCCAGAGGACGGCATTCCTCTGTAAGGCAACCACCTCAGGAGAACTCATTACAGGGTTTTGAGGCAAAAGAAGGCAGGCTGGGTTTGAAGTTTGATGCCATTCTGGGCAATGTAGCAAAACTATGTCTCAAGATAAAAAATAAAATGACTGGGTATATAGCTCAGTGGTGGAGCACCCCTGGGTTCAATCCCCAGTATGGCCAAAAAAAATTAAAATAAAAGGAGGACTGGAACCCTGGAAATTAGGATGGGTGCATATGGGCAAATTCCAAAGGATCTGATGACCCTAAAACCCTAAATTTTGCACAAACACCTTTACCAAGAGGAACAGCCTTCCTCCCCTCACTGAGGAAGCCTGCAGGATGACATCAAATTTTTCATTCCCCACTATCATGACAACTCTAAGTCACTTTGGTCCATGCTGACCAGTTCTAATCAGATTCTTAACCATAAATTCTCACAGATTTTATGGTTAGGAGGAATTATCCTTGTCTCCATGAGTTTTGGGATCTGGTCTGTAAAAAGAGTCACAAAAGTCTCCCCCTTCATGATCATTTGGGTTCCTCTTATCAATATTATTTCAGGCCTATGTTTATCCTGCAGATAACACGTAGTTTGCTGAGGAATGTGACATATCCTATCCACAGAAGCCACTCAGGTTGCCTGTAAATTGCTTCTTGGCAAAGAAAGTATGTGGGGGTTAGTACAGTGAGCCCGTTTTATAGAATTATTCCCTTAACCTCATGTTCCTTCCACTATAATCTGTCTGTCCCCTATCATTACAATGAATATAATAATATAGATATTATCCCCTCCCACCAAAAAATGGCAAACAAGAGAGTTGAATGACTAGTCTGTCCAAAATAGTGATGTTTTTTCTAGTGATATGAATATTATAAAACATTTTTTAAATATTTTTTAGTTGTAGATGGACACAATATCTTTATTTATTTTTATGTGGCACTGAGGATCAAATCTAGTGCCTCACACATGGGAGGCAGCCCCTCTACCACTGAGCTACAGCTCCAAGCCCAATAAAAGAGTTTGTGAGTTTAAAAATTTTAAATATTTTTCAATGCACTTAATTCTGGGGATGATTTTTTTAGGATAACATCACCCTTAAGCCAATAATGTAATTTGTGGATACATAATAAAATAATTAACGTTGGGGCTGGGGATGTGGCTCAAGTAGTAGCGCACTCGCCTGGCACGCGTGAGGCACTGGGTTCGGTCCTCAGCACCACATAAAAATAAAATATTGTGTCCACCTAAAGCTAAAAAATAAACATTTAAAAAATAATAATAATAATTAGAAAAAATCCTATCAATAATTTTCCTAATTCTGCCATGAGTCACATATTCTCCAATTCAACTAAATTAAATATCTGAAGAGAGAAAAATTTTAGTTCCTAAGAACATAATTATAGTTTGTTTCACTTTGCCATATCTTTTATAGTGTGGCATATATCTGATGCATCATTGAACAGTTTTAATTGAGAAATCTTTAAAAATTTTTTGTGAGCATCAATTCTGTTTAACATAAAGTTTTTGTTCCTATCAAACAGTTCTGCTAGTCCTAAGTAGTAACAGTCTATTTGTAATTTTGATTTAAATGTTAAATTCCATTTTGTTAGTATGCAAATATGAGAGAGTAATTTGCACTGATTTGCAATTTTATCCCTAAAGCTTGGATCGTTTGGATCCAAATGCCAGCTTTCCTGATTCTCTACTCACAAAAGAAAGTTTGAAAACTTGCCCACATAATTTATGATGAGGGCTTAGCTGTAGATTTTCTCATTTAAGTAAAACCAGAGAAAGTTGCAAATACCTGGGGAAATGGTATTAATCTTTCTATAAAGTCACAGACCACTGAAGTCAATGAAATAAAAAATGTCCAAACTAGAACTTGATGTGAAACATAAGGCAAATTAAGAAAGAAGATAAGCATTTTAAGAGCAAATTGGCAGCAGGGCACAGTGGCACATGCCACTAATCCCAGTGGATCTTGAGGCTGAGGCAAGAGGATCTCAGCCTCAGCAACTTAGTGAGGCCTTAAGCAATTTAGTGAGACCCTGTTTCAAAATTAAAATATAAAAAGTGGTGGAAATGTGGATCAGTTAAGTGCCCCCAGAATCAAAGGAAAAGAAAAATGGGCAGAGGAGCAGAATAATTGTTTAGAACTTTTGCTATTGCTGATGTCTTGTTCTTTTGCGGTAACTAGAAAAGGAGTGTAAGTCCATTATTTAAATGTAAATACCCGTGAAGAGAATAGAAGGTACAGCCATTTAGATGTACTTGTTCTTTTTCACTCTACCTTTCCACCCTCTGGCTTACATACTTAATATTTCTGATGACTTGCATGATGTTCATGAGCCAGAAACCATAGAGATGGATGGATAAGGGTGCCCAGATAGAGGGACTAATCAGGAATTTCATTGTAAAGCCAGTGTAAGTGGTTCCATAGCCATTCAGGAGATGTCATTGCTGCGGACAATTCACTGCTATGTTTCTACTATTTTCTTCTAAGTGAAAGGAGTTGTTCTTTCAATTACCCATGTCCCTAATTATCAATTTTAATCTTGGAGTTGGGAATAAATGCCAGTATTCATCTTGTGATTTTTGTTTTTATTCATTTTCAGACCATGAGGAATCACATCAGAAGTGATGATGAGGATTACCCATCATTCAGAAACTCTGGACTTAAAGCCAATATAATTGAATATAGAACTTCAATTTGTATTCCCAGGGAAGGAGGATAAGTGTGCTTCATGTGTAGGATGAAAAGTATACATGATGATTTAAGATTAGGCATGAAAACTGTGGCAGATTCTATGCAACTCACCAAAATCCTTATTCTCCTCTTCTTCCTGAGCACACAAGAATAGATCTTCCAGTCTAAAGTGCAGTTAAGTGTGACTGAGTGCCTGAGTTCTAGTCAAGAGAATATGAGATGTGAAAAACTCTATGTACCCCAATAGTACTGCCTCACCCCCAAAACACACACACACACAGGCAAATAACCTCTGGGCAACTATGAAAATTGCATTGAAATGTGTTAAGTTTCTATAACCTGAATCAATGAATACCTGCAGAGAGAAAGGATGAAATGCCATTCAGCAGTAAAAAGGACTTAAGAAGATTACTGTGGAGTGTTATAGAGTCATTTCTAATAATATTTTTAAATTTTTTGCTGTTGTTGTTTGGTTTGACTTGGTTTAGTACCAGGGATTGAACCCAGAGGCCTTTAACCACTGAGCCACATCTCCAGCCCTTTTTATTTCATTTCATTTTTAAAATTTTGACACAGGGTCTCATTAAGTTGCTTAAGGCCTCACTAAGTTGCTGAAGCTGGTCTGGAACTTGCAATCCTTCTGCCTCAGCCTCCTGAGTTAACGGGATCACAGGCATGTATCACATGCCCAGCTGTATTATTAATTTTTTTAAAAAAACAAGATACAGAACAATATATAGTATGCTATATATAATCTAAGAAAGGGTAGAAGTCCTTACCAGAAACTAATTTTAATATTTTTTTCTTAGTTATAACAATATCTTTATTTTATTTTTATGTGGTGCTGAGGATCAAACCCAGTGCCTCATGTATGGTAGGCAAGCGCTCTACCTCTGAGCCACAATCCCAGCCTGAAACTAAAACTTTTTTTTAATAGTTAGCTTTAGGAAAGAAAACAGAGAGGAAAAGAAAGAAAAAAAATTAGGCTTCTCTAAATATACTCAATTTTGAAGTTTTAAGTCTAATACTATAAAAATTTACTAAACAATCATAAAATTACAAAATAGGAATATTAATCTCTAAAAATAACAAAAAAACAAATATTTGATGTATTTTGATGCATGCTGTTTGATGTATACTTTAACTAAAAGGAGGAATTGTTTCAAATTATCTTAAAACATGGTATTTTGACTTTTAATATCCACAAAGATATATCCTAAAATAAAAAAACTCTTAAATTGTATAGTAGATATGTTGCTAGAAGTACCTACATATTATTAGCTTGAAAGTATTATAAATACAGAAGGACACAAATTTGAAATGTTGTTATTAGATACCAAGATTTTTAGAACGAGAAAAAAGAAATAAGCATACAAAATTTGAATAGGAAATATCAGTATGAACTCATTAAAATGTTTAGAAGAATCTATGCCACATAAAAAATATTTATTAAAGGGTATCAAAGAGTCTTTACAAGGTCTGAAGAAGCAAATACAAAACCTAAACATTTAAACACACTGGGTATGTCAGATATCTTTTAGATATTTTATACCATCCTCAAGTTTTTAAGCTTTCCAGCTAGCTTAATAATATATTTAACTTCATTAAAATATATATTTGTATATAAATATGTAACTTTTACCCAAAGACACTGTACCATTTTGTATCTCCTCCAGTAATACACAGATTCCAGTTACCCCACATCCTCACCAACCATTAATATTGTTTCCAATTTTCTCTCATCTCTTCATTTTTCTTTTTATGTTTGCATAACTTTTATTAACCTACTTCATTAATCACTGATTCTTTCTCTTTACTGTGTCCAGTCTGTTGATAAATGGCAAAGAAATCTTTCATCTCCAACACTGTTTTCCATTTGTAGTGTTTTCATCAGAATGCTTTCTGTAATTCCCATCTCTCTGCTAAAAACTCCCACTTGTGCACAACTTATTCACGTTTCTACTACATTTTTAATGTATCACGATTATTTTTTAAGTCTCTTTTTATGATAATTCCAAACTCTAGGCCATTGTTTCCTCTTAACTATGGTTACTTGTTTGGTGGGCACACATACGTAAATTCTAAGGTAAATGTTATCAAGAAGAAGTAGACACGCCTCTTACTCTGTGAAATCATCAGGTATGTGAAATTCAAGCAATCCAATCCATTGTTTATCTGACTTTAGATTTTAATCACTCCAATGGTAGAATGCCACCACATGTATTTAGTGGGAAGTCTGAAGTAACAACCGAGTTCTCCGCATTTGTGCTCAGCTTCAGAAGAACACACATCCAACATAAAGAAAGATCACTTTCCATAGTTTACTCCCTTCCCAGTGAAGTGTTACTCAGAGCAAAGTTAGTGGTGGGGCAATGGGAATTCTGTGTTCTCCTCCAGCAACTGCCTCTATGGTAGTGTTTAGCTTTTTTGCTGCTGTGACCAAAAGACCCAACAAGGACAAATTTAGAGGAGAAAAACTTTATTTGGGGGCTCACAGTTTCAGAGGTCTCAGTCCACACATGGTAGGCTCCATTTCTTGGGGTGGGGTGCGAGGTGAGGCAGAATATCATGGTGGAAGTGTGTTGTGGATGAAAGCAGCTGGGAACATGGCACCCAGGAAAGAGAGACTCCAATCACCAAATACAAAATATATTTTCCAAAGTCACACCTCCAGTGACCTACCTCCTCCTGCCACACTCTCCTTGCCTTCAGTTACAACTCAGTTAATACCTCTCATGGGATTCACTGATTGAGTTAGGGCTCTCATACCCCAATTATTTTGCTGTTAAACCTTACATTTTCTCACATGAGCTTTTGGGGGACACCTCATATCTAAACCATAACAGGTAGACTCTGTACTTTTGCATGGGATGTGTGTGGGCATAGTGTTCTTACCATTTCCACGCACGCACACACACACATACACACACACACACACAAAAGTTTATAATCATTGCAGTGGGTTTCCTTTTCCCTCTTCCAGTAGCAACAAATGGATTTCACCTAATGTCAGTATAAGAATCCAAGTCAGGCAGTCTTCCTGATCCTTCTTCAGTGTCAACCAACCAATATCTTGTCACTGGTGGGGCTAGCTTGGTATCATGAGGTTAACTTCCCTCTTCCAGCAGCAAATGGCTTTTGCCTAGTATCCATGCAGAGTCTGGGATAGGTAGGCTTTGCACCTCAGTGACAGCTTCTATCTAGTTTCAATGTGGGACCAGAGTTTCCTGTCCTTCCTCTATGGCAGCAGACCTCTAACATGTGTCAGTGCAGATCCAGGAGTAAAAATTTCCTATTCCTACTGTGGTGCCAAACAGTTTCTGCATGATATTACAGTAGGGTCCAAATTGCAACAGATTCTCTGTCCTTCACCAGCACAGGCAAATTTTGCTTAATAATTCAGGATTTCAGGACATGAGCAGTTTTCTTGCTTATCCCCAGGTAGTAGCCAATGATCACCTTTTACTCATGCAGGATTCAAAGTACAGATTAAGTAGACCTTGCTTCCCTGTGTTCTAGATTTCTGTTGCTGCTAGAAAAATTTTACAGAAGTTTAATAACAAATACCACAAACTAATTATCTTACAGTACTATAATCAGAAGTCTGACAAAGGTTTCACAGAGGATTTCACAGTCTGAAAAAAGGGTTTAAAATCAAGTGGTTGACAGGGTTTTATTGATTTCTGGAAACTCAAGGAGAGAATCCATTTCCTTTTCATTCCCAGCTCCTAGAAATCACTTCCAGCCTGTAGCTTTTGGCTCCCTTTGTCCATCCTCAAAATCAAAATCAGAAATCTTTTCTCTCTCTCTCTCTCTCTCTCTCTCTCTCTCTCTCTCTCTCTCTCTCTCACACACACACACACACACACACACACACACAGACACACATTTAACTAAGACAGTCTACATTTAAGGTCTCATGTGATTAGATTGGATCCACCTACATAATCCAGGACATCTCCCATCCCAAGGTGCATACCCTTGATCACATTTGCAATGTTCCTATGCCATATAAATCAACATATTAACAGGTCCCAGGAATTAGGACATGAACATCTTTATTATGTACTACAAAGAGGCTTTCTTGGTTATCCTGCCCTATTCCCAATGTTTAGGAAACCTGGTAGAAGCCCAGAGAAAAGAGCTGGTATTTACAAATATCTGAAGTTCCCAAGGATTCAAAACTGTCCCACTAACCTACACTCAACCACCGTAAGAACTGTTAAAACTTCAGCCTATGTTTATGGCAAGAATCTCTTCTTTTTGAAGATAAAAACAGTTCACATAGTTTACCTGGAAGGGCTAGTCATCTTTCAGAATTCAATTTATCTGCTTACTTGCAACCTCAACTCTAAAAACCACAAAATAAATTATGACTTTTTAGCCAGTTTATTTTCCTTGTAATAGTAGAAAAAAACATTTTCTCATGGTTTTCTATTCCCCAGAAGAAAGCAGGATTCTCAAAAAACATGTATTAATACATATAGATATAGATATAGATATAGATATCATATTCTTCAACATGAAATTTTGCAAACTTGCTACTTTTTAAATTTTTTTCAGTAAAAGATTCAGAGATAAGTGATTTTATGGAAAGCATTTCCAAAGTGATTTTATGGAAAGCATCTCCAGCTGTTGTAACTAAAACAGAATACATCTTAATAATTTGAGAATTACTAAGTATGTTCCAATTCTGATATTGAAAAGAGAGATGAGGCAGGGGGAGAATAGAGAAGAAAGTCTTCCTGGAAATGACTATATGTTTAGTTATGAGCATATTCTAGTGAGAATTACAATGATTCAAAACTATACAACATATTAAAGACATAACAAACCAGAAGTCTGGGTGAATACCTATAGTCCCAGCTACTTGGGAGACTAAGGCACAAGGATCACTTGAACCCAGGAGTTCATGGCTTGCCTGGACAACAGAAAAGGACCATTTCAAAAAAATAAATATTAATATAAATAAAGCAATTGCAAAAAAAAAAAGAGTGGCTGTTCTTATAAGGACTTCTACTTTGTTTCTCTTTTCCTAGAACAAAAAAAATGGGGCAGGTATTTACAGGGGTTTTGTGGAGCCATAATATTTATGGTAGAGTTTAATTTTCCACAGCATTATCAATGAGGCTCTTCTCATCTCAACATGCTCTTCCCTAGAATCAGAATCAATGAAGTGACCAGAAAGGTAGAAGATAGCTACTATCTCCAAAGGCATCACACTCAGCTGGATTTTTACAATAAAGTAAATCAGGTTTGCAATAAATATTTAAAAATAAAAGGAAACAAGAGAAACTATAGCTTTTATGATTTCATATGTCTCTCTTTTCACTTCTTACCAATGACCAGTCTCCATAAAACACTTTTTATTTTTTTATACCCAATATGAATGGTAATAAACCAAAGACTCCATTAAAATCATAATGATCATATGATTAATTCTACACTTCATCCAGAGGAAAATGGTTGAGAAAATTAGCCATATTGAACTCAAAAACAATTATTAGGTAGAGAGCAACCAGAAGGTTGAATGATTGATCAGTGTCCAAAGAAAACATTATAAGGTTGTTATGAGCAAAGTTAATGGTATGGTGTGAACACAAGTATACAAATTTACATACTATTAAACACAGCTGACAAATTCTGGAGATGACTAAACTTATGAAAAGCCTAAAAAGAGATCTTTATGCCTGAAATAGTCAATGCAGTCAACCAGTATCATCAAGCCATTTCCAAACATACCCATCATGATTTCTCTTAATACCATCATTAGCAAAATATCCTTCCTTACAACTAGTATACAAAGAGAAAATCTTAATCTCTGATGTTTTAACTGATAGTCTACTTCAGTATGATACATCTGCGCTTAATTTTACTCATGATCCAGAAACTGACCAGTGTGCTATGAAACATAATCATCGTTACCAACCTGATACGATTTTCCTCTGAGAATTTTACTAAACCAATGTAACAGTCTCAACTAAACCTCAAAGTGTCCATGTCCAAAGACTGAATTGTTGAACTTTATTTGTTAGCATGCAAATAGTTTTTCTCTTGCCTTTAGGCTTGGATCATTTGGATCCAATCCTTGCATTCTGAACGCATTCCTTATAAAACAGAGCACTTATATGGCAAATCCTTTTTAAAAATGAGAATCTGTGAATATGATACTATGCAGACTCACTGCAGCTTATATTAAAATTTTTCCAAAGGATCATCAAGCTAAATTAGCCATTAAAAAATATTAAAGCTGGGGTGCAGAGTTAAAAAATAAGGGAATAAAACTAGAAAAGGCCAAGTGAAGTATCATTCAGTTAAATGGTTTAAGACATGCATTATTGTTGATAGCTTGATTATGTATCTATTGGCAAGAAGCATAGATTAGTCTTCAAGTTTAAAATTCAAGGAACAGAATTAAAAAATACAACCATCTAGGGCTGGGGCTGGGGCTGGGACTGAGTGGAAGGGTGCTTGCCTGGCATACATGAGGCCCTGGGTTCAATCCTCAGCATCACTTAAAAATAAAGATATTGTGTCCACCTACAAATAAATACTTTAACACACACACACACACACACACACACACACACACACCATCTAAAATATTGGTCCTGAGATGGGTATAGTGGTGCACAACTATAATCTCAGTAACTCAGGAGGCTGAGGCAGGAGAATTACAAGTTCTAGGCAAGCAACTTATATAGCGACCCTGTCTCAAAATAAAAATAAATAATAAAATTTGTTAAAGGACTGGGGATGTGGCTCAGTGGGTTAAGCACCTCAGGTTCCATCCTCAGTACCAAAAAGAAATATATATATATACTGTCAGGAGGATACTTAATAGAAATCCTTCATCAGCTTCAGAGCATTAAGGGGTAGGATTTGGAGCTTTAAATTGGTCTTCTTTGCCTATCCCTTCCCATTGGACTAGGCATTCAACCTTGCCATTTAATCAGTGGGTTGCTGCTATATTTCCCATGCAGTAAGGATGGAAAACAGTATTCTCATAGTTAACCAGAGCTGAGCTGTGAGGTCTGTGAGTACAAAGAAGAATGATAACACATAATTTTTACATAGCTGGAAATAGAAAGCCAGGGACAAAATGACTTCTGTAATCCTGAATGCTAAATGGCTCTATGGTATTTCAATTTTCAAAGAGAACTGCACCTTTGTAGTAAAACTATACATATTTTCTCAGTTATCAGAGTTGTCATTCATTTTACACTGGGGCTGGGGCTGGGACTGAGTGGTAGGGTGCTTGCCTAGCACACATGAGGCCCTGGGTTCAATCCTCTGCATCACATAAAAATAAAGGTATTGTGTCCACCTACCAGTATTTTAGAGGCTGTCATAAGCAGTTCCTTTATTTGCTGTTTAATGCTGGGGTTGTATTGGTACAAACTAGCAAAAGAAGAAATTGTGGCTGTGGACACACAATTAAATTGTACGAATTTCACAAAGGCATGTTACTATTAGCAGGACAATAGAAGCAGAAATACTCCAGCTTACAGTAATTATGCTTTGAATAGCTTACTATAGATTTGCTGAACAGAGAAATGACTTTTGAAACTACATTGTAATCTGAAGGTTATGATCAAAAATTAGACCTTTGCATAATCCCTGCAGAGGTTATGTCTGATGAAAAGTGCAATGATTTCTAGTCAAAACTAGAAAATGATTAGTGAAGGTAATGAATTGTACATCATTTAGATACAAGAAAAGCATTGTCTATGGGACACCCATTATGATGTTACTCTAAGGGTATTAAGGACATGGAAGTAGATGTTTGTAATATTCCAAGCCTTGACTCCACTCCAGGTTTCACAATGCATCTCCATTAAAAAAATTAGTGGAAATGACGTTATATATATGCTCTGGGAAAAAAATTCATAGATGTTACTTACTATTATTACCTTTTTTCTTAAAATAACTGATTGTTGCTTGCAACCTAGTCTTAATACATAGGAAAACTCATAGTCCAAGGTTGTGACTTTACACTATAAAAGTATTTATTATAAAAAAGTATTTATTATAAAAGTATTTATTTGTAGTGATATGCCTGTACTAGTTTAGGTAAGGAGATCCATCTTGCCCTAATTATAAAATCGAAAGGGTAAGATCTCAGATCACAGCAAACCCTAATTTGAGCCATCTTTGGCCCTTACAAACTGCGTGCTCTTGGGAAAATCATGTAACTTCACTTTAAAGTGGAAATAATGACTGCGGCTGTGCGTACTCGTTACATAACACATCCTGTTGCCGATCTTTTACTAGGTATGCTCTAAATGGTAAATACCACTAGGAGAGGCAGACAGGAAGGGGCGGAGCGCCCGCCGGCCCAGCACCGCACCGGAGCTAGCGACCGCTGCGGGAGGCGCGGGTGAGCCCGGCGGCCGCTTTGCTATCCCGGCCCTTTGGTCCTGGCCGTTGCTCCGGGGCCGGCAGAGCCTTCGATGAACCTCGGTTCCAGGCGCTGGGCAGGCAGCGATATTGGGTCCATGGCTCCAGCGATGACTCCGGTGGCGGCTCCGTTATCCCTGGCTGTCAAGGCCCGAAACCCGGCGGCAGCCCCCACCTCCTATGGGGTCTTCTGCAAGGGGCTCTCTCGCACCCTGCTCGCCTTCTTCGAGCTGGCCTGGCAGCTACGGATGAACTTCCCGTATTTCTACATCGCAGGCTCGGTGATCCTCAACATCCGCTTGCAGGTACACATTTAGAAAAGTGACTAAGCTGCCGGCCTTGGGCGGCTAGCATGATGGCCGACTCCCAGGCATCCCCGGGACTTAGTGAACCGGCGAGCGAGGAGCTCGGAGTTCTCGCGAGGGGGCCCGGACGCACTCCGCGCCTGAGCTCTGCGCTCCTAGCGCTCCCTGGACCGTGGCGGGACCCCTGCTGGGACCAAAAAGAGGCCATAGGGGAGTCCGGGAACTGAGACCTTCGGCTAAAACCCTCCAAAATCAGAAACTTTGTATTCTTAAACTCCGATCGAATTCCAGGATATAACAGAAGGGCACAGAATATATTATTAAAAAGGAAGACCGAATTTTTCAGGAAAAAAAAAATTGTGCAACAAATTCATGGCCTGAGTGAAAATTAAGAAATCAGTAAACTTAGGGAATACCGGTGTGGATTGTTAGCAAGACGCTGAAGAAAAAGCCGATGGTATTAAGGATATGAAGTGGAATGCATATGTTTTTTCATCCTACGTGAAGGACAAAGCAAAACTGTACAGGAAAAACATCCTCCAAACACTAAATGTGAAATGCTGCACGATTTTGAACAAATGGTGGAAGCGTGAGAAAATGCATTCTGTTTTAATGTCCCTGTGAGCAGCATTGAGATCACGATCTTTGCAAGAAGGAAATCCAAACAGCATAAAACTTGGCTATTCATTGAATAATATTTTACCATCATAATGCAAATTCTGTGTGTGGTTTTTCCCCTTTTAAGGAAATATTTAATTATGGTTACAGAATAGAATGTGAAAGTCATTAGTCTTGATGTAAAAATACAAATGGGAATGTTGTAGGAGGGAGGAACACATAATTGGAATGGTTTCGTGTTCTAATAAAGTGGAGAGTTGAGAGACACAGTCTGTTGTGAAGGGAAAAGAAGATATTTTGTTACTTACAAGGTAGCCATGGTTTCTAAACTAGAAATATAACTATTAAAAGTGGGAAGGTGGGAGGCAAGAACAGCATGAAGTCAACAGGAAATCCTGAAGATGGAGAGTTCAGGTATGACTCCTCAAAAAGAAAAATTGATAAGGGTACCTGGTGTATTTGAATGTAGACTAGGAATTTTTCAAAGAGGCTGGGATGAATTATTAGTCTGCAGCCTTTTCAAAATTCAGAAAACAAAACTAATAAATCCAAGGAAAAATGAAAAGTTATAAAAAAATATATTGCAACTGAATATTAGTCATGTAAATTCACTTATAGATATTGACTACTAGTTTAGCAAATGATTATATAGCATTTGAGAAAATGGAAGAGGAGAGAGACATAATTGTGAAAAGTCAAATCAAGATTAATTTGGGGGTGGAGGTGAGTGCTTCCCTAGCATCCACCAGGACTGGATTCAGTCTGTGTGTGTGAGTGTGTGTGTGTATACCCATATATGTATATCTAGAAAAAGCGATACAAACATGTTTTTCAGAAATATCTGCAGTAAGAAACAGGTTACAAGCTGTTGTCTCTGGAAGAACGAAATAAAGGGTAGGTCAAAAAAAGGCCAAGTTTTGCTTTTTTTCACTACCAGTTTAATAGTATTATTTTATTTCTTTTAACTATGTGTAAGCTTTTGTTTAATTGAAAACTTACTTAAATACATTTCCTTTTTAAAAGTTCCCTAGGCAATTTAAATATATACCACTGGTTAAAAGTCACAAGAGTAGAATGGGACTGAGCTGCTCAATCAGGCAAACTTCTTCAAATATTCATATTCTGTAGTTTTGTGGTGAGAGATAGATCCATTAATCTTCCTAAACCTATTTCCTCATCTGTAAATGAGGGTAATACCCCCACCTTGAAAGTTAGTCTAAGAACTAGAAGTAAACCTGCCCTAGTTCTTCATATATCCATAATAAACAATATTTGTTATAATAATACCACGTTAGAAAGTGAATAAGATGTAAAAGGACATACAGAAAGATGCTTTTCCAAAAGAAGTTTTAAGTTCTAAAGAAGGTAACAAGTAGGATAGAGATCATAGCAAGATGGAAAAGATGCTCTAGAATGATCCTAGCTGAGATATTTGCACACAAGGGGGCCATGTTTGCCTAAGTAAAGATTTAAAGGCTGGCACTGTTCTATATTCTGGTTGTGTCTGTCAAACAACAGTCTTAAAATAAGAGGAGTCCTGCCCCTGCCTCACCTTACCTGGCTTTGGGCTCTTCCTACTCTATTCTTTTTCTGCAGCCAAACTTATCAAGTATATCTTCCTCTTTTATCTGCTTTTTTGCCCATAGATGTTCTTCCTGTTTTAAGGACAAGTTTAGGTGATACTTTTTCCATTATTTTTTCCCAAATTCCCCTGAACAGATTGGGGCTTACAACTTCTAATCCATCTAAGATCTGTTAATATCAATGCTGTTTTTATAGGCTTCCCACATTTCCCTAATAGTAAGTTAATTATCTGGTTTTGTTTTTGTTTTATATATTCCAAGAACACAGATTTCTTGGATGACTAAGAGTAAAGAGCCAAAACATTTTACTCTAAAATATTATAAGGTAGTTCAGTCAATGAAATTGTAATACTGAAGCACTTAGAATAGTAGGTATCATATCCCAGAAGCACTAATGTCCCAGTTTGTAACATTTTAAAAATCTGTTTGCCATTAGCACTAAAATTGTGACACAGTGGAGTACTTCATTTTGATAACTGTATGAACATGTTTCTATCAGCTTTTTATTATCATATCATTTATTACATTAAAGAAACTAAGGCCTTCATAGCAGTTAAAATATTTATCTCTTCCTCCCACTAGATTGGAAGCTGTGAGAAGGAAGCTTCTGTATCCTATCCAATCTTACATCCTGTAATATCAGCAAATTTATAGTAGGATCTAAATGTCAGCTTGGTGATTTGCCCTTTCATCTTCATAAATGCTTTCAAACCTGGATATGTATTTTTCCTCTTACATGGCGCAGTTTGGTGAAGTTTCCCAGGGAGAAAATGAAATTTATGCCATGACTAAACCTCTTATTGTTCTAATTCACAATTAATTGTATTCCTCTTGGCACACAGGAACATCCAGGAGGCCATGGATTTGTTTCCTGCTCTATCATCAAGCCTAGAGCATTATTGTCTGATGCAAAGCAAAGAACAAATATTGCCGAATAGGTAAACGAATGCCAATTTAGTTGGTTATTCAGTACAGTCAATAGTCGGTAAAGGAAACAAAGTTATGTTTGCCTCTAATATCAAAGTGTTCCACTTTATTACCCATAAATTGAATTTTTCAGATCATCATGAATATTGGTTTGTCTAGAGATCCCCTCAAGCATGAAGAAGCAGAGAGGAGGTGTGATTATTACACATAAAGAAAAAAAACTTGTTCATGAAGTATAACCAATTTTTCAAATTACTGTGGAATGGTAACTGTCATACTTTAATATGCTTTAACAGAGAATTAGTCAACACGGTAACATAAATGAAAGGGTAGAAGAGTTTTTTTATTTTTTTAATTCAAGGTAAAAGAGTGTGATTATTTGACCTAAAGAGCAAATCATCACCATCAACATTTTTAATTTTATTGGAATTGTGAAGTTATTTAAATATATTAGCTCCATAATTCTCACATATATCATATGAGGAAAACATTTTTATCACTGTTTCTCAGATAAGGGAACAGGATTTAGATTCAGTTCCCAAGGTCATGGGAATTAAGTCTCTAGATGTCCCTAGAAGTATATTTCATAATGGGTTCCATTTTGTTTTTTTCAGTGTTTAGGTGATTCCAAATAATCCTCTCTTCCAAATTGCCAAACAGAAATATGACCTGATGAAGAGTGAATTTCTTCTTTTTCTAATGTAATAGTAACAGCCTTTTGTATTAGAATATAAATATTAAACAATTTTATATGTGAATTTAAGCATTTTATACTTTCTGCTGCCCTTTATCATTGGAAAAAGGGGACAAAAGCAAAGAGAAAAAAACATTTTTCCCTAAAATTGAAGGGAAGTATTTTCCTCTTTTATACACAGTAGATATCAGGCATCTTGAATTTTGATCCTTGCTGTCCTGATGTGCTGTAACTAAATTTTCTATTACAGAATCTTGCAGTTTGATTTTAATGGAGGATTTTTCTGCCTTTGATGCAGTCAAGAAGAAATAAGGCATACACATGGAGGCATAAAAGGTAGAAATGAAAGTTGAGTATTATAGGAACAAAAGGTGAGGGGAAGGAAAATTCTACTTCTAAAAACTTCGAGCATGGAGAATAACCTCAAGACTAGATTTGGGAGATTTTTAAGCACACAGACCAAGAAAGGGATCTTGGAAAAACTATTAAAATTCCTAAAACTTGGGTTGGATGAAGTCACGTCAGTCCATTACTTAGATTCCTATGAATTTGCTGGATTCTCTTGCAATTTTAACAAGAATACTTGTGCTGTGATCTAAATGTTTATGTCCTTCTGACCCTACCAAATTCATAACCGCTGAGATTTTAGCCCTCAAGTTGATAGTATTAGGAAATGGGATTTTTAAGAGGCTATTATGTCATGAAGACGGGAGCCTTCATGAATGGGATTCGTGCCTTTAAACAGGAGTCCCAGAGAATTCACTTTCATGTACAGTTAAGAGTGAAAACAGAGCCATCTATGAACAAACAAGGGGACCCTCACCAGATGCTGATTTGTCTATGTACTTCTTAGCCTCCAGACATTTAAGAAATAAATTTCTGTTGTTTGTAAGTCACCCAGTTCCTGATAGGTTGTTAATAATAGCTTAACAGTCTGAATAGATTGAGACAACTTGATAGCTTATTGCTCAGCAGGATTCCCATCAGGCCAGCTCACCAATCTCTTTCAGGACAGAATTAAACCTCCCCCACCTACATGCTCCATAAATACAAAATCAGCAATGTCCCTGGGAGAATTGATGGGCCAAAGGACATCCCCAATTGCCTGCTACAAGTGAAAATAAGAAACTAAGCAATTCTGATAAGCTAAATGACAGGACATCTGAGGGTTTCTATCCTGATTAGGAATCTGCAGTGAACTTGAGAAAATCTTGACCATCTTTATGACTTTCAACACCAAATATTCACATTGAGGTAATGACATGCATCAGCAAATAACAGAGGAATAGAGTTCTTTTGTAAATTAGTGAGGGAAGTTGGGTATGCCTTTACATGAACCAAAATAAGGAAAATAAGTCAGCTGCAACCAATAATGTAATAACTAGAATGTCTTAACTCTGAAATCATCTACAAATGAAGTTAAAAAAATAAAAGAGAAACTTTAAAATTCATATACCAGGTTATATCTACAAGAGAGGGAAACTGAATTACTTCTAAAACCATCTCATTTACATGTAGGCAATAGGGGCACTAATAAAAAAGTTGGTATTGAGCCTTTGTCCTCTGAAAGTGCATCTACATTGGTACCCCTCCCCCCACGCACCAAATAGCTAAAAATAGTCCATCTGTCATGTTTGGTTTCTTATACAAATAAATCTGTCACCCACCCCAAAATTTTTAACATTTTTGTAAATTGCTCAGACCAACCATCTGACCAATTTTTTTTAAATTGGAGATTTATTCTTAGCAATCCAGATTAGAGTATAGGTCACTCTACACAGTGCTAACCAGTGTTTCCCAATGAGTAGACTTTAGAAGTGGAGGTTTTGCAGATGTCCCTTTGTCTGCAATTAAAGAAGTCTCTGGTTCAAAGGATATTGAATTAAGAGCAGCAGCAAACCAGCTAAACCATCCAAGATTAACTCAAGACTTACATGCTTTGAAATATATATTGATCTATGCATACTTCCAGAAAATTTCAAAATAACATGGCTTGACTACTCTAAAATATATTCTCAGCTTAAATTTTAACCTAATGGCAGGGCTTACATATAAGCCTGTTTGGGCAGTTCTTCTATAACTCAATGGTATGACCACACTGGGAAGAAAAGGAGGGAGAGGAGTTCATGATTAAAAGTTCATGTTAGGGGAAAGTGACTGGTAAGAAATCAATGATGATCATTTTTTTCCCCAAATATGTGGCCCTAGTGTAGGATACAATTCTCTCCAGATCCCATGACACCAGTTATAATAATAGTGTTCTTAGATTCTAGTTTGGGCCTCCAACACAGGCTCTTATTATGAGTGTTGGTACAGAGCTTAATCTTAAAATACCATTATACTAGAATGCAATATATTAATAGCCACTGTACCAGCCTATGCCCTAGGCTTTGTCTTTTTTAATTAACTTATTTATTTATTTATTTTAATTAGGTATATATGACAGCAGAATGCATTTTGATTCATTGTACATAATTGCAGCATAACTTTTCATTTGCCTGGTTGTACACCATGGTAACATCGCACTATATGTGCAGTCATACACATACCTAGGGTAATGATGTTCATCTCATTCCATCATCTTTCCTGCCCCCATGCTCTCTCCCCATTCCACCCTCCCCTTTGCCCAATCAAAGTTCTTAGGCTTTATCTTTTAAAGGTCATTTTCTGTGCTTCTATTATAAGGAATAGATAGCCCTCCTCCTTATAGCTCCAACTTTCCAAGGTTAGTACATGAGAAGTGGGGCCTTCATTCTAACAAAACATTTACACAGGGGCTGTGTGTAGTTATTTAAATGTGTTTTGTCTTAAAAAAAAGTTTAGTAGTACTAAACTAAATATTCTTGGAATGTTCTAATAATTGCAAAGTAATTTAAGCTTTTTTCCTAAAAGGGGTACATTCTAAACCAAATTATCCTATCAGAACCTAAATATAGTCAGTGTGGTTTTAACTTTACCCTTCCTAAAGAAAGATAACCCCAATGACAATCTTTAGAACATTTCTTATACAGTATCTAACAATGAATGGAATTGCACAATATAAATGTCTATGTATAGATCTGGATATATATATATCACCGTCATAGACACATCAGAGCAGCACACAGCAGTTTCCTGGAGTAAAAATGCTTTTCAAAACCCTGATGGTTCTTACCATTCTTTTCAACATCTACTACTGATTCGTTGCTTCATCAAAATTAACTTAAAACCACCATATTTTTGGCACTTATGTTCTGTAGTTTGTTTTTGTTTATCTCTATCATCAAAAAGTGTTTGTAGTTGTAAACCCTGACATATTTCTTCATTGACAGTTTTGATGTTTACAATTATAATTACTAAAATATTGTAAAATACTATATTCAAAATTATATTATTAGCAAGCACAATTAACAACCTGCTGGCCTTAAGATTATATACATTTTCAACTACTTTGATTTAACTTAATTATTTTATGATAAAATCAATGCAGCACTAAACACACAAACATGTCTAAAATACATGCTCTTTTTCTATTCTTATCTCTCGTGAGTTTGTTGCTTTAGTTTTCTCTAATAAGAGATACTACATTCATGGTATCTCAGTTCACTTTCTGTCATTACAACAAAATACCCAAGTGTAAGTAATTTATAGAGAAAAGAAGTTCATTTAGCTCACAGTTCTGGAAGCCCAAAAGCATGACACTGGCTGGCATCTGCTCAGCATCTATTGTGGCAAAAGAACAGCACATGATGAGAGAGGCAACAAGAGCAGAAGTGAGCATGTGAGGAAGAAAGGCAGTATGCTCAAAAAAACCAAGAGGTAAAAAAACCAAAACACCAGACTTGCTCTATAATCACCCATCCTGAAGCTACCAATCAAATCCCCTGAGAACAAGAACTGAGTCTGGAGAGAAGCATTAAAACCTCCTTAAATTCTCGTGTTAGTCATCTTTCCATTGCTATAACAAAACACCCGACACAAGCTACTTAAGAAATAAAGACAGGTTTATTTTCCTTCCTTGCTCTGTATTCAAGTCCAATATCAGGTAGTCCCATAGGGGCCTCTGGTGAGGGTGGCACATTATTGCAGGAGTGCATATGAAGAGCAAGCCAGTGATTATATCTCAACCCACAAGCAGAAAAAGAGGAAAAGATCATGTCCTCAAGACCTAAAACCCTCCTATTATGTCCCACATCCTAAAGGTTCCACCACCTTCAAATAGTGCCACAAAGCACTATTTGAATCAAGTGGATCAAGCCTTTAAACACATGAACCTTTGGAGAACATTTAACGTCCAAACTATAGCAAGCCCCGCCTCCCAACACCACTGTGTTGGCAAATTTCAACTTAACTTTTAACGTGGACAAGAACATCCAAAACATATCACATGATATGACAAAAATGGTGTTATGTGTCACTTAACAATAGGGATACTTTCTAAGAAATGTGTCATTAAGTGATTTCATAATTATGTGAACTTCATAGAGTGTACTTTTACAAACAGATGGTATGGACTGTTACATACCGAGGCTGAACAATACAGCCTATTGCTCTTAGACACCAAACCTATATAGCATGTTATAGTACTAGATACTTCAGGTAATTGTAACCCAATGTAAGTATTCATGTATCTAAGCATTTCTAAACATTAAAAAATATGCAACAAAAACAATATAAAAATGTACACCAGTATAGGGCACTTACCATGAAAAACTTTGAGGAATAAAAATTGCTCTCACTGAGTCAGCAAGTGAGTGGGGAATGAATGTGAAGGCCTAGGATATTGCTGTACATAACTGCAGATTTTATAAACATTCTACATGTAGGCTACACTATATATTAAAATTGTTTTTCTTTTTTCAATAATGAATTACCCTTAGCTTACTGTAGCTATTTACCATATAACATGTTTATTTTTAATTTTTGAGTTTTGGAATAATACCTGTCTTAAAACACAAACATAGTATACAGCTGTATATATTTTCTTTATATCCTTATTCTATAAACTTTTTCTATTTTTAGAATTTTTTTTCATTCCTTTACTTTTTACGTCATTTTTGTTCAAAACTACTACAAGCACATGCATTAACTTGACCTACACAAGGTCAGGATCATCACTATCACTGTCTTCCACCTCCACATCTTGTCCACTGGCAGGTCTTCAGCAACGGTAATGGGCTTGGAGCCATCATCTCCTGTGACATAGTGCATTCTCCTGAAACCAGTCCTGATCACAACTGGAAGTACAGGAGGTCTGTTTTTACCAGCATCACCATAAACACATGAGAAATGCATTGTATTACAGCATTACAATGGCTATCGAGTCACCGGGTGTTAGGAATGTGTGAGCTTCATTATAATCTTATGGAAACAGTTGTTATATGTGGTTCATTTTATACAACCTTATACACACACACACACACACACACACACACACATTTGTTGCCAAAGTGTGGTTTTTATTCTTGCAAAGTAGAAATAAAAGTGTTATTTTACACTTAAGGAAAATTATACAATTTCCTATAAATTTAGTTGATATTTTTCTCTTATCCTTCAAAGGAAGGAGAGCTTGAATTGCAAGCCAGATCTTAATGATACAATGTTCATTTGTTTTAAAAGTTAATGTGTTGTTATGAGATTATATACTTCAAACATTTTTAGTGTTTGATTTATTTTTCACTTACTATTGTACAAATATTCTTCCTTCTCTAACTTGGAGAGGATTTTTATATCTAAATATTTATGCCTTTTTCCTTATGTATAAATGTAATTATGTATTTACAACACGTATAAAATTAATAAATGTTGCATTATATAGTTTACATTGACATTGTCTCCAATATTTTCTTCTTAGTAGAAAGTATTATAATGACAATGATGATTGCTTTTTAAAAATCCAATAGTGTTAGTTTATAGGCTGTTCTAGGGAAATTTTGTGGTGTTTGAAGGTACCTAAAAGATTCCAGTGAGAAAATCAGAAGTTAAAATGGATCTTCAATATCTTACTAGTTTAATTTCTCTGGAGTACTGAAAATTATTGGGAAAAGTCTATAAAGCCTAAATTTTATTTTTTTCAAGTGGCATTTAAGATGCCACAGTGGTTATCTCAGCTAGCTGTGTCCTGAAGGAAAATAGTGAATGTTAAAATGACTAGAAAATTCATCTGATGTTTCTCTAGTATCAGAAAAATTCAACTTGTAAGGGGGATAGAAAAAAAGTGAACTTGGAAGGAGGAGGAAGGACATGACCATTTCCATGGCCTTTTCACACACCTCTATGCTGAGAACCATAAAGCACGTGGAATTGAATCATGAATTGATGAGGTTTCATCAAGGAGAGGAATAAAAGGAGCTGTGAGATCAGTGACAAAAGCAAGTGGTGTAGCTCTAAAGTGTTACGTACGTGTTCAGCTGCTTAACTTGGCAGGTTGAACCCAATAAATAAAGACACTCTTTATACAGAATAGCATTTATTTTAGTCATAATGTGGAAGCAAGAGCAAAAGCAAAAGTGATAGGCGAGAGAGAAAGAGAAGAAAATACATCACCAGATCAGGGGAAACACCAACACCTGAAGTCATGCAGCTGGGGAGTCCCAGGGCAGCTTTTCAGGTTCCCAACTGGGAAGTCCCAGGCAGAGTGTCCTCTCCATGAGTGAGGCTCCAAAGTCTTATTCCCAGTGGGGGCCTTTAAATACAAGGTAGAACAAAGAAAACTCCTTCCAACAACTTGTATGACCTAGTAATCTCCTCAAGGATACTTCATCCTCGCAAGGACTGGGTAGATCACTGAAGGAAAGGAGGGATAGCCTTGAGATAAGTAAATGACTCTTGAGTTCTCAAGAGTGAGCCAGACCCACCAAGAATGCAGCATTCTTTAAATGTTCCATCAAGGATGTATGAAGGTCACAGTAGGCACATGGATAGGGAAGATTTTTAACATTTTAGCTCTTTAAGGGTATTAGGAGCTCCAAATAGAAACCATCAAACTGTTAAGACACAGAGTTTTACTTACATCTAAAGACCAAGTTATCTTTCTTTCACATTGTCTATGTTCATTAATCCTTCAGCTATTAAACGTCTGTTAACATAAGTTTGGGAAAGAGAAGATCCCACTCGGACCTAAAGTAGCAAGTATTCTGCTAACTCCCCATCTCAGCCAGGTGAAGCAGGGATGGAAGATCAGGTGGTAAACCAGAGAGAGAGAGCTAGGCAATTGGTCCAAAAGACAATAACAAGTTTTGCTAATTTAACTGGTTTGATAATTTATGGCCTACCGAAGTGGCCATAAACACCACGATCAACGGATTAAATAGCATTATCCAAAGACGGCTGACTCCAGATAGCCAGGCTAGTGAGGATGCGGTTGCCTGAGGAGCTGTTTTGATTCTTCACCCAGTTAATGAAGTCAGCTGGTACAGTGAGCCCATTCCCCAGCATTCTGACTATGAATTTTCCTATTGCCACTATCAGAAAGGTATTTTCAATTCCAGATGGCTTTTCTGTAGAAAGAAATCCAAAAAAAAAAAAAAACAACACTATGTTTAACTGATAATTTTGCTGTCAAAATGTTGCAGAACAATATCTAGTTCAATGCTTTTCACTTTTATATTTAAAATGCTCAAAGTAATGTTCTGCTCATTTATTTTCATAAAAGGTATCTCTCTCTCTCTCTCTCACCTCCCTTCTCTTTTGGTACTGGAAATTGAATCCAGAAGCACCTAAT
This sequence comes from Spermophilus citellus, assembly GCF_964194105.1. Taxonomy (NCBI): domain Eukaryota; kingdom Metazoa; phylum Chordata; class Mammalia; order Rodentia; family Sciuridae; genus Spermophilus; species Spermophilus citellus. Next base: position 37,766,571 of record NC_138197.1, read on the forward strand.
CACTGATCCACATCACATCCCTAGCCCCTTTTATATTTTATTTAGAGGCAGGATTTCACTAAGTTGCTTAAGGCCTGGCTAAATTGTTGATCTGGATTCAAACTTGTGATTCTCCTCCCCCAGCCTCTGGAGCCACAGGGATTATAGGTACGTACCACTGCACCCAGCCTTTCTCTTTTTTCATATTAATTCTAGCCTTAGACCTGAAATATATGCCAAGAGATTCAGTCTCAAAGGTCTAAATGATAAACTTTAACATTACTTTCAATCGGCTACTGATTTCCAAGTTAAACAGAAAATGTACCTACACAACATTGGCATTGCAATGATTTTCCACCAGCAAGGACATCTGGAAAAGGAAGTCAGATATGCAAACATGCAAATATGAAATAGATTTCTTTACACTGATTTGTACTTTCCTCCTTAACTGAAACTCAATGCCTTTTGGGTTTAATTTTCATAAAACTCTCTAAAAATAATCTCTATAATATACACATTATTTATTAGTTTCATTAGAATAAACTCCAACATGTTTCAGATTGTGTTATAGATGAAATAAGTATTGAGAAACTCACAGTAAGAAACTCACAGTAGTGGAACAAGCAACATTAAATACACTTTTACTATTGAATGTGATCACAGTTTGATCAAAATCTAGTTACAACACAGAAGGGTGCTACAAAGCCCATGATCAGTAGTTGATTCTTGTTCATGAGGATAGTAATAATTGGCTTGGGTCTTGAAACTTTTAGGATTTCTTAAAGAAACAGAGAAAAGGGGGAGTGATTTTAGAATAATGTAAGATCATATGTTGTAGTACCAAATCCATACCTCTGGCTGAGTGACTTTTCTCAATTTTTGAATCTGGTTTCCAGTAAGCATTAAATGAATGAGTGCTAAGCTGACAGTTATCCTATACAGTTATTTGATTCTCAATAAGATATTATCAGCTGAAACGGGGGGGGGGGGGGGGGAAAGGAAGAAAAATAGCAAACAGATGGGAAGGAGAATAAGAGAGAGATTCTCCTTTTCATTAATTCTTACTTTGGTAAAAATTACTTCACAATAAAATATATTTACTTTATATTATTTATATGTATTACTTTGTACAAATGATTTGCAACTTTAACTGCACGTCAGCATTTTCTCCAAGAGCTTTAAAAAATAAATTGTTGCCTACGAGTCACCTCCAAAGATTTTTATTTAATCAACAATCAGCATTGTTGGATTCTGCAAGATTTCCCCGATGTGTGCTTTATAGCACCTCAAGCACAGGCAAAACTCTTTCTACCCACAAGGTGCAAATGTATAAAGATTCTGCAAATTCTTCCACACAGGATTTTGCCTGCTTGTTTTCTGACAATGCATTTCCCCATTTAGTCCATTTTGACTCTGGTTAAAAAAATAACATTAGCTACCAATTATCTAATCTCCATGAGGAAAGAGACTTGTTTGTTCTCCATTGATTGATTTCCAATTCATGGACTAGGAAGAGCCTGGCAAACATTAGATCTTCAATCACTATTTGCTAAATGAATGAGTGCTAAGTTGTTTATTCTACATGGGGCATAGAAAAAGAAAAAGTAAGATTTGACAAGAAACAAGAGTTAAAACAAGAAGGGAAAGAAACTCCTTAAAACTAGAAAAAGTTTTGTGACATATATGAACTCATGAAAGATTTATGTACTAATCTCAAAAAAAATCTACGTTTTCTATAATCCTTCTGGCTTAATTCAGAAGTCAGGCAGAATAAAAATTTTAAAATGTAAGTCTAGCACCCAGGATGTGGGGACCTTTGTACTATTTCACATGAAAAGAACTTATTCTAATTCAGGGAGTTGGAGATGGCTAGAAAACTCTAGATTTCATGCATGGGAAGGAAGAGACCATGGAGATGAGATATATTTCAGAAATATACTGAAAGAAATATGAAAGCCAACTGATAAAAAGACTTCATTGATAGTTTAGCAGTAAACAACAACAAAAAAATGAAAAAAACAAAAAAATGAATCAGTCAGGAGTTAGTCATTAACACTTGAGTTCACTGAAGAAGAAACTCAGTATGAAGGATGCAATATAAGTTCAGTATTGTTTGGATATGAGATATCCCCCCAAAAGTTCCTGTGTTAATTCAGGAATATTCAGAGGTAAAATAATCAGAGGTACAATAATAATGAGGGCTGTAACCTAATCAGTTCATCATAGTTTTAATGGACTGATGAGGTAGTAACTGTAGGCAGGTAGATTGTGGCTAGTGGAGGTGGATCACTGTGGGTGTGCTCTGGAAGGGTTCATCTTCTTTGCAGCACTTTTCTCGTCTTCTCCTCCTCCTTCTCCTTCTCCCCCTTTTTCTTCTTCTCCTCCCACCCCTGCTTCCCAACTATCATAAACAGTGGGGTGTTACTCTGCCATGCCCCTCCACCATGATGCTCTGCCTTCCCTTGGACCCAGAGCAATGGAGTCAACCAACCATGGACTAAACCTCTGAAACTGGGAGCCCCAAATAAACTTTTCCTCCTTTAAGTTCTTTAATTTGTTCTTGTCAGATATTTTGATCATAGTAACAAAAAGTTAACACAAAGTATAAAAATCACATGCTATATACTACGAGTGAAATTCAAAGTCCAAGTTCATAACCATACTTTTTATAATCTATATAACTACAGATCATTTTCACTTCCTTTGTTGAACTGCCTACATATGCTTCATTTTTTAAATTGGAGTGTTACACATGTTAGAGGAAGTGTTATTGTATGTATCTGCTTTAATGACAATACAAAATAACTAGTCTAAACTTATAATGATGAATGTAATTAAAATAAGAAAATTCATGAACATTGATTTCATGATTTACCAGAATAAAGAATGGCATTTCCTCTAAGGAGTATTGAAAAAGTACATTCAGAAATGCACTTTGTCTTAATTCACACAAAACTTTGAACCTCTCCTGTGATATCTTCCTGCAACTGTGTATGTGTGTGTGTGTGTGTATTAAAGTTATGAAATTAGATTTGTTGTACAAGAAGACAGAAAAGGTTTTCTCAAATGCATCAGCCAAATTTTTCAGATCAATTTGTTCTGTGAAAATTGGTCACAGGGTCTGGAATAGGACATAAATTACTCTAGACAACATCCAGTGTCTGGAGTACGAGAATTGGGAATGACTGTGTGATGATGCAAACACCCCTGAAAGCCTGACCTGGGCTCAGAGGAGACAGGATCTAGTCACAGTTTTGCTAGAAGCCACCTACCAAGAGAAAGCAGATAAACCATCTGAGACATTAAGGAAATCCATATGCCTTGGTGTTTGTTTGTTTGTTTGTTTGTTTTGGTAACAGGGATTGAACCCAGGAGCACTTAACCCCTGAGTCACATTCCTAGCCCTTCTTATAGAGTTTCACTAAGTGGCTTAGGGCCTCACTAAGTTTCCAATTTTGGCTTTGAACTTGTGATCCTCCTATCTCAACCTCCCAACCTTGATGGGATTACAGGCAATCACCACCATGCCTCATTCCATAGGCCTTGTTCTTAAAGACCAATATGGATGTGAGTTTTTATCTGCTGTATACATTCAGAAGAGCCAAAAAAAAGCATACCTTGGTGTACCTGATTTCTGTTTATCAGATACCTTCAGAACTAGGCCTAGAGACCAGAGATAAGACAATTTATACAGTAGAAACATATTATTTTTTCCTCTTCTACCAGTTACCTAGCTGGATGAATGGAAATGAACAATCATTACACCCAGATTCTTAAAATGAACATTTATTTAGCAGAAGAGAGAAGGGCAATCAGTAAGAACCAGTGATAATTTGCATCTCTCCCTAACAGTTTGAACCCCATGGTGAGCTCTCATCATGTCAGTCTTTCTTCTCCAGAGTGCATGGGCCTGGCAATGCATGAGTTGAGAGAGGTTCTTCTTGGACTGTGGCTTGGCTGCTGCTGAGTCACCTGAAAGGCCTTAATGTAGGGATAGTAGAAGTGTAGCACTAGATCTCACTTGCCATTCACTTATACACATGTCAATCGCAATTTCCCTTGCCTTTGGGCTGGGTAACCACAGTCTTTTGCTGTACTCCTATTGTCAAGAATAGGCCTCTGTTTCTTGTAGTTCCATTTCCTTAAATTTGCTGCCCAAGTGTGGACTTAGCTAAAGTTATACATATACTCATTTACCCCTAATTAGAAGGAAAAGTTGCTCACAAGTTGGCTAAATTATTTTATCTTGCTTATCAAAAATACAGTAACACTAAAAACTAAATAATGTTTTTGATTATCGTATTGTAAAGAGTACAAAGTTATCTTTAAATCATTTACATGAAAAACTATGTAAAACAAAACAAACTCAGTATCTAAATCTAAAATGCATTTAGTTTGATTTGCACATTACCTTTTTCAAAGGCAAGATAATTAGAATTTTTTATAAAATATGTAGTATACCCAAAATAACATACACATTTTATTTTGTAAAATGAAAATTACCAAGTAAAATAGATGCTATATTATCAGTAAAGCCATCATCATCAGTATTGATACATGGAATTAGCACAGACCTCAGATGTACTTACACCTTAGTTTTATATATAAGGGCAGAAAATATTAACCCAGGGCATAGCAGTAGAGCAGTACCCTTACCTACAGCTCCATCGAGTTCAAACTAAAGCACATACGACCTTTAATTGCAGCTTTTTGTTTCTTTATTCTCACACAATATAAAGAATTTCACTATATACACATGTATGTCATCTATACAATGCCATAATCCCTATTATCAAAATTATCATGCTGAAAATTTATAGTAAATTTCTATACCTTAACCCTATTCATAATTTATAGTTACTATATCTAAACTTGGATTACCATAGCACTATACACACATATGTACATCCAAATTTAGCAAGAACTTTGTTATTCTGTTACAAATTTTGTTTTCCGTGCCTCCCCTCTTGATCTTTTCAAATGTCTTGTTTCTATTTGTTGCTCTAACAATTCTAATGATCAGATTGCAACAAAATGCAGGCACAATCATTCTCAAAATGTGTGATGTTGTAGTGGAATGTGAGTGTGCTTCTGAGTTGAGGGAGGACTCTATTTTTAGTTTTATTACATAACATGGTAGAAACATTGATTTCTGTCACTGTGAAAATGCATATTATGTGTTCTGGAATTTAACACAATTAGCAAATACCTACAAACATAAAGAATGTTTGTAATTTGAAGATTCAGATTAAGATTAGCAGTACAAGCATGTGTTTCCGATTTCTACTTAAGGATAATTTATTTTATTTTGTGCTACTGTTGCTGAAAGCTCAGTCCTTGTCCCTACTGACAATCCATTAACAAGGACAGAGTTTGGAGAAAAAGGAAAAAGAAGATATATTGCTTTGATAGCAAAGGAGAAACACAGGGAACCCCTGTCCCAAAGGCTATGATTCTGCCCATCCACAGGAACAGGGGGGCTTTTGTAGAGGTAATTCAGAGAAAATGAGATTAGGGAGAAGCAATCAGGAAGAAGATCAAGAAGAAGAAGTTTAGGGAAAAGAAGATTGGGAAAAAGAAAACAACATGTAAGTTTCAAAGCCACAAGGGATATAGTCAAAGCATCAAGTGAACCCCTGTTACAATTGTCCACTGTCAATTTCTAGCTTCCATTTCTGTGGAAAGTACATGGCGACATACCCAAGCTACTTCCTGCTAAAAGCGGGTGAAGTTGGGGGAAGTAACCCAGAGTCCTTGCTCTCTATCAGGTGGTGCGTGGACAGTTAAGGGCATTCAGCATGAGAGCAGTCCAGAGTCCACAGTGGCAGGTGACTGGACAAGGCATACATAGGGCAGGAATCATGCTAAGACAAAAATAAAGACAGCAAAACATTAATTTTTTGTAAATAATTAGCACAAAAAACAATTCATATTTTAGCCAATATCTGAAAACCATGAGGACAGTAACTCATAATCTTATCAGTGAAAAATAAATCAAGTTCATCAATGAATATTGATGAATATTAGGAATATTTGTAGATCTATGAAATCAGACTCAAATTAACTCAGGACAAATTTGAGACTCTCATGATCATTAATATTAGGCACTCTCACACAAGAACCCTTCCTTTATATCCTCCAGCTTTACTTTTAGTAAAGGTGACACAAGTGTACATCTTAAGTTACATTTTTTTTTTAAATGTTGCTTTTCCTTTCAAATGTCCGTGTAGGACTGTGTTTTTAGGCTATGCTCTCCTGCCAGGTATTTAAGACCAAGTTGGTCAAAACTGACCTTGTTCCTATCTACTCTTAAGAGTCAGCTGAGATTCCTCAGAGATCACTCTTGGAAATATATGCAAAGCCTCCTGACTTATTTAGCTTTCCTCTACCAGTGATGCCACTTGCCAGGATGGGTTGAGGTCTAGCTGACCATATATGTGGCTGCTTCTGGAAGCATCAGAGACATTTCCATCTCCAAAGACCCTCTGGTTGGATTCCTGTTCTGTGGGGTCCTCTCCATCTCCCTGATCTACTGATCGGGTAACTCAGAGTTGCAGGGCCCAGAGAGAGGTCCCGCCATTCTCTGAGTCTCAGCTGACCTTAGAGGGCAAGGGCCAAAATGTTGGCTGCTTTTTCCTCGGCCCTTTTACTTCCTTGAATTGTGGTCTCCAAGTCTTTGGTTTTAAATACCCAGCAAGCCAGATTAACCAGTCTTAAAAAGGGAGTAACAGGTTATAACTTCAATATCTATCATTTTACAGATACCCCTTTCATTTAATTGGGGTTAATATTAGTACTAGAAGTCAGCATTATAAACTATCTGTCTTGTAGGTGATGGCTTATCATTTCAAATTAACCCAGGTTGGTCTTTGGTTTGTTGTTGTTGTTTTTAAGAAGCAGTACCTCTATCAGGCAACAGATATTAAGCTTACATGGAAAATACAAAATGAAACTAACAGAGCAAAAACATATTCAGAATAGCTATGAACCAAGAAAAATGACTTTTATGCTCTTGAAACTTTAGTTACATATTATAACCCCTCTTTGAGATCACAGGAAACTTTAATTACATATTATATCCCCTCTTTGAGATCACAGGACTCTTTACAACAAAAATCAATCTTTTGAACATAACTTTAATTGAGCTGAAGTCTAACCTATTTTGGAGCCATTCTAATATGGAGTAAGGTGGGAGGCAGAGCCCTACCTCAGGTAAGGTGGGGCTCTTCACAAGTAACACAATACATAATTACATCTGATACATTAAAGAAAGACCAAGAGAGCTTTTAACTTTGTTTTTGTGGAAAAGGTGGCAGAATACTTCCATGTTTTACAATGTCACCTTTAACAGATCAGGCTCTCCTTATTATCTTCCAAAAATGCATTTAAATTCCAATTCCAGTGTGAAGAGTAACACAAAAATGTATACATAACTTTTTGAGAGATTATTATATCCAGCTATAAAACAAATGACATGAATAAATACCAAATTTATTATTTTTATACAAATCCAAGATTTTTACTACAGGTAATTTTAGTTTGGATAGCACCAATTTGGCAAAGTGCTCTCCTAAGCTTTACATTTAACTAAGTTTATCTTTTAAAGTACAATTTAGAATCCAGAGTGTATGAAAACATAATCACAGGTCTTCATGGGTTAACAAAAAAAAAAAAAATCAAAGGATAGCCTTAAATCTCTTATACATTTAGGACACAGTGTTCATGATCAGAAATTGACTTAGTCAAAGCAACAGATATGATAGGTCTTCAAATGACAGTGTGGCCCTTCTATGTCAAATAGATGTATAAAACAGAGCACTTATTGGTTATCTTGCCTTTAAACTTACATAAAATTTCATTTTATAAATGTTTACATAACACTTAGACAAGGTTTAGACAGTTCGAAGATGCATACATATACCTAGTCACATATATTTAGGGTGTCAACTATATTGTGATAACCTAAGTAACAGTTGTTTGTTTAACCAATCACAAAGTAATCATCTGACTTTAAAACAGAAACAAACCCTAATTCCTTTAAGACTTGGTTTCCCCAAGTAATAAAAGTGAACAAATATAAGAAAATTATCCATAGATAAGAACAGATCAATGTTTCAGACTTTGCTTCATATCAGTACATTAAAGTTCAAAGAACTTTAACTGACTGTGCATTGTATCCAATTTAATCAAACACAAACTTTTTGAGATTTACCTTCCTCAAATCTTCTGTGACATACTTGAATATTTGCAACTTCTTTATATCCTTAGTTTTGTCCTCTTTCATCTTGGATTTAGCATAAGAACATTACTTTACCGGACAAAATGCTTTCTCATCCAGAAACATTTCTTTTACCTTCTAATTTTCCATACTAAAATATATTTCCATACCTATAACTTTCTCTCTAGTTACAGACCATTTCTTAAATTCATATTCTGAAACAGACCTTATGAATGTTATCTGTGCATTTAATTTACACAACAAATTTTATCCTGGGAGCAGATTGGATAATCCAGCATATACAAAACTGTACCTTAATCTTCTTCCTCCCAGGTTGCACTCAAGAGGTTGAAGCACAGGATATTTTTGAGCCTGACCTGTCTCTGTTACCATTATCACAATGCTATCAACTTTAAGCGAGTCTCCCACTGTCAATTGTATCCAGAGGCTCCTTTTGGGCTTTTTCTTATACTAGGCATATTGATATGCAATGAAGGAGGCCCTTTCCATCCTTTTCCTTGGGCTTCCTTGAGATCCCTTTGTAGAGGCTGCCCACAAAACACAGGTTGGCCTTAGTTTCTGTCTTTCTTTTCTGGGTGCAGTTGTTTATTCTGCCAGTCTCCCCAGGCATTTAGTTGGTTGGGATACTATTATAGCAAGAATTGCTTTTCCTCAGTGATGAACATCCCCTGGCCAAATGGAGACTCCTGTCAGATCTTAAAAGGGGAGATCATTCCTGTCTCCAGGTCATAAACTGACAGTGCCAGAACCTACTGTCACATTCTTTGTGACAATCTCCATTCACCCAGGCAAAAGGGGCTGAAAGGCAGGGCAGAAGCCAGGTTTTTCTTGCACACCAGAGACAGTGCCTTTTGGCACCTTCAACTTAGTTCCTGACGGTTCAGACCTTTTATCATGCAACTGCATCAAGGCCTGTACATACAGAATCTCTTTCATATACTTTACCCCTGACAGACCAACTTCAAGACTGCATGATAATCTAGGGAAAAAAAAAATTCAAAGGCCAGATTGTGTTACCATAAACTGTCTTTCTCTTAGACAGGCTTATACCTGTAGGTGGCCCATTAAGCCAAGATCCCTCTGCTTATGAGACTACTGGTCAGTTCAACACAGCATGGCCCGTGTATTAAAGGGCCAGTAACATATCAAAAAAACAGACTAGAGGATCATGGGGTGACAGACAGGAACCTTTAAAACAAACAGACATTTAGGTACAAATTTATTTTACTTATTTTACCTTTGACAGACCAACTCCAACTGCAAGATTGTACATTAATCTAGAAAGCTATTTAAAAGCCAGAACATTACAGAAAAACATTATCTTAGACTTATAGGTGGCCCTTCCTTCAACTCACTTCACCTCTGACAGACCAACTCCAATTGCAAGATTGTACAAAAAAAGAAACACAAAGACAACCAGAGAGGAGCCCCAAAACCATGACTGACAGATGGAAACCTTTAAATTGATTAGTCAAGATCTATCCTTAGAGACTATAGTATTAATGCAGTACTGGCCATGTCTTAAAAGGGGCAGTAACAGATTCAAACAAAACAGACAACCAGAGGGAATTCCCAAACCATGGCCAACAGATGGGAACCTTTAAAACAAATAGATCAGATCAGGGGAAAATCCCAAATTCCCAATTCCCGCTTAACTGTAACTTCTACACCAGCCATGCCACAGATGTCCCCATGAAGAAGGACCAGATGTTCCCACAAAGGGGAACCAGATGTGTAGAATCAAGGATCTTGGTGTACACACTGTGGGAGTTTGCAGAATGGCCAAATTTGTCACAACTCTCTTGAGCTCAGCTTCCTTTTTCTCAAAGTAGAGCAACCAATGGAGCAACTTATGTAGTTCAGGGAGAGAAGGTGGGAGTTCCCTGAAGCAAAACAGAGCTTCAGCAGCTGCTGGGATGGGTCCTCAATCCCTCCCTTTATTCACAAGAACAGCTACTCTGGTTTGGTGCAAGGCAAACTCACACGTTATCCCAATTTCTCGAAAGGTAGGCTCTCAACAAACTCACCAGCCACCTATCTTCAGTATGGAAGTGGGGGTTGCTTGGAGAGCCACATCTGCCAAAGAAAGCTGGAGTGGGAGCTGCTCTTGGATCCCATCTGGGGTGCCAAATTTGTTGCCGAAAGCTCAGTTCTTGTCCCTGATGCCAATTCATTAACAAGGACACAGTTTGGAGAGAAATGAAAAAGGTTTATTGCTTTGCTAGCAAAGGAGAAACACAGGGGACTTCTGTCCCAAAGGCTGTGATTCTGCCCATCAGCAGGAACAGGGAGCTGTTATAGAGGTGATTCAGAGAAAATGAGATTAGGGAGGAGAGATCAGAAAGGAAAAGATCAGGGAAAAGATCAGGAAGGAGAAGTTTAGGGAAAAGAAGATTGGGAAAAAGAAAAAAATATGTAAGTTTCGAAGCCACAAAGGATATATAGTCAAAGCATCAGGTGAACCCCTGTTACACTAAACAAAAATGATTTCTTTAAAATTCTGTTTTCTCACTGTGTGTTAATTATCATTGAAAACAGTCCAGTCAGGGAAAAGTTCAGGCATGTTCAATACTTAAAAGGGCGAAGAAGAAGAAGAAGAAGGAGGAGGAGGAGGAGGAGGAGGAGGAGGAGGAGGAGGAGGAGGAGGAGGAGAAGGAGAAAAGAAAAAAAAAAGTAGAAGTGATCCTTGAACGCTCCTCATGGAGTTACTTTCTCAGAAAAGACTCTGGAAAGCGTATGTATAAAGCTAAGGGATTTGCTCTTTTCAGGTGACATTTAAGATGCCACAGAACCCTCGAGGCTGTCTGTTGCAGCTTGCTATTTCCCAGAATCAGAATGAATGGGTGGCCTGAAGGAAAGATATTTAATGCTAATGTAAAAAAAACAATTAACTTGCTTTTCTGAAATGCAAGATAGAGCCAAGCTGACACTTGCATGGACAACAAGTGAATTATGAAGAGGAAGAGGAAAGACAACACCATTTTCATGGCCTTCTTGTGGGCCTTGGTGCTGGCATCCCCAGAGCCAATGGAGCTGAGTTCCAGATTTCTGGTGTGTCTCACCAAGGACAGAAATAAAAGGAGCAGTGAGGCCAGAGTCAGAACAAAGGGGATCAGATAGTTCAAGCCATGAAGAATTAGTTTCTTAACATCAGGAATTTTACTTTCATCTGAATATAAAGTTAGATTACTTTTATCTATCCCATAGACATATAGTAAGACACCAGTAAGGCTCTCTAGCAATAGAAAATCATAAATCAGGATGAACAAAGAAAATACAAGAAGTCCAATAACCACTCTGTTCATTCTCCACTTCAGCCAAAGGAAAAGTGGGTGGGAGAAGTGGGCTATCTTGAGGAAGTATAAAACGCTTAGGCTGGTGGCAAACCAAGTTGTAACGTAATTGGTCACACTCCAAAGTATAGTGACAGAGATTAATAATTTATGAAGGCCATACGAATGTAGAAATAGTGCTATTATATATGAATCAAACAATGCCACCAACAGATAACAAAATCTAGAGACAGCCAAACAGGTGTTGATGCAGTCAGCTAAGGAGATCTTTCGGTTCTTGACCCATTCCAAACAATTTACCACTCCAATGAATGCATTCCCCAGAATTCCAATGACCAGTTCTGCTATTGACAATATCAGATACAATGTACCAGATCCAGTGAACATTTCCATAGGAAAAAATCCAAACTTCTAATACTTTATCGCATTGATCAATTTACAATCAAAATTTTGAAGAACGGCATTCATTTCTGATTCTTGTCTTTGTTGCTCTTATTGCAGTTTCAGTCTTGATCAGAACTGCTTGCTGTTGGATACAGTCTGACATATGCTTAAAAAATCCTTTTATTTTAAAAAAAGAAAGAAAGGAAAATCCTTTTCTCTGCTTCTATTGTAATCCTGATCTTTTTCCAGAAAGATATAATAAGGAATGCAGTTGTGCATAGCTTCATGCAAACATTTCTGTTTCTTTGAAAGAACTGATAAATTCTAAACCGAACAGTTTCTGTGTCTGTGGCTTGAACTTTCAATGTTTAAAAGGTTAAAATCAAGTGTGTTAACATGCAAATTTGGGTCAGATTCCCTTTCACTAATTTGTACTTTCCTCCTGACCTGAAACACTATACTATTTGGATCCAAATATCTTTGTTATTTTTCATAGAAAAAAACTAAATGATTTAGCTATGCAATCAATACATTTTGGGAGAATCTGCTATTTGTCTGACCTTTTCCAAATGCAATATATGTTACCACAAGAAAAGAAAGCACTAATAAATCCATAAAATAGTGACAACAGATGGAAACAGTTAGAACCGAGAATAAAATGAAACTTGAACACAGAAAAATTCACAAACACTATCCTGGGAGAAAAAGGGGAAAGGTTCATATGCCTTGGATCTTGAAGATATTTAGAATTTATGAAGAAACTGACAAGTCACATTTTGGATTGATCAAACAATATGCAAAAAAGACACCAAAACTGAAACTTTTTGAAATTAAAGCCTGTAACTGGTAATTTCATTTAATTTCAACAAATTTCAACATTTAATTTCATTCTATGTTCCTTGGATATCTCAGAGTAACATATTCACAGCTAAATATGCACCCCAGTTTTGCTTTTTCCCTTTGTTACATGTAGATTTTTTTGGCCCTAGACATGATACTGAATTTGGCCTTAACAGGCAGGGAGAAGATTGTTTCATATAAAACAAAGAAACAGGAGAGGAGGGGAAGATGGCGGCGAAGGGAGTGCCTCACCCCAGTGCGCCGCGTCACTGTGCGGGAGAAAGACGAGGTGAAACAGCTGAAGGCTATCTTGTTGGGAATTTCCAATGAAATTGAGGTGCTCCAGAATCTAGTGGACGGATTTCCATCGTGCAAGGCTCGGCTGTGGGGGCTCAGTCGTGGGCAATTTCTCCGCACGGAGGGTCGCAGTGCCTGATCGGCGGACCGCCCCGCAGCTGGAGTCTGAGGCGCGCACTGGGAAGCGGCGAGGTGCTGGAGCGGGAGTGCAGCGATGCGGATTCTGAGGGCTCCTGCCAGTGGTGCAATGGCCGTGCTTAGTGCTGAGCTCCGGCTTTGAGACAGAGGAGAGAAGCTGTCCAGTTCGATTCTCGAACCGGTCGGACCACGGAGGAGGACAGCAGCCGCCATCTTGGAGAGCGGATGTAATCATCTCTGTTTTCTACTGATCTCAGCTCATTCAGCTACGGAACAGGTGATTTCAGGCTAGTACTTGCCTGCGTCTCACAGACAGATCGCTCAGGCTTGGGGCTGGAGAACCTGTGGAGAATACTCCTTGGGGCTCGCTCCCGGCAAGGCGTGCGCCGGGCTTTGAGTGGCCGGATTCTGGTTCCCCGGGCTGCTTTGGCCCAGGGCTGGGGAACCTGTGGAGACTGCGTGTTGAGGCCAGCTCCAAGTGGAGCGTGCACTGAGCTCGGGGCGGCGGGGCTCTGACTCCCGGAACAGTTTTGGCCCGGGGCTGGGGAGCCCGCGGGGACTGCATCTTTGAGCCTGCTCCCAGCGGAGCGTGCAATGAGCTCGGAGAGCTTGGAGCGGCCGGGCTCTGGCTCCCAGGGCTGCTTTGGCCTGGGGCTGGGGAACCCGTGGGGGTAGCTCCTTGGAGCCTGCTCCTAGCGGAGTGTGGCCAGGATCAGAGAGGCCGGGTTCTGGCTCCCGAAGCTGCTTTGGCCCAGGGCTGGGGAACCTGCGGTGACTGCTTCTCAGTCCGGGTCCTGCTGGGTGCTCTGGGGGCCAGGGAGGCAGAGTGGAGCTGCTGCCTGCGCCCAGAGCAGGACAAGTGACCCGCCGGCGTGGTATCACGACACCCCAACTGCAGCTCAGGCCGAAGAGAGTAGCCGCCCACACCTAGAACAGGACCAGCGACCCGACGGCGCGGTAGCCAAGTCACCCCATTTGGAGTAGGGGCTGTGCAGAGCCACTGTCTGAGCCTGCAAGGTAGGCAGACCTGCGACCCACTGGCAGGACAGGCCCGGTAGCCTGCCAGCGTGGTGGACAAGTAGCACCGAGGCAGTCACGTCACACTGGTTGGAGTGGGGGTGGAGCAGACCCACCGCCGGTGTCCGCAAAAGGCCCAGCGACCCGTTGGAGAGGCAGTCAGGTACCCCCACTGGGAGTGGGGGCTAAGCAGAACTGCCGCCCGAGCCCGCAAGGTAGGCAGACCTGCGACCCACCGGCGGAACAGGCCTAGAGGCCTGCCAGTGTGGTAGACACGTCACACCAATTGGAGTAGGGGCCGAGCAGAGCCGCCGCCCACATCCGGATCAGGACCAACGACCCAAGGGCATGGTAGTTACGTCACCACAATTGGAGTGGGGGCAGAGCAGAGCCTGGGGGTGGGCAGACCTGCGACCGACCAGCGTGGTAGACAGATCACCCTAATTAGAGGAGGAGCACAGCCACTACCCACCCTGCAAGGGAGATCTCCCAACTATACAAGAGCAATATAAATAAATAGGGGGAAAATTTCAAAAACACAACAGTTTCACCAAGCAGAAAGAAACGCAAGCAATATGAAAAGACAAGGAAAGAAAGGACCACAAGCAATGCAGGTCAACTCAACTTTAGAAGAGGCAATATCTGCAACAGATGGAATGTCAGATAAAGTGTTCAGGATATACATGCTTCAGATGATCTGGAGTCTCAAGGAAGACATGAGACAGCAAAATCAGACAATGAAAGATCACTTTGACAAGGAACTACATAAACAAATCCAGGAAGTAAAAGATCAATTTCACAGGGAGTTAGAGGTAATAAAAAACAAACAAATAGAAATCCTAGAAATGCAGGAAGCAATAAACCAACTTAAAAACTCAATTGAGAATACTACCAGCAGAGTAGATCACTTAGAAGATAGAACATCAGACAATGAAGACAAAGTATTTCAACTTGAAAAGAACATAGACAGCTTAGCAAGTCTGCTAAGAAACCATGAGCAGAACATCCAAGAAATATGGGATAACATTAAAAGACCAAACTTAAGAGTCATTGGGATACAGGAAGGCACAGAGCTCCAAACCAAAGGAATAAACAATCTATTCAATGAAATAATACGAGAAAACTTCCCAGACGTGAAGAATGAAACAGAATCCCAAATCCTAGAAGCCTACAGGACGCCGAATGTGCAAAATCATAAGAGATCCACACCTAGACACATTATAATGAAGATGTCTAACATACAGAATAAGGAGAGAATTTTAAAAGCTACAAGAGAAAGGAAGCAGATTACATTTAGTGGTAAACCAATCAAGATAACAGCTGATCTCTCAACACAGACTCTGAAAGCTAGAAGATCCTGGAATAACATATTTCAAACACTGAAAGAAAATGGGTTCCAACCAAGAATCGTGTATCCGGCGAAATTAAGCTTCAGGATGGAAGATGAAATTAAAACCTTCCACAATAAACAAAAGTTAAAAGAATTCGCAGCTAGAAAACCATCTCTTCAAAAAATCCTTGGCAAAACATTACAGGAAGAGGAAATGGAAAATAACATTGAAAACCAACAGTGGGAGGTAGGACAGTAAAGGGGGGAAAGTAATCAAAGAGGAAAACAAATCAGGTTTAGTAACATTAATAAACAAATATGGCTGGAAGAACAAACCATATCTCAATAATAACCCTAAATGTTAATGGCTCAAACTCACCAATTAAGAGACACAGGCTAGTTGAATGGATCACAAAACAAGACCCAAAAATATGCTGCCTACAGGAGACGCATTTGATAGGAAAAGATATACATAGACTGAAGGTGAAAGGTTGGGAAAAATCATACCACTCATATGGACTGCGGAAACAAGCAGGAGTGTCCATACTCATATCTAATAGATTTCAAGCCAAAGTTAATCAAAAGGGATAAAGAGGGACACTACATACTGCTCAAGGGAACCATATACCAACAAGACATAACAATCATAAATATATATGCCCCAAACAATGGTGCAGCTATGTTCATCAAGCAAACTCTTCTCAAGTTCTAGAGTCTAATAGACCACCATACAATAATCATGGGAGACTTCAACACACCTCTCTCACCACTGGACAGATCTTCCAAACAAAAGTTAAATAAGGAAACTATAGAACTCAATAACACAATTAACAACCTAGACTTAATTGACATATATAGAATATACCACCCAACATCAAGTAGTTACACTTTTTTCTCAGCAGCACATGGATCCTTCTCAAAAATAGATCATATATTATGTCACAGGGCAACTCTTAGACAATATAAAGGAGTAGAGATAATACCATGCATCTTATCTGATCATAATGGAATGAAACTGAAAATCAACGATAAAAGAAGGAAGGAAAAATCATGCATCACTTGGAGAATGAACAATAGGTTACTGAATGATCAATGGGTTTTAGAAGACATCAAGGAGGAAATTAAAAACTTCTTAGAGTTAAATGAAAACACAGACACAACATATCATAATCTATGGGACACATTGAAAGCAGTTCTAAGAGGAAAATTCATTGCTTGGAGCTCATTCCTTAAAAAAAGAAAAAACCAACAAATAAATGATCTCATACTTCATCTCAAAATCCTAGAAAAAGAAGAGCAAAACAACAGCAAAAGAAGTAGAAGGCAAGAAATAATGAAAATCAGAGCTGAAATTAATGAAATCGAAACAAAAGAAACAATTGAAAAAATTGACAAAACTAAAAGTTGGTTCTTTGAAAAAATAAATAAAATCGACAGACCCTTAGCCATGCTAACGAAGAGAAGAAGAGAGAGAACCCAAATTACTAGCATATGGGATGAAACAGGCAATATCACAACAGACACTTCAGAAATACAGAAGATAATCAGAAATTATTTTGAATCCTTATACTCCAATAAAATAGAAGATAGTGAAGGCATCGATACATTTCTTAAGTCATATGATCTGCCCAGATTGAGTCAGGAGGATATAGACAACCTAAACAGACCAATAACAATAGAGGAAATAAAAGAAACCATCAAAAGACTACCAACTAAGAAAAGCCCAGGACCAGATGGGTATACCGCAGAGTTTTACAAAACTTTTAAAGAGGAACTAACACCAATACTTTTCAAGCTATTTCAGGAAATAGAAAAAGAGGGAGAACTTCCAAATACATTCTACGAGGCCAACATCACCCTGATGCCTAAACCAGACAAAGACACTTCAAAGAAAGAAAACTACAGACCTATATCTCTAATGAACCTAGACGCAAAAATCCTCAATAAAATTCTGGCGAATCGGATTCAAAAACATATCAAAAAAATTATACACCATGATCAAGTAGGATTCATCCCTGGGATGCAAGGCTGGTTCAATATACGGAAATCAATAAATGTTATTCACCACATCAATAGACTTAAAAATAAGAACCATATGATCATCTCGATAGATGCAGAAAAAGCATTCGACAAAGTACAGCATCCCTTTATGTTCAAAACTCTAGAAAAATTAGGGATAACAGGATCATACCTCAACATTGTAAAAGCAATCTATGATAAGCCACAGGCCAGCATCATTCTGAATGGAGAAAAATTGAAGGCATTTCCTCTAAGATCTGGTACAAGACAGGGATGCCCTCTCTCACCACTTCTGTTCAACATAGTCCTCGAAACACTGGCCAGAGCAATTAGACAGACGAAAGAAATTAAAGGCATAAAAATAGGAAAAGAAGAACTTAAATTATCACTATTTGCAGATACATGATTCTATACCTAGCAGACCCAAAAGGGTCTACAAAGAAACTATTAGAGCTAATAAATTAATTCAGCAAAGTGGCAGGATATAAAATCAACATGCATAAATCAAATGCATTCCTGTATATCAGCGACAAATCCTCTGAAACAGAAATGAGGACTACTCCATTCACAATATCCCCCCAAAAAATAAAATACTTGGGAATCAACCTAACAAAAGAGGTGAAAGACTTATACAATGAAAACTACAGAACCTTAAAGAGAGATATAGAAGAAGACCTCAGAAGATGGAAAAATATACCCTGTTCATGGACAGGCAGAACTAACATCATCAAAATGGCGATATTACCAAAAGTTCTCTATAAGTTCAATGCAATGCCAATCAAAATCCCAACAGCATTTCTTGTAGAAATAGATAAAACAATCATGAAATTCATATGGAATAATAAAAAGACCCAGAATAGCAAAAGCAATGCTAAGCAGGAAGTGTGAATCAGGCGGTATAGCGATACCAGACTTCAAACTATACTACAGAGCAATAGTAACAAAAACAGCATGGTACTGGTACCAAAACAGGCGGGTGGACCAATGGTATAGAATAGAGGACACAGTAACCAATCCACAAAACTACAACTATCTTATATTTGATAAAGGGGCTAAAAGCATGCAATGGAGGAAGGATAGCATCTTCAACAAATGGTGCTGGGAAAACTGGAAATCCATTTGCATCAAAATGAAACTGAATCCCTTTCTCTCGCCATGCACAAAAGTTAACTCAAAATGGATCAAGGAGCTTGATATTAAATCAGAGACACGGCGTCTGATAGAAGAAAAAGTTGGCTATGATCTACATACTGTGGGGTCGGGCTCCAAATTCCTCAATAGGACACCCATAGCGCAAGAGTTAACAACTAGAATCAACAAATGGGACTTACTCAAACTAAAAAGTTTTTTCTCAGCAAAAGAAACAATAAGAGAGGTAAACAGGGAGCCTACATCCTGGGAACAAATCTTTACCCCACACACTTCAGATAGAGCCCTAATATCCAGAGTATACAAAGAACTCAAAAAATTAGACAATAAGATAACGAATAACCCAATCAACAAATGGGCCAAGGACCTGAACAGACACTTCTCAGAGGAGGACATACAATCAATCAATAAGTACATGAAAAAATGCTCACCATCGCTAGCAGTCAGAGAAATGCAAATCAAAACCACCCTAAGATACCATCTCACTCCTGTAAGATTGGCAGCCATTATGAAGTCCAACAACAACAAGTGCTGGAGAGGATGCGGGGAAAAGGGTACACTTGTTCATTGTTGGTGGGACTGCAAATTGGTGCAGCCAATTTGGAAAGCAGTATGGAGATTCCTGGGAAAGGTGGGAATGGAACCACCATTTGACCCAGCTATTCCCCTTCTCGGTCTATTCCCTAAAGACCTAATAAGAGCATGCTACAGGGACACTGCTACATCGATGTTCATAGCAGCACAATTCACGATAGCAAGATTGTGGAACCAACCTAGATGCCCTTCAATAGATGAATGGATAAAAAAAAGTGTGGCATTTATACACAATGGAGTATTACTCTGCATTAAGAAATGACAAAATCATAGAATTTGGAGGGAAATGGATGGCATTAGAGCAGATTATGCTACGCGAAGCTAGCCAATCCTTAAAAAACAAATGCCAAATGACTTCTTTGATATAAGGGGAGTAACCAAGGACAGGGTAGGGACGAAGAGCTTGAGAAGAAGATTAACATTAAACAGGGATGAGAGGTGGGAGGGAAAGTGAGAGTTAAGGGAAATTGCATGGAATTGGAAGGTGAGCCTCAGGGTTATACACAATTACATATAAGAGGAAAGGAGGGGTAAGAGAAGAATAATACAAGTGGAAGAAATGATTTACAGTAGAGGGGGTAGAGAGAGAAAAGGGGAGGGGAGGGGAGGGAAAGGGGGATAGTAGAGAATAGGATAGACAGCAGAATACATCAGACACTAGAATAGCAATATGTAAATCAATAGAAGTGTAACTGATGTGATACAGCAATCTGTATACGGGGTAAAAATGGGAGTTCATAACCCACTTGAATCAAACTGTGAAATATGATATATTAAGAACTATGTAATGTTTTGAACGACCAACAATAAAAAAAACAATCAAAAAAAATAAAAAAATAAAACAAAGAAACAGTGAAAAAGAAAAAAGGAAGAAAAAGAGAAAGAAAGCTGAATTTATTACAGCAAGGCTAAATTAAAATAAAGAAATGTGGTAGTATTTTGGAAAGAATAATAGCTTTGGCCAGATTCATGTCCAGAGGAAAGAAATTCATGACTATGAAAAGCATTTAAGAAACAGTAGTGATGAGTTGGGGCTGAGGCTCAATGGTAGCAGACTTGCCTGGCACGTGTGAGGCACTGGGTTTGATTCTCAGTACCACATATAAATAAATAAATAAAATAATAACCAAAAAATCAAATTAAAAAAAATAAAAGAAACAGTAATGCCTATTATCTCAACAACTCAGGAAGATGAGGCAGGAGGCTTGCAAGTTCAAAGCCAGCCTCAGCAACTTAGTGATACCCACTGCAATTTAGCAAGACCCTGTCCCAAAATAAAAAATTAAAAAGGCTGAGAATGTAGTTGAATGGTCAAGTGCCCCTAGGTTCAATCCTCACTACCAAAGAAAAGACCTAGTTAATGTAATTCAACATACTAACAGATTAAAGGAAAAACACTAGGAAAAAATAATTTGGTCAATTATACATTTATTCATAATAAACATTCTTAGCAAAAAGGGAATATAATGAAATATTCTTTTTTTCTGATAAAATGTTGCCTACAAAAACCTGGAGTGAACATTATACCTGTCTATAATCCATTGAAATTATTCCTCTTGAGTCTGGGACCAAGTCAATGATAACCATCTTACCACACCTATATTTTAGAGGTCTTCACCAATTGCAATTTGGCAAGAAAAAGACTTAAAACAAAAAGTTATAAAACAGAAACTGTATTTATTCATAGATTATAATGGAAATTATACAGTAAATGTAAACATATCCTTCAATGTAGTATTAGAATATGATCATTTAGTAAGGTTTCTACAAATCCACCTAGACCCATCACTTGATATTTTTCCTTTTTACCATACTGAAGCCTAGTTTTCCATGTGAGGAGATGGATGACAAGATAAACCTCTTTTTTGTTAATATGCAAATACAAACTGATATTTCATCACTCTTTGCATTTCCTTTACCAAACAAATTTATATCTGTAACTATAGCTATGGAAAATCTAGGGAAAACATTTACAAATTGTAAAAGTCAACCTAAATATTTCTTCATTCAAGTATGTGAGAAAAATATTGGTCAGAATATGTTTCAGCATAGGAATAATAGTGTCTGTGGCATGTCCTATCATCCATCATCAGCAGTAATTTGATCATTTACAAATAAATATACCTTGTTGTACTGTATCATAGGATTTATTCTGTTTTGCTCACAGGAACTGTAGAGTCTATATCTGAAACATCACTGGAGTCAACACCTACAATATTCTCTTATCTAATAGGTCAAAAATCTGAACCTAAAGGAAACTATTTACCAGAATTTGCCATTCTTATTAGCATAAAGGATTTTGTGCTGATTAGAATGACTCTTGCTAAGGTCCACTGTAGTCATTGACACATTATTTATGTCCACTTGCTCAAGTATTTTTTTAAATATTTAAGTGATTTTTAAAGTGAGTCTACAATTTAGTTTAGAAGAAACCAAACAATAGCAAGTGGGGAAAATCATAAACATCTTTAAGGATATATTTTGTGAATTATAAAAAATTGTAACAACAGTAATAAGAATAGGTAGCATCAAATGTGCAGCTCTGATTAATATTATTTATTAACATTTATGCATACATTCACCTAA
The DNA here is from genome assembly GCF_964194105.1 of Spermophilus citellus. Classification (NCBI taxonomy): domain Eukaryota; kingdom Metazoa; phylum Chordata; class Mammalia; order Rodentia; family Sciuridae; genus Spermophilus; species Spermophilus citellus. The sequence goes on from NC_138197.1 coordinate 37,788,436, forward strand.
GAACATGTTTGAGAATACTCAATAGTGATATTATTCATACAATAAAACAATATAAATAAGCTTCAGTGAAGTGAAATGTGGATGAATCCTACAAAGACAAAAGTTTACCTACACATTTTTTTATATTTATTTTTAGGTGTAGTTGGACACAATACCTTTATTTCACTTATTTATTTTTATGTGGTGCTGAGGATTGAACCCAGGGTCTTGCACGTGTGAGGCGAGCACTCTACTACTGAGCCACAACCCCAGCCCCAACATACACTTTATTAAGAGCCAAAGCCATAGTGTAAGAAATCAAAATAGCGGTTATCTTTGAGAAGTGTGTGGTGACAGTGATTGGGAAGGTACAGGAAGAGAGCTTTTGTGGTACTAACAGTGTTATATGTCTCTTCTGTAAAATAGCAACAATATCACTGCTTTGAAGTTTACTCTGATAACTAAACAAAATAATCTACTAAAAATGCCTAGCACTGCGGCTGCCACTTACAGTACTCAAGATCCTAGTCTTGTTTTAGAGATCCCACGTCCTGAATTTTCCAAGTAAATGACCATAAGTTTTTTTTCATCTCCTGAAGCAAGTGGAATTGTATACTCTTGATTCACAGTAAAAGAAAATTCTCAAATTCTATTTATGGTTGTCAAAAGGATCCCAAAAGCTTGATCTTTGTCCCCGATGTCAATCCCATAACTAGGACAAGATTTTAAGAAGAAGGAAAAAGAAGTTTTATTGCTTTGTTAGCAAAGGAGAAATATCAGGGACTCTTGTCCCCGAGGCTGTGATTCTAACTGCCAGGCACAACAGTGGGCTCTTAAAGAGGGGACCCCAAAGGACACCCTTCAGCTGTGCCCTGTCAGGAGTCATAATTCATGGATAGCTTTGAGAGAGAGCCATTTCTCGGACCTGCTGGTACCAGCCCCCAAACATGGATTCCTTCACTCCTGTGGTCGATGACCAGAATGACAGATAACTACACCTAGACTGGGAGAAAGGTTAATCTTGCTTCCCCTGTAGTTAAGGGGTGGGTGAGGGGGGAAAAAAAAGAAAAAAAAATGTTGAGTCTTAAAATAAGCCACAGTGGCAAAGCAGCTAGGGTTATATTCAAAGAATGAAGGGGAGCCCTGCTACAAAAACTTGGTTAGAATAAGAAAAGTAGATATTAACCTAAATAGCTAAAATTTCCTTCTATAGAACTTTGGTATTCATTGAAAATAGTTGGGATTTAAATAATGGTTGAGTTATCTCTGTTTTAAAAAATGAACTAAGATTAACTGCGTGTAGGCTGAATGACACAGACAGAAAAAAGTCTGACTTATGGTCTTTTTGCTGGGAGTATAGAGCAGTCATAGAGCACATGGTTGGCATGCACAAGGCCCTGGGTCCAATCACCAGCACTGCAAACAAGTAAAAAAATAAAAATAAGTAAATGAATATGGCTCCTTGAGCCAATAGAAAGTAGACCCTACACACACACACACACACACACACACACACACACACACACGCTATGAAGTGAGAAGAAATGAGTAAATGGAAGCAAACCCTTCCCCCAAGCCCTACTATGTGTTCACATTTGCCACACACAACCTTAGAGCAAGACACCACAGAAAAATTAGTTTGGTTCCCATGAACAGAAGCAGATGGAGGAAGAAAGATTCCTATGGATATAACTGTTGTTGTTAAAATAATTTATTAGAATAAAACTCTGATATCTTGCTCTACTTTTGCAATTTTCCCAGAGATGAAGACAAGGATCTAAAATGTTTAAGACATGGTCCTTGTGCAGCCATTTAACAATATGATAACTTTAAACTATGTCTATTTCAAGGATGACCCTCAAACCCAGAAGTGGTTCTAGGGATGAGTTGATACCCACCTGCATTAGTGAGGGTGATCTTCTTTTCTCTGTATCCCAATTCAAATGCTAATCTTTTCCAGATATACCCTCATAGAATTCCTAGAAATAATCTTTTACTAGCTATCTGGGCATGCCTTAGCCCAGTCAAGTGAAAACATAAATTTAAACAATATAGCCCTCAATTTGTTCATGAATGCCATGTCCTTCAACAAAAATTTATATATTTTTAAACATAGCTAGTGCACTTTTCTGAAGATATTTATTAGTATTCATTTTATGGCTTCTATAAGTTAATTTCTATTATGAATATTTATTTCATTATATTTTAAAATTATTTTTTTGTGAAAAGATAGTTTGCGTAGGCTCTCTCTTGTCCAGTGAGGAGGTCCACAGAACAGGGTAGAGGAGAGTGTGGCTGCAGATCACTAATCAAGACCTCCAGAGAACAAGCAGGAAGCAGGTCTGATTTTATTGTGCAGTTACCATGTACATATACTCAGGCAGTAGCTAGGCAGATTACAGGCAGCCATCAGTACAATTTCTGGCCTGCTGTCCTTGCAGTGACCAATCAAATAGTGGGCCGTGGAGCAAGCACAGGGACTACAACACATGGCCTCACGCACAGGACTGTGCCTACAGGATAAGCAGTCTGCCACTCTCGCAAAAGAGGAGTGGCCTGTCACTGAAATGCCCTTAACTGTATGCCATGTATGCAGTACTCCATGCACTTAACCCCACAATAGTTTTTTAATGTTTATCTTATGTCTGAACTATATTATTTTTCTTAGATATAAAAAAGTTTTTCTAGAGTCAGGTACAGTAGCACACATCTGTAATCCCAGCAACTCAGAAGACTGAGGCAGGAAGATCACAAGTTCAAGGCCAGCCTCAGCAACTTAGCAATATTTTCAGCAACTTAGCAAAACTCCTGTCTCAAAATAAAAAAGAAAAAGGGCTGGGGATGTGGCCCAGTGGTTAAGCATCCCCATGTTCAATCTCCAGTATCAAAAAAATAAAAAATAGAAAGAACTGGGGATGTAGCTCAGAGATAATGTGCCTGGGGGTTCAATCCCCAGTATCTGCCCACAAAAATGTTTCTCTTTATATCCTACTGTGTTAAAGGCAGACAATTATAACATTAGCAAGTAATGACATTCTTTTTCTTCTGTTATAATGTTTAAACTTTATTTTTCATATTTGTTATTCATTATTTCTAGAAAAATTCTGAAAGTAGGATATTTAAACTATCCTTGACTTATTGTGAATTTTATGATAATATTTTAAAAGTTTCAATTTTTAAATTTTTTTTTAGTTTTAGTTGGACACAATACCTTTATTTATTTATTTGTTTGTTTATTTATTAATGTGGTACTGAGGATCAAACCCAGGGCCTCGCATGAAAAAACTATTGTGGGGACAATCCCAGCCCCTAAAAAGTTTCAATTTTAAGCATAAAGTTTCTTATTTGTTTTTTGTAGGTGACCCTTTTTAAAGGTAGTATCTCACAGATATGTACCCTGAATTATGTCAATACATTTATATTATATCCACAAATGATAAATATGACTTATATGTTTAATGGAATAATGAGATTATTTATATTAATAAGTTCTAAATGTTTAAGCATTTAGCATTGATAAAAATTACTTATAGGGGCTGGGGATGTGGCTCAAGCGGTAGCTCACTCGCCTGGCATGCGTGCGGCCCAGGTTCGATCCTCAGCACCACATACAAACAAAGATGTTGTGTCTGCCGAGAACTAAAAAATAAATATTAAAAAATTCTCTCTCTCTCTCTCTCTCTCTCTCTCTCTCTCTTAAAAAAATATTACTTACAGTACTATTAGTTATAGTACTATAACAGTACTATAATTATAATACTTTCAGTACTATTATAATACTTATAGTTCTTACAGTACTATTCTTTAAAGACTTGCAATATAGTTTGATTTATTATTTGAGGATTTTTGCTACTTTTTTCATAAAATGAAGTTGTTCATCATTTTCTTCTAGACAAATATCTCTGGGTATTTTGTTTTGTATTGTATTGTATTGGGAATAAAGAGAAGGGCCCAGAGTTCAGCATGCCTCAGTGGTCACCACCATTCCCTCAGCCTCCACACATACATATACAGAAATAACAGGGGTCCCTACACATGCTCCTGGGAAGACCCACAGTTTGGAGTTCAACATGCAGCCTACCATCACAACCAGAGACTTTATGACTGGAATTAATTCTGAGCAATATAATCAGTGGTCACACACTCAAATGCCTCCAGGTACCATGATATTAATAACAAGTAATTGTGTGAAGAATGCTGTAAGAGGCAAAGGTGAAAACTGAGAATGAGAGGATATGTGATCCAGGCAAAGACATTCACTTTTTAAAGAATTAGAAAAACATTGTACTTAAATGAACAGGTTGAATTCAGGCTGGAAATATTAATTTCAGTAAATATATCCCAAGGAGGAGAAACATTTTCTACATGTTCTTCAACCAACACAATCATCCAGTTTATATCTGAGATTGAACTTTATATTATTATGCCAAATATTGTCAGTTAACTCTTCTTATTTTTTCTCAGATTATCCCAGTGAACATAGAAACAAATATAAATTTTCAAAGTCAAAATTGATCCATTTATATTTAATTTAACATTACCAAGCCCCACAAAACCCATTAGAGTAAAAAATCTATTTATCAAGTCAGTATTTTTGAATGTCTATGAAATGATAGACTATGGCAAGTCTCAGGGTACATGGAAGACAGGATTCTGCTTTCTAGAAGTCACAATGTAGTGAGGAAGGCAGAAAGAAAGATATTATACTGAGGTGAAGGTATAAACCAAAGTGAGTCATTTGAAATAAAATGAATCATTGTCTCTAAACTTCTTGAGGACATGACATTTGAACTGAGACCTGTTGAAGACTAAGAATCGAGGATGCTAAGATGAGATGAAAGAGTTTTCTAGGTAGGGGAAGAGTTCCAAACATGTCAAGGCAGAATAAGATGGATTCTTTTCTGGTTTTAAAAGAGGTTACTATAGAATAAGGGAGTGAACGCTGTGTGAGATGAGAATGAAATTCTTTGGCAGTGGTCAGACCATGGAAACTACATAAATAATTTTAGTCTTTATTGTCAAACTAATGAAAAGGCTTGGGTAGGTTTAAGGGGAAAAGTAGGATGCTATGAATTGCATTTTTAAAAGGCAACCATAGCTGAAGGGTTGTGAATGGATGGTGAGGTGACCAGACTGAAAGCAGATGTGTCAGTCAAAGGGCTGTTACGGTTTCAGGTAAAAAGTGATTACAGCTTTCATCAAAGTGAGAAACTTGAAAGATTTTCAGTCTGATAAACCCATGATTGAACATGCCAAGAATTTCCTAATGAATAGAGTGAGGAAGACGAAACTAAATGTATGCTGGTGCCATCTGAAATGCAGCTGCACACAATCCGGAATTTATTTTCTTAATATTATAAATTCACTCTTCCATGACTTCATTTGCTGTATACATTAATTTAAATGGCCCCAAAAGAACCATGTCCCTTTTTCCCTCTATGAAGTTATATCTCCTATTCTTTTCTTTATCTCTTATGAAAAAAATGCATTTATATCTAAGAAGTTTAGAATTACTCCCCATTTTTCAGGAGCAATGGCATAAGTGGCACAAGTCAAGGGCAATGCACAGATGGGCCCAAACACTCATGCACACATCTCTCCTTTGATGACCACATCAATAGACTACATGAAATTTTATCAAATGCAGAGGGTGTAATTGGTATGGTGTGACAATATACACACATACATTTTATAAACATTTATATAACTGTCAACTGCATTACTAAAGTCCTTTGCTTTTTTGTTGGTTTGCTATTAAAACTTTCAGTCATGTGTTATTTTTATGTGCAAAATATCTGATGGGTATTTCCTCATCTTTCGCGTTGCTTATCCTTTTGTGTCACTTTGTTCTAAAGAGCTTTTAGAGGAGTTCGTCTTTGTGACACAAATCTAGCTACAAGTTATTTATGACAGTAATTTAAAGAAATTAAAACAATTTCTAGTGGTGACTACATTTGCTCTTATGACTAATTTTATTTTTGTTTCTCATATTCATAAATTTTCCTTCCATCACTCTCATCACTGAGTCTTTGATCAGGATACATTTCTGTTTATTCATAGAGCTCAGTATAGTTCCCAAACCAAGCTCTACATATGACCTCTGACAAAGAAATTCAGTGATCATTTGTTAAATTATGATAACGAAGACTTATTTAGGACCACTGTGATAGGTGCAAAGACCACTAAGACTGGGTCTTACAGTGAGGGAAAGAGAGTGAGTCAACTCCAAATACAGCATGACAAATGGGAATTCATAGCCACAGAGCAGTGTGGGGTCAGTGGATAGAAAACTACTAAGAGGAAACATCAAGGGTAACCGAGATTCTGGCTAAACAGAATTTTTGCTGAAGTCAGAGCGGAGTGATCAGACATTGTCTGGCAGATAGATGGTGAAGGATGAGAAACTTCACAGAGCTATCAAGGGTCTTTCTCACTCATTTGTAACTCTCCAGACTTTGAGGTCTGAAGAGGAAAGTGGGACAGCTCAAGGCCTATCAGTCTCCTATGGTCATCTCTTCCCTCCCCAGATGTCCCACAGCTCTGAGCTGGCAGGGCTATTTGTCTACCCTAATGCACAGCCCAGCAATTGATCTTGCAGTATGGCAGAGAGAAGAGAGTATAAATCAAAATATCTCCCTCAACCATATTTTCTGTCCTACTTCAACCTTGAGCTGCTATTTCCTTTTACACTGTCACAACCACCTTCTGTCTTTTTAAGATTTCTCACAGCTTTTAGATTAATTCTCAAGATCTAAATTCTCTCTCTTCAGCTGTATGGTATCTCCAGATTGGAATTCAGGAGAGAGCCAGAAACGCAAGATGCTTCACAAGAGTTGTTAAGAGGCTATGTTTTACTAAATTTTTATTTCAACATTAGAAAATAAGATATTTTCTGCCTCCAGAGGGTTGTGCTAAGCATCAAATAAGTAACCACATGTTATCTGTTAATGATATACAAAGTAAAAATAAATTACAAATGTGAGTTAAACTTGTTGGTGTAAGACAAAGTTATCATAATTTGGATGAATTTTTCTCATATCCTACATACAGTATACCTACAAACTTACTTCCTCTCTTTTCCAAATATAATTCCAACTTGAATGCTTTTCACTCTTCCCACTCTCACCAAGTTGGGATGTGACTGGTCTCAGCCACCATCGTCTCTTATCTGTTTTCATATTCTTAATGGTCAACTTGCTTTTCTATACATACATCCACAATTTCAGTGATGGAGAGATCAAATTATTATTGGATCTACATTGATAGAAACTATAAAAGAAACTCTAGTTGGGAGGTTCATGTTAGCCTCCTTACTGGTCTCCCCGCTTCTACTCCCGCCCTGACAGAGTGATCCTATAAGTATGCAGGCCAGATCATGTCAACACCCTGCTCCCTCTCCACTTATAATAAAATCAGATCAGGCCCAGCCCCATCTGTCCACCTCTGGCTCAGCCCCTCATCTGACCTCATGACCAGCCACTCTCTCCCTCACTTGTGCTTCTGTTGCTCTGTTGTCCTCAGAGCTGTTCCTCAAACAGGCTCCTTCAGGGGCTTTGAGTGATATTCCTTCTGACTCATATCCGCATGCTGGTAGAGCATGGTGGCAGTGCCTGTAATCCCAGCAAGTCAAGAGGCTGAGGCAGGAGGATCACAAGTTTGAGTCCAGCTTAGCAATTTACGGAGACTGACTCAAAGAGGGCCAGGGTATGAAGCAGTCCTGTGTTCAATCCTCAGTAGGACCAAAAAAAAAAAAAAAATCCACATGGTTCACCCCTGTTCAGTGAGGACTTCCAGGGCCAACCTGATCATTCATATCGTCTTTCCCCATGGTTTTTTCCCTTGGTATTTATTACCATCAAACATATATTAGGTTTTGTTTTGGTTTTGGTTTTGCTTGTTGTCCTTCTCAGCTCTGAAATGCAGACTCCATGAGGGCAGGTTGTCTGTTTTGATCACTCCTGTATTCCCTGAAGTCCAAATGTTGGTGACTCTCCAAATTCAAGGTCTGGAGAGCTGGAATCAGAAACTAGATCACAAAATACAAAACTGGAAGCCTGTCATAGCAAACTGCTTCGTCTGAGTCTGCAGAGATGCAGTTGATGTTCAAGTACAAGGAGCATTCAATAGTGCCTTGTTTCAATCTGAACCAAGGGGATGGTCAGGAGTGCCACCTACTGGCAAGACTTTTTATAGTACTGGATTGGAGTTGAGTGAAACTCTGAGGTGGAACCTATAAAACAAAATAGATGATAAAAAAATCTATCTCAAGTATTAAGGAGTCATAATTAGATTTCTAACTTAAAATTGCACCTGAGAATCAATCTCTGATAAGTTTTTCCAATCTTCAACACATTTATTCATAAAGTCACATCAAAATCACACATGACAAAAATTTAGGAGTAAGTTTTATTGATAATGAGAATAATCCATTGACTTAAGAATCTAATTTATTACATATTTATATGTCAGCACCTTAATAAAAACCATTTGAAAAGAGTCAGAGCACATGTTATTAACTCAGACACTTGTTAAACAAGTATTTATTGTGCACCTGCAGAGCTGGGAAGTATGCCAATTGCTGGAGGCTTCAAAACATACTCACCACCACCAGTCAGGCCCCACCACCACCATTCTTGTGGAGTTTCTGTTCTGCTTAATGAATGCATAAAATAAATAACTCAAGAAACAAATTAAAAGTAAACTTTTAGATAATAGCAAGAGATTTGAAGGAGACAAAGCAGAATAACTGATTCAACTGATTTTTGAGGGCCAGAGGGCTTTTTATTTAAGGGGTCAGAGAGGGCCTCTTTGAATAGAGAATACGAGAATATAAAACTTACAGCCTTTTTTTTTTTTGAGACAGAGTCTCACTAAATTTTCCAGGCTAACTGGAATTTGTAATCCTCCTGCCTCAGCCTCCGAGTAGCTGAGATTACAGGCCTGCACCACTATGCTCTGCTTTAGTGTTTTAAAATAACAAACACGTGCTGTTTCTTGTTCTGTGGGTGGCTGAGCATTTCTTTTCTGCCATCTTAGCTGAGGCTGGATCATCTCCTCCTCCCTCCCACAGCTCTGAGGCCTGAGCCAAAGCTCCTAGGATCCCTGGGTTTCTTCCACTGTGATGGAAGAGGAAGACCAGCTCCGGATACAGGGAGATAGGTAGGAAGTCACATTGAAAAGTTGGTGTTTTCCATCTTTAAGTGATATATATTTGGGGTAGGGAGTACCGGGGATTGAAGTCAGGCACTCAACCACTAAGCCACATCCCTACTCCCTTTTATTTATTTTATTTAGAGACAGAGTTTCACTGAGTTGCTTAGTGCCTCACTGTTGCTGAGGCTGGCTTTGTACTCACAATCTGCCTCCAGCCACTGAGATTACTGGTGTGCACCACCATGCTGGGCTTTAAGTGATATTTTTGAAAATCAACTGAGCACACTGAGCATGAATTTATTTTGGAGGTTGCTATACTAGTTTTCTGTTACAGCTGAAACAAATTACTACAGATTTAGATGATCAATGTAACTAATCATTAAGGAAATGCAGACTGGACTAGATCCTGGACAAGAAAAAATTTATCTATAAAGGAAAATATCAGAACAATAACTAAATTTACTTGTGACTATGGATTACATAATTGGGGGAGAAGTTCTTACATTAAGAACTCTGCATTAATTTCCTACTTTTGATCATTGTATGTGGTAATGGAAGAGAATGTCCTTGTATGTATATGTGGACACACACATATTGAAGTATTCAGGAGAAATTACCATCATGTTGTAACTCCTTCCAAATGCTTCTGTTTGCGTGTGTGTGTGTGTGTGTGTGTGTGTGTGTGTGTGTGTGACAGAGAGAGAGAGAGAGAGAGAGAGAGAGAGAGAGAGGATGGAGGGGGAGAGAGAGACATAAAAGAGAAAGCAAATGGAGTAAAATGTTAACAATTACTGAATGTAAGGAAAGGGTAGTCAGGAGTTAGTCCTACTATTCTTACAACTTTTCTATAAATCTGAAATAACATCTTAAAAGATACCTCCAAAAAGTTGTTTAAATATGGCTAATTAAATGATTGTTGTAAATCTTCTTCTCATTAAAATCTGTACGGCTAGGATTCTGATTTTTACCGTCCTTCCCTAAAACAAATACACTCCTAAGAAGGATAAAACTCTCTGTTCTTATTTTCTATTCCATGAATTCAACATGTCACAGATTTTGAAATTGCGGCCTTTGTTTCTCTTACTGTGCAATACGAAATAACTATGGAGGGTATAATGTCTAAATATAGTTCCTGTCTGTATTGTGATTAGTTTTAGAAGAGGAACCCCTGGCACAAAGGACCATATTTTGGAAAACTGGCTTCAACTTGAACTACTATAGATTTAAAGCCCTTATGTGCCATATTTTCCCTTTCCCTTCACTGAAAATTCCAAGGATGGTATTAACAAACAATTTTTTAATTTATCTCCCCAACCCCAATCCTATAGAATAAATAGTTTAATTCCAATGAAATACACAATGTACATGGAGAAATGAACAAAAAATAATTTATTAAAAAAACTGAAGTTTTCATAAATACAAGTGGAGCCCAGGATGAGAGTATTGCTTGATTATTTTTTTAATCTCAAATCATGTATTTAGCATAATAATTCATTTAGCATAATAATCTTCCTCCTTAATCCAATTACAGAAAAATAACAAAAACAATAATAATAAATAGCATGTTCTAAGTGTTTTATGTGTACTAATTAACAAATTATTATGTTAGTATGTCATTGATTTGTTATTATAATTCTTATTTATGCACATGCCTATAATCCCAGCCCCTTAGGGAGGTTGAGGCAAGAGGATCAGGAGTTCAAAGACAGCCTCAGCAAAAGCAAGGTGCTAAGCAACTCAGTGAGACCCTGTCTCTAATAAAATACAAAATAGGGCTGGAGATGTGGTTCAGTAGTCAAGTACCCCCTAGTTCAATCCCTGGTGCCCAGAAAAAGAAATCCTTATTTTATAGGAAAGGAAAACACAAAAGGTTTAGTAAGCTGCCCAAGGTTGCAAAATTAGTAAGTCGGAGACTAAGACTGAAACCTCTTGTTTCAAAAGCTGGGCTTTTCAGACCTCTTACATATTATCTTCTCCTTTATCTTCCACAGGGACCCAAAAGTTTGACTAAGGGGCAGATATTTGCAGTGGAATGCATTAACTTCTTTCTTTCCTTCTAGGTGGGGGGCATGAATCCGGAATGCCACTTCCCTGATGTGCTTTGAGTCGGATCCAACAGACCAGTTAGCATCAGGTCAGTCACAGTCAGTGAGCTGCATCTCTCCTCTGTGCCTCCAGATCTTGATCTCCACTGGCATTCTGCCTTTTTCACTTCTCTTGAGGAGGCTCTGATGTCATTTCTCTATTCAGAAGCAAACAAGTAAAGGTCAGGGAAGGATGTGCAGTACCATGGAAAGCACCATGGAAATGCACCAGGAATTAAGACCAGCTCTCTCACTAACCAACCTATTTCTCTGAGCCGCAACTTCTTCCCTTATGAAAAATAAAATGCATTTATTACTTAACTACTTATAAGTGGGTGTTATAGGCATTTCCTCTGAAAACAGAGCACATAGTTCTCATGTCATGCAATTAAAGATTTGAAAGGATAGGACAAGTAAAAATGCTTGAACGCTTTTAAACTACATAAAGATATTAGTTATATTAACAGTCATTACTGCCCAGGTCCAAGGCCAGGAGTAATGTAATAATTATTTGCTTCCTTGGCTAGGAATTTCTTGACTCCTCTGTTTTTTTTTTTTATTTATGCACAACAATTATACATAAATAGTGGGAATTGTTATGTCATATTCATACACGCATATAATCTAATTTGATTAAGCTCACCTCCCGATTTCTCCCCTGTCTCTCCCCTTTCCATCTCCCCCTTGCTCTACTCTACTGATATTATTATTATTATTTTAACTTGTGCATTATAATTATATTTATATGCACTTATATATAATTATAATTTATATCTACACAAGCAGAGTTCTTGAAGTGTATTCACATATAGACATTATAATTGGTAGATTTTTGTCCCCCAATATTTGTTCATGCCCTCATCCCCTCCTTCCCCATCAATCCTTGTCCTCTACTCTATTGGTCCCCCTTCTATTTTCATGAGCTATTCTTTATTAAATATTTTTCCCCTCCTTCTCTCTCTTTCTAGAGAGAAGTGAGAAAAAAATTCGACCCTTGACTTTCTGACTTTGGCTTATTTTATTTACATATTGTTCTACAGTTCCATCCATTTACTAGCCAATGCTATAATTTCATTCTTCTTTATAGCTGAGTAAAACGTCATTGTGTCTATGCACCACATTTTCTTTATCCATTCATCTGTTGATGAAAACCTAGGGTGGTTCTATAACTTGGCTATTGTGAGTTGTGATGTAATAAGCATTAAAGTTGCTATATCCCTATAGTATGCTGATTTTAGATTTTTTGGATAAATACCAAGGAGGAGGAGAGCTGGGCAAAATGGTGCTTCCATTCCTAGTCTCTTAAGAAATATCCACGCCATCTTCCAGAATGGTTGTACTAATTTGCAGTGCCATCAAGAATGTATGAGTGTCCTATTTTCCCCCACTTTTATTATTATTCATGTTCTTGATGATTGCCATTCTAATTAGAGATAAAATCTCAGTATAATTTTGATTTGCATTTCCCTGACTGCTAAAAATGTTGAACATTTTTTCATATATTTATTGGCCATTTGTATTCCTCCTTTTGAGAAATATCTGTTTATATCATTTGTTCATCTATTGCTTGGGTTATTTGGCTTTGGGGTGTTTTTTGAGTCTACATATTTTCTGGATATTAATCCCCCATAGAAAGAGTAACTGGCAAAGATCTTCCATCTGTAGACTCTCTCTTCCTGCTCTTGTTTCCTTTATTGTGCAGAAGTTTCCCAATTTGATGCCAACCCACTTACTAATTCTTGGTTTTATTTCTTGAGCTTTAGTGGCCTTACTAAGGAAGTTGGTGCCTGTGGAAGTATATTGGTGTGTTGACTCCATGTTTTTCTAGCAGTTTCTATGATTCTGATCTAATTCCTAGGACTTTGATCCATTTGGAGTTGACTTTTGTTCAGGATGAGAGATTGGAATCTAGTTTCATTCTTATATACATGGATATCCATTTTTCCTAGCACCATTTGTTAATAAGGCTATCTTTGCTTCAACATAAGTTTTTGGAACTTTTTTCAAGGATCCGCTGACTATATTTATGTGGGCTTGTCTCTGTTCCTTCTATTCCCTTGATCTTTGTGTATATTTTGATACCAATGCCATGCTGTTTTTATTACTATAGTTCTGTGGTATAATTTGAGATCAGGTATTGAGATGCCACCAGCATTGCTCTTTTTGCTCAGAATTGCTTTAGCTATTCTGAGTCTCATTCTTCCATATGAATTTTAGGACTGTTTATTTTTTCTAGTTCTGTGAAGAATATTATTGATATTTTGATGATAATTGCATTGAATCTGTATTTTCTCTTGGTAATATGACCATTTTCACAATATTAATTCTGTCTATCGAAAAACACAGGCAATCTTTCCATTTTCTAAGGTTTTTAATATTTTTCAGTGTTTTGTAATTTTCATTGTAAAAATCTTTCTCCTCTTTGGTTAGATTTATTCCCAATTTTATTTGGGTTGTTGCTGTTGTTGTCCTGTTTTCTTTTTTTTTTTTTTTTTTTTGGCTTTTTTTTTGAGGTTATTGTTTTTTGAGAATTGTTTTTATGATTTCTTTTTTAGCAGATTCATTTTTGGAGCATAAGAAAGCTACTGACTTCTGTACATTGATCTTGTATCCTGCTACCTTGCTGAATTTGTCTATCAGCTTTAGAAGTCTGGTGCTTTTTTTTGCAGGCGGAGGATGTCTTCTAAATATAGGATCAATTATTTCTATCTACTTTCAGATAATTCATATTTTCAAATTTGTATGAGTTCAAAGATTAAAAATTGATCAGGTAAACAAAAAATCATCATCATAAACCAGAAGAATAATATATAGAGAGAGGCTAATAATTTTCTATTTTGCCTCATAGTTGAGTATGAGGCATGAAGAACAGCATGAAGAAACCTAGTGGTTTTCACTGCAATCAAATGATAGCAAATTCGTAGGTGAACCCTACAGTTTCCATCAATTGAAATTTGGAGAACCTACTTGCAAGTCATGCAAAACTTCTGAGATCTCTAAGCCAAGACATGGGATCCAAGAAGTGAAAAGCAACATTTGGGACTCTGGCTTTAATACAAGACCTCCAAGGCCGTATTCCAAAAGCCTGTGGTTTTAGTGCAGGACCTTCTTGACCTTAATAAGGGAAGTTTTCCAAAGCTCTGCTTTGGGGTCCTCTATAACATTTGTATAAGACCACTGTGGCTGGCATTACTCTAACTCACTGAGTCTTATCTATGGACTTACATCTTGGAAAAGGGATAGAGTACTGAGGAAAAGGTACTTTAGTTTGACTAAAGTCCACAACAAGACTATTATTTCAGTACCTAGATTTATGAATACTGGATGAACAAAACAGTTTTCATTTCCTACAGTAGAGGACTTCAGAGAAGTCCACAAACCACAGATTTAAAATGGAAAGGCAGCTATATATGCAGAATTTTCCTAAACTCAGATAAAATAAATTAAATATTATCTGAATAAATGGGGTGATATTCCATGTTTATAGACAGAAAAGCCTAATACTGGTACGATTTCACTTCTCATTTTGAGGTATAGATTCAAGGCAATGCCAATAAAAAATTCTAGCAAGCTATTTTGAAGATATTGAAAAACTGATTATAAATTAATATGGAGGACAAAAGATCAAAACAAGTCACCATAATATTGAAAAAGAAGGAAGTTGAAAGACTTACCTGATTTCAAGACTTACTAAATAAACAGCCTATTATAAAGAAATTAAGACTGTTGTATTGATGAAAGAATGGAAAAATAGATCAGTGGAAAGGAAATAGATGCACACAATGTAGTCAATTTGATTTAAAAGCATAAATAATTCAATGAACAAAGGATTATCTTTATTAAAAAATGGTGTGGGAGCCTGGCACCATCTGTAACCCCGGCAACTTGGGAGGCTGAGGGAGGAGGATCACAAGTTTGAAGCTAGTCTCAGCAACTCAGAAGGTAGTTCTGAAACCATTAATCAAAGAATAATTTTGACTTTCAAATCTTATTATTTAAAGAAATATATTTTTAAGTCCATGACTTCTATGAATAGTTACTCCTCTGGTTGATCTATACAAAGTACATTGAAAACCTTCTGGAGAGGATTCCCCATTCTAGATGCCATTAAGAACATTCACAACAACCAATAAAAAAAATAAAATTAAATTAAAAAAATAAAAAAAAAGAACATTCACGATTCCTGGGAGATGGTCAAAATATCTATATTAATAGTCATTTAGAAGGAGTTGATTCCACCTCTCCATGATTCTTAGAGGGATTTAAGACTTCAGTGAAGGAAGTAATTGCAGACAAGGTGGAAGTAGCAAGTGAACTAAAATTATAAGTGAAGCCTGAACATTGCTGCAACCTCATGACATAACTTGAACAGATGAGGACTTGCTTCTTACAGATGAGTAAAGAAAGCATTTTCTTGAGATGGAATCTATTCCTGTTGAAGATGTTGTGAACAATATGCAAATGACAACAAAATGTTTAGAATATTCCTTCAAATTAGTTGATAAAGCAGTGTGGCAAGGTTTGAGGGGCTCACTACAATTTTGAAAGAAGTTCTACTGTGGGTAAAATGCATACTACAGAGAAATATTTCATGGAAAGAAGAGTCCATTGATGCTGCAAACTTTGTTGCTCTTATTTTATAAAATTGCCACAAATCCTCCCCAACCTTCAGCAACTACCACCCTGATCAGTAAGCAGCCATCAACATCAAAGCAAGCCCCTTCTCCACTAGCAAAAACATAATGACTTGTGAACAACACTCACAATATTTTCAAAGTATACTTGAATTAGCAAACCATTAAACATGCATTTACTTGTAAAGCTAAGACTCAACAAAGACTAAAAAAGAAAACGTATGTGATGGTTCTATGATCTGACAATGTAGACCTGGGAAAACCACTTAAAAATAGGAGGACCAAATGTAGAAAAAATTAAATTTAACTGCTCTCAGAAATTGAATTGGTGGTGGTAGTATTAATATTGTTATTGACATTAATATTTTATCATCCTGGTTTTTTTTAATTTTCCAATCTCAAGAATCTATCTATTGGGGAGGGGGTATGGGGGTAAGAATATGGTGGAATGAGATGGACATTATTACCCTAGGTACATGTATGACTGCACATGTGGTGCAATGCTATACTATGTACAACCAGAGAAATGAAAAGTCATGCTGCAATTGTGTACAATGAATCAAAATGCATTCTGCTGTCACATATACTTAATTAAAATTAATTAATTAATTAATTTTTTAAAGTGAAAGTTTTAGAACCTACTAGTATGTAGTATTTATAGTATATAAAATTTATGTAAATTCACCCTAGACATGTTGTAAGTTAAACTATTAAAATAGTGAAGACAAATTAAAAAAAGAATCTATCTGTTCTCAGACATTAAAAAATATATCTTTCACATGCAAGGCAATGACATTAATATGATAATGACTAACCTTGTGTAATATTTCTTGGAGTAGAGAACAAAGAAGTGATAGAAGAATCCTTTGAAGGACCTACTTAAAATCTACAGGACTTTTGTTGTCTGAAAATTTTCACCTCGTTGCTTATTTTAAAAGAACAATTTTTGCTTTTTGGTTTTCAATGGGCTCCAAGGACACCACAGTTATTACATGGTTTAATTTGAAGACATCAGCAACTTCAAGGTCCAATGCAGTCAGGTATCTACTGCTCTTGGCCGTGGATACTTGTTACTTCTGCAGCCTTTCAACCATATGTCCAAATACAAGATCTAAAATCATCTATTCCCAACAAGGAAATGTCAAACCTTAGAAAAACCATTGTTTCTTACAGTTGACTATAACCACCTTTGGCAGAAGAACTTTCCTCTGATCTGCTTCAATATTTAAATCTAAGCTTAGCTAGCATGTCCAAGCTTGAAGAATAAAGGATATTTCTGTTCTCAATTCTACAGCACTATCAGCTACCTTGTGTACCATTTTATGCAAAAAGTTCCACATTAATAAATTTGGAATCTGAGATAAGAAGCTTAAAATTTTATATTCATGCCCTTCTCTTTATTAATGCTTTCCTAAATCATTAGGAAATGAGTAAATCATAAGAAAATGAGTCTTTTCAGTAAACCCTGTCAAGGTTTAGATTCCCTTCCAGAATTTTCTAATAGTCACTATCCTCCTCCTAGGAGTATTAAAATTTTTGATAAGCAATCATTTCTGGTTGTCTTTCACCATTCACTGATTTTCACAAAAGCTGCGATGATCTTCAAGTTTCCACACTCATTTCTGTTTACCAATTGTATATTAATTCTAAACAATTTCCCAAAATATTTATGATCGTTGTCTGCAAAACAAATGCCTTCATCTCTGGACTGGTGGTTTTAGGTATCTAGATACTACACTGTCTTTTAAAGGTTAGGACTGAAAACTCACACTCGCCATTTTAACCTAGAAGCCAATGCACTAGGCCTGCTGCTCAGCATCAGAAGGGCAAGGAGAGTATTGAAGACCCAGATTCTCAAAAATGCAACTTATCTCAATCAATCACCCTCACTTTTTCCACAGGACCACTTCCACTCCTGGTAAGAACTGATTTTCCATGCTTGGAAGACAGAAACATTCTCACCTCTTTAGCTGTCTTGTCCTGTGTGCACATTGAGCTGTTTCCTGTCACCTTGTTTCCCTTGTTAATCTAAATGCTTTCTACCTTTAGGAATTTTTCATAAATTTCTAACCCACAGTTAACACCCTCTCTTATTTTTCATAGCATTCTTTTAAAAGTGCTTTGCATCATTTCAGGGAATTGGGGTCAAAAGGCAATGTAAAAAGCTCAATTTCTTTTTCTTGATCAAATCTCAGGCACAATGGTTTTTAATGGCTATAGTCAATATCCTTTGTTTAAGGAATGCTAAGTTCAAATTTATTTTCCAACATAACTGGCTCAGTTCACACTTTCAAATATGATTAAGCTAACTGAAGCATTGATTTTGCCTAAACTATTACTTGAATAATTAATTTTTAAACCTAACACAGAACTTCATACATAGTAGAATAAAAAAGTTAACTTCCTATCTTTTGCCATAAGAAAATTAATTTCAGGTTGTAGAAAATATTCATCTTAACAAAAATAGAATAACAGGGCTGGGGATGTGGCTCAAGCCACATCAATAGAATAACAGAAGAAACTGAGGGCTTTCCAAATTCTGATTTTGGTATCTACTAAATCTAATGAATGATCAGCTTTATGTCTCAAATTGATAGATGTATTTACTGTTCTCGAAACAAACATATACTTAATTTAATTTGGCAAGTCTTGATGAAATTTTCTGAATTCAAGTGTTTATAATTTTTTTACTGAGACACCAAGTCATTTATATAATGAACACTTCTAAAATATTATACAACTTACAGCCCTATATTTATTTAAATATTTATGCTTTATGCTTTCATCTGTCACCTAGAGTATATCAGAAACTGTATATGTTCCTAAAGATACAGAGATTAAAATGAAAGCACACACACAAAGTGTGTGATATTCTATTACAAATATTTATATCTGGGTTATTAATTAGTTATCAAGAAATTATGCATGTTCTTTATAAATATGAATCGCCATAAATGTGTGTATTTCTTCCTCTTCGAAATGTAATATTAAATAAAATGTATTATCAGGGTTAAATATTCAGATTTTAATAACTACATTAAACTATGTGATAAAATATTTTGGTTCTTAGGAAATACTGAAGTATTATGAAGTAAGGTTTGCCAGGCATGGGACTTGGGAGGCTGAAGCAGGAGGATCATAAATTCAGAGCCAGCCTCAACAACTTATTGAGGCCCTCAATAATAACAACATGATGAGACCCTGACTCAAGTAAAAACTAAAATAAAAAGGGCTGCCAATGCTTCTCAATGGCTATGTATCCCCGATTCATTCTCCAGTACCAAAAACAACATGAAGTAAGGGCTCAAAATATATGCCACTTATACTCAACTTGATTAGAAAAATTATATATATATACATATAAACACATGTGTATTTGTATAAATACAAAGAAATTTTAAAAGAACATGTAATAGATTATTTAAAATTTGTTAATCTGAGTGAAGCATAAAAATGAGAGTTCCCAGTACTATTCTTGCAACATTTCTGTAAGTTTGAAATTATTTCAAAATGTTAAATTTTAATTTTTTTAAGTTTTAAATTCCTATTGGCTAAACCATTTTCTATTCTAATTAAATAAAATCCCTCTGGGGATGTGATATAGCCACAAGTTTTGTGTTTTTTTATTTTTTTTTGTTTGTTTGTTTTTGTTTTTTTACTTCTAAGTTTATTCTAATGTGTCGCTTGGTTCAAAAACAGAGTACTAAGATTACCGATAAGTGTCAAGAATAGCCAACTCACCCCCATTATATTCTACTCTGCTTTACGGATGTACTCCTAAATACTATTGGACTATGACAGAACAATGGCTTCCCAAAGGGGCATAAAATGAGTTTCTGCCCATTCTTCCCTGGGTTGGCACCCAATCCTACAGCTTTTAGAAAGTTCAAGTTTATGGAATTTGACAGAAATGCACCCACTTGTTTCATGAAATATGTGCTACTCTTTTACTTGCTTCTGGAAGAAATATCTTAATGGTCACGTTTTGCAATTAGCACTTTTTTTCCCACCAAAATCATTTTTGGTTCCAAATGAAAGAAACCCGACTTACATTTAAAAAAGGAAATTTTTGATGAAAATAGTTGGATGACTAGATCCAGCAGTACAAGCATTCAAATATCTTATCAAATGTTTTTATCAGGGCTAGGTTGTAGCTCTGTGATGGAGCCCTTGTCTAGCATGTGTGAGGCACTGGGTTCGATCCTTGTCACCACATAGAAATGAATAAGTAAAATAAAGGTTTTGGGTCCATCTACAACTAAAAACATATTTAAAAAGAAAAGAAATCCTAGCTGGGCACAGTGGTTGCATGCATGTAATCCCAGCGCCTGGGGAGGCTGAGGCAGGAGGATCACAAGTTCAAAGCAAGCCTCAGCAATTTAGAGGTCCTAAGCAACTCAGTGAAAACTCTGTCTTTAAATAAAATTTAAAAATAGGCCTGGAGGTGTGGTTCAGTGATGGAGTGCCCCTGAGTTCAATCTCTAGAACCAAAAAAGAAAAAGAAAGAAAGAAAGAAATCTTGGTGAGCTGGACAAACAACCACATCTCTCCTGTGGTTTTAATATAAATCATCATCTACCCCTTCTTCCTTTCCCTTTTGTTATTTTGTTCAAAAAAAAATTTGGAGCAGTCAGGGGTTCTAAAATATTGTCCTTATGTTCTGATCTTTCCTGTAACTTCCTTGTCGCAAAAATTTCTGGCTTTAAAATCACATCTACAAGTTTTCCATAACCCAAGATGTTATAGATCTAACTCTGGGAATATAAATATATGTATTCAAAGTTTTAATGGTTCTCCTACTTGTATATTACACACTTTGAATTTTCAGTTTTTCTTTACAACGTTTTTCTACACATGATAAATAGTCTCCTGTTGGAATAAACTGGGAGACCCTATAACTCTTCACTTAGTAGAAGAAATTAAAAATTGTCTTGTCAGTCTATCACAGATAACAACAAAATGTCCTCTTATGCAGTGACTCTAATAATAGTAATAGCTGTGCTCTTAACAGGAATTGTTTCTTGGAGTCTCTACAACCCAGCAAATCCTTCTTGGCACCCAGCTAAAGCTTGAAGGTATCAGTTCACAGACCACAAGAATCTATAGCAGAACTAACCTCTGTAAAGAAAGATGTGTTCTCCCAGACGACTATGTGAAAAACATATAAGGAAGAAAAGTGTGGGTAAAGCCCATGATATTGAGAAAGATAGGAATTGTTCCTGCAAGACACATTTTTCTCAAAGAGCAGACTTTCAGTTAACATTAAAGTTATAGTTTCTGTACCTCCCATGTTTACTTCTGTCCTTTCTAAAGGAAGTTTTTCAGATTGAAGAACTGTGTTTCTCCCTAATAATTCATTCACTTGATTTTTAATATAACAGAGACACAGAATAGAGGGAAGAAGCAATAAATATACTGAATTCTGCCTCTGTACTTTTGTATTAAATCCCAGTAAAGCCCCCACTCCCTCCACGCTCCAACTTTTTTTGCATCCATCTTGCTAAAAAGCTGCCTATTTGCTTTCTTGCTTGCCAACACACAGAGCAGACAGGAAAGTGACTTTCTCTTTTCCACCATCTTGAGAGCCTCAATATTTTTGTGAGGTCCTTATTTTCACTGTGCTTTTCCCTAAGAGCTTCAAGAGTATCTGTACCTCTCATTCTTTCCTGTAATCCCTCAAAACGTGAATCTTCCTCAGATTAGCTCTCTCCTCATGAAGTATACCAGGTACTTCAAGCTTCAAAATCCTCTGGCCATTTTCTCACCTCAAGTCTTGGTTTCCTTACTCTTTATCTCATCCACCTCCGATCATCCAGGTGTTTGAACTTGTTGCTTACACTTCACTTGCATCTCCCCTGATATTTCTGATGCAATAATTAGCTCTAAACCTGGTGCGGTGGTGCATACCTGTAATCCCAGAGATTCCAGAGGCTGAGGCAGGAGGATCCAGAATTCAAAGCCAACTTCAACTTACCAAGGCCCTAAGAAACTCAGTGAGACCCTGTCTCTAAATAAAATACAAAAAAAGGGGCTGGAGATGTGTCTCTGTTTTTAAGTGCCCCTGAGTTCAATCTCCAGTACCTAATAATAATAATAATAATAATAATGATAATGATAATAATAATAATAATTAGCTCTACATTTTTAGCTGTAATGTCAACTCCCCTAATTGACCATAATCCTAGTTTTCCTTCTATGGAAATGTTCCAAGTTGCAAAAATTACAAAGAAAAATTAAAAAGTTAATCTTTGGCCAAGATCTGGACCTAAACTATATACATATATATAGTTTAGGTCCAGATCTTGGCCAAAGATAGATAGACAGATAGATTGATTGATTTTTTTTTTTTTTTTTTTTTTTTTTTTACTTCTTGGAGAGCAACAGTTTCCTGCCACAGATAAAATTTCCTGGGATTGAAGGCAGAAAAGAATGCCTAAAAGGAGAGAAATGGAGATAGATACTTCATTGGCCTCTGAAAAGGGCCACCTCTAACCTGTAGCTAGCCCCAAAACCTTTGTTAGTTTTGAAGCATTCAGGAAAGAGTCTCAGACCCTCAAATAAGCCTGAGAGAGGAAACAAAAACATACCTGTGTCTTCTGGTGACATCAGAGGAGGTATCAAACCCAGTAGAAATAACTTCTTTCCAGCAAAAAGCCACACAGTAGATGTGAGAACACAGGATATGTTTAAAGCCTTGGTTATGGTGATAGTGTCACAGACACATGCCAAAACTCTTCAAGATGCATGCATTATTTTGTGCAATTTTTGTGTGTCATTTATACTTCAATGAAAGAAAAATGGAGAAAAGCGGGGGAGAGAAGAGAAGGAGTGATAAGGGAAAGAAGAAACAAAGGAATGAAGAAAGAAGCTGAATAAAGATGCTTAGATAAATGGTCCCTATCTATCCAACAGGGAAAACTCTTTACCCAGGTAACAAAAATAGGCACAAATATGGCCTAGAATATGGCCAAACCAGGAAGATTGATAGTCCTTTTGACAGAGGGACACAGTAGTGGGTATCAGAATGGACTAAAAAGCAGATCCAGGTAGAATCTCTTACATCAGTAAGTTAATGAAATGGGAAGAGAACTTCTGTACATTTAAAAATGTAGCAATCAAAGATTCCAGTTTTGTGAAGCCTAAAGTTGACAGAATTTTCTTCACCCTCTTTAAGAAACATAATACAAAATTATGAATACAGATTTGCTCAGTTCCTCCTAGGGACTTAGGTCCTGTGTAAATGAAAGACCTCAAATAATAGTAAGCTTTGTTACCTTTGCAGAAAATTCAAATCTGACAAAGTAAAATACTCAAACCTTTTTTGGATCCTAATTAAAATGAGACTGCATTTTTAAATTTAAATTTTCCTACAAAAATTTAAAGGTATTTTTAAGACAATCAGGAACACTTATGTATAGACTAAATTTAACTAGAAAACAGAGAAATTTAGTGAAATTTAAAGATAATTTTTAAGGTAAATTCAAACTTTTTCTGTATCTTCTAACAAACTTGAGCTGTGCCCATATCTATTTACTAAAATGAATAAAGGATTTTTCTATAATATTTTTAGTACCTCTAAGGAAAGTTCTCTGGTAGGCTTGAAAATATAGACATTTGTTATAGTAAATTGCATTTGTTAGACTACTAAAATAAGAAACAGTGTTAGTTCACTTAAAATTATTTCCAGTGTTGCAAAAATAAACTGTACTTAACCATCAACCTGGTGTACAATAACTTTCTGATTATGAATTCATGATCATGTTATATTTAATCCAGTCAGTATAAAAGAACTGTGCAGGTTGTACTGTTAAACTTAGGAAGGCAAATAGAAATAGTCTGCCTTGTAAAATAACTTGAACAAATTCTTTTCAGCAAGAAATAGCAAAAGGGCCATTTATTTTTAGAAGATCTTTTAAGCTATGATAAGGAATTTGTCCTTTTAACCTAAGGACATTGGAATGCCAACAGAGTATTAAGCCAGGAAGAAAGAGGATTAACAGTGCACATTAGAAAGATCACTCATGAGTTTTTTTCTTTTTTTATTAACATAAAATAATTGTACATATTATGTGGTCCAGTTTGACAATTCAACACAGGTGTATAATGTGTAATGATCAAATCTAGGTAGTTAGGATTTCTCTGTCCATAAAAAGAAATTCTTTCTTTTTATTGGTAACCTACAGATTCCTCCCTACTAGTTTTTAATAAAGTGTTTAATTAATTGTTGTACACTATATTCACCCTACTATACTATAGAACATTTGAACCTATTCCTCCTATATAATAGCATTTTAATATATGATATTCAATCCTTCTTTATACTTTTTCCCTATTAACTTTCCTAACCTCTAGTGACTACTATTCTGCTCTCTATGAAATCAACTTTTTTACTATCCACACATGAGCGAGAATATGTGTTTGTCTTTCTTTGTTTGATTTAATTTGCTTAACATAATGTCCTCCAGTTCCATCCGTGTTGCCACAGATGACAGGACTTCATTCTTTTTTTGTAGCTGAATATTCGTGTGTGTGTGTACATGATATTTTCTTTGTTCATTTATCTACCAATAGATATTTTGGTTGATTCCATATCTTGGCTATTGTAAATAATGCTGCAATAAATGTGTATGTGCAGGTAATTCTTCCATATACTGATTGCATTTCCTTTGGTATATAGTTGAGCTAGCGCTCTTTTTTTTTTCTTTTTTTTTTAGTTATAGGTGGACATGATATATTTTATTTTATTTTTATGTGGTGCTCAGAATCAAACCCAGTGCCTCATGTGTGGTTGACAAACTCTCTACCTCTGAGCCACAACCCCAGCCCGCCTTTTGTATGTAGAACAAAATAGCTGGATCACAGGATAGTTCTATTTTTAGTTTGAGGGGGAATGTTCATACTGTTTTCTATAGTGGTTCTACTAATTTATAATTCTACCAGAAGTGTATAAGAATTACCCTTTTTCACATCCTAACAAGCATTTGTTATTTTTTATTCTTTTGATGATAGCAATCCTAATGGAGTTGGCATTAATTCATTGTGGTTTTGATTTGTATTTTCCTGATGACTAATGATGTTGATAATTGTTCCATACATTTCCATACATTTGTCCTCCTTCTTTTAAGACGCATCTATTCAGAGCATTTTCCCACTTTTAATTGGGTTATTTGGAGGTGGTTTGTTGTTGAGTTTTTTTAGTTCCTTGTGTATTCTGAATATTAATCCCTTCTTGGAGAGATAGTTTGCAAGTGTATTCTCTCAATGTAGACATTGAGAGAATATACTGTGACATATCATACTTACATGGAGTATAACTTCCCATTTTTGTGTTTGTACATGATGTAGAGTTACACTGGTCAGTGTAGTGTAACTCAGTTTTTCTTTTCCTGTGCAGAAGCTCGTTAGTTTGATATAATCACAGATGTCTATTTTTTTGGTTTGTTGCTTCTGCTTTCAGGGTCTTATAAAAAAAAAATCATTGCCTAACCCAGTGTTTTCAACTATCTCTTGTATGTCCCTTTCTATAAGCTTCATGGTAGTTTTAGAATTAGGAGCTTGACCAAGTCTTAATTGATTTCTGTATGCAAGGTATCCTCATTCTTATGCATGTTGATATACAGCTTTTTCAGCACAATTTATTGAAGAGACTTTCCTTTCTACAATGTGTGTTTTTGGCACCTATGTCAAAAATCAGTTGACTATATCAATGCATGGATTTATTTCTGGGTTCTCTCTATTCAGTTCCATTGGCATATTTATCAGTTTTTATGCTAATACCATGCTGATTAGTTACTACAGCTTTGGTAGTATGTTTTGAAATCCTGCTTCATTCTTATTGTTCATAATTTCTTGTTGTTGCTATATGGGGTCTTTATGATTCTATGTGAATTCTAGGAATGGTGTTTTCTATTTTTGTGAAGAATGATATTTATATTTGGATGGAGATTGCATTGAATCTATAGATCACTTTGAGTAATATGGAAATTTTAGCAAATTTATCTCCCAATCCATGAACACGGGATGTCTTTCATGGTGTGTGTGTGTGTGGGTATGTGGGTGTGTGTGTGTGTGTTTCCTCTCCAAATTCTTTCATCACTGAAATTTTCATTATAGATATTACCACTATCTTGATTGAATATATCCCTAAGTATTTTTTGTAGCTATTGCAGGAGGGATTGCTTTATTGGTTTGTTTCTGCACAAGTTCGTTGTTGATGTATTAGGATATTACTGATTTTTCCTATGTTGATTTTGTAGTCTGAAAATTTACTGAATTTATTAATTCTACCAGCTTTTTGGTGGAGTCTTTAGGGTTTTCTTTATATATATATATATATATATATATATATATATATATATATATATATATATATTTTTTTTTTTTTATTGGTTGTTCAAAACATTACAAAGCTCATGATATATCATCTTTCATACATTTGACTCAATTGGGTTATGAACTCCCATTTTTACCCCAAAATGTCAGGAATAAAATGACTTCCTCTTATTTATATGCTTTTTATATTTATTTCTCTTATTTTATTGCTCTGGCTAACATTTTAATACTACATTAATGAGAGCAGTGAAAGTGAAGGGTTGTGGATTTAGCTCAGCTGTAGGGCACTTGCCCAGCATTCATGAGGCCCTGGGTTCAATTCCCAGTACCAAAAAGAAAAGTGGGGGGAATGCAGAAAGTAAACATCCTTGTCTTATTAGTGATCTTAGAAGAAATTATTGTAGATTTTTTCCCCCATTCACTATAATGTTGCCTATGGATTTGTCAAATATGGCTTTTTATTGTGTTAAGGTGTATTTCATCTCTACCTAACTTGGAGGGTTTTTTGTTTGTTTGTTTTTGTTTGTTTAATGATAAAAGGATGTTGAATTTTATCAAATGCTTTTTCTGCATTTATCAAGATGATCATATGATTTTATGCTTTATTCTGTTAATATGAAATACTATGCTTATTTATTGGTGCATATTGAACTGTCCTTGCCTCCTGAGATAAATTATTTGATCATAGTGTATAATCTTTGTTTATATTCTGTTGGATTCAGTTTGCTAGTATCTTGTTGAGAATTTTGCATCCATGTTCATCACAGTCTGTAGTTGTTTGTTATATATCCTTCTCTAGTTTTTGTATCAGGATAGTGCTGGCCCTGTATAATGAGTTTGGAAGAATCCTCTCTTCTTTAATTTTTTGAAATGTTCTGAGAAAAATTGATATGAGCTCTTTCTTAAAAGTTTGGTAAACAAAATGTCTTGGGGCATTTGTTTCTAAAACCAATCTTCCCCAATTAGGGCCAGATCCAGATAATTTTTGTGTGTCTGAGCAGGACAAGCATCAACCTTCTTGTGTTCAAGTTCCATGTCTTAACCCATTATAGATTTGGACAGAAGTGACTTAAACTTAGCTAAACATTATACACATGGAGACATATACATCATTATTGATAGAGTTTAGGGTGTAATAATCATGAAAGTTATTCATCATCTTCATTTTAAACTATAGGGTCACTGCTGACACACATACACACAGCATACACAAAGCTCAGTAGAAAGACAGTCTTATCAAACACACTAAAATTCAAATAATGAGGGAATTTCAATTCTAATATCTGTGCTGAATGTTTGATTGGTTTCCTTCAACGCTTGCCTGAGTAACATGCTATATCTTTTAGAAAGGAGACACTCATAATCTCCTCCCCACCCATCCTGTTGGGCTGAGATCCCAAAGAGAAGTGAGGGATGCAAGGCATCCAACGGAGTGTGTCAGGATGGAGCTCAAAGGCACCATTGTTTCCCTTCTTATAAAGAGAGCTGACCAACTTTCCCCAGCACAGACTTGGGAGCGACTCCAGAGCTCCTCCAAGATGCTGGTGGTCCTGCTCGCAGCAGCCTTGCTGGCCCTGAGCTCAGCTCAGAGCTCAAATGAAGGTATAAGTAAGGGGGAAGGATGTGATTGAACTCTCCTTGGACTTGGGAAACCACATTGCAGAGAGGGAGGGAAGGAGGGAGTACAGGAGATGAAAGGGAAGAGTGGACTCTAGAGTTCATAACAAGAGCAAGACCAATTATGTCCTCATTCCACATCAAGGCCTTATTATTTAATGTACAGTGGGAATGCCATAAAAAATGTATGACCAGAGGAATGTTCAGGTAAGTTTTGCATTTGTAGAAACAGCTCCCTGTGCTGCAAAGGACGCATGGAAAGATGGAAGACTGGTAGAGGGAAGCCCAGTTGTGAAGACATTTTTGTAATTGAACTAGACAGTGTGCACTAGTAGCCTTACATGACAGAGGAAGATTAGCATGCATAGGAGCTGCTTCAGAGACTGAGAACCAGATAATATAGCTGACTCATTCTACCTGGAGAGAGAGAAATATTAGGGCCTAATTTATGCATTTTACTCCAACCCACATTCATTATTTCAATATACTATAAAGTAGTATATGTGACCTTGTACCTAAATGTTTACTGTTGGATTTCTCTCTTTAAAAAGTTTGTGAGCTCGAGCTCTTTCTCATTTTCTCCCCATCCTCCACTCACCCCAACACACACTCACACCTGAAGTAAGAGTTCAGCCACCACACTCTTCCTCCACCATGTCCTGTCTAACCTCAGTACCCAAGTAATAAAACCAGCTGACTATGGATGAAAAGCTCTGAAACAAGGACTCAAAGCAAATCTATCTTCCTTTAAATTGTTTTATGCAGGTACTTATCATAGTGATTGAAAAACAGAAAGGATGTGAATAGAAGCAAAGGATTTAATGAAGAAAAAGGGTAAAAGTATATTAAAACGTAACATTGAAATGCCCAGAATGCTTAAGAACAATTAGCAGTAAGTTTTAAGGGAATCTAAGGAAGACAAAAAAGCTTTTTATTTATTTATCTATCTTTTTTTTTTTTTATTTAGAGCAGGAGGCTGAAATTCAGCACAGCAAGAATGAAGCAGTCCCTCATGTCTTCCTCCTTTTCCAACAGCAGCACAGGGAGAGGTTAACAGTTCACTTAGGGGCTATACAGCTTGTGGTTGCAAGTCACCTTTCCCCACGTGACTCTTGTGAGCTCTGAGAGATTGGTGATTAACTTTTCACTTGTCTTGTGCTTCATTTCCTAGTCGTCAGCTATGAAGACTTTTCCTCCTTAGTATCAGGTAAGGCCCAATTCATCCTTAATGAACTTCCTGTTTCTCCATTTTCTTAGGAATGTTTTAGTTCTGTGATGTCTTATTATCAGCATTTTTATTTCAGCATTTAACAAATGCTGGTTCTCCTACAGATGTAGATAAACTGTCCCCAACCTTGATTCTCAGAACCATGAGCAGGGACATGGACTTGAGTAACAGGGTGCTTGGATGGCTACAGAAGTAGTTTCCCGATGTTCTCCCACATTGAAATGACTGCTGAGAGCTGATGCACCAATGAGGAGTGGTCCAATTCTGACTCCTCCATGCTACTGAGAGTGGTTCAAGGGATTCCTTCTTCCCCGGTATTTCTCTCTAGAATCATATGGTTTCATGGTAAAATGCACAGAAATAAGCGTATGTGGACCTTTTCTCTATGTTTCTCCACTCAGTTGTGTCCCTGTCACTGATTTAAAAAAAAAAAAAAGTGTCACAGGAAATCAGTGAATCCTGTGTGGACCTTTTTGTCTTTCTCCCCTTTCCCTTAGTATCTCTCTGCCTGGGTCTAGGGCCCTGAAGAGCTACCTCTAGTTTTATTTAACACAGGGCTCTGGAGCCCAGACCTGAATTCATAAGCAGTAAGTTATTACACTGTCCTGAACTATAACTGGCAACATAACTAACAATAGTCCTTTCCTTTGTTCCCTTTCTGCCTTGGGAGATTTCTTCTGTGAAATCTAAGGTATCCAAAACCTTGGGTTTTTTTGCCAAATTTAAGGCCACATACTCTTAATATCAGTATGGATTAAGAGTAGCCAAGCACAGGGAAGCATAAGGCATGAGGGATGTTGGCAGTTGAAAGACAGGTTCTGGGAGAAAGGAACTGTGTGATGAGGTCAGAGAGGTAAAGAGAAAGAAGAGTCTTGCACCATATGCTCTTCCGTTCTTGTGCTGCACCCACACAGAAGTTGAGGATTCAAGCCAGAGCTCTCTTCAAGAGTCTCCGACACCACCTCCTGGAGGATACCCACCCAGACCCCCTGCTGATGATGGGAATGAAGATGAAGATGGTGGTTTACAGCTGGGACCACCACCACAAGAAGGCAATCAACAGCATCCTCGCCCTGCTTATCCTGGACACAAACAGAGACCACCTCAACATGGAGGACATCAGCTGCGACATCCTCCTCCTCATCATCCTGGACATCAACAGAGACCACCTCAACATGTAGGACATCAGCTGCGACATCCTCCTCCTCATCATCCTGGACATCAACAGGGAACACTTCAACATGGAGGACATCAGCAGCGACACCACCTTCCTTTTCCTGGACCCCAACGAGGACCAATACCACAAGGAGGCCAGCAGTGGCATTCTCACCCTCCTCGTCCTGGTAACCAACAGGGACGACCACGCTCTTCCCAAGGGAGCAGACCACAAGGACCTCCCCAAGGCCAACAACCCCAGTAAACAAAATGTCAACGACAGGTATGATTCAAATGTACTCTCCACAAAAGACCCTAACTCCTACACTTATCAAACTATAGTGTACAAATGAATTAACTGGAAACATGCTGAAACTACATAGTCCTAGACCCCATTTCAAAGATTTAGATTCAGATATTCTGGGTGAGTATAGGAAGACCTTGATGTTTTAATCCACTCTCCAAGGTAATTATGATTTTGAGGAACACTGTCTCCAAATTCTTTTTCATAATGATTTTCTCTCTTAAATTATGCTGCATTGCAGAAGTAGAGCAATGTTCTCCCTTTGTTCCTCTACCCTCTTGCTCAGACTCAATGACTTCTCATCTCATGTTTCTACCTAATCACTCGTTGCTCAGTTCTGTCTCACAGCACGACTTTCAGAACAAGTATCTTTCCTAAACGATTCCTTATACTTATCTTTAAATTACTGTATGCTCAGTTGAACTCAGTAGTACACACCTGTAATCCTCCTGTCTCAGCCTCCTGTCTCAGCAACTTAGCAATACCTTGTCTCAATATAAAAATTTAAAAGGAATAGGAATGTAGCTTAGTGGAAGAGAACACCCCTAGGTTCAGTCATTAATACCAATAATAATAATAATAATAACAACAACCTAAGAAAAATATTTTTTCCTTCTTCTCAAAATAAACAATTTAAAGCACATTATCTGTTAGGTGCATAGCCAGAATACACAAGAAGAAATTAGGAAGGAAAAGGTGGAAAGAGAAGGGGAAAGGACTCAGGCTCTCACTACAGCACCTCAGCAGCACCAGAGAAGTATAGAAACTGCCTGCATATCATGTCTCCTGTAACCTTCCCTATTTGTTTCAGAAAGTAAGAGAGATGATGATATCCTTCAGAAAATCATGCCACTGGAACAACAGGAAAACTGTATCTTCAGTACACCAATAAAATAAGCAGTATACCATTTCTGATTGCTGTCTCTTTCTGTCGGAAGGTCTGGAATTTGAGAACCATGGATACAGTATGAAAACATCCAGGACCCCTTCTCATGGCTGCTTCCAGAAGCCTTCCCCACTCCTTTATCCACAAACCAGCTACTGGTGAAAGACATCCAGTGTTCTCTCCCACTCTCCCTTCCCTTGATTCTGTAGCACAAATGCAAACTGTTTCCTTATTTTCAGATCTCTTACTGATATCAAGTAATTTTAGGGAAACAACAAAATAAAACAAATGTGAGAAAGTTGCAGAAACTGAGACGTTCTTAACATTTACCAAATCATTGATCTTGATTTCTAGAGAAATGAATGTAGTTCTAGTCCTCATTTACCTTGAACACAAAATACTCTGTTTTTCCTTTTTTATTTTTGCTCAAACATCATCCTCCCTACATGTACCTACCATTTTTTTATGAAAGCCTAAATGGATTTCATAAAAGAGGCATCTGGGTGGATTTTAAGAGGCAAAGAATATGGAATCAATTCTTCTTGCTTGAGTTTAAGCCCTAAGTCTTTTTTTTTTTTTCTTGCTAGCTCTGAACTTAAAGCAAAACTACATAAAACTCTGAGTCTAGTTTCTTCACCTATAAAATGAGAATAATATTGATAATGATAGTGGCTGCCTTAAAGGATGATGGTTAAAGAGAAAACACATTTTCAAAACATAGCAGAGATTGCCTTCACAATTTCCTTATAATTATTTTAGGAAAGAATAGTATAGGAGTACAGGAGTTCTAAAATCAACATACTATAACAATATACTCACTTCAATGTTTATAGCAGCATAATTCACAATAACTATCTTCTACAATCAACTCAGATGCCCATCAATCGATGAATGGATTAAGAAATTGTGGTATAGCCAGGTGTGGTGGCATTTGCCTATAATCCCAGCAACATGGAAGTCTAGGTTGGAGTATCACATGTTCGAGGCCAGCCTCAGCAATTTAATGAGGCCCTAAGTAACTTAGCCATACCCTTTCTCAAAAATAAAAAAGTAAAACAGGACTGGGGATGTGGCTCAGCACCTTTGAGTTCTATCCCTGTACCAAAATAAAAAAGGAAAGAAAGAAATGAATGAATGGTGGTAAATTGTGGTGAGCCGTTTCTTCAGACCGGTTGCCATTACAAGATGGCGCCGGCCTCGTTGTGGTCTGTGACAAACAACTCCTTCTTTGGGAGAGTTGGCACTTGGTTCTTTGACACCCTATGAGAAAGCTCCACGTGGCAGCTTCACATTGGGTGTTCGGATACTTTATTAAGGCTGGGAGGGGCTTCCGGGGGAGGAAGAACTCTGCAGAGCCTGAATAAACAGCTGTAAGAAGATTCCCGGTGTTGCGTCTTCCTTGCGGGCAAGGGGGTCGCGACAAGTGGTGCCGAAACCCGGGAAAATCAAAACTTGCAAGTCGTCAGAGGTGGTGCACTGAACAGTCCCGGTAAGTGGGACCCCACAGTCCCGGTGAGTGGGACCCGATAGTCCCGGTGGGCGGGACCTGATAGTCCCGGTTAGTGGGACCCGCGACCAAAGCGGAATCAGCTCCTCTACTAAGAAAGAGAGAGCCTCATATTTTATTGCAGCTGCACTGTGTACTTTCACTTTTGTTTTCTGTGTTTCTTTTGTTGCTGTGTCCTGTTTTATTTGGCTACTGTCTGAAAAGATCAGCACTCCAGGCGCTAGACACTCCCTTACTAGTTTTTCACACAAATATGTAACAAGGCCTCTGGCCTTGAGCTGGGCTTCACAGTGCTGAGTACATTTCTAAGATAAGGGAGTTACTAACTGGGCTCCATGGTAACAGCTGGCAGGAGGAGGAACTGGAAAGGGAGATAGAGGAACTGGAGGGTCGAATGAAGAAGTCAAGATTTAAAGCATCTACGGCCCCGATCCCTGTTGCGCTCCCTCCTTATAACCCCGATTGGAACGAGGACAACCCCAGAAGGCAGGGGGGGTGTTCAGTGGCAGCCTAAGATATCCCAAACTTTTCCAGTAATTGAAAACCTGGATGCCGATGGACAGCCGGCCAGAGTGTATGTTTCTTTAGCCTTTAAGGACATTAAACAACTAAAGGAGGCAATTACTAATTACAGACCCCATGCCCCCTTTACATTGACTCTCTTCGAGTTTTTCTCTGCCAATCTGCTAGGAGCCACAAGCATATATACGATGTATGGCACCTTTGGTTGTAAAGTGACGCCAGCTAGCCACTGAGATGATTATGTTAAAATTTACATTCATATGCAAACTGGACTCCCGCTGTTCACCTTGGCCTGCTACCGGACTCAAGTTACGGGACTTTACGGGACTGCTGGAGAGTTCCCATTGGTTGGGGAAGGATAGTAGGAGGGAATTCCGGAGGAGGTGGGAGGAGACGGGGGGGTTCCGGTCGGCGCGCGGTTCCGGTCGGACACCCTCGTGGGAGGACCGGTTTTTGACTTGCTGGCGCTGAGAGTGTTAGCGGCTTTTTCAAAATAAAGTTTTGTTCCTGCTTGATTGGCTCGTGATTCTGTGCCCAGCCAAGACTGCGGCACCAATCAGCTGACACCTAGTGACTGGCAACAACTTTGCAGGGCTGTATTGTCCGGAGGGATTTTTTTTTTTTGTTGTTGTTGTTGTTGTTGTGGACAAGTGAAAATCAAGAGAGGTGTCGTGAGCTAGCCTGAGTCAATCAGGACGCCGGCTTCCCACAGTGTAACCTTGAAATTTTAACAGGCTCAGGACAATATGCTATCATAAATCAGCAAATTAATTATGGTCCTGGGGTCTATGCTCAGATAGCTACAGCAGCGAGCGTAATTCCAAGTTTGATGCTCAGGGACGC
This sequence comes from Spermophilus citellus, assembly GCF_964194105.1. NCBI lineage: Eukaryota > Metazoa > Chordata > Mammalia > Rodentia > Sciuridae > Spermophilus > Spermophilus citellus. Next base: position 37,822,680 of record NC_138197.1, read on the forward strand.
CCACTGCAGCCGGGAAACGGGAACAGGGGCCCACCCCGGGCCCCGGAAGCCAGAGTGTACGGGGCGGTCCAGAGACAGAACAAGCTGCTACCGCAGTAAGATCTTGGCCAGGCGGGGAAAAATGCAGACAAAATCAAACAAAATGCAATCGGCTAGGAAACCTTGGGGAACTTTTGCCTCCAAAATGAGCAGCGGACTCCATGTTGCTTGCATCACCATGGTAACCATGGGGTGCCTAGCCAGAAGAGCGGCTTCCTGGTCCCACCTCCCACACTTTTGGGGGCTACCGATTGGTTCTTCCACAGTCACTCAGACAGGACTTCTAGTCCCGCCTTCCAGCCACTGACCTGTTTTGCTGTGTTTCAGATTTCTACCGGAGCTACTCAGAGCCTATATTTTTGAAACATGCCTGCCTATCAATGCTAACAAAAGATATCTTTTTCAGACAAAATTTATTTCCACAGCTTTCTATGTTACAGTCCTAAATTTAAGCTAGTTCCAAGTTAAATAACCTGACTTTTCTCTGTAGTTGTGTTACTAAATAATGTTCTATTGATGAGAGATATCAAATATGCTTCTTTATATTTTACTTTTAATTTTGGAAGTTATGAGGATGCATTTGCTTGCCACAGGAACAAGCCGGCAAAGTTCCTGTGATGACCAAAAAATCCTTATTCTAATTGCTAACTATAAAAATAAAAATGTATACTCAAGGATCTTATTTCAGTACATCAAGTGACGTCACATAGAAGAGTGCACTCCTAGTTAAAAATAAATTAACATGGATCCAAATATTTTAAGACCACGTGGTTACATAAAGTTAATACAATTATAAGTTAAGTTCTTATTCTTAATATATATTTTTTTAGATATTTACATCACCTATATTTGTTAATCTATAAATTAATTAGCACATGCCTAATTGATTAATTAATATATATTTGCCTAATTGTTTTTCTTCAACAGGAAACCCATAATTTATGTTTTATATTTACATTTATCAGATACTCTGCCTTTTCAGTTACAGATATTTGAGATAAATGTGTTTACTGTAAATTTGCTTTTAAGTGAAAATGCAATCACGTAGTTTCTCCTTCTCAAAGTTACTGTTTAAACTCATAAGATGATAAATTATTATAATTATTTCTACAAAATATCTAAGGGTTTTAACTATATTTTCATTGATATTTCTTATCAAAGTATAATAATTTGTTTATAGATCCTAAGGTTTTCAGAAATTGTTCCAAAGTGTATTTTTTTTTAAAGAACAAGATGTTCCAACAAAGACAAAGCACACATGGATCCTAAGAAGAAGAAAGAAATCATCTTTGGGTAAAACAAGGTCTTTATATTCATTTCCCTAAGTAAAAAAGATTTTTATATTGTTATCTCACCAGATGATATAAAAGGTTAGAACGAAAAAAAAAAAAAAAAAAAAAAACAAACAACAAAAAACCAAGGGGAGATTTTCATATACTAAACTGACTATAATTAATTTAAGGGTATTTCAGTTTATTTTCCTAATTTAACTATACTAATGTGAGCAAAAATTTTGTCCATATTTTGACATGACAAACACCTATTAAAATGTGAGTTTATTTCTTTAAAGAAAGATCCTTATTGCCTAATAATTCTTACTGTTTCAGATAAAGATTAATTTTAGTAAATAAATTCGCATTGTTGATTAAACATTAAGTATATTGAACTACTAACTTAAACCCCTGTATGACCTTTTGAGAGGAGACCCCTCACCCACCTCCCTGTGAAAACCTACTCCAAAAGCCTTGAAGGCACTCAGGTTAATGGAAACAGCCTTACAAGAGATGCAGGTTACCCAGATAGATTATTCTATACCCCTATCATTTATAATCCTGCCTTCAAAATTAACTCCTACTGGAGTGTTTTGGCAAACAGGTCCCATCTATTGGGTCCATTTACCCGCTTCTAACTCTCGGGTGATAACTCCCTTTTATAAACTAGTGATAAATCTGATCTGGAAAGCCAAATATTTGGGTGATGCATTGTTTGGAAAAACTTTTGACATTCTCATTCAACCTTATACCCAGGATATGATTTTAAAATTACAACAAGAACATGATTTTTGGTGTCTTTTTCTTTGTAATTTCAAAGGTCAAATTGATACTTACTTTCCCCGACATAAACTTCTAGAAGACCTTAAACAATGTCCTATTATTTTTCCTAAAATTATTAAAGGGGAACCTATCCCGGGAGCTCAGACTGTTTATACAGACGGAGCAAAAGGGGGGTTTGCTGTTGCTTTTGATGGGTCTCACATAATTCGACACCCTGTTCCTAAACTGTCTGCCCAAAGATCAGAAGTTCAGGCTCTAATTATGGCCCTTAAACCATACAATTCCATCCCACTTAATGTGTATACTGATAATCTCTATGTTGCCCATTTAGCCTTAGTTATTGAAACAGCCCCTTATATTGGCAGGCAATCTACTATTATGGAACAATTACAAACAGTTCAGCTCCTTGTTTGGGCTAGACGAGATCCTTTATTCATTGGACATATCCAAGGACACTCAGAGCTCCCTGGGCCTCTGGCGGAGGATAATGCTAAAGCAGATGCTGCCACTCATAATATGGGCCTAGTATACACTATAACCAAGTATGATGAGGCCTCACAACTCCATGCTAAATTCCATCTAAATTCACAATCTTTACGCTTCCGCACAGGATGCTCGCGTGATCAAGCTTTACAAATTGTCTCCCTGTGCCCAGTATGTGCTCCATTTCTTCATTTTCCCCAGTTTGGGTGTTAATCCTAGAGGCTTACAACCAAATGATATCTGACAAACTGATGTTACCCACTTCCCTAGTTTTGGTAAGCTGTCTTTTGTACATGTTTCTATTGATACATACTTTGGCTATATCTTTGTTACATTACACACTGGGGAAAAGGCCAAAGATGTTATTGGACATCTCTTAAAAGCTTTCTCTTGCATGGGCAGTCCACGTTGTCTCAAAACAGACAATGGACCTGCATATATAAGCCAAACAGTTCAACGGTTCTGCACCCAATGGGAAATTGAACACAAAACAGGCATTCCTTATAACCCCCAGGGACAAGCAATTGTGGAACGAGCCCATCAACATTTAAAACTTTATCTACAAAAACTTACGGAGGGGGAAATATATAGATGCTGCCAGGGACCACAAACGTTATTATCCATAACCTTGTTCACTTTGAATTTAGAAGGATTCCTATCCCCCTTGTCGGTTCTGATCATGGTATTTATGCCCGGGACGACAACGTACTTGGAAGTGTGGAGGACCTGAGGCCTATTATTGTGCCTCGTGGGGATGTGAAACCCCTAGTAATGGGTATTGGCTTAAGAATTCACCCAGGAATAACTATGCCCACTTCTGGCAAACAATAGAGGGAGAATCAAATATTACTATTCAGTTTATACTTCCAATGGAAAACAACAAACAGATTGGACTCGAGGATATCTCTGGGGGCTGCGTATTTACACCCCCGGACAGTACAATCCTGGCCTGCTTTTTCGACTCAAATTGACCACAGAACAGCCTACTGGGAGTCTAATAGGACCCAATCAGGTGCTCGGAGACCAAAAGGCCTCATCTAGACCCAAACAGCCCATAGCCCCAACATTAAAACCTTCCCCCAGTGGTCAAACAATAACTATGGGCTATCAAACCTTTGATTATACCCCTGAGCCCATACACCCTGGAACTGGAGATCGTCTTCTTAATTTGGTCCGAGGAGCTTTTTTCGCTCTCAAGGCCACTAATCCTAACAGGACCCAAGATTGCTGGCTATACTTGACCTCCAGGCCGCCCTATTATGAGGGGGTAGCAATACTGTCTAATTTATCCTCTAATACCACTACAGATCCTAAATGTTATTCTCTGCCCAGCTGTAAGTTAACTATCACGGAGGTCATGGGACAAGGGGTTTGCTTGGGAAAGGTACCGCTTTCACACCAACATCTCTGCAACATCACCCGACTAATAAATCAATCTCAATCTGATTATTTGTGGGGTCCCAAAGGGTCCTATTTTGCTTGCAATACTGGGTTAACTCCCTGTGTTTCCATGGCAGTCTTAAATACAACTACTGATTTCTGTGTGTTGGTACAACTATGGCCGAGGATATCTTATCATGGGTCAGACTACGTCCTGGGACGCCTTGAGGGACATACTCGGCTCCCCAGAGAACCCATAACTATGACTATTGCCCTCCTATTGGGCATAGGTGGAATAACAACTGGAATAGGAACCGGGACAGCCGCCTATGTGCAGGGAGGTCAATTATTAAATCTACAAATGGCTATGAATGAGGATTTAACAGCCATGGCCAAGTCTATTACTGCTTTGGAAAAGTCCCTCACTTCCCTCTCAGTAGTTGTGTTACAAAATAGGAGGGGACTAGATTTATTATTCCCAAGGGAAGGAGGACTATGTGTAGCCTTAAAGGACCAGTGTTGTTTTTATGCAGATCACACTGGGGTAATCCGTGAAACTATGGAAAAGGTCACGGAAAGATTGGCTAAAAGACAAAAGGAGTTTGAAGCACAACAAGGATGGTTTGAACAATGGTTTAAAAATACCCCATGGCTGACTCCTTTGATGTCCACTGTAATGGGACCGCTTTTCGGTCTCCTTCTTGTAGCTGCTGTAGGCCCCTGCCTTGTCAAGAGAATGACACAATTTATTAAAGACCAAATTAACATTCTGACTTCTAAGCCAATACAGGTCCATTATCAATGCCTACAAACCAAAGATGATCTTACTGAAGTTTGTCTCCGACCAATTCGAAGATGATTTTTCTACAATGATTCCTGCTTCATGCCTTTCTCCTTTTGCCCCCTTTTCTTCCTTATTTTTATTATTCCTCTCCTCTGACTCTATGCCCTGTTGAACCGGAACCAATTAAAGACCTAATAATGACTGGCTGAATAGATACCACTAAACGCCTTGGCAACAACGAGCTGATCTTGTAGTACCCAGAGACGGGCAACTTTCACGCTTGCACTGCAACCTAAGACAGGGGAATGGGGCCTCCCCAGAGACGGGTAAGCACTGTAAGGGCAGTGAACGACCTAAGACAGGGGCTACTTGATTCCCTTTGACGTGCCACAAACAAAAGAGGGGGAACTGCTGGCACGGACTCCCCCCGGCCCCCAGGGCTTGGATCCAGCCCTGGTTTCTTGTTGTGCACGTCAAAGAGGCCAGCTCACAAGGCCTTGAGGCAGCTCACCAGGCCTTGAAGGACTTGTGGTGTCTGTTTTCATATTATTCAGCCTATAACGGTCATGTGGGAACGTCTTGACCTGCTTGGGTCCGATAAGGTTCCTGGTTGAAGGCTTGGTATGAGTTAACAAGAACTTTCTGTCTCCCCCCGCCCTTGCTCCCGCCTACTGGTAACTTTCCATTCTATCTGCAAGAAATATATAAGTATGTGCTGAGCCATACTATGCAGCCACTTCTGCACAGTGGGATAGGACCTCTACTCTCGCCTGTGTTGTTTTTAGAAAACAAAAGGGGGAACTGTGGTGAGCCGTTTCTTCAGACCGGTCGCCATTACAAGATGGCGCCGGCCTCGTTGTGGTCTGTGACAAACAACTCCTTCTTTGGGAGAGTTGGCACTTGGTTCTTTGACACCCTATGAGAAAGCTCCACGTGGCAGCTTCACATTGGGTGTTCGGATACTTTATTAAGGCTGGGAGGGGCTTCCGGGGGAGGAAGAACTCTGCAGAGCCTGAATAAACAGCTGTAAGAAGATTCCCGGTGTTGCGTCTTCCTTGCGGGCAAGGGGGTCGCGACAGTAAATGAAAGAGAATGCAAAAAGAAAAAGAAAATGGAGGCAGGCCTCAGTGGACCGGCAATGCTTCATTAAGCATTTTCAAGAGGGAAAAATGGCAACTGGCTACAATAAAGGTCTGAGTTTTATAGGATTTAGAGGGGCTGAGTCCTAGCAGGAAATGTGTTGGTTGTAGCTGGAGGGAGACCTTGGGCAGTCAGGAGAATGGTTGTACATAAGGAAAGTTGCAACAGTTCAGAGACCATTACTCTCCCTTTCTCCTTGGGGATTGTTATTTTCCATGTCTTTCAAAGAGTGCAGATAAAGATCATGGGGTTTCAGTACTGAAGACAGACAGTTCAGCTATAGGCAGGGGCCAGGTGAATATTCCTATGTGTGTGCTTTCCCCATTTAGCCTTCCTGCCTTCCTTCCTGCTGAGGCCTGAGCTCCTATTTTATCTTGCTTCAATGACAAAAGCTCCAATTAACCACTGGGATGTCCCCACACACATAGCAGGAGGGCAGGTAGGGGAACAGTCCTAGATAAAGGAGGTTCCCTTGGGCCTATTTTGCACATCCTTCAGTATACATATATAATGGAGTCTTAGCCATAAATAAGAATGAAAGTATGGCCTTTGTTGGTAAGTGGATGAAAATGGAGAACATCATGTAATCTGATGTACATTGATGTGAGTCTCCTCTATGTATTGTGCTGGGCACTCAGAATTCCAAGATGGGCCATTCCCTGCACTCTGCACTTTAGAAGGGGACCACATAAAAACCAAAACCAAAAGATGGCTTATTCCTTTTACTCTCATTAGTAGATGTTTTTAAAGTGCATCAAGTGAATTTAAAAAGCAAGAATTATGATAGAGTGCTGTAGGCTGAACTATAGCCCTACAAGCCTGAAGATGCAAGATAAGAATGTACAGAAAAAATGAATCTTCTGTCCTAGGGCACCAGAGGGGCAAGAAATGGGTGAGTTTCCTGAAATCAAACAAAGAGCACATGTAGGGCGTCAGGTTCGTCCACCCCCAATTCAGCTGCACTCCCTGCACTCCTGTGTTCAGTGGTGTGGTTTTAAGGAGTGCTTAGAAACTCCTAGAAATACTAAATCAGAAGGGAGGTGCAAGAGAGGAAAATTTGCCATGCAGGCTCTCAGGAGGTTGACCAGATCAGTCCTGGGGCCCAACCTCCTATCCTAGCAAAATACCCAGCCCCCTCCCCTTCTCACACCTCAGCATGGATCAGAGTGGTGCAGGGAAACACAAGGCTCTTTTAGTCTAGGCTTAGTCAGAGCGCAATCTCCAACAAACAGTCTGAAGGTCTTGGGTGTAACCTAGTAACTAGCTAGCAACTAGCTTGGTTTACAACTTGTCAATATTTAGAGAGAGAATGTGAGCCTCCTTTTGTATTGCCGCACTAGGTACTAGCTACAAATGGTAAGTGTCAATATGGAGACTTCATATTGAATACATCATGAAATGTAGTGCTTTATTGGTCATTTCTTTCCCAGGATATTCTGGATTTTTTTTTTTGTCTGAAATTCATGTTAGTTAAATTTTTTTCTCACCTATAGAATATCTCCTTGCCTTTCTGTTCAATTTTATGGTGGAATTTCTTAACTTCATCTGCTAGAACTGATCATCATTCAAGTTTATAATTGCCACTGTGTGTGTGTGTGTGTGTGTGTGTGTGTGTGTTTAATCCTTTATTTAATAGCATCCTGTCCTTATTTCAAAGACGCAGGATCTAGCTGGGGGCAGTGGCATGTGCCTGTAATCCCAGTGGCATGGGAAGATGAGACAGGAGAATCATGAGTTTAAAGTTAGCCTCAGCAATTCAGCAAGGCCTTAAACAACTCAGCAAGACCCTATTTCTAAATAAAATATTTTTTAAAAGGCCTGAGGATGTGGCTCAGTGGTTAAACACCCCCAAATTCAATCCCTGGTACCAAAAACAAAAAAACAAGATGCAATATCCAATCTTATCCCTCACAAAGTATTATCATTTTTTTTCACAGTTCTGGAGATTGAACCCAGGTACTCTACCAATGAGCTACATCCCCAACCTTTTGTTGTTTGTTTGTTTGTTTGCTTTCTTTCAATTTTATTTTGAGACAGTGTTTTGCCCAGTAGTACAGGCTGGCCTCAAACTTGCAATCTTAATGCTTCAGCCTCCCCAATAGCTAGAATTACAAGCCTGATAATAACTGCACCCAGTTATTATCCTTTCTTAATTTTATTCTTCTCATATCATCTTCCCCTATGAACCCCCTTTTTTCTGTTTCTTTGATAGTAATGTATTGGAGATTTTCTTCAAATATGTAGCGATCTTTTGCTTTCTGTTCATGCTTAGGAGTTAGACATGAGAATCAGAAAACTCTGAAGTTAGAACTGAGTTTTGGAGAACCAGTAATGTGATCTGGCAGCCTAGAAGCTGTTCTGTTGAGGATCTCCACATGCTCTGATCCTTCAGAAGGACCCTTCTGTCTCCTGATCTTCAAGCAGAATGCTCACTGCTGGCACTGTTCAGGTAGGAGCTTGGACACTCAGTTCATTGTCTAGGCTTTCCCTCAATTGCCTTGTTCTCCTCACCCTGCAGGTGCTGGGTGCTGGTTGTCTCTGGGGCATGCCAATAGAAACTCTGATACCAGATGTAGCCAGGCAGAAAGGAGCTTTATTGAGTTGTGCAGGCAAGGAACCCTGGTGGTCTCATAACAGAAAGTTTCTAAATTCATGGGAGACAAAGGATTGTTAATTTGTAAGGGGTTCTGAGATACTTAGAGGAAAGGACTCCACAGGAGAGTGGTAAGGAGCAAGCTGTGGACCAGAACTTATATGTTCTCATGTTTTCCAGAACATGCAATGCACGATTTTTGCGGGAAGGAGATTTTAGGACATTAGACATTTTTGGGTACTGAGCAAGGGGTGCTGCTTTGTGCTGTCCTACACATGTTCTCTGTTTTGGTTTCAGCTTGGTCAACCCCTTCCATTTTAGTGTCCTGTTTGTTAAATTAAGCAAATCAAACCTACCAAAAGACGTCAGGGAAACCAAAATTACAAGATTACAAGAGCTGGGCACAGAGGGGCACATCTATAATCCCAGGGGTATAAAGAAAAACAAAAAGAGACATAATCAAAGCGCAGGGGTAAAAAGGATGCTCATCCGAGTTGCCAGCTTTATTTATATCCATAGGTTACATTAGGTCATTGGCATCATTAGTACATATTGTCATTGTATAAAGTTACGATTATGCAGGCAGGTTAGGGTGCAGAGACATAATTGTGTTGTCTAACAAGAGAGTTTCTTTATCCCCAAAAGATGAGTGTTTGAGATTCGTGTCAAGGCTGACTCTAGCCAGAGCCTCCTCATGAAGGACATTACCAGCTAGACATTGAGCAATGTTATTAGTCATCTTATTAGTTCCTGGGAGAAACTACAGAATATTCCAACCATGGGAAACAGGGTGTCTGTTACCCTCCAGAAGTTTGCTCACCAGAGGAACACTGCCTTGTACATTTCCACAGCCAAAATCCTTACACAGGGGCTCAGAAGGCTGAGGCAGAGGGATTACAAGTTCAAAGCCAGGCTCAGTAATTTAGCAAGACCCTAAGCAACTTAACAAGACTCTGTCTCAAAATAAAACATAAAAAGGGCTGAGGATGTGGCTCAATGGTTAGGTGCACCGGGCTTCAATCCTTGGTATCTAAAGAAAAAGAAAAAAAAAAAAAAACTACAAGAAAATAGTGTGACAACTTTAGGCTCTCATTCCTACATTTTTAGAATAACATTTTAATCATACCCTGTCTTTGGCAGTTTTTCCCAGTCTAGAACCTCTCTAGTTCACCTTTTCTAAGTTCAAAACCAGCTTCAACAACTTGGTGAGGCCCTAAGTAACTCAGTAAGGTCCTGTCTCTGAATAAAAAATATATAGGGCTGGGGATGAGGCTCAGAGGTTAAGCACCCTTGAAATCAATCTCCAGTACAAAAAAAAAAAAAAAATTTAAAGGAGAAGGAAAAGGAAAAGAACCCTCTCTTTTCTTTGCTTCCAAGATACCACATGCTGTGGGAGGCTGCCCTGCCCATGAGCTAAGCATCCTCTCTCAGCCTTGAGTAAAGGGGGTGTTTGATCTAGCTTCACAGGCCAAGGGTTATGTGAAGCAAGTGGCCTCCACCTTGATTGGCAGAGAAGTTTGCTTCAGCTCTGGACTTGAGCATCACTCAATGGGATTTGGCAACCCTCTTTGAAACATTATCCCCTGCCTTATTTGGTGTAGAATATTCTATCAAAAATCCTTTTCCCTATAAATAAAGAGATTCCAGGTGCACACTCTCTTGCCTTGCAGCGTGGAAGAGGCTCCTTGAGGTCACAGAGCAGTCTGGCCCTCGATAAGAAAAGTACTTCTGTATCCTGTGCTTTTTCACCCTTTTCTTAATATTGCAGCCAGATCTTTTGAACCCAGTTCATCTCGTCAGTGCAGGTCGTTGGCGAGAACATGTATCTGTTTTATGTTCTAATTCTCTGGTTGCTACACTCCTCACTTCTCTCACTTATCAAATATTGAGTGCCTTTTATGCATCAAAAATTCTCTAAGAGTTAAGGATGAATGATGAATTCAAAGTCAGTTCCCATCATCCAGGAGCTAACACTTTGTGTCTCCTTTGCAGACACATCTGCTTCCACCTAGTCAAGGAATTGTGAAATCTTCTCATTTTGTTTTAGTGTTTTGTCTTTTCTTGCTACATACTATCTCCCTAGAAAAACTTATCCTTTCTGAGTTGGGTATAGTGTGGCACACCTGTAATCCCAGAGACTTAAGAGACTGAGGCAGGAGGATCATCACAAATTCGAGGCCAGCCTTGGCAAGAGCCTGCCTCAAATTTAAAAAAATAAAATAAAATAAAAGGGCTGGGGATGTAATTCAGAAGTGAAACATCACTGAGTTCAATCTCTACTACCAAAAGAAAAACCCTTTCCTATGGCTTCAGTTATTATGTAATGTACCAGGGACACAAAATTATATCTTTTGCCAAGACTTCTACCCTGAACATCACACCTTTATATATTTAACACCTTTAATTAAATATTCTAAAGGCACCACAACATTCTCTAGGACACCAATTTTAGTTGAGGCACTTGAACATGAAATGAAATCTCTTTTCTATCCTAGATAGACACTATTGAGTGCCTGTTTGAGAGCCCTTTTTCCTGACTAAATTTCATAAATCCTTCTGTGTAGACTTTAAGCTTAACTTATAATTTATATGTTATATAAGTGATAGGTTATAAAACCTACAGCATCCACTAAAAGTAATATATATAAAGAAATGCACTCAATAGAATAGACATTGTGATTGATGTATGTATATAGGTGACTCTATGACCAGTGTGATTCTGCAGTCTGTACAATTAGAAAAATGAGAAATTATACCCCAATGATACAAATGTATGAATTGCCAAGATCATTATAATGTCATGTGTAGATAATAAAAAAAAGATTAAAAAAAGAAGAAAGAAATGCACTCAAAAATACAATAGATAAATGGAGTATGGTATCGCACGCCTATAATCCCAGCAACTCAGGACACTAAGGTAAGAGGATCACACTTTGAGGCCAGACTTGGAAACTCAGCAAGACCCTGTCTCAAACTTAAATAAAATAAAATAAATTTAAAAGAAAAAATAACAGGGATGTAGTTCAAAAACAGAGTACCTCTGGGTTTAATCTCCAATACAGGAGGAGGACCAGGGCTGGGGGAGATACTATACATAAGCCAAAATGAAATTCTGAAAAAAAAAAGAAAAAGAAAAAGTCCAAGTAACAGAGGAAGCCTAGGCATAGAAAACAGGGAAAAAATAAAGTAAATGAAAAACATAAATTAAAGTGACAGACTTAAGCCTTAACATATCAATAATTACATGAAATGTAAATTGTCTTAAGTAAAATAAATCCTTGAAAACTGGGGAGTTTCTTGATTACAAAAACAGAATAGTCTGCACCATTGTCAAAATTTACACAATGTTTACATTGTCATATAAATTGTATGAATTTTATATTAAATATTATATAATTAATAATGTTTTGTGCGATTAATTTTTAGTATCGACTAATTTGTACAATCAGAAATATTGTGAACATTTTCTATGTATTGTAGAAAAACCTACAAAAAACTCTCAACTCAGGCTTTACCTGCCACAGGTAGGCTTTTCCTGAAGCTGCTGTTGAGTGTAGTGACATGCCTGGTACTCCTCACCTTCGGCTCTGCATGTTAAGTTTCCCCAGGGCTGTCTCAAGGGACTTATTTCTCCTGAAATCCACACTGTTCTAAGGGACTTTGTTTAAGCCCAGGGCTTCAAGTGCCACTTACACCAGGGTCAGCTCTTTGCACCGCATGCACACCACCACCCCAACTTTCTCTAGGACACCACTTTTAGTTGAGGCACTTGAACTTGAAATGAAATCTCTTTTCTTTCCTAGATAGATTCTATTGAGTGCCTATTTTGAGAGCCCTTTTTCCTGACTAAATTTCATAAATCATTCTGATGGTCTATCATAAAATTCTGTGCTGAAATCTGCAGGAAATTTTTTTAATGGGAATAAAAAAGGAAAAATGGTGATTGACAGAATAGAAATTTAAAGAAATCAATGGAGGAGATCAGGCCCAGCGGCCTGCTGAGGGGCGGAGCCTCCCCCTCCCCCTGCACCTGCAAGGTAGGCAGACCTGCGACCCACCAGCAGGTCAGGCCCAGCAACCTGCGGAGTGACAGAGCTGCCCCACGCGCCTGCAGGGTAGGCGGACCTGCGACCCACCAGCAGAACAGGTCCAGCGGCCTGCTGAGGGGCAGGCCCGCCCCCTCCCCCAGTGCCTGCAAGGTAGGCAGAACTGTGACCACCGGCAGATCAGGCCCAGCGGCCTGCTGAGGGGCGGAGCCAACCCCTCCCCCCCCCCACACCTGCAAGGTAGGCGGACCTGCGACCCACCGGCAAGTCAGGCCCAGCAACCTGCAGAGTGACAGAGCTGCCCCACGTGCCTGCAGGGTAGGCGGACCTGCGACTGACCGGCAGAGCAGACCTAGCGGCCCGCCAGCGTGGTAGACAGATCACCCCAATTGGAGGAAGATCACAGCCACTACCTGCCCTGCAAGGGAGATTTTTCACTTATACAAGAGCAATATAAATAAATAGAGGGAAAATTTCAAAAACACAACAGTTTCACCAAGCAGAAAGAAACGCAAGCAGTATGAAAAGACAAGGAAAGAAAGGACCACAAGCAGTGCAGGTCAACTGAACTTTAGAAGAGGTAATAGCTGCAACAGATGGAATGTCAGATAAAGAGTTCAGGATATACATGCTTCAGATGATCTGGAGTCTCAAGGAAGACATGAGACAGCAAAATCAGACAATGAAAGATCACTTTGACAAGGAACTACATAAACAAATCCAGGAAGTAAAAGATCAATTACACAGGGAGATAGAGGTAATAAAAAACAAACAAATAGAAATCCTAGAAATGCAGGAAGCAATAAACCAACTTAAAAACTCAATTGAGAATACTACCAGCAGAGTAGATCACTTAGAAGATAGAACATCAGACAATGAAGACAAAGTATTTCAACTTGAAAAGAACATAGACAGCTTAGCAAGACTGCTAAGAAACCATGAGCAGAACATCCAAGAAATATGGGATAACATTAAAAGACCAAACTTAAGAGTCATTGGGATACAGGAAGGCACAGAGCTCCAAACCAAAGGAATAAACAATCTATTCAATGAAATAATACAAGAAAACTTCCCAGACTTGAAGAATGAGACAGAATCCCAAATCCTAGAAGCCTACAGGACGCCGAATGTGCAAAATCATAAGAGATCCACACCTAGACATATTATAATAAAGATGCCCAACATACAGAATAAGGAGAGAATTTTAAAAGCTACAAGAGAAAGGAATCAGATTACATTTAGGGGTAAACCAATCAGGATAACAGCTGATCTCTCAACACAGACTCTGAAAGCTAGAAGATCCTGGAATAACATATTTCAAACACTGAAAGAAAATGGGTTCCAACCAAGAATCATGTATCCGGCGAAATTAAGCTTCAGGATGGAAGATGAAATTAAAACCTTCCACGATAAACAAAAGTTAAAAGAATTCGCAACTAGAAAACCATCTCTTCAAAAAATCCTTGGCAAAACATTACAGGAAGAGGAAATGGAAAATAACAATGAAAACCAACAGTGGGAGGTAGGACAGTAAAGGGGGAAAAGTAATCAAAGAGGAAAACAAATCAGGTTTAGTAACATTAATAAACAAATATGGCTGGAAGAACAAACCATATCTCAATAATAACCCTAAATGTTAATGGCTTAAACTCACCAATTAAGAGACACAGGCTAGTTGAATGGATCACAAAACAAGACCCAACAATATGCTGCCTACAGGAGACGCATTTGATAGGAAAAGATATACATAGACTGAAGGTGAAAGGTTGGGAAAAATCATACCACTCATATGGACTGTGGAAACAAGCAGGAGTGTCCATACTCATATCTAATAAAATAGATTTCAAGCCAAAGTTAATCAAAAGGGATAAAGAGGGACACTACATACTGCTCAAGGGAACCATATACCAACAAGACATAACAATCATAAATATATATGCCCCAAACAATGGCGCAGCTATGTTCATCAAACAAACTCTTCTCAAATTCAAGAGTCTAATAGACCACCATACAATAATCATGGGAGACTTCAACACACCTCTCTCACCACTGGACAGATCTTCCAAACAAAAGTTAAATAAGGAAATTATAGAACTCAATAACACAATTAATAACCTAGACTTAATTGACATATATAGAATATGTCACCCAACATCAAGCAGATACACTTTTTTCTCAGCAGCACATGGATCCTTCTCAAAAATAGGTCATATATTATGTCACAGGGCAACTCTTAGACAATATAAAGGAGTAGAGATAATACCATGCATCTTATCTGATCATAATGGAATGAAACTGAAAATCAACGATAAAAGAAGGAAGGAAAAATCATGCATCACTTGGAGAATGAACAATAGGTTACTGAATGATCAATGGGTTTTAGAAGACATCAAGGAGGAAATTAAAAATTTCATAGAGTTAAATGAAAACACAGACACAACATATCGGAATCTATGGGACACATTGAAAGCAGTTCTAAGAGGAAAATTCATTGCTTGGAGTTCATTCCTTAAAAAAAGAAAAAACCAACAAATAAATGATCTCATACTTCATCTCAAAATCCTAGAAAAAGAAGAGCAAAACAACAGCAAAAGAAGTAGAAGGCAAGAAATAATGAAAATCAGAGCTGAAATTAATGAAATCGAAACAAAAGAAATAATTGAAAAAATTGACAAAACTAAAAGTTGGTTCTTTGAAAAAATAAATAAAATCGACAGACCCTTAGCCATGCTAACGATGAGAAGAAGAGAGAGAACTCAAATTACTAGTATACGGGATGAAAAAGGCAATATCACAACAGACACTTCAGAAATACAGAAGATAATCAGAAATTATTTTGAATCCTTATACTCCAATAAAATAGAAGATAGTGAAGGCATAGATAAATTTCTTAAGTCACATGATCTGCCCAGATTGAGTCAGGAGGATATAGACAACCTAAACAGACCAATAACAATAGAGGAAATAGAAGAAACCATCAAAAGACTACCAACTAAGAAAAGCCCAGGACTGGATGGGTATACAGCAGAGTCTTACAAAACCTTTAAAGAGGAACTAACACCAATACTTTTCAAGCTATTTCAGGAAATAGAAAAAGAGGGAGAACTTCCAAATACATTCTACGAGGCCAACATCACCCTGATGCCTAAACCAGACAAAGACACTTCAAAAAAAGAAAACTACAGACCTATATCTCTAATGAACCTAGACGCAAAAATCCTCAATAAAATTCTGGCGAATCGGATTCAAAAACATATCAAAAAAATTATACACCATGATCAAGTAGGATTCATCCCTGGGATGCAAGGCTGGTTCAATATGCGGAAATCAATAAATGTTATTCACCACATCAATAGACTTAAAAATAAGAACCATATGATCATTTCGATAGATGCAGAAAAAGCATTCGACAAAGTACAGCATCCTTTTATGTTCAAAACTCTAGAAAAATTAGGGATAACAGGATCATACCTCAATATTGTAAAAGCAATCTATGATAAGCCACAGGCCAGCATCACTCTGAATGGAGAAAAATTGAAGGCATTCCCTCTGAATCTGGAACAAGACAGGGATGCCCTCTCTCACCACTTCTGTTCAACATAGTCCTCGAAACACTGGCCAGAGCAATTAGACAGACAAAAGAAATTAAAGGCATAAAAATAGGAAAAGAAGAACTTAAATTATCACTATTTGCAGATGACATGATTCTATACCTAGCAGACCCAAAAGGGTCTACAAAGAAACTATTAGAGCTAATAAATGAATTCAGCAAAGTGGCAGGATATAAAATCAACATGCATAAATCAAATGCATTCCTGTATATCAGCGACAAATCCTCTGAAACGAAAATGAGTACAACTACTCCATTCACAATATCCCCCCCAAAAATAAAATACTTGGGAATCAACCTAACAAAAGAGGTGAAAGACTTATACAATGAAAACTACAGAACCCTAAAGAGAGATATAGAAGAAGACCTTAGAAGATGGAAAAATATACCCTGTTCATGGATAGGCAGAACTAACATCATCAAAATGGCGATATTACCAAAAGTCCTCTATAAGTTCAATGCAATGCCAATCAAAATCCCAACAGCATTTCTTGTAGAAATAGATAAAACAATCATGAAATTTATATGGAATAATAAAAGACCCAGAATAGCAAAAACAATGCTAAGCAGGAAGTGTGAATCAGGCAGTATAGCGATACCAGACTTCAAACTATACTACAGAGCAATAGTAACAAAAACAGCATGGTACTGGTACCAAAACAGGCGGGTGGACCAATGGTACAGAATAGAGGACACAGTAACCAATCCACAAAACTACAACTATCTTATATTTGATAAAGGGGCTAAAAGCATGCAATGGAGGAAGGATAGCACCTTCAACAAATGGTGCTGGGAAAATTGGAAATCCATTTGCATCAAAATGAAACTGAATCCCTTTCTCTCGCCATGCACAAAAGTTAACTCAAAATGGATCAAGGAGCTTGATATCAAATCTGATAGAAGAAAAAGTTGGGTATGATCTACATACTGTGGGGTCGGGCTCCAAATTTCTCAATAGGACATCCATAGCGCAAGAGTTAACAACTAGAATCAACAAATGGGACTTACTCAAACTAAAAAGTTTTTTCTCAGCAAAAGAAACAATAAGAGAGGTAAACAGGGAGCCTACATCCTGGGAACAAATCTTTACTCCACACACTTCAGATAGAGCCCTAATATCCAGAGTATACAAAGAACTCAAAAAATTAGACAATAAGATAACAAATAACCCAATCAACAAATGGGCCAAGGACCTGAACAGACACTTCTCAGAGGAGGACATACAATCAATCAATAAGTACATGAAAAAATGCTCACCATCGCTAGCAGTCAGAGAAATGCAAATCAAAACCACCCTAAGATACCATCTCACTCCTGTAAGATTGGCAGCCATTATGAAGTCCAACAACAAGTGCTGGAGAGGATGTGGGGAAAAGGGTACACTTGTTCATTGTTGGTGGGACTGCAAATTGGTGCAGCCAATTTGGTAAGCAGTATGGAGATTTCTTGGAAAGCTGGGAATGGAACCACCATTTGACCCAGCTATTCCCCTTCTCGGTCTATTCCCTAAAGACCTAATAAGAGCATGCTACAGGGACACTGCTACATCGATGTTCATAGCAGCACAATTCACGATAGCAAGATTGTGGAACCAACCTAGATGCCCTTCAATAGATGAATGGATAAAAAAAATGTGGCATTTATACACAATGGAGTATTACTCTGCATTAAGAAATGACAAAATCATAGAATTTGGAGGGAAATAGATGGCATTAGAGCAGATTATGCTACGCGAAGCTAGCCAATCCTTAAAAAACAAATGCCAAATGACTTCTTTGATATAAGGGGAGTAACCAAGGACAGGGTAGGGACGAAGAGCTTGAGAAGAAGATTAACATTAAACAGGGATGAGAGGTGGGAAGGAAAGGGAGTGAGAAGGGAAATCGCATGGAAATGAAAGGTGATCCTCAGGGTTATACAAAATCACATATAAGAGGAAAGGAGGGGTAAGAGAAGAATAATACAAGTGGAAGAAATGATTTACAGTAGAGGGGGTAGAGAGAGAAGAGGGGAGGGGAGGGGAGGGGAGGGGAGGGAGGATAGTAGAGAATAGGATAGACAGCAGAATACATCAGACACTAGAATGGCAATATGTAAATCAATGGAAGTGTAACTGATGTGATACAGCAATTTGTATACGGGGTAAAAATGGGAGTTCATAACCCACTTGAATCAAATTGTGAAATATGATATATTAAGAACTATGTAATGTTTTGAACAACCAACAATAAAAAAAAAAAGAAATCAATGGAGGACTTAGAACTACTTTCTATTTAGAAGAAAATTCCTGAGACAAGGGCCTTGACAGAGACAGAATAAAGAATCCTAAAATACAATATGCTCTATTACAATCTCATTGTAAAAGGGATTTATAAAAAGAGAGAGCTTATTGTATAAAGATTCACTTGGTGGGCTGGGGCTATAGCTCATTTGGTAGAGTGCTTGCCTAGAATGCTCAGGTCCCTGGGTTCAATCCCCAGCACCATCAAAGGGGAAAAAAAAATCACTTGATGAACACATACTTTCCCTGAGACAAGCTAATAAGTTAATAATTATAAGAGTTAGTGATTCCAAACATTAGTGTGCTATTTGCTATGACATATTAAAGAACAGAAAAGGATTTTCAAGTTGATTTGGTATAACTGACTCATGTTACAAAAAGAAGCTGGATTAGTAAGAGGTTCATAGTGAGCTGTGCCCTTATAATCAGAACCCATTTCTCTCCCACCCAAGTCCACACCACCTAAAGGATTCATCGGCCCCAGCTTACATTTGTACTTCAAAGTACAAACATGTGTAACACCAACTAATTTTACATAAACTCCTATGTATCTTTTTGCAAAAAATATCCTGGTAACTGTCTTCACCTCCAAAGAACCTGGGTGAGACATACTGGGTGCACAGGAGTGAGATGTTCATGCTTTCTGGAAATTGCTGTGGGAAGGAAGGCAGAAGGGCCAGTGTGTGCCAGGGATGTGACACTCCCGTAGCCATTGCTGGCTCTGAAGATGGAAGAACAAGTGGGATTCCCCCCCCACAAGCCTCCAGAA
Source organism: Spermophilus citellus (assembly GCF_964194105.1). Lineage (NCBI taxonomy): Eukaryota > Metazoa > Chordata > Mammalia > Rodentia > Sciuridae > Spermophilus > Spermophilus citellus. The sequence goes on from NC_138197.1 coordinate 37,841,859, forward strand.
GGGAACGCAGCCCCTACATATAGACTTTACCTTGTGAGAACCATTGCAAACTTCTGAGCTACAAAACTACAGGACAATAAATCATGTTGTTTCATGTCACTATTTGTGGAAATTTATCACAGCAGCCATAGGAAAATTAATGTACTTCCCACAGATTCATTTCAGGCTCTATTGCAGCCCCTGACAAGTATTGGATCTTCTTTATAAAGCATCAAAGAAGAAGGAAATTAGCAACTAAGCAATTTTTTTCCTCCTAAAATAAACCACTCTCAAAACTCAATTCGAATGAAAATTTATTAAATCTGTATTAAGTAGGACAGAACTAAGAAATGCCCCTCTTCTGTCTGTAAAATTCACAACACCCACCCCAGACCAGTGCTTGTCATTTCTCCTCAGCTGGGCATGTGCCATGTTTCACTAGCTTTCTATAATCAAGCAATATCCAATAAGTGTAGTAGTTGGCTGATTCAAAAGTTCAAGTCTTCTCAGACAGTGTTGAATAGCAGAGTGACTGTCACAGCAAAAGGAGACCTTGCTTCATTTTCTAAATTAAAAAGAACAACAACACAGAATTACCTAGATAACCCAGTACTCAAAAGATCAGACCCATCTTTTGTCACCACTGTGATCTTAGGCACGGGACTTAATTTCTTACCCTCCCTTCCTCCCCTTGTACTTCAAATGAGACTTTACATACTGTCCTGATATCCATTTTATTGCATGAAAAAAACACTTTATTGACTTCCAAAAAGTCAAGAGTGAGGAGAAGTATTAAAACGACATCCCGATGCAGAGCCCCCAGAATTTTTAAAGGAGTGGTATGTCCTCTGCATCAGGTAACATGATGCCTTTTCTTCAGCCTACTCATTTGGTAAAATTCCATGGAGTACACAGGAACTCACATCCAGAAGAGATAGGAAGAATAAATCTTGGGGGAAAAAATTCAAGGAAGAGACCTTGTTTATCCTAGTTGTTGCTAATGTTCCAAGTAACTGGACATGGAAGATCTTGGAGGAAAGAGATTATCTTCAACCTCCTTATTAGATTTTGTAGCTGATCTCAGTATCTAGGAAGTATTAAGCTTGGGATCCTTTCCCAAGGGATTAAAACTGGCATTAAAAGGAGTATCAGATCCCTCAAAAAGCATCAGAGATAAGAGAGAAGCAACTTACAAAGATACACTGAAGTGGACTCATTGCTTTCTGTAAAAGTGCTGGTCTGGTCTGCAATTAAGTAAAGAAATCGTTTGCAGTCAATTTCAACTGGTATTACTCACACTGAATTTTCTTAAGAGAATCTCTTAAGAGCCTCCAGTAGCATTAATACACATAGGACTCCATTGAATCTGGGACAAAAGCCTCCTTTCTCCTAACTGCCAAGACACTTTACCAGTACTGAAAGCCTGCCAGTGGAAGTGGATGCACCTGCACCCATGAGAAGGATTGGTGAAGGGTTTCATCTCCCCTCACACTCAGGTTCCTAAGAGTAGCTGGGTGCAGGGGCACACGCCTATAATCCCAGAGACTTGGGGAGCCTGAGGCAGGAGAATCACAAATTCAATGCCAGCCTCAGCAACTTAGTGATATTAATTTAATCTTTAAAAAAATGGCTAGGGTAATAACTCAGTGGTAAAAGCTCCCCTCGGTTCAAATCCCAGTGCAAAAAAAAAAAAAAAAAAGACTAAAATCAGAAGTTCCACATTAATTGGATATATCTTCATCTGCCAGAAGTATATATATTGAGCTTATTGAACATGGCATCTGGGTGGGAAGGGTATAAAACAAGGACAGAGTACCGAAGTATGACTTCATGACACTGTTCTGGAATCTTTCTAGAGAAAAATCCCTCAAAAACTAAGAATGAAAGGAAAAAATAAATAAAACAAAAATCTCTGGCCTTAACTGTTAATTCAGTTGGCTCATCAAAAGGAAAAACATGTGTTGGGAACAACAAAAATTTATTAACCTAAAAAGTTAAAAACCTTCTGGATTTTCTCCTCCTACTAAAAATAGAAGCTTCTTATGTGGTAATTGCCGTAGTCAGAAATCATTTCTCCACAGGCAGTGGTAGAAACCAGTGGGGTCCTGCTTTCAGAAGTGACCACACAGGTCTGGACCATGAGGTTGCTTCTTGTTGTAGTCAAATACGAGATTTCCTATTGCTCCATGCAGTGCAGGGCATAGGACAGCATTAACTTATTAACCAACTAGAGGTAGGGAAGTTTGAGTACAATACTGAGGGACCACTTAATTAAGCAATTAAGTTATGTTTTGTGAAAAAAGAAATTAAAGCCATACAGCCAACCCCATTTTATAGTCATTCTTCATCTCCCCAAAAATACAACTTCTGCACTTGTCCAACTACTACCTGCAATCCTTCAGTATGCCTACAGCAGTGCTAGAATACAGGTTAGCTGCTATTTGTAGACACAAGGAGATTCCTTAAAAGTCTGCTTATAGGTAAGGCCCAAGGCCTGTTTTTAGCAAAAATCTCACACATCTTTCAAACTATTGAAGTTTACTGGCAGTGACAGAAGGTATTGAAGTGCTATAGTACCTTCACAAAATGGCAGAAAGAAAAATGAAGAAACATGAGTTGTGAGAGGGATTGGGCAGATAGGACCACTGTTTAATTCACAAAGCCTTTAAATTCCTTTTTATTCTGTTTGTCTAAATTTAGATGACATTTACACTTACCAAAATCTTCACCCACAAAGCTCATTGTCTGAAATGTGTTATAATCATCTGAAAAGGAAAGGAAGTGATTAGCCCCGTCCTGTTGCCACATCTGCCCACCCCAAGGAGACACCAGAGCTGGTCCTCATTACTTTCCTAAGTAATGAGGTAGGGAGTCAGGGAGAAAATTCTGCATATTAGGAGACAGGAATCCTTACCTGGGGCCTCACTGGCTTCTTCCACATAGATGGCAGTGGCTGTTTCAAGGTCAACATAGAATTCTGAGAAAATAAAATGGAAGACAGGTGTGGTCACTAGTCAATGGTGGGAATAGAAAAAGAAAGCAGGCATTCTCAGAAATGCAGAAGATAGGGGTCCAGAAACACCTGCTGAGGCCTCCTTAAAGCGAGACTCTCACTTACTGGAAATATGCATGACATCCAGGTTCATGTCTGAGGTCGACTCTAGGTATGTGGTCTGCTCTTGATCCCCAGGTACCTCTCCATCAGTGGTTAACTCTAGATCAGGGATCAATTCCAGTAGGTCAGTGGTTGATTCTAGAGAAGCCAGAGAGAAAACAGCAGCTCAAGTGCCTTCCTGCAGAATGTTTCTGCCGCCTCCATGCCTGCCTGTTCCCAGCTAGACCTTTCCTCTAGGGAAAGAATAGAATGCAAGGTGGCTACTGAAGCCCCGGTGGTCTCTCACAAGTCTCCATCCTACCAGAGGTAGGAAATTCCCTGGGCAGCTGATGCCAAAGAGCTGGTCAGAGCCTCCACACATCCTCCTTTGAGGGGGTAGGTTCAGCAAGGAGCATTTGATCGTGTCCTATGTACTGGTCAGACTGGCACAGAAGACTCTCCCTCTATAGTCCTTCCCAGAGCCTGAAAGCTAAAAACAAAAACTGAGAGGGGATAAGGAGCAAGGCAAATGGCTATTGCTAAATACAAGCAAGAGTGTGATAGCCTCTAAACTGGGCAACTTCTAATATGTTTTCATTTAATTAATTGAACATGTCTATGGCTCCTTTTCACAGCATGTCCTGAATGGTGGGGCTAGTTAACCATATAAGCATCATAGCAAAGTAGGACTCTTAGGCAACAAGCTGGTCTCCTGAGGCTGCAGTGGAGACAGATGTGCAGTCGCTGTGGCAGGTGTGGGCAGCTGCCCAAGAGGCCCAAATCGCTAGTTCTCCACTGTCCTCACCTTGCTTTACCCCTCAGCCAAATGCAGGAAGAACCAAACCCAGCCTCCCAGAAACAGAGCCACCAGAGAAGGAGCTGAGAGGAAGAGGGCCAGAGGAGTGACCATTTTAATGCAAATAAGCACATACTTCTCTTCCTGAGAAATGGGCCTGAAAGCAGGAAGAAATGGACAAGAAAACTTGGGGTGACAGATTCCCTTTCTCTCTGCTTAGGAAGACACCCATTTCTTTCCTTCTTCATATGCTTCACCCTTCCTTTCCAGACCCACTGATTTCCACTGTCTGTGACCCAGCTGGCTGCTAAATCTCTCCAAAATGGACTGTATTCCACTATGAAATGAGGTTCCTGCCACAGGACCTTCAGCTTGAATTAACTAAAATAATGTCTAACACCCAGCAGGGAAACCTCAGCAGCTCCAGTCTCAGGCCTCACCTTACCTGGCACAGCCTGGTCACCTTCCTGAGGCCAATTGAAATCCACAACTTAAACCATCACTTAGTCACTCAGCTACCCAGGCCCAGAGCTCAGCTACCCATCCATCCCCACCTAAGACCCTCAGACGGAGTCCATATACATTTCACCCAATACCACCTTACAATTTTCACCAGGGAGAGATCTATCTCTCTCTCTCTCTCTCTCTCTCTCTCTCTCTCTCTCTCTCTCTCTCTCTCTCACACACACACACACACACACACACCACAAAATTATTTTAGCCGTATTCCCCAAGACCAAGATCTCCAACATTGTACTCACCTGGGCGCAGCGAGGGGAACGCCACAGCCGCGGCGCACAGGACCAGGAGGATCAGGACCTTGCAGAGCATGGCGCTGGTGCCGCGGGAGGGCAGGAGGCTGGTTGAGAGCGCACGGGAAGGCAGGCAGCGGAGGACAGTTGCGCTGGTCTTTTATAGATCCTGCCTCCTCTGGCCGGTGCTGGCAGCATTCCCCAGGTCCATTGGGTGGAGGGAGCCTCGCCCTTTCCAGAGAATGCCCCTGAGGGAAAGCAGGATCTGAGTGGAGGGAGAAGCAAGAAGGATGTTCGGAGAAATCGCTGATAAGATTGTTTGCAAGTAGATTGCAAAGGATACTGAGGACACTTTCCTCCTGGTCCATGGCTGCAAGTTCGTCATCTAAGCTGGAGCCACAGACTGCTTTAAAGGGCCCCAAAAAAGCTTCCTTTGTGTCAGAGAAGAATCAAGGTTTCTTTGATTTTGAGAGCATCCTATTTCCAGCACCCCAACACACATACACCCCATGCTGGGAACTGAACCCAGGGTGCTCCACCACTGAATTACATCCCAGCCCTTTTTATTTATTTATTTATTTTTAATTTTGAGATAGGGCTTTGCTAAATTGCTCAGGTTGACCTGAAACTTGCAACTCAGCCTCTAGAGTCAGATTCCCTAAAGATATTCACTCTGCAAGGGTGTCATGAGCATGGAAGACGTTTGACTGTGTGGACCTGGCTCCTGCTACGGACTTTCTCCAGGGTCCAGTCTTGAGCTGAGATATGTCTTTGATTGCAACACTGACTCCAACCCTCAGAAGACATGGAAAATGGGCATAAGAAACACCAGGGTAAAGCCCAGCACATGTAAGAGAGCCTCATTGCTCAGTCAAAGGACACCACCTTGCTGGGTGCTGTAATCTCAGCCACTGCTCTTATAGGTAAGGCCACCAAAGGATCACTAATTCAAAGCCAGCCTCAGCAACCAGTGAGGTACTAAGCAACTCAGTGAGACCCTGTCTCTAAACAAAATATAAAATAGGGCTGGGGATGTGGCTTAGGGATTGAGTATCCCTGAGTTCAATCCCTGGTACCCTCCCCACCCAAAAAAGTCACCACCTCTACCTGGAAAGGAAGTCTTTAATTGATATGCACAATTCCCATGAAACTCCTATGAGGACATTGTATTGCAGTGGTCTTTCCTTGTAAGTTCACAGCTGATTCTTGTCTCTCAGAAATCACAAAGTGAACCATATTATATTGAGAGAAGCCTCTCAAAAATAGTAATAATAAGAGCTAACTTTTATTGAATGCTTAACTATGTGCTGTGGGCATATACTAATTTATCCTAATACTAACCCTAAGGTAATCTCATTATCTTCCTTTTGGAGATAAGAAAACCATGGCACATAGAGGTTAGTTAACTTAGGAAAAGTAACACAGTAAATGTTAGAGTCAGGAAGCAAATCCAGCTGTAGTCTAAAGCTAGAGCCTGTGTTCTCAACCCCTCGATTACTTGTGTCCCTCAATTCCCCATCACACCCAATTATCTCTCTGATCTGCTTGCTGGTTTGTTAAAAATGGCATTACAAGAGACTTAATTCTAATGAAGGAAAAAAATACATACAGGAGAACATTTTGTTTCCTTGGGAAACTAAATTTCCTTGACCAGCCCTGTGCAATGAGGTGTAACCCCAACACAATAGGAACTTGGGAAACAAGAAGCTCATGAGAAGCTTGCAGGCAAATAAATAAACAATAGGACTCCAAAAAGATAATAACCCACTAAGTCACAGGCCAGTAGTAAAAGGGGACACTTTCCCTGCATTGGGCTTAAAATGAGACTATTTTCCGCCACAGAAATGTGGAAGAATTAACTTTCAAATGTGCTATGTGTAATCTCCGGTCTTTGAGAAGAGCCAGACGAAGGAGTGAAAGGGAACCAGAGGGCAAAGTGCCCTCCCCACTCTAGCAGCTTTGTCTTACTCCTGACCACCTAAAATCAAGAAGCCAGCTTATGACATCCTTCCACAGGTCACAGTGCCATGTTCTTCCTCAGGTTCCACCGCTGTGGGCAAGGGTGGCCGCCTGCTGACCACTGTGTTATAATGGGGTGCATGTTGCTCTCTAGTCCTGGGGACAGAGATGTGTTACTTTCCCGCCCTCAATCATCCTTGGACAATTGACACTAGGGGTCCCAGAGAGGAACCAGTCCTCTGCCAGGTGAGATCCAGGGAAATTGTAAGGTTATAACTACAGGGTTTTATTAGGGGTTATGGCTCTATTATTATATTCATATAATACATTCGCTTTCTTGGCTTCTTACATATGCTCCCAAATGTTATAGAATCAAGGTCTGAAGGTATCTTCAAATGCATCCAACTCAATCAGATATCCTGGGTCTTCTGTTAACTAGAAGAGCACTTTCCTGCATGTAATATGCCCCTCCCCCTGTTATCCCCAGCAGTGGGAGACTCAGTGCCTTAAGAACGGTTCCTCTTTGGACAGTTGTTCCTTTCAGTGACTAAAGTACACCTTCCTGTAACTTCAGCCCATTGATCCCAGTTTAATAAATATATAGGTCCTTCTTTCCTCTTCCAATGTCAAAGGCAAATATTATTTTACCTTCAAATTTCTTCACCCTCCTAAAAAGAAAATACAAGTTTGTTCCTATTTTTCCCCTGAAATTTTCCCAGGAGCCAGCACAGTGCCTGACACACAGGAGGTGACTATAAACACTTACTAATAAGTTAATGATGAGCCAGTGTGCACCACTATGGGTGCACACCTGTGATCCCAGCGACTCAGAAGGCTGAGGCAGGAAGATCACAAGTTTAAGGCCAAACCCAGCAATTTAACAAGACCCTGTCTCAAAATTAAAAAATAAAAAGGGCTGAGGATAGAGTTCAGTGGTAGAGCACCCCTGGGTTCAATCCCCAGTACTGGGGGAAAAATTCATTAATTAATTAATTAATGACTAGATGGTTCCTTGTCACTAGTCTGTGACTTCATTTGTCTGTTTTTTAGAATTAAAACAAATTATCACAAGTCTGATGCAGTTATAGCAGGAAAGAAAAACCTTCCACCATCCTACTTTCTGGAAAAATCTGAGGCTTTAATTTGATTGTGTTGAGTTGGTGTTCACACGATCATTAAAAGGGGGGAGCCAGCAGAAACTGCAGAAAATGTCCTGACAGCACTAAAGACACTCAGAAGACTTTTCGTCTACCTCCTCTGAAAGGCAAGTGACTCACCCAAGCCAGAGATTCAATGAAGAGATTTATTGAGGGGCTGCCCGAAAAGGAGAGGCAGAGAGCAGAAAGAGGAGAGGAGGAGCAGAGAGAGGAAGAGAGCAGAGAGGAAGAGAGGAGAGAAAGAAGAGGAAGAGAGCAGAGAAGTAGAGGGCAGAGAGCATGTGCTTACAAGCTTCAGCTTAAGAAGGGGAAGGGTTGCGTAGGGGAAATGGAGAGTGCTGATTGGCAGGGTGACTGAGGAACAGCAAGCGGGACACTGTGTCCTGCGGGGATTGGTCAAGAGAACTTTTGAATTTGGCGCTCTTCGGCTTGGCGCCCTTTGGAGAGGAGGAGGAGGGGTAAGGGATTCCATGATGTTATCGGGAGATGGAAATTTATCTTCATGGGAGAGTCTCCCACACACCCAACATCCTCTACAGTAGATGCCTCTTTAGAAAGTGATTTGAGCTGGGTGATGCTGTGCAGAGGTATCATGCTTCCCTGTCCCACCCTGACTCCTGCTCCCAACAGACCCAACTTACATCCAGCCAAGAATTGGACCCAAGGCAAGGTGCTTCCTGCATTGCAGACCCCAATCATCATTCCTCTTCTAGGGAGCATTTTCTAACTCAAATTTCTAACAGATGGAATAGAAATTCAGGATGAAATAAAAATTTTGTGATGTGGACTAGCTGTCCTCCTACATTAGGTATGGATTCAGATTAACACATCTTCTAGGATTAGATGAAGCATTTTTTGAGGGTATGTTCAGTGACCCAGCTATTATACTAAATACCTTGGGCAATTCAAAAGAAACTCAGAAATTGATTCTTCTCTTAAAATAATAACCATGGAGTAAGAATATATATATTACAAAGGCAGTTCATAATATACTAGGAAATCTAATCATGGGCCAAGAGTACCAAAAAGTCTATTTATTTACAAATATTTACATAATGACAAGTGAAGTACAATAACAAAAGCAGGAGAAGCACTTGGCTAGCACATCCTGGAGTCTAATAGCCTAGCTGTAAACCCTGATTCTCCCAGGAATATTAGGTTACTTAACTCACAGAACTTCAGATTTATTTTTCTTCTGTGTAACAGAAGAAATAAATTAATGTGACTGTATATAATGTCTTGAATAGAAAGTACACAGTAAATATTAACTATTATTCTTAGGTGCTGTAGATGTAAACCATTCAGGTCTCCAGTAATGATAATACTTTACCTTGAGAACATAAAGGAGTATTATTATCTGGGAAATTCCATGGGGAAGATGGCACAGATTGATGTAGAGTAGGACTCACTTGAATTTAGTAGGCATATCATTAGATATATAGAGAGAAAGAAAATGAACTAACAATACATGGGAAAACACAAAAATGTGCATGGGCTGGGGATGTGGCTCAGTGGTTAAGTGCCCCAGCTTCAATCCCCTGTACAAAAAAAAAAAAAAAAAAAAAAAAAAAGTCATGTCATTGGGCTGAGATGTGGCTTAGTGGCAAAGTGCTTGCCTGGCATGTGTGAGGCCCTGGGTTCAATTCCCAGCACTTGCAAAAAATAAAATAGAATAAAATATTTTTAAAAATCACATCATGTGAGTCATAATAAAGTTAGGAACAGGTTAATTCCTAGATTAGAAACTGCTGAAGGCTGGAAACATTAATCAACTTTTATTTGCCCACAGAGTTTATTAGAGGGCTTTATGCAGAGCAGACAGCAAACAAATGATAATTCATTTCTATGGTGAATACAGATGCTTGTGAAATCCTGAGCTTCCTTGAGTCTCTCAGACCTTCAATTTTTCCTACCTGCAAAATGCAGGTGATATTGGTAAGCCTTTCATAGAGTCGTTGTCAGAATAAAATGAACTGATCCATGGAAATCAGTAACTGGCATATGATCAATAATCGACAGCTCTCATTAATGAAAATAGACCTTAAAGAATGAATTACAACTCTAAGAGTAAGTATACACATTAAAGAAAAGGACATGACAACATGGTTGGAACTGGGGAACATTATGTTCAGTGAAATAAGCAAGGCACTGAAAGAAAAACACATGATCTCACTCATCAGTGGAATCTGAAAAAGTACATCTCATACAAGTTGAGAGCAGAATAGTGTTCATTGGAGACTGGGAAGAATAGGGAGGAGTGGGGAAGAGAGAGGGGGAAAGTCATTCAACTGGCATAATGTTATTGTTTGATGAGAGAAATAAATTCTGGTGCCCTATGACACAGCAGAGTGAATATCCTTAGCAGCAATGTATTATATATCCCAAAATAGTTATAAAAGAGAAATTTAAATATACTCACTCTACAGAAATGATAAAGGTTTAGGGGATGGATTTGCTAATTACCCTGAATTTGATCACTACCCAATGTATACACGTGATTCAAAACTTCACATTAGGGGGCTGGGGATGTGGCTCAAGCGGTAGCGCGCTCACCTGGCATGCGTGCGACCCGGGTTCGATCCTCAGCGCCACATACCAACAAGGATGTTGTGTCCGCCGAGAACTAAAAAATAAATATTAAAAATTCTCTCTCTCTCTCTCTCTCTCTTCTCTCACTCTCTCTTTTAAAAAAAAAAAAAAAAAAAAAAACTTCACATTAGGCTGAGAGCACAGCTCAGTGGTAGAGCACTTGCCTAGCATGCATGAGGCCCTGGGTTCCATCACCAGTGCCAAAAATAAAAAATTAAATAAAATAAAAAGTGAGGGTGCTTCGAAAGGTAAAGAAAGAAGTAATTGTTCTGCCAGCAGAATGAAGGCATTAAGGTTGCTCCCTCAATGCTGGTGTAGTAAGCATGATGGTGTTTGGGAATGTTGGCGTAATTGCAGCCATCTTCCCTTCCCCCACCCCCACTTTATGAATACTGTTGTTATTCTCAAAAAAAGAGAAACTAGCCTGAGATAAATTTATCAGCCTGTAGACTTACTGGTCTCTCCCTGTTCTCTCCTTGAGAAGATAAAGGGACTTACTGGTTTCCCTGTACCCCCCTTCTGCCTGTCTTTGTTCCCACAAACTTGCCTTCCATAAGATCAGGGGATGCTTACTATGTCAGTCAAGACTAACCTGCAGCCATGATTCTAGCCTATAAAAGGGGGAGTTGCTGCTGCTCTCTCTTGCTTGCTGCTGCTGTCCCTCTCTCTGCACAGAGCAGCCTTGTCAGGCTCCTGACAATAGACATTCTTATCCCAGGTGTGTGTGGATTCACCATAGAAATGAATCATCATTTGTTTGCTATCTGCTCTGCAAAAAGCCCTATAATAAACTCTATGGGCAAATCAAAGTTGATTCCTGCACCACTTTTCTTTCAGGGAAGACTAACCCAACCAGCACAGACAGGAAGCAACTCAGCAATAGCACTGGGAGAGATACTGAGTAAGGTTAAGCAGTGTGTGACCTTGGGCATGAAAAAGTTGCAGATGTCAAAGACATTATCAAGATGACATTAAAGGGGCTTGGTTGCTAATTGGCTGTGGAACAAGTTGCCCCCACCTCGAGATACATACATGCCCACAAATGTTGGCTTTCTAGGCTTTTTGTTCCTCCAGGATATGAATTCTCAGAGTTATACTCCCCATGCTAAAAATAAAAAGTAGATGGAAGAGAAGAGGAGAATGACAGTGTCTGAGATTTGGCTGAAAGCAAAAATCACTGAAGAAAACACACTGTGGCCGGGTGCAGTTGGTGCACACTGGTAATCCCAGCAGCTCGGGAGGCCGAGGCAGGAAGATCACAAATTCAAAGCCAGCCTCCAGCAATTTAGCAAGGCCCTAAGCAACTTAGCAAGACCCTGTCTCAAAATAAAATATAAAAAAGGGCTGGGGATGTAATTCAGTGGTTGAGCACCCATGGGTTCAATCCCTGGTACCAAAAAACACACTGTGGTACACTAAGCACTGATTTCACTCGTGTGGAGTTTCAGGGCCCATGTTTTCTCTGGCACTAGCCCAAATCTCTTTGAGAAAGTTGAGACTGACTCCAGCATCTTCATAGGTTAAGCAATTGACTCAATTTCATATCCTTTTAGGTCATCGTGGTAAGACAGGGCAAGCAGAGGAGCTATTTCTATAAGCTAACTATTAATAAATGAAGTAGTTCTAACAATAAGATGTCACCTCCTACCCATTAGGATGACCACACCAAAAGATCTGAAAATAACAAGAACTGACAAGGATGTGGATGAATTGAAATCCTCATGCACTGTTGTGGGAATGTATGTTGCAGCCATTTTGGAAATTAATATAGAGGTTTCTCATAAACTTAAAAATAGAATTATCATATGATCTAGCAATTCCACTTCTGGGTATATATCCAAGAAAAACAAAAGGAGGATCTTGAAGAAATATTTATACATCCTTGTTCACTGCAGCATTATTCACAATGGCCAAGAGGTGGAAGCAACTCAAATTTCCATCAGTGGATGAAAGATAAAAAATGTGGTGTACACATACATTAAGGTACTATTCAGTCTTTTAAAAGGAAGGAATTCTGACCTGTACTAAGAACAATGTCGAGATCACAGATGAATCTTGAGGATGTTAAGCTAAGTGAAATAAGTCAGTAGTGAAAAGACCAATACTACAGGATTCCACTTATGTGAGTTTGTCTAACACAGTTAAACTTAGAAAGCATGGTGGTTGCCAGGGGCTAGAGGGGGCAGAGCAGAGAAATTGTTGTTCAGTGGGTACAGAGTTACAGTTTTGCAAAACGAAAAACTTCTAGAGATTATTGCACAATAATGTAAGTACACTTAAGATGACTTAACTACACACTTGAAAACAAGTAGGAGATTTTACTATTACCATAATTTTTAAAAATTTTAAATAATCATAATGGCTAACAATGGCTAAATGGCAATCACTATGTGCCAGACACTATTCTAAGTATTTAAAAAATTCCAAGTACTTTACAAATATAGTCTTACATTGTTTAATGACAAGGATATGTCCTGAAAATGCATGGTTTGGCAATTTTGTCATTCTGAAAACATTATAGAATATAGTTAAACAAACTAAAATAGCCAGAATATCACTAGGAAATATAATATTATGAATTTATAGTTGAATATGCCATCCATCATTGACTTAAATGTAGTTCAGTGGTAGAACATTTACCTGGTACATGTGTGGCCTTCGGTTCAATCCCCAGCACTGCAATAATTAATTAATTAATATAATTACTACTGAATAAGTAAATCAATCAATGAAATGAGTTGTTTTAAGCAAATATTTTAAATATTCTTTGTTCTTAATTCAGTTAGTCATCTCCATGATAATCATTCTGGTGATCACGAGTAAGTGTTCTCAAACAAAAAACATTCTGTGTAGCACAAACCAAAAGATTCAGAAAGCCAGACGAGGGAACCTAGGCAATTCAGAAATGTGTTCTGCTTTCCTATGCAAGAAAACAAAGATGAGTGATAAGGATGGGGAGGAGGCCAGAATAAACGGAATTCAATGTCACAAGTCAAGGAAGCAAAGAATCAGATGAAACCTGGAGAAAGTTTATCTGACCTTCATTTTGTACTTTTCATCAGTTCAGGAAATTTTAATGGAAAGCTTAGTGGTGTAGTGCACCTGGATACTCAGGGGGATGAGCAAATCGCCTAACACCTTGTGTAGGCTAGTGTGTGTCGACCCAAGAAGACCTAGAACAAAGCCCTGAAACAACAGTCACCAACCAGAGCTGGCAGAGCATACGTTTAAGCTTCCTAAGTAAAATTTGCATAGAAATCAAGCCAGAAAACTAGTTCCCCTAGTATTAGGAACCATGAATCAGTGTTTCAGGATAATACCAGTAATTCCTTATGTTATTCCAATTTTATTAATTTTCTTCACTTCACACTGGGTCTTTAGAGGTGAGAAAAATGGTCAATTTATGCCACTTTTCAAGGACAGATATTGCCACCATTTTCTCAGTTGATGCCCACTTCATGTATGGAAAAAACAAAATAAGACCGGTGCAGTCGCTCACAACTATATAGAATCCCAGGGACTCAGGAAGCTGAGGCAAGAGAATCACAACTCAAGAACTTAGTGAGACCCTGTCTCAAAATAAAAATAGAAAGGCTTAGGGATGTAGCTCCATGGTAGGTAGTAGAGTACCCCCAGATTCAATCCCCTCTACAAGGAGGAGACAGTAAGGGGAAGGGAGGGATCAAGAAAGATGTCAGCAAGTAAAGTTGCTGTAGTCCTGATGATAAAGACAGCTACGCAGGGAAGCCAGCACCACCTTGCTACACCAAACTACCTTTAAGTTGTCATGGTGGAGTCTCCATGTGTCAAACCTCACTGACTCAGAGGGTTATAGAATAAAAATAAACTAGCCAAGCAGGGTGGCACACACCTGTAATCAGAGTTGCTAGTTCAAGTCCAGTCTGAGCAACTCAGTGTGACTCTATTTCAAAAAAATAAATAAAAAGAGCTAGAGGTATAGCTCAGTGGTACAGCGCCATTGGATTCAATCTCCAAAACTGGAAAGAAAAAAAAAGAATAGAAACAAAGAGAAGTCAATAAATTTAAATCATTAAAATGGTAACCAACTTGAAGATCAGCCCCCCAAAACTTTCTTTTTATGAGACAAAAATGGGGCTCAAAATGTTCAGTTTATCTGTGTTTTAATTCTGCCACTAACTCTTAGCAAATTTCCTAACACTCCCATATGCAGTGTGGGAATAATCATACCTACCTGAAAAGATGTTATTATACTGAATTATTTGGTGAAGATTAGGACAATCCCTGTATATAGAAAGTAATGAATATTTAGTAAATAATAAATAGCCAATCCTGCAATTCATCATCTACCAAGCATATAATTGGAGGGGTGGAAACAAAAATCTCAGTCTCAATCCAATATTTTTTTCGACCACAGGACATGATCTGTCTTTGTGGGAGCCATTCTATCTTTGAAGTATCAAAGGTATTAAGAATAAATTCTGTTCTCCACATCTAAATGCATTTCAGAGGCTGGATTCAGAAAAAAACTTGAGGCAAGAGGGTGTTTAAGAAATGTGGTTTCATGGGCTGCGGATGTAGCTCCGTGGCAAGGCACTTGCCTAGCATGTGGGAGACCCTGGGTTCAGGGTTCAATTCCCAGAACTGAAAGAAAAAAAGAAAAGAAAAGCAGTATCATGGGATCATCCACCGAAGCCCTGAAGAAAATCACTATCTGATCTGTGATCTCTATCATTTACAGAGTTACAGAGTTTCAGACGTATGTGCCCCAGGGATTGCGGGGGGGGGGGGGGGGGGGGGGTCATCGCAGTGCTAGGATCTTTATTTCCAGTGGCTGATTTCCAAGTGCACTTTATGTGAAAAAGGAGTAAAGCAAAATCAAAAAGTCTGGTAATTGAAGTAACTATAAACAAAGAAAAGTAAACTTACAGATCTAGATATGGGTTCAGCCACTTCATCCCAAAGCCAGAGTAGATAGAATCAAGACAAACAAGAGACAACAACTGCTCTTGGAGAGCCACAGAAGAGCCAGCGCAATGACAAGGGAGAATCTCATCAGAGACGTCACCACCCCAGAAGTACCCTGCCACAAAAGCACATGGAGTCATCAAGAATATTAGATGACAAACACCGAGAAAAGGAAATTAGTCTAACGCCCCTGGGCTTCCCCAGTGCCCAGCCATGAAGCCTAGAATACAGAAAAGAACAGGGAGAAACCAGCCGGAGTAGAGCATCCATGCAATAAATTCTGAAATGAGAAAGACTCCATTTGTCCAGTGAGGCACTGGGATCCCATTAGACTAGACAGCCCAGAAGATTCTGGAGCCTGTTGATCACAGTCTCCCCCTTTACAAGTCCTGGTCACCGCATTGCCATATGAATGAAGTGTGGTACCTTGCTTTACATGGTATGGCACGGTGCCCTCCCCAGATCCTGGGACAGCACGAGGAAGCAGGACAAAAGTCACATTTTCAACTGTTCCATGATCAAAGTATCCAAAATGTCACCAGGGTTAGCACCACCAGGGAACAATGATGATGTCCTAATCCCACTAAAGGCAAAAAAGCCACATCCTCAACCATGGAGCCACATCCCCAGCCCTGTTTTGTATTTTATATAGACACAGGGTCTCACCAAGTTGCTTAGCACCTGGCTGGCTTTGAACTTATGATCTTCCTGCCTCAGCCTCCCAAGCGGCTGGGATTACAAGCGTGTGCCACCAAGCCCAGCATAAAGGGTGTCTTAAAAGAGAAAACATACTGAAAGTCAGATGTATGTCATAGTCCCAATTATAATGAATATTGCCTTGCCCTTTGTGGTCCTCCCTGGATAGACCCTGAGGATATTCTCCTGTTTTTCTCTTTGGATTGCCCAATGAGTTCCCCCTGCCCAGATTCTTCACTAGATGTTTTAATTGAATCATCAGTAAATTTCCAACTGAAATTCTCATGCAAAGTTTGAATAAATTCTCCACTGGACTGTGGATATGGTTTCATACAGAAGACACTATTAGATAAAAGGCAGAGAGTAGGGCTGGGGACATAGCTCAGTTGACAGAGTGCTTGCCTTGCATGTATAAGGCCTTTGGTTCAATCTCTAGCACCACCACCAAAAAAAAAAAAAAAAAAGAAAGAAAGCAAATGTAAGCAAAAGAATTTGGGTTTTTCTTTCTTCCTTTCTTTTAATTGGTTATTTTCAGTTATACATGACAGTAAAGACCATTTTGATAAAAGTATACATGCATGGAATATATCTTAATCTAATTAGGGCCCCAGCCTTGTGGATGCACACAACAGTGAGATTCACTGTGGCATATTCATTCATGTACATAGGAAAGTTATATCTGATTCTTTCTACTTATTTGCATCCCAACTCTCTTTCCTTCATTCCCCTCTGCCTAATCCTCTGAACTTCTATTCTTCCCCTCCTCCTTTATTGTGGGTTAGTATCCACATATCAGAGAAAACATTTGCCCTTTAGTTTTCTGGGATTGGCTTGTTTACTTAGCATGATAGTCTCCAGTTCCATCCATTTACAGGCAAATGCCATAATTTCATTGTCTTTATGGCTGAGTAATATTCCATTGTGTATATACACTACAATTGATTTATCCATTCATCTGTTGAAGGGCATCTAGGTTGGTTCCATAGCTTAGCTGTTGTGAATTGTACAGCTAAACATTGATGTGACTGTGCCACTGTAGTATGCTGGTTTTAAATCCTTTGGGTATAGGCTGAGGAGTGGAATAACTGGGTCAGATAGTGGTTCTATTTCTAGTTTTTAAAAAAATCTCCATACTGCTTTCCAGAGTGGTTGCATTAATTTGCAATCCCACCAGCAATGTGGCTGAGGCTGAGTTTTTCAGTAGTCAAAGCAAAGTCTGTTTTGGTCTCTTTAGCACCTCCCTCTTTCTCAAATGAGGGAGGGGACAGCACACCTACTAGTCATCTCCACAAATGTGGAAATGCTCTCTGTCTGCACTGTGCAATTTCATAGCTATTAGTCACCTGTAGTTAGTGAGCACTTGAGTTTTTAATTACACTTAGTTTCAGTTTTTGCTGAGGGCCATTACCAAGTAGGAATGACGCATTGAAATTTTCTTGCCAGCGTATCCCATGTTAATTTCGCTGTTGACCTTGCATGTGTGTTTGAGAAAGGTGACCCTGCTCAACGACCAGGGTGGATCCAGGATTAGGGTGTGTCCTGCAGTTTGAGGAAGTATCCCGCTCCTTGGGTTAAGGGCGTTCCCAGTTTAAGACCTTGGATTTTAGGGAAGTTCGATGTTGAGGATTATTGCTGCTGGAATTAGGGCGTTCCTGCTGCCTGAGCTCCCATTGAGTTCTCGTGAGATTCAGAGAGCACTTTGGGAAAAAAGCCTCGTGGAGTAGGTGAGTTGTGTGGCAGCTGAACTGGGATTGCCCCAGAACGTGTGTGGAGGCCGGTGTGAGTTCGGGAATAAAGAATTGCTGTTTGAATCTACAAAGCTGTGTGGTGGCTCGTGATTCTGTGCCCAGCCAAGACTGCGGCAAGTTTTCTCATGTTGTTGAGATGGAGTCTCACTATGCTACCCAGGCTGGTCTTGAAGTCTTGGGATCGAGTGATCATCCTGCTTTGGCTTCCAAGAGGCCGGGAGTGCATTCACATACCACCATTTCGGCTCAATCACTTTAACTGCTTATCTGTTGCCGTATGCAAGGAGATTTCATTCTACTGAATTGTGCAGTAGATGGCATTTACTGTCTCCTTATTTATTCCAACTTCCCTTGTCAGTTGTCAGAATTTCCTCAGAAAAAAAAAAAAAGGAAAAAAAATCAGAAATATCTCAGACATTGGGACTTCACTAAAACTATTCTTATGGTCCTGTACTGTCCACAGATCAAGTTGTTGGCCCTTATCCTAATAGTTATTGATATTAAAAAAAGTTATTGATATTAAAAAAATAGTTATTGATATTAAAAAAAAAAGAAGTCTATGAGCAGGGCGTGGTGGTGCACACCTGGAATCCCAGTGATTCTGAGGTTGAGATAGGAGGATCGCAAGCGTCAGAAACTTAGCAAGACCCTGTCTCAAATTTAAAAAAAAAAAAAAAAAGCTTTTTAAAGGACTGGAGATGTGGCTCAGTGGTAAAACACTCAGTAGAAAGAAAGAGGGAAAGGAAGGAAGGAAGGAAGGAAGGAAGGAAGGAAGGGAGGGAGGGAAGGAGGGAGGAAAGAAGAGAGGAAGGGAAGAAGAGGGGGGAGGGGAGGGGATGGAGACTCTAGGAATAATCATTCTTGGTACTGGTATAGAACATTTGATGTTACAGAACTTTATTCTATTGCTGGATGCTTTCTCATTGCCATCTCATTTGAAGGGACTCTATTTTTTTCATTATATCTGTTAAGGATATAGTTTTTAATATATAGTTTTTAATATCAATAACTATAAGGATCATTTAGGATAAGGACCATTATACCTATTCATTATATCTATTAAGGGCAGCCAGCCAGCCAAGTGAGGCATCAAGCAAACTGAAGAAGAGTGTGTGCGGGGCCTCTTATCTCCTCCTTATCTCACCATAGTTTAAGAGTCCTTCCTGATTCCCACCCAGCCTTGTCTCTCCATTTCAGCTGGTTCCACCCTTCAGCACTGTCCAGCGGCAGACTGCAGACACCCTCACAGGCTGGACAGTCAGGAACTCACCAAAACTCAGGCTAAATTTAACACCCGGATTCCCTCTCCGATTTTGCCACTAACTGTAACCTTAAGCCATTTCCTCCTGGGAAGGGGTTGGGGGATGAAGCCTTAATAACTGCCACCCCCACCCCTGCAAAGAACTGATACACTGCTATGTAGAGGGGAAGGTGCAAATGTTTCTTATTGCTATTATTATTCTTCAGCCCCAAATAGCTCAAGTTTGCAGTAGTTAGGAGGCAAACAAATCCTCACGGCCTCCCCTACTCGGACAGAACTTCGTGGCAGATTTAATGGTATGATTTTCTGAGTTACCCTACTCTCGTTCCAGAACCTCATCTCTGTAACTCACCCAGTATGATTCTAGCAGGCTTTGCTTAATCAGACTGTGTGTCTAATGCATTGTGAATGCTCAAAAGACATTTCTTATATGAATGAAATAATTGATGGCATAGGAAACAGATCAAAAAGCGCATCTAGACCAAGACAGGATGGAACTCATGGAGACTTCCTAAAGAATAAGGCGAGTGAGAGGAAACTGGGCAATTCCAATGACTTGATCCAAACATTTTGGAAATACTTGTAACTATTACTGAAATGTTTAAGGGAGATAATAAGACTGCCCCGGGTCGAGCCAGGGGAATAGCAAGAAAGCAGAATTTCCAGGGCCCAGGGAGCAACTAAGTTGCCTTAGGTTGATATTAGACTTGCTTAGAGCAGGAGGGACAGGTGTAAGAGGATCTGGGTCACCTTCCTCATGGTAGGCAGCCTTCCATCTCCAGTAGGAAAAATACTGAGAAACAAAGCAAGACAGTTCACAGGGATCAATTGCAAGTTGAAGCAAAATCAGTGGGGTTAGTCCTGGCTCTTCACCCAGTTTCCAGACTCTTTATGATAGGAAGAGAATTGATAGATGATCCACTAAATTTCACTGGGACAGTTGCTAAGGGCTGAATGATTAGGAATCCTTGCATAAGAAGTCAAACTAAAGATTCCAAAGCAAGTTAAAGGACAAAGAGGGCTAGGAATGTAGCTCAGTGGTAGAGCACTTGCTGAGTAAGCATGAGACCTGGGTTTGATCCCCAGCACCAAAAATAATAGTAATAATAATAATAGTAATAGATAAAGAAATTACAAAGAGGAAGACAATGAATTGGAAGTAACTTCGAATCACTTGAAGTGTAGCCAGCACTATATTTTTAAAAAGTATTGAGGGTGGGAATAATGGAAGTTCATTGGATTAGACAAAGGGGACTGAAGGGAAGGGAGAAAGGATGGGAATAGGAAAGACAATAGAATGAATCAGACATAACTTTCCTATGTTCATATATGAATACATGACCACTGAAACTTCATATCATGTTTAACACAAAAATGGGAAGTAATATTCCATGTATGTATAATATGTCAAAATACACTCTACTATCATGTAATCTAAAAAGAACAAAATAAAAAAATAATTTTAAAAAACAGTAATGAACACCTGCTGGGAATTGAGCAGAGATGATTAGTTTAGGAAAACAATGGGAGAGTTTGTAAGAAATGGCAAATACAAAACATCAAACACAACCCAAGTTCAATAAATTATGAAATTTATTGAAATAATTAAAATCAATGAAACTTAAAGAAAAATTAAACATGATTGGAAAAAAAAAACATACCCACAGGTGTAGGGAAACACAAAATGTATTCTGTAGCTGCAGAGCATACTCTGGCATATGTGGGTGCTGGCAAATTCTGGTTAGTTCTTCAGATCCTGTTTTATTGTTAGAATTGTTTTACTGCACTGTGGAAATAGGGGGTGGGGAGACTAAAGATGAAAGAGAGGTAAGAATGCTGCTGCTCAAATAACCTGTGCTGACATTTCAGGTCTCATACCTTTTAGTTTGGGTAAGAAAAGGGAGAAGGTAAAGAGCAAGGCCATGATAAACTCCCTTGGAAGATAAGAGGATGAAAAGAAGCAGGACCTTGAAAAGACCCTAAGAGGCAACACGATAAAGGGAATCTTTACCATGTCTACTGATGCCCCAGAGGATGAGGTAGCTGAGGTGCAGGAGGTTAAGTCACTTATCCCAGCACATAGCTAGATAGCAGTCTTATCCAAGGACTGGTGAGATAACCACAGCTCCAACAGAGAATCACAAAAGCTGATTCAGGGCTCAAAAATCAAACCTTGCCCAATTGTCCACTTTCAGATGAATTTTCCTTACCTCACTCCACACTCTCCTAACCAATACTAAGGAGACCTAACAGTGATCTTCAATACAGAAACAAACAAATATATATGGACAAGCCCCTGACCCTGCTGATAAGAAGCAAGTCAGTGTCCTTCACTGTTCTCCCTTCTGTTTCTATAAATGTAGAATGAGTAGGAGCTAGAAGAAAGGGGAGAAGTAGAGGAAATAAGCCTATTGCCTTTTTAGTCCAGGGTGCTGGGCCAGGAAACTTCATCTCCCTTAACCATGCCAGGCCCACAGGCCAGAAGCGAAATGCTGCTGCTTCTTAGCCACTGTAAGTGAACAGATCAAAAGCATGGTGGAATTCTAAAAAACACATTGAGGAATAGGGAAAGATTCCAGAATTAGGGAATTTCAGAGTCCAGTGAAGACTGGAATGTATCTGTGAAAAAGAAACCAGAACTAAAAGGTATGAGAACTGAAATCTCAAAGAACTACTGGATATTGAGTTGGCCACATGCACCAGAGTCATTTGGGAAAGCAGGCCTGGGACAGACAAGGGAAAGCAGAAATCAATGCCTCCTTTTCTTCCCAAATTGTATTGTTCCTCACCAATGTCCTAAGGTTAAAGAAAGGTAAAAGGAGGATAACAATAAGGGTCACTGGCCTCATCTCACAGGATACTCCATCTGTTTCTGGACATCTACAGAGAGGAGCACTTAAAAAGGAGACATCAAGCAGCTGCCATCAAGCAGCTGCCATCAAGCAGCTTGGGGTTCTGCGCTACTGTACTACTGCACAGGACCCCACGACAGTCCTGGGAATCAGAGTGGTCACAGTGGCCCTGGCCATCATTTCATCTACCACACCCATCATCTCTACCCATTTCCCATCCTGCTGAACCCTGAGTGGCAGTGCTCCCCAGTGGAGTTCCCAAGACCTTCCTGAGTACAGCCTGAGGCCTGACTGGTGCTCAGTACCTGATGCAAAGCCAAGATCTGCACCCATGCACTTCTTCAGCATATAGCTCAGTCACAGACCCTGGGCCTCCACTCCTCCACCCCCACAATTTCCCCTTTCCCTTTGCCTCAGTCCTATACATTTTTCACATCCCAGGAAGCTGCTTCTAACCAGACAGACTCATAATATGTTCTGCCTAGAGTTGTTGCAGCTTGTGTCACAAATTTGTTACTTAGCTTGTCATTTTTTTTTTAAGCTTTCCTTTCCAAGACTAAATTCATAATCACTCTCAGGCAGAAACACATTGTTATCCCTGTTTGTATACTCAGGGCCATAAAAAGCACAAAGATGATGATGGTGGTGGTGGTGGTGGTGGTGGTGATAAAGAAGAGGAGAAATAAGAGGGTTGTTGCTTTTCACAGTTTCTAAAACCTTCCCACATCATTGATGGAGCTGGTTATGAGCACAGCACTGTCCTAGGTACCAAAGTGGCCTGGTTCCTCCTCTGGATCCTCAATGAGCCCATGATCAAACAGGTAAGACAAACATGTATAAAATGAGTTTTAGGAACACGATGAAAACACTTTATCAAGTATGGAATAAGATAAAAGATCATGAACATCTAAGTCAGCCATCCACTTACTCTTTCATTCAACAAAAACCATCTTCAAAACATACTCTAGGTTCTGGAGTAAATGCTGAGCATACAGTGGTGCATAAAGCATGATCATCCAGTGATCAGTGGGAAGGAAAGTAAGGTGGAGAAGATGGACAAGGACAGAGTGTGTTGGTGAGGGAGAGCCGCAGAACCTAGAAATATCCTGAGAAGAATAGAAATGAATCAAAAAGATAAAAGAACACAGAGCTAATAATTAAAGAAGCAAATCTGCTAGAAGAGTGGCTAACATCTAAAGAATACTTTGCCCCAGTCATTGTTCCAAGGGCTAGATGTACATATATATTTAATTCATCTAAAAAAAAACATTTTTTTCTGTTCACTGACCATGACGTAGATCCTATTATTCCCAATTTATGAAAACAATGAATGAATGAAATGAAAGGTGACCCATTTATTTGAGGTCATAGTTCCTGAGTAGCTGAACCTGGATGTCTGGGTACAAACTTGGAACCACCACAACATACCACCCTGCTTTCACCGCCAGAACAAAGAAAACACGGATCAATAATTAATCTCACCGTAAATAAGGATGACTTAGAATAAAGCAGTGTTAGAATTTGGAATACCTTCAGAAATCTTGTCACATCTCTGATGTTGGTGACACAGAATGTATGGTCCAAAGTCAGATAATAGATATCCTAATACCCAAGATGGTCCTTTTTAAACATAATATGCTTGTGTATGCTGTTGTTCATGGCTATGTATTTATCTATATATCACATTTTTGCTTAAATCACACAGATAAACAAAATTGCTAGCAGGAAATGTCTAACTATAATTAGTACTTAGGAGTTAGATTTTTATAGAATGCTTATTCATAAAGGCTCACAGTATTGCTCTTTTAATCCAGTAGATAGTTCCACGATTCCGCTGGGCCCACTGCCCCAAGTTACCTTAGATGAACACCTTTGGCTGGGTAAGTAGCCCCAGTCCAAATTAGCATTGTTCTGCTTATGATCAGAACAAAGAAAGCCCCAAGAGAATCAACCAGACAGTGCCTGGTACTCAGGCTGTGCCGAGATCTGCCTACAGAAGCAAGTCTGTCTTTTGATCCTAGGCTAGGTACTGTGGGACCTCAAAGAAGGTTTAGAATATTGTGGAGTTAGGGCAAGTTCCTTTACCCCATGGGTAAAGGAAGCAGTTAAATGTTAACACAAAGGACTGTGACCCAAAGTGGTGCGGACAACAGCAGGAAGTGAATATTAATGGAGTTGTTGATTGATTTATTCACTGAGCAGTCTTCAGTATTTTTGAGGTAAGCTGGAAAGAATGCAAAGTGAGTCTAGGGTGAAAAATTAAATGCATTCCCCAAAGGCCAAAAGAAATGAAGTTAGAGAAGGTGGTGAAAGACCCTACCAGGGAAGCAACAGAAAGCAGAAACAAAGTGGACAGGAATCAGGCAAGAACCCAAAGAAACTGAATTCCAGAAAGACTTGGAGCATAAGCAACAAAGCTAAACTTATCCCGTGTATATTATTATTCATAAAGATACTCTAATCCACAATATTTAGCAAAGATCATCTCAACTTGCCTTTTTTTTTTTTTTTTTTTTGTACTGGGATTGAACCCAGGGGCTCATGCATGCTAAGGAGCACTCTTCCACTGAGCTACAGTCCCAGGCCCTGACATTATTTCAGGTTTTGATTAGCTCTCACTAGTAACACATTCCTAGGCTCAGCAAGCCTATACCTCTTCTAGTCAAACTAGTAATAATTATAACATTAATACTAATAATTCCCTATAGCTTGATTCAGTATTAAGTCCACTTTCACAAAATAATGGTTACTCCCAATGCTGGAACCAGGTAATATAAAATACTGCCCATAGTGGTTTCTTCCCGCCCCCCTTTCTTTTCTTTAAAAAAAAGTTCATTGTGCATTAATCATGCATAAAATTAAGAGGCAATAATAGCTTTTCTCCTACTCTTTCCAATCCTCATATGAGACAGAAAGAAAAGAACATGGGGTCCAAGGCCTTCATTTTCCAACATCGTGTTAGGAAATGGGTATGTAACAAAGGAAAAAACAAGGCCACGGGAACTCAGAAGGGCACGTGACTGAAATTAGGAATTGGAAAACTTACATTAGAGAAAATGTCATTTACCAATGTGATTCTACAATATGTACACTCAGAAAAATGAGGAATTATATCCCATCTATGTATGATATATCAAAGTATATAAGTGCATTCTACTATCATGTATAACTAATTAAAACAAATTTTAAAAGATTTAATAAATAAATAAATAATAGAAAGTGTCATTTGTGTTGAGCTTTAAAAGATTAAGAAATTAGAGATGGGACATTCCAGTGATGAAAGACCATGTCCTTCAGTCTGATAAATGTAATCACGTCACTTGCTCTCCTTAATGGCTTATCACCGCTCACACTCATAAGGTCAAATGCTAAAACAGGTCATGAAGAGCCCTCTCAGTGAGTCCACATACCTATTTTTCCAAATATTTTCTTACTAATACCACCTGTGCTTATTAAGAAGAGCTTCTATTCTCCAGTTACTAAAATGAAAAGCAAACTAATGCAAATAATATATCCTACTGAAAATTGCTCAACCAGGAGGGAGAGAAATTCTATTGATAAGTATATGTAATTTGCTGCTCTCTCTCTCTTTTTCAGATACTAGGGATGGAACCCAGGAGCACTCTACCACTGAGCTACATCCCCAGACCTTATTATTTTTTATTGCCATGTTATCCAAGCTGGTCTCAAACTTGCATCCCCCTGCCTCAGCATCCTGGGTTGCTGGGATTAGAGGCATGTGCCACCACACCTGGCCACCACCTGTGCTCTTGAAGGAGCAATGGCTCAAACCCACTTCTTAGCCACAGTATCTGTCATGCATTTCCACACTCTTGCACCCCTGTGCCTTTGCACATACTGAATTTTCTGCCCCAAATGAACTGCCCTAACTCCACAATATTCTCTGCGTGGAAAACTCCTACTCCTGCTTCACTATCCAATTTAAATGTCACCTCCTGTGTGAAGTTCTCCTTGATGCCCTCTGAAAGAAATATTTGTCACCACATTATCTAGACAGGGTCATTAACTGTCTGGCTACTCTCCTAATTGTACAGAGAAGAACTGCAACAATGAAATGGCTCCTTCCTGTCAAAAGTAACAACCGCATATATGACCAATAGAATTTCTCTCCCTCCTGGTTGATCAACTTCCATATCACTACTTTAGTTTGCTTTTTTGTTTTAGTATCTGGAGAATAGAAGCTCTTCTTAATAAGTTTTGAATTTTTCCAATTACATTCTTGGTAAATTCTTCTTGGCAGAAAAAATAAATAAAAATTCCAAAGGATACCATAACAAATTACCACAAACTAAGGAATTACAAAAACAGAAATTCATTCTGTCATAGTGATGGAGGTTTAAAGTCTAAAATTAAGGTGTCAGTGGTGTTGTGCTCCCTTCAAAGTTACTCAGCTCCCTCTAGGACTCTCCCAGCTTCAAGTGCTCTCAGCATTCCTTGGGCTTTAGCTACCTGACTCCAGCCTCTTCACATGGCCTTCTCCTCTCTATGTGTCCCTTATGAAAAGAACACTTGCCACTACAGTGAGGTCCCCAATATAATCTAAAATGATTTCATTTGATTACATTAATTAATTAATTGACAAAGACTTTTTTCCAAGCAGGTCACATTCACAGGTTCTAGGGGTTAAGGAGTGAGTATATCTTTGGCAGGGGCCCACTGCTCGGCTCGCTACATGTCAGGAGTATTTCTTGTACAAGATGAAGTCTCTAATAAAATGTTTTTGACATGTGCAAATAATTTGGGAAATGCCCAGGCTGTTCTCATCAAGCATCATTTTTATAGGTGACCTAACTGGAAAACTAAAGGATTAATCATTCATTCACATTTATTAGGGTCTTGCATGGTAATGAAAACTGCAAACTTTTTTTTTTTTTTTGGTACCAAGGATTGAACTCAGAGGCACTTAACCACTGAGCCATGCCCTGCTAAGTTGCTGAAACTGGCTTTGAACTTTTAATTGTCCTGCCTCAGCCTCCCAAGTCACTGGGATTACAAGCATGTGCCACCACACCCAGCAAAACTTCAAACTTTTTACATAAGAAAACTGCTAAAAAAAAAAAAAAAAACAGTTCAGTTACATCAAAAAAATACTTAACTCCAACCAACTAGTCTCCTACAGCTAATAAAACACATTTTCCTCTTTGGTGAATTTAAGCAGTATAACAATTGAGAATCCAGCTCTTCTAGAATTAAACTGAGGTTTAAGCTCTTTTAGTTACCAAAGAAAAACCAAAGAAATGTTACTACTTGTGATATTATTATTTTTTTTTAAAGAGAGTGAGACAGGGGAGAGAGAGAGAGAGAGAATTTTTAATATTTATTTATTTATTTTTTAGTTTTCAGCGGACACAACATCTTTGTTTGTATATGGTGCTGAGGATCGAACCCGGGCCGCACGCATGGGAGGCGAGCGCGCTACCGCTTGAGCCACATCCCCAGCCCCTTGTGATAATATTTTTATTTCTAAATATAATTATGCAAGATCACACTTTCTGACAAATGTGACATTTTTTTTCTTTTTGGGGGAAGAGGGGAGTACCAGGGATTGAACCTAGGGGCACTCAACCACTGAGCCACATCCCCAATCCTATTTTGTATTTTATTTAGAGACAGGGTCTCACTGAGTTGCTTTGTACCTCGCCATTGCTGAGGCTGACTTTGAACTCGTGATTCTCCTGTCTCAGCTTCCCGAGCCACTGGGATTACAGGAGTGCTCCACAGAGCCCAGCCAAATATGACATTTTGTTTAATAGCTTACATTTGATGACTTTGCTTTCTGTTAAATCGGGTTTCTCATCCTTGGTACCACTGACTCTGTGTCATTGGGGTTCCAGGGATTACAAAATGTAGTATTCTTGCCCTTTATCCATTAAAGCCAGTGGCACTCCTCCACCTCATGTGTGACAACCAAAATGTCTCCAGACATTAACTGACTTCCACTGTGGGTCACAAATGCTCCCAATTGAGAATTACTGGCCTAAATGGGGAAAGCCCATACTTCAAAACTTAAAAGTAAAAATTCATGTTCTGTGTAGAGATGAAATGATCTGGTAATGAGGGCATTACATATTTATTTGCTCATTAAAAAAAAAAACAGAATATCTGTGAGAAGCTAAAATAGAAAGCAATTATATATTTCAAACCTACTGGTATTTATTCTTCCTGAAATTATTCCTGCACATTTAAAAACAGAAATGATATTACCCCCTAGCATTACCATAAGGGGTAAATAAAATAACAAAATATAACACAGAGTGCTTAGATAGCAGGTATACATGAAAGTTAACTTTTTTTTTTTTCTTTCATAATAGACCTACAGCAGGGCTCTGTGGCACAGGCCTGTAATCCCAGCAGCTCAGGAGGCTGAGGCAGGAGAATTGTGAGTTCAAGGTCAGCCTCAGCAATTTATCGAGACCCTAAGCAACTGAGCAAGACCCTGTTTCTAAATAAAATATAAAAAAGGACTAGGGATGTGACTCAGAGGTTAAGCACTCCTGGGTTCAATCACCAGTACAAACAAACAAACAAACAAAAAAATAGACCTACAGAGCCCTTTTCTGTTTTGCTGCCTTGTGTATTGTTTTTGTGGATTTCAGTATAACTTTGATTCCATAGGATTATTTTAAGCCTATAGAAAGTGGCATTTGTTTCAACTAACCTAGAATCTAGATTTGACTGTTTGAGAACTCTCTTGCTTTGAATTTTAAGGGGAGCCTAAAAGCAGGGTGGGGTGAAACAATAGGGGGAAAATGAGAGAATATTTATTTCCTGCTACCTGGCAGATTTTATTTATTTATTTGTTTATTTATTTATTTATTTTAGAAGAATTTAGAAAGAAACTGGAGATTTGGATTATAGCAAAAAAAGATTTGGATTATAAGCAATTATAAACTCACTCCATAAATTTCATATTTCAAAATATCTCCTGATATCCATTGGTGGAGGGGATTTTCCAAATGCAACATTATTAAGAGGTGGAGCACCACTAGCCCCCACTGGTAGCCAATTCCCAAGTGCAATAAGCTTTCATATTTCTTCTACCCAGGACATTAAAGCATCCCTAATACAGGTGCCCTACAGTATAAGGAAGAGAGCTTTAGTTTGGTTCAGTTGTAAGATCATATAACAGAACCTTTTATGCCCGTACAGCAAATCTCTTTTCAAGCTCCAGATTTATTGCCCAGCTGTCTAGTGAACACTGGGATTCTCTCCAAGAGCCTCAAATCAAACCAGTTCAAAATAAAACTCCTTCCCCACAAACCACCTGGCTCCTGTGTTACCTACCTAGGGAAGGTTGCTAAGAGTCACTGTTCTCTACTAGTGTCTCCACACTACTGCCAATCTGCACTGGGGATAAACTTGTCCATCTTACCCCTGTCTCCTTACCCCACAGATCTCAACGCTCTCCTGCTCTTTCTTAGGTAGCCCTTAGTCTGTGGCTTCTTTCCATTCCCAGCACAGCACTGGCAGCCTCCTAAATAGTCTCCCTGCCTTCCATCTTGCCCCTCTTATTTGGTGAACTCAGAGCAGAGAAAGCGAATCCATGTTCTACTGATCATTTTTTGCCACTGTCCCGAACATTCATTTAGTGATTCCTTCACTGCCCTCAGAACACAGCTCAGACTTCTAATATCTAGTAAGTTCCCTGAGCTCATTTCTGGGCACCAAACCTTTCTAGCCCTCTACCACCATGATCTCTGCACCCAGGCCCATAGGCACAAACCTAAGCTGGGATCTTTATATCCATCAGATATGTGATTTACAAATATTTTCTCACATTCTGTAGATTTTAGCATGTAGAAGTTTTTTTTCTTTCTTTCTTCTTCTCCTTCTCCTTCTTCTTCTTCTCCCTCTGTTGCTAGTTATTGAACCCAGGGCCTTGCTAAGTATGCACTCTACTGCTGAGCTTCACCTTAAGTTCTTAATGGTATTTTGGATGGGGGAATTTCCTGAAACAAACAACAAAGCAAGTTGCAACTTTTAGCTCCCTAGACAAGAGTTTCCTGGTAAAGCAAAGACTTCTGGTGAAGATAGCAGATAGTAAAGTCTTATTGATAGTGAACTGTGTAGCTGTGGATGGTTTCAGATTTTAACACAAATCCAAACATACACATATGATGATATGTGTATCCATTGTTAAGTAAGGCTTTCAAGTCAGAGAACCCCACCTGCTGGCTCATGTGGGTTAGAAAAACAAAAAAGAATCTAGAATGATAGAAGTAGGTTTTAACAGAAGGGCTCTGCTGCCACCTATTGATGTATTTTTAAACTTTTCAAATATTTTATAGAAAAAAAAGTTTCCTTTTCACTTAATATATACATGTGTATTAAGCACCAACCACATAAAGGATTGTAGAAAGAGAAGAAGAGCACAGATGGAGAGGCAGACATAAGACAGGTGAGGTATTGCTGAGGGGGTAGAAGTAGGATTAATAACAGGGACAGAGTTGTCCACCTACTAGTGAGTGACGATCGTGGGGGCAGTTAGGAAAGCTTTATGGAGGCAAAACACTCCAAGGTGTCTCTTTAAAAAGAACTGGCATGCATATGTGAAAGGGGCTTAGGAATTAGAGGATTAGAGACCGAAGGGGAGGTGGGGAGAAAACTGCCCGCAAAGTGACAGAATGGCTGAGCCACAGGCGCAGAGGTAGGAACCAAGGGAGATGAAGGGGCCAAATTCTGGACGGCGTCCTGTGCTGTACTTTGGAGGTTGTCCTGTGTGTAATGACTGGGGACCACTAATGGGTACCAAACAGGGAAAATGTAGAATTAGAGTTCTGTCTACAAATACCGTGTAGGCAGTAGTCCAGAGAATAGATTGAATGATAGTGAAATGGAAATTTAGTGCATCAATTTGCTTTTTCTTTTCTTTTCATTTCATTTTTTGTTTGTTTGTTTTGTTTTGTTATGTCACATAAACTACTCACTTAATTAAAGGAGGGATTATTGGGAAGATATCAGAAGCACACCAAAACATCAAAAGCTCACTTGTGAAACAATGCTAGAAGATTCAGAGGGGAAATGACTGAGTTGTGAGAGCCTTGGCCCAAACGGGATTAATCCATTGATGGGATTAACTAAGGGATAACTGGAGGCAGGTGGGGTGTGGCTGGAGGAGGTAGGTCATTGGGAGCATGGCTTTGGGGTATATGTGTGTATTTGGCAAGTGGAGACCTCTCTCTCTCTCTCTCTCTCTCTCTCTCTCTCTCTCTCTCTCTCTCTCGCTTTCTCTGTCTCTTTCTGCTTCCTGATCATCCTATGAGCTGCTTCCCTGTGCCACACTCTTCCACCATGGTGTTCTGCCTCACCTGAGCCCCAAGGAATGGAGCTGGCTCTCTATGGACTAAGACTTCTGAAACTGTGAGCCCTCCTTTTCCTCCTCTACAGTTGTTCTGGCCTGGTCTTTCAGTCACTACAGAGGGAAAATGCTGACTAAAATCTACTGGAAGACAAAACTTAGAAAGAGCAGGAGTAAAGACAGTTTGAGTGCCTCATAGTTTGAACAGTTCAGCTAAGAGGTTTCTGCTGCGATAGACTGTTGCTAATGCTGCTGCCTTAAATTAATCCTGGTTCCCCCAGCAGGAGCATCTTCTCATCCTAGCCTATCTGCCCATGCCTTGGTTGCCAGGTAGCAGAGTAGGGAATAACTGGCTACTATGATTTTGTAAACAGGTCATCAGGCTAGTCATGGTAGCACAGGCCTGTAATCCCAGAAGATGAGGAAGCTGAGGCAGGAGGATCACAGCCAGCTTCAGCAAGTCAGCAAGACCCTATCTCTAAATAAAGTATTTTTTTTTAATATTTATTTTTTTAGTTCTCGGCGGACACAACATCTTTGTTGGTATGTGGTGCTGAGGATCGAACCCGGGCCGCACGCATGCCAGGCGAGCGCGCGCTACCGCTTGAGCCACATCCCCAGCCCCAAAATAAAGTATTTTTAAAAGGGCTGGGGATGTGACAGTGGTTAAGTCCTCCTACGTTCAATCCCCAATACTAAAAAATAAAAATTAAAATTAAAAAAAAAACCAGATCATTAGATAGGGTATCTGGTTGCAGTAACTTAGGCAAAGCCGAAGTTTATGTCTCCCTCATATCCATGTTTTTTTTTTAATTGTGGTAAAATTATATATAGCATCTATCATCAGTCATTCTTAAGTGTAGAGTCTAGTGGAAGTTTGCTTAAAGTGAAGTCCAGAGACCACTTGCATCAGTAACACCTGGTGACTTGATACAAAAATGTTATTTCCCTGGGGCTCAATGGTAGAGCATTTACCAGCATGTGCAAGGCCCTGGGCTAGAGCCACAAGTACATCCTTAGATCCCACTTTAGACCAGTGTATCTGAAATTTTGGAAACAAAGCCCACAAGTCTAGATTTTTAAATTTTTTTATTTATTATTTTTAGTTACACATGACAGTAGAATGTATCTTGACATATTATACATACATGGAGTATAATTTCCCATTCTTGTGGTTGTACACGACGTGGAGTTACACTGATCATGTATTCATGTATGACCGTAGGAAAGTTATGTCCAATTCATTCTATTCTCTTTCCTATTCCCAACCCTCCTCCCCCACCTTCATTCCCTTTTGTCTAATTTAAAGTACTTCTGTTCTTCCCCTCTCACCCACCCACCCCTACCTCCATTCACCCCTACCTCCATTCACTATGGGGTAGTTTTCACATATCAGAGAGAACATTTGGTCTTTGTCTTTTGGGGATTGGATTATTTTACTTAGTTTGATATTCTGAAGCTCCACCCATTTACCTGTAATGCCATAATTTCATTTTTCTTTATGGTTGAGTAATATTCATATATATATATATATATATATATATATATATATATATATATATATATATAATATTCATATATATTCAGTATTTATTCATTCATCTGTTGAAGGGCACCTAGGTTGGTTCCATAGCTTAGTTATTGTGCACTGAGCTGCTATAAACATCAATGTGGCCATGTTACTATAGTATGATTTTAAGTCCTTTGGGTATAAACCAAGAAGTGGGATAGCTGGGTCAAATGGTGGTTCTATGAGGAATCTCCATACTGCTTTCCAGAGTGGTTGCACTAATTTGCAGTCCCACCAGCAATGTATGAGTGTGCCTTATTTTTCCCCACATCCTCACCAACATTTATTGTTACTTGTATTCTTGATATTTGGCTCTCTGACTGTAGTGAGATAAAATCTCAGTGTAGTTTTAATTTGCATTTCTCTAATTGCTAGAGAAGTTAAACATTTTTTTCATATATTTGTTAATCAATTTCTTCTTCTGTGAAGTGTCTATTCAGTTCCTTTGTCCATTTGTTGGTTGGGTTATTTGGGGTTTTTTGGTGTTAAGTTGTTGA
This sequence comes from Spermophilus citellus, assembly GCF_964194105.1. NCBI lineage: Eukaryota > Metazoa > Chordata > Mammalia > Rodentia > Sciuridae > Spermophilus > Spermophilus citellus. The sequence continues at coordinate 37,875,075 of NC_138197.1, forward strand.
GTTCTTTGTATATCCTGGAGACAAATGCTTTGAGGTACAGGTGACAATGATTTTCTCCCATTTTGTAGGCTCTCTCTTCACAGTTCTTGATTGTTTGCTATGAAGACGCTTTTTAGTTTGATGCCATCCGATATATTGATTCTTGATTTTACTTTTTGCACTTTAGGAGTCTTGTTGAGGAATTTGGTTCCTAAGCTGACGTGATGGAGAGTTGGGCCTACTTTTTCTTCTAGTAGGTGTAGGGTTCTGGTCTCATGCCTAGGTCCTTGATCCACTTTTCTGCAGGGTGAGAGATAGGGGTCTAATTTCATTTTGCTACATATGGATTTCCAGTTTTCACAGCACCATTTGTTGAATAGGCAATCTTTTCTCCTATGTATGTTTATGGCATCTTTGTCTAGTATGAGATAACTACATTTACATGGGTTTGTCTCTGTGTCTTTTATTCTGTACCATTAGTCTTTATGTCTGCTTTGGTGCAAAAACCATGCTGTTTTTGTTACTATAGCATTGTAGTATAATTTAAGGTCGGGTATTGTGATACCTCCTGCTTAACTTTTCTCGCTGAGAATTGCTTTAGCGATTCTTGGCCTATTATTTTTTCCAAATGAACTCATGACTGCTTTTTCTATTCCATCTTCTAAAATCTTCACTTTTTTTCTTTAATTTTCATTGTAGAGGTCTTTAACCTCTTTTGTTAGATTGATTCCCAAATATTTTTTTCGAAGCTATTGTGAATGGGATAGTTTTCCTAATTTCTCTTTCAGTTGATTCATCACTGATGTATAGGAATGCATTTGCAAATCTAGATTCTTAGATAGATATTCTGTTGATAATTACACAAAAAAAATTCAAGGAACTCTAGGCTACATCATAAAGCAGATTTGGCCAATGGGAACCCATTTTAGCCTACTTTATATCCTTTTACCATTTTTTCACAGATTTGGGGGGGGGGGTTGTTTTGTTTTCTGTATCTTCAGTACTCCCTTGCTTTCAGCTACAAGGTGTTTCAGGTTCATCTCATATATTTTCTACCTGACCCTGAACTTGGTCAAGACTTCAAGGAGTACTGGTGTCCTGTAGTAGAAAGTGGTATTTCAAAGTGATGATCTGGATATTGGATGAGCTTGTTGCTTTTGAACAGTCATTGCTCCCAGGCCCTCTCAGAGCTAAGGAACACACACATACACACACACACACACACACACACACACACACACGTTTACATTTATGCCTGTAGGGTAGACCAATGGTACAGAATAGAGGACACAGAGACTAACCCACAAAATTACAATTATCTTATATTAGACAAAGGTGCCAAAAACATGCACTGGAGAAAAGATTGCCTCTTCAACAAATGGTGCTGGGAAAACTGGAAATCCATATGCAACAAAATGAAATTAAACTCCTATCTCTCTACCTATCTATAGGTCAAAAACCATGAACTTACTGATATCTCTAGTCCAAATCTAATACTAGAGGTCACAGGGATCATTCTAGTTCCCTCCCTTTTTGTGTTTTTTTTGTAACTTTCTTCTCAGATAGTGAAAAACCTGACTTTGCATACCCCCATGTATTGATTTGATCAATCCCAAGGTGCCGTATGTATGTCCATCTTCACTGTCATTCACTGTCCCAACTCTGGTTCTGTCTCCCCATTTCAGGCCATCCTCCACTTCTTTAACTTGCTTAGGCTCTGACACCCACATCAGGACACACACCCCATGTAGACACCATCTTCTCCAGTTCAGCCCCTGACCCCCACACTGAGCTACCTAAGGTCCCCTCCCCTGCCGCACTTTAGATACTTTAGGGTTACATTGCTCAGGAAGCAATGGGAAAGAAGAGTAAGAAAAAGTAAAAGGAGGGATGAAAAGAGAGGTCATGGGAAGAAAGTTAGGGAGAAGACAATACATTTTTAGTAGGGAAGGAAAATAGATGAGGGTGGACTAGAGACACCAGTTAGGAATCCTGCTTTCCAAGTAAGGATGGGGACACTGATAGGACTGTGGCAGTGAGGCAGAGATGGATCCATCTAAAAGATGTGTAGGAGGTAAAATAAATGGAACTTGATGATAGAGTAATACAAGCAATAAGGGGAAGGGAGAGGGCCATGTGGAGGATGACTCCGAGATTTCTGTCTGCATCACATATGGATAATGATACCATTGCTGAGCAGAACCCTGGAGAAGAACCAAATTCTATATACCAAATTCAGCATTTACATACCATTTACATACTTCCATTGTATTATAATTATTTATATGTGCGTGAGTTTTTGAAGTCAAGGCTTTGCAGAGATTGGCAAACTAAGGTCCATAGGTCATACTTTTGTATGGCTTATGAGCTAAGAATGGTTTTTACATTTTTAAAAGCTGTTAACAAACAACAACAACAACAAAAAAGAACATAAAGGACTGAGGATGTAGTCAGTAGTAGAGTGCTTGCTCATCATGCATGAGGTCCTGTGTTCAATCCTTATCACTGCAAAAAAGAAGGAGGAGGAGGAGGAGGAGGAGGAGAAGGAGGAGGAAGGAAGGAAGAAGGGAACAAGAGAGAGAGAGAGAGAGAGAGAAAGATATGTAAAGAGGTGTATGCATCATAGACTGTACAGCATGAAAAAATCTAAAATGTTTTACTCTCTGGCCCTTTATTTTAAAAGTTTGTGCATTTCTGCTTTATGTAGTTCATCTTGTTTTATTAGGTAGCAAATACATTGTTTATAAAACTGAATAATATTTGAAAACCACATTGTCCAAGAAAATTAAGATTATAAAGTAAAAATACATAAAGTGCATATCTCAAATTACATAGTGTATAAAAATGCATATTAAGCAATTTTAAGAAAAATATAAAAATTTATGCTTAGTCAATGAAATTTATGGAAACAAATATTTATAAAACTGTGGAAGTTCATCTAATATGGTATTTAAGCAATGCTGGATTTTTGTGGAGAAGTGAACATATTTTAATCCTTCAAAATTAAATACTGTGGGGCTGGAGATATAGCTCAGTTGGTAGAGTGCTTGCCTTACATGCACAAGGCCCTGGGTTCAATCCCCAGCACCACGAAAATAAATAAATAAATAAATACTAAGGATGATAAAGCTTATTTCCCTAAATACTGAATTTGATTGCTCATGATTTCTCAGTTCCAACTTCACATTAAGTGAAGAAAAGTATTCTTTAAATTGAATGTTAGTTGAGTGGACAATGGCTCAATAATTTAGCAAAGTGAAGCAGTACTCTGTGCTCTTGCTTACAATAGCATTTGTACATAATTTGGTCATTTATCTATGTACAAACAGTTGCTAGCCTCGCATATAGAACCCCATCATGGTTTGCTTTATACATCTTCTGTGAACCTTACATAGAATTACAGTTTGGCTATTTTCCAGTTGGTTACCGTGGTAATTAACTTTATCTTGTCTAATTTTCTTAAAAGGCAAGGTTGCAGGAATTGCCATGTAAATGAATATGCAAGTTGGTAACTTAAGCTTACAGCCAAAGTCACTATCCTTCAAACAATACAGCAGTAGAGCTGATCTGTTCACAAAAGGTTGGTTGAATGTAATTGTATTTGTTATGGAAGAGGGAGTGAAAGAGGAGGAAGACAGGCGGAGACCCTGCCCTGTCCCCTCCATCAAATGAGTTCATCTTTGAACGCTCAATTTAAGGGCAACTTCCTTTGAGAAGCATTTCCTTATCCTTCACCATCCTTTTCTGAAATTAAGATTGGCTGGGTTTTCATATCCCACAATACCTTGTTCCAGTGTCTAGCAGAGCATCTACATCCCTACAGGGCAGTTGGTTCACATGTCTGCTTCAGTCTGCAGGACTGCAGATTCCTTAGGGAAAGGACTTATCCATCAATCTTCTTGGTCCTCTTGCCTACTGTGCCTACCATAGAACAGGTGCATTTGTAAAATGAGTAAATCCATGAACGATTTGGAGTTGCTAAGAGAGGGGCAATGTCTAGAAAAAGTGGCCAGGGAGATTCTTTTAGGACAAGAAAAAGTGAAGAGAAAAAAAGAGAATGTGGATATTGGAAGTCCTAGGACTCTCCTTTCTTTTTTGAAAAAACATATCAGGACCAAATGTGACTGACAGCAGAGATGGCTAAGTTGTTCCCAATATCCATTATCCCCTTCTTCCAAGGTGATGGAGTCCTCAGTTTTTGTTTAAATGCATGATCACCCAGAAATGAGACTTCAATTCCCAGCCTCCATTGCAGCTAGGTGTGGTAGGACTGACATCTGGCCAATAGGATACAAGCAGGAGCACAGTGTGGCAGTTTCCAGTCCTCTCTTTCTTTTTCTTCCTCGTTATCTAATTGGTATCAAAAGAACAACAGCCACACATCCTAGGAATGATGGAACAGGGATCCAAAGAACATCCTGGGCTGGGGATGTGGCTCAAGCGGTAGCGCGCTCGCCTCGCATGCGTGCGGCCCAGGTTCGATCCTCAGCACCACATACAAACAAAGATGTTGTGTCCGCCGAGAACTAAAAAATAAATATTAAAAAAAATTTTTTTTCTCTCTCTCCTCTCTCACTCTCTCTTTAAAAAAAAAAAAAAAAAAAACAAAGAACATCCTGGCACAGAGCTATTGCATAACCCTGACTGCAAACTCTGGACTACTGCCTGAGAAAGGTATTAACTTCTATTTTTTTAATGTCATTATTCCTTAAATTTCCTACATTCCTAAATAATATGGAGCTCAAAGTCTTCATAGTCTAAATTACCATAGGGCTTCCAGACTGTCTTAAACAACTTCCCTTGATACAAATGTGAATATACCACGGTGAATCTCACCATCATGTACATCCACAAGGCACTAATGAAAAAAATTATAAGTAAATAGCAGAAAGATCAGTGGAGTAGAGGGAGGGTAAGGAGGTGGGAAAGGGGAAAAAGGGGGAAACATTTGGGACTGAATTAGAACAAATTATATTCCATGCTTTTATAATTATGCCATAATATATTCTATTGTCATGAATAACTAAAAAGAACCAATTAACACCCCCCCCAAAAAAAAAAGGCAAAGAGGTAGGGCTTTCTTTTTTTCTTCCAGTACTGGGAATTGAACCTAAGGGTACTTTGCCATTGAGCTACAACCCCAGCCTCTTTATTTGTATCTTGAGACTAGTCTCACTAAGAAGTTGTCCAGGCTGGCTTCAAACTTGTGATCCTCCTGTCTTAACCTCCCAAGTCACTGGGATTACAGGTGTGCACAACCACACCTTGCTACCTAAGGCTTTCTACCTCAACTCAGATCTACTCTCAAGACTCCTTCTGGGTAAAGCTGGTCTGCACATTAGATTATAAACATATTTTTCCAGTTTTCTCAAAGAGAAAAAATAGAAAGGAAGGGGAAAAGACTGAGGACAAAAAAAAAAAACTAAGAAAATTAATGATTACATCAGGCCTTGCCCAACTCCCTTCTTTCTCCCCCCAGCATGGGTATAGTATGCAAAAGGATATGTTTTTACAATGAGGAAAATTGCAAAACATTAGCACTGGAAGGGATGATACGGAACATAGAGGCCAATCCCATAATTCTACAAATGAAGAAATTGTAAGCAAAAGAAATTGCATTATCATAGTTAGTACTGGATCCCAGTATGGTACTTATTCTATATAGTGCCCTCTTTTATTGGTTATGAAATGTTAAAGATGGAAGAATACTTAGAAATAATTTACTCTAACCTCATCGTTGTAAAAGCAAGAAGATACAAATTGAAAGAGGTTAAATAATTTGCCCAGTGTCACATAGTTGACTTTTCCTACGGAATCTAACTTCTCTCTCCTAATCTTTGCATACTCATACAACAACATGCAGGATAATTTCAAAAATCAATCCAGAGTAAATGTGTTCATTTAGGGAGGCAGTAGAGATTTTAAAAATTTATATCAAGGGAAAAACCACTTCACCCACCCTGAAGCCTCAATTTATATTGGCCCATGAACAGTTAACAGTTTTCAGCATTTAACACTTCTTATCTTATAGGAACTGGTAGCCAAAGCTATTTTTCAAAACTATGTTTCCAAGTTTCTAAGAGGGATACATGTGTAAGTACACTTCAAATTTTAAATGTTTTTTTCTTTGAACTTCTTAAATGGTAACACTATTAATCTTCATCTTTAAGCAGCTCTGTTAAGTTTGTTATGGTATGTTTATACATAACCTCCCTCTCTGTGACCTCACAGAACTTATATCAGTAGGTCATAAGAACCATACACTTCACATTATTATAAATTTCATTATGTAAATAAGATTGGGTTTCACCCTGGATGGAAGCAGGGCAAAAGGAATAAGATGGGAGGGTGGGATTAATTTAGAGAGGAAGAAGCCATTCTAACCCTGTGAATAAAAATAAATTGTGGTATAAAGGTGTATTAAGAATTGTAATGCAAAAAATTATGAGTGTAATGCACTCCTCTATTGTGATGTATGTAAGAAATAATAAAAAAAATAATTAATTTTTTAAAAATTCACATGAAGTTTTAGTGACACATGAAAGTACAAGGAGGAGACAGGAATGCTCATAGGGCAAGGAGAAGTGTCACAGGAGAAGAGGAATCTCCAGAGAAGGGTCCAAGGAGTTCCTGGAGAAAAGGGCAAACTCGGCTCAGGGCCAGCAGGCTCTTGGCTTATGTGATGGAAAAGAATTTCAGCAAATGCCAAAGACACAGACAGACGTTTATTAAAGTAGAAGCCAGGGGTAGTGGTTCACACCTGTAACCCCAGTGGCTCAGGAAGCTGAGGCAGGAGGATCACAAGTTCAAGGCCAGTCTCAGCAACTTAGCAAGGTCCTGGACATCTTCGTGAGACCCTATCTCAAAATAAAAAATAAAAAGAGCGGCGGCTGAGGCTCAGTGGTGAAGGGCCTCTGGGTTCAATACCCAGTACCAAAAAAAAAAGTAAATACACATTCAAAGATATTCAAGAGAGAATGAAGGAGATCTCAAGAGAAAAATACATTTTTGAGGGGTTCCTGGCTCTTCTTTTAAAGGAAACTTGGTAATGGGTGAGAATGGAAAGATGTGTAGGAATGATATCAGTCTGGTGATCTCTAAACAGTTTGTGGTGTCTGGTCAGTTTCTGGATCCTTTGAAGGATGTGGTCTTCATTATCTGATCTGTGGATAGCTCTGGAAAGTCCCCTAAATTATAGGTTTCTCAAAATACATATCTTTATTTGTGTGTATGTGTGGGGGGCAGTGTTAATTCATGCTGCACAGATAGATTTACAGATTTTTTCAGGAATTTGGGAATAACTGACCTAGGAGAGAGATGAGAGCTTGGGGAGTGACAGTTCTGGAAAATTATGTGGAACTTCTGAATCAAAACCTTATTTCCCTGTCCTTCCTATATGTCTCCTTTCTTATTTCTTATTCCTACTATCCTACCTCAGAAGGAACACCACAATGTGGGACAGATGTATCTGAAACAGGGTACGTGAGGGGCATTCTGGGAAGTGCTAAGGGAAAGTCTACATTTCAAACCAGGGTCTGTGTCTGGCACTGCGAAAAAGTCGTAGAAGGTTTGTCACTCTGTGACTTTACTTCATCCAAGCAAGCATCTGTTAATGTTCTTGAAAACATTCTTATTTTCCCAGTTCATTCTTTTATTTTATATTTTTTATTTATATAAGATAGCTGAATGCATCACAATTCTTATTACACATATACAACACAATTTTTTATATCTCTGGTTGTATACAAAGTATACTCACACCAATTCATGTCTTCATACATGTACTTTGGATAATAATGTCCATCACATTCCACCATCATTTCTAACCCCCTGCCTCCTCCCTTCCCCTCCCACCCCTGTGCCCTATCTAGAGTTCATCTATTCCTCCCACGCCCCTCCTCCTACCTGACCCCAGTTCATTCTTAAGGAGGCCAACACATTGTTTATGCAGTACACAGACAAAAGGGAGTCTGCAGCTCTGGGCACAGTCACAAACTCGTGTACCTCACACAGGAAGCCCACGCAGAATGCTAAAATGTCATCCTCTAAAGGTCATCTCTAAGTACACAGGAGCAGTCTAAGAAGTACTCAGCAGACCAGCAAGAAAGCCTTATAGCTGCTCATCTCTGCACTCAACAGGGTCAGGTATGGTGAGACTATCCTGAACTTTGCCCTTGGAAAAGTCAGCCAAATCCCTGGCTGGCCTGCTGGAAGTTGAAGAGAGTCAAGAGGAACCTTTCTAAGGAAACTTCCCTGCTACAGCCAAACTAGACCAGCGGGCCCTCAGACCCATGTCCTCACATGTGTTTTTTCTTCACGCAGAACAGAAAGCCCTTAATTCCCCAGCAGGCTTCTCTGCTTCTCTGATGGGAGCATGCTTGCCCATTCTACCCGCCCCATACAGGAGTGTTAGTGGGTTTGAATGGCTTTAGAGATCCTGTGCTCCAACCCCACCTACCTGCCTACCCATCAAAGTCCACATCCCTTACCACCTCCTCCATAAAGACACTGTGATGCCTCTCTTGCGCTCTCTCCATTCTTACTTTGGTATTTCCTTTTGGCATTCATCTATCTTGTGTTGGAGATATCTGCTTATGTTTTAACTGCACTCCTAAAGGGCCAGGTTAAAACCTACCAATCTTAAAATCTTTTGGTGTCCTAAAAATTAAACAATATCATGTATTATTTATACAATTAAAATCTTTATCCTTTTGGAGAAAAATGTATTCATTCTCTCTCTCTTTCTCTCTCTCTCTCTCTCTCTCTCTCTCTCTCTCTCTCTCTCTCTCTTTCACACACACACACACACACACACACACACACACACACACACACACACTTTTTTTTGTTTGTACCAGGGATTGAACTCAAGGGCACTCAGCCACTGAGCCACATCTCCAGCCCTATTTTGTAGTTTATTTAGAGACAGGGTCTCACTGAGTTGCTTAGTACCTCACTTTTGCTGAGGCTGGCTTTGAACTTGCAATCCTCCTGCCTCAGGCTCCTGAGCTGCTGGGATTACAGGCATGCACTAACGCGTCTGGCTCACACACACAACTTTTTTTCACTAGTTTTCTAGTCTCTCATGTGCTTAATTAATGTCTCTAGCAGGCACTCCACTGACCTTGATCCCAACCACAAGGCAGACTGAACATTTTCAGGACAAAAAAGGCCTTTCTCTTCTCCCTGAGCCTTCTAAGAGTAAACATGGAGCCCAGAACACTGTAAGAATGCAGTAAATGTGGAATGAAATGAATAAAGATAGCATGAACTGGTGAAAGTCCAGCATTAATGAGCAAGAGGGGATTGAAAGGGGCCTTATTCAAGGCTCCCGGTGCCCCTGGAGACCCCACAGCTCCCTTACACAGGAAACAGCAAGACCCTTGATAAGCAAGCAGTACACAATGAATGACTTCCTACCCTTCTTCCCCTTGCCACCCAGGCCCTTGGCAGAGAGCCACCTGCCTCCAGCCTTCTTTGGGGAAATATTTATAAGACAATAGTATTAATATTGCACAAACCAGTGCTTCTTTGGATTTTTTTCATGGGCTGCTCCTGTAGCGTTTCTGAAATCCAGTTAGCAAATACCTTTGGAATGCAATTTCTCAAATGGCTTAGAAGGTTTCTGCTTTTGTTTCCTGTAGCACTTTCCACACTCTCAATCAAAAGGCACCCACCCCCATTTCCTGTGTCCATGGCAGAGAATGGTTGGCTCCTGGCCAGCTGCCAGTGGCAGGGTGAGTAGGGAAGAGGCATAGTAGCAGCAGTCAGTAAGCCTTGACCGCTCCCCCAGGTCCTCCCTGCAGCTGTAGCACATTTACAACCTTCTAGAAGTTCCTATTAGATTTTTGCTTTTTCAAGCAGCCCCAAGAGACTAAAAGCTATTGTCTGGGACCTGCAGTGGAAGTGCCCATGGAGAGGAAATAACCTGTAGGGAATTCAGCTGAGCAGGTCTTTTAAGGTCACTAACTGACCCCAGGATTGAGGTAGAACTCATACTGATTCTGAGAGTCTGTCTCCTGAACTCAGGAGCACAGCTGGCTGCCAGCAAAGGTTACTGTTGTATTTAGGGCTGATCTAATCAGATTCTAGAAGTATTAACTTGTCCAACTGCTTTAAGAGCTTCTTTCTAGACTCACAGTTTCTGCAGTCTCTAAACCACACCTTCCTGACCCTGTTCCTAAAGCATTCACCCTTGCACTTCAACTGAGTTTCCATCCTTCTTAAGCATCCTTCTTTAAGACACTTATAATAGTATTAAATCATTAGCAAATGATTCTCAAAACTGTTTTTTTTTTTTTTTAAGTGCTTTCTTTTGTGAGAATCTAGGAAGTGATGACCAGAGCTCTGAAGTTCTTAGTGATGAAGATTGGCCTGGTATGTAAGTGAGCCTGGGAGCCACCCTGAGTGGGTCAACAGCCACCACCCTCCACAGGCCCAGATATGGGGATGGATTGAATGGAGCCCCCACAGAAGTCATGTCCACTTGGAATCTATGAATGCAACTTTATTGGAAATAGGGTCTTTGCAGATACACTCAAGATGAGGTCATACAGGACTAGAGTGGGCCTCAGATCTAATGACTGGGAGCCTTGACAAGAAAAGAACACACACGAGGAGAATGTCCTGTGACAGTGGGGTAGAGACTGGAGTGCTGCATCTATAAGCCAAGTAGTGCCAAGGAGACAGGCAGGGGGTGGTTCCCTCCCTCATAGCTTCTAGAAGGAATTCTGCCAACAACTTTGATCTCAGACTTCTAGCCTCCAAAACCATGAAAGAATACATTTCTGCTGCTGTTTGTTGCTGTTCGTGGGGAGGCACTGGGGTTGAACCCAAGGGCAGATTACCACTGAGCTACAGCCCAAACCCTTTTATTTTTTTATTTTGAGTCAGTGTCCTGTTACATTGCTGAGGCTGGCCTCAAATTTGAGATCCTCATGCCTCAGCTTCCCAAGGCAAGATTTACAGTGGTGTATCACTGTACCCAGATAAATTTTTACTGTTTTAAGCTACCCAGTTTGTGGCAATTTATTATAGCAGCTCCCGAAAACAAAATGTGTCATTTGAGACTTTGGTTATTGCATATTGTTAGGCCAATTCAGTGGACCATTTATAAAAGTGGCCCCATTTCTATGGTCACCTCTTAAGGAGCAGTGTCCATCCCAGACTATCTATTCTACTTAGCATTTTTAATCAACATCACCAGGACCAAACTGAAATTCATACCTACTGTCTTCTAGGGAAACCCTTAGTCATCTGCTCAGCAGTTTCCAAAATACAATCTATGGCCATTCTGAATCCCACAGAGGGATCTGAGAGAGGCCAGTGAAGGCAGGTAGCGGCAGAGGCAGTGAAGGAGAATTGACTGGGGAAAGCTTCAAACCTTTAATCACAACAACTTTTCTCTTATTGGTCTTACCTGACAAAGCGGAGGTTTAATTTTATTTTATTCACTTTTATTGTTATAATTCCCCAAAAATACAAAAAAAAAATAAAATAAAATAAAGAATACCCACCCAATCTCCAACTTTAAATAAAGTAACCATGTGTATTTTGCATTACTTTTTCCCCATTTTTTTAATTTTGTTTTAATATTTATTTGAAATAGAGTTCTACTAGGATTTTTTTTTAACATACTGTATTCAATAATTCTCTTCCAATATAGATCACACTTTGTTGTCTCCAATTGCTACATTGTGGTTTTGGCCTGTTGAAAGGATTATTGGGATGTCAGATTGGGGTGAACTAGGCCCAAGGGAACTCACTTTTTAAGATACTGTGTTGGAGTCCCACTTCATTTTCTCACCTTTTAAAATGCCCCACCTCTGTCATTCAATGCTTTTAAAAATATAATGATACAGAAAATGACCTCACCTATCCCCACTTTGACTTTCCCAGGGACCCTTCTCAGTATATGTGCTCTAGTACAGCCCTTCTCATGCTCACAGTGGACTTAGGCTTGTGAATACCTATGGCAACTGGGACACTGACAAGCAGGAAGCAAGTGGATTCTTGATATGCTTGCATGTAGGGCTTGTTTTATTAGAATGCTCCTTACTGGAACTCAGCCCTCATGCCACAAGGAAGCCAAAGCAGCCATATGAAGAAGGAACAAGACTGAGACCCCTGGCACCAATGACTAGAACTAATATCCAGCCACAGGAGTGAAGCCATTTAAACCCTCCAGCCATCCCGGTGCCCCAGCTGATACCACATGAAGCAGAATTGACCGGCCAATCCATAGAATCATGTGAAATGATAGACAGATGTTATTCAGAAGGCTGAGGCAGGAACAAGGCAAGTTTAAGGCCAACCTGGGCAACTTAGCAAGACCCTATCCCTATCTCAAAATAAAATAAAAAGGGCTTAGGGATATAGCTCAGTGCTTGCCTAGCATGTGTGAGGCCCTGGGTTCAATTCCCACAAAAAAATAAATAAATAAATTGTTGTTGTTTTAAGACACTTAAGTTTTAAGGTGTTTTGTTACACAGTAGTAGATAACTAAAGCACCATATTCCTAGCTGTTTCTTTGACAAATCATTCTAGTTTTACGAGGCAAAACAAAAACAAAACCCTCTTTCAGTTCAATAAGTATTCATTAATCCATTCAGTCCCAAGATTCCAGTCTGTGACTATGTCAATGAAATTGACACAGATGTATTATAATAGGTTGGAAATCACACTCTAGAACTTATATACCACATATATTTTTTTTCAAATGCTCTGTCATTCACCTATTTTTCTCAAAAGAATAGAATTATAAAAACCATTTATTCCAAAAGTTGACGTAAGTGGAATATTTGTCGCTTCTATCCTTGAGTTGTTGTAGGAGTTCCACATCTGAGATGCTGGAATATAATGGGTTAACATAGAAGCAATCCTATGGCAAAAGCTGAGCTAGACTCTTGACAGATCTAGCCAGGGATGGTAGCACACACCTATAATCGCAGTAGACTCAGGAGGCTAAGGCAGGATGATCACCAATTCTAGATCAGGCTGGGCAATTAGCAAGATCTTGTTCCAAAAATAAAAGATGGGGTGTAACTCAGTGGTGAAGCACTCCTGGGTTAAATCTCTTGTATACTCCCCACCCACCCAAGCACACAGCAAAGCTATTCCTCTCCTCTGGCTTCATCACCTGGTAGAAGAGACAGATATCTAAACAAATACAGTAGGGAATGACACATGCAATAATAAAAGAGTGTACAAATTGCAGAACTAGCAGAGAGAAGGAATAGTTAACTCTTTAGCAGGGGTTTCTGCTCCTTAGATACAGTAACACTTGAGCAGAATTGCCAGTTTCCTTGTAGTAAAAAAAGTTTGTTAAATCAAGGAAGCATCGTGGAGAAAGATAGCAATGGAACATCATATATGTGCACAATTACAGAAGTTCATTTCTACTATTGGTACAAGGGAAGGAGTGAACATGAGAATGGAGGTGTGGACACCAGGTCACAGTAAGTCAGAGAATTTCACTTCACTCTGAGGCAATAGGGGCTCATCAGCGAGTTCAAGAGAAAAGACCTGGGGATGTAGTTCAGTGGTAGAGCAGTTGCCTTGCATGTATGAGGCCCTTTTAGCTCTAGGAAAACAGACCAAAAAAAAAGCAGAGTCATAGTCTTGTATTCTTGCTTTGAAAGGTCATCTGGGTTGCTATATGCAAGATAGACCATCAAGAGCAAGACCAGAAACAAAAGCACTGTTAGAGATCTCAAGTAATGGAAGTTGAGCTGGAGAAGAGAAACAGACTTGAGCAGTGTGTAGAAGAGAAAATAATAAAATATGCATAGGGGAAGTGGAAAGAGAAGAGGGAAATAATCCCTGTTTCTTGGGCATTTGATGACTCACATAGTGTGACCGGGGCTGTGGGGGTAAGGCTGGTGCTCCTGAAAAATTAGTTAAAAGCAAGAGGATTAAGAAAATAAGCCATTGATTTGAGGACAGTTTCTCACTGTAGAAGAAAGGAGTTAACAAATACGGAAAGGAAAAACTGTGGGATTAGACTGGAATTGGAGGCATCAGTTTGAGGTTCATGATTATCTAAGATAGGTACATAATAGATGATAAATAGAGATAAAAGACAGCTATATGATAGACAGGTACATGGATGATAGATTGATGAAAGGAAAGGAAAGGAAAGGAAAGGAAAGGAAAGGAAAGGAAAGGAAGGGAAAGGAAAAGAAAGGAAAGGAAAGGAAAGGAAGAAAAAAAGAAAAGAAAGAAAGATAGGTATGAGTTCCTAGTTCTGCCCACTAAGAAGACTTAGAAGCAATGACATCCCAGTTGCAATGAGCATGCTGGAATCCAGTCCTCAGTTTCATTTTCCACTGATAGGAACCAGGGTTCTATGGAGAAATGTCTGGTCCCAGGGCCAAGGCAGGAAAAGAACAAGAGCCTGGAACTTAATTGCTAAGAGCCATAGCCAAGTAAAAATGATGCATGGCATTTTTGGCTGTAAGGTGACGCCAGCAAGCCATTGAGATGATATGATTATGTTAAGATATGCATTCAAATGGATATTAAACCCCTGCTGTCCTCCTCGGCCTGCTACTTTGGAGCTCTAGCGGGACTCCCAAAGAGTTCCCATTGGTTGGGAAAGTGCGGTAGGAGGGAATTCCGGAGGAGGGATTTCCTGTTTGGAGGAGTGTGGCCCGGGAGAATGCCGTGTGTGTGTGTGTGTGTGTGTGTGTGTGTGTGTGTGTGTGTACATATTTCCCGGGAGCATACAGGGCATTGGCGGGAGTTTCAAAATAAAGTTTGTTCCTGTTTGAGTGGCTCGTGATTTTTTGCCCAGCCAGACTGCGGCACTTAATGAAGATAGAATTAGACAGGCAGTCAGAAGAGACAGGTAAATCAGTCAGGCCAGATCAAGGAGGCCAATGTGAATGATTCTGGGAAATTGGAAACAGCCCCAGGGAGAATGGAATGTTCACATCTCCAAAACCCTTTGATACTACCACTCCCAAAAAGGTTGTTCATGAAATAACTCCTGAGCAGATAGTGAGCTGCTAATCAATGCCCCTGGGCTGCTGCTCCCTTCCTGCCTAGCACTCCACCTAGGCTCTTCCAGCCCTCCTGCTCACTGCCTGGCCATTCCACCCTCCCCCCCCCAACCCCACCCCATTGCTACTTGGGTTGAGGGGAAATGAACAAAATAAGAGAGAAGAATGCAAGAGGGGCTGGGGATGTGGCTCAAGCGGTAGCGCGCTCGCCTGGCATGCGTGCGGCCTGGGTTCGATCCTCAGCACCACATACAAACAAAGATGTTGTGTCCGCCGAGAACTAAAAAATAAATATTAAAAATTCTCTCTCTCTCTCTCTCTCTCTCCTCTCTCACTCTCTCTTTAAAAAAAAAAAAAAGAATGCAAGAGAACAAGGGGAACTTTAGATGTATAAAAGGGACTTCCTCATCCCATGGATTCTGCCTTTGGGTCCCCTTCTTCCTCCAGGCAGAAGTCTATTTTACTATCCTTTAATAAAACTTCTTACTTTCTATTCTACACTTGCCTCAGGGTGCTTTTCTGGTGTTATACTTCAACATTGGAGGAAGCAGAACTCATCAAAGTAACCAGTAACTGGTTGATCATTAATTGTGCCAGAAAGTAAAAGTATACCTAGGGCTACGGCTGTAGCTCAATGGTAGAGTGCTTGCCTACCAGTGTGAGGTACTGGGTTTGATCCTCAGCATCACATAAAAACAAATAAATAATATAAGGTATTGTGTCCAGCTACCCAAAAATAAAGTATACAGGGAATTATAAGGACATGTCCAAAGGGCTCAGGAACCAGCTTACTGGGACTCCCATTGACAAAATCTGGGGCAATTAGAGCACCAAAATAAATAATAGTAGTAGGGAGTTTAGTCCATTGAAAAAAATCAAAGTTCATGAATTCATGTGTAAATAGGTGAATAAATAATATATTGGTATAATAATAACATTATAAGAATATAATAAAAACTTAGATTAGAATGCCAACTAATAAATTTAGAAGGAATAATGGGATTGGAAAATCTTTACTTGGCAACCATTGTTGAGAGCCACAGGCAAAGGGGCCCCAGCAAACTTCCAGCTGCCAGCAAACTTCCAGCTGCCGGCTGATGATTGGCTCACAGCAGCCCCAGCAACATCTAGCTGATTGGCTCCTCTGCGGTGATGTTCATTGGGCTGTTTCCCTGCCCTTCAGACTGCCAGCTGATGATTGGCTCACAGCAGCCCCAGCAACATCTAGCTGATTGGCTCCTCCACAGAGCTGCTCATTGGGGGACTTCTTTGGCTCCGCCCATGCGACCCAGCCAATCAGCCTCAAGAGCAGGAGGATTGTGGGAGGTGGAGAGGTTTGTGTGGGTGTGAGAGGCTTGTGGGAAGCCGGTGGTGGCAGTTGGGCTCTGAGGGTTTTTTCCTGAGGAGCTGTTTTGTTTGGCGTTTGTAGTTCTAAAAATAAAGTTAGTTTCTTTTGACAAGTGGCTCCTGAATTGTGCCCAGCCAGACTGTGGCAAACCATCATAGTCATAAGTAATTTAGATAGAGTCACCATTGGATGCAAAAACGAGTAGGTAAAGATCCAATGAGGAAGTAAAAATAGTCTCAAAGAAATTCTCCAAAATATTGACTAATTGCTTTTTTTTTTTTTGAATGAAGTGTCTTTTTTAATTGAAAAGCTATCAAACTGTCTAGTTACATTTCTCCCCTCCAAATCCACAAACTGGGTAATAACTGAGTCTCTAGGCAACATATTCAAAACTGATTAAAAAAACAAAAAACAAACTAACAAAAAACCCGAGTCCTTCGGTCCGATTAAGGGAACCCTGCTACATACAGGCAAATCAATCCCAGTGGTACTGCTCGACTCCAGGAGGCTGGAAGAAATCCTAACAACCCCAACTCAGAACATTTACTTCAAGTAGCCTTTTTCCAGTTTCCAACTCATGAATAAAGATAATATTTTGTTAATTCTATTTCAGAAAACTTTTTGCAAGTTGTTTTATTTACAACGCCAACTTTTAAAAGCTCACTAAAGTTAACTGGACAATAAACTAGGCAGAAATCGCTTTACAAAAGGAGGGAAAGCCCAAAATGCCACTTTCTACAGAGAACCCACAGTTCAGTTTTATTCAGAGTAAAGAAAAAAAGAAACTTTCTCTCACACTAAAAGAAATTCAGCCATAGGTTTGGAGTCTGTACTCAAACTACACATGCAATAAGGACAATATTATGCTAATACAATTGATTTGCTGCTGCATTTGTCTACTGTTTGTCTAATATTAACAATTATAAACAGAGCAGTGCAACTAGTATTTGGAACAATCCTTATAGTGTTACAGTGTCGGGTACAACATTTCACTTCTCTTCACACCACTGGTTCTCTTTGCGTACCTGGGCTTCCTCCTCTTCAGTAAAGTCATTTTTGATATTGAAGGTTTTGCGAATCTCCTCAGGAGTTTTCCCCTTGATCTTATTGGCAACAGTCTTGCATGTAACATCAAGCAAACCTTTGATGTCTAAGTAGTTTGCAGCCAGAATAAGTTCAAAAAGTGTTCCTTGGTCAACTTTCAGGAATTCTTGGTCCCAAACAGGGATATCGTCTGTTCGCTTTTCTTTGTTCTCATCATCCTCAGGAGGAGGGGGGTCATCCTTGTGGTGTGTGCACCACTGAATGACCTTTTTTAATATTGCTGCATTAACATTTGGTAGAGGAACTGGGTCATCATCTCCTTCATCATCCATTCCCAAATCTTCCAACATGGTCTTGATTGTCACAGATTGTTTGGCAATTTCTACGTCAACTTCAAATATCTCCCCATCAGAACTCTGCAGCTTAATTGAAGGCATGGTGTTTGGTCTCAAGAAAAACGGCGGTCCCGAGGCTGAAGGGAGCGGGGCAGCGACCACACGAGGAAATAAAAAGGTGCTGGACAGGCCACTCCAGCGGCGCCTGGCGGCGTTGGCCTTTATACCGACTAATTGCTTATTAATTTAGAAATACAAATCACTTACTCATTAACTCTATGGTGGAGAAGTTTAACCAGCACCATCTAAAGTGAAATAAAATGTTACCTGAAGCAGGATAAATCTACGCTAAATCACTTCTGATAAACTGAGAAAACACAGCACCACTTCCATAAAATTCCTGCCAAAAATGCATTACCTGAATCTAACAAAAAATATCAGACCAACCCACATTGAGTAACATTCTGCAAAGTGATTAGCCTATTCTCTTAAAAAATGTAAAGTGAAAAACAAGGAAAGAACACGGAAATGTTCCAGATTACAGGAGACTAAAAATACTAGTAACTTGGGAGACTGAGGCAGGAGGATTACAAGGTTGAAGCCTAGGTAACTTGCAAGACACTGTCTCAATTTTTTTTTAAAGGGGCTTGCAGATGTATTTCAATGTTAAACCACCTTTAATTCAATCCCAAATTCTGTGCATGTGTGTGTGCACACACACACACACACACACGCACGCACGCACATAGAGCAGAATAACTCAGTACAGCATACAATCCTTGGCTGAATTCTGGAATTATAAAGATTATTGAGACAGTTGGTGAAATTTGGGATCTATGGATTGAAAGTATTGCATCAATGTTAATTTCCTGATCTCAATGGTCACATTTTGGTTATATAGACATGTTGTTTTAAGGAAAGACCCACTGAAGTAGTAAAAACAAATGAGAGGGCTGGGATTGTGGCTCAGCAGTAGAGAGCTCGCCTAGCACAGGCGGGACCCAGGTTCAATTCTCAGCACCACATAAAAACAAAGGTATTGTGTTGTGTCCATCTACACCTAAAAAATAAATATTAAAAAAAAAGATTAATGAGAAATCATGTTTGTACTATGTCGCCTGGTGTTAAAATAATAATAATAATAGCTGTGAATATGTAGATAGAATGAGAAGATATGTGGTTAAGATGTTAACCACATGGCTGGAGAGTGGCAGAGCTGGGTTATCCCAGCCTCCTGACTCCAGTCTGCTGAAAAATCTGGAGGCAGGATGTGTAGAAGTTCTATTCTCTTCTATAAATTTGAAATTGTTTCAAAATAAAAAGAATGTATTAATATTCAGGGCTAGGATATAGCTCAGTTGGAAGAGTGCTTGCCTCGAATGTACAAGGCCCTGGGTTCAATCCCCAGCACCACACACACACAAAAAAAAGTATTAATATTCTATAAAATGCAAACTCATTTATAGAGATGGAAAGCAGTTACTGTTTATTTGAGCAGGGAGGGGTGAGTGGAAGGAAGTAGGATAACCAAGGGACACAAGGAAACATGGGGAATAATGAATGTGCTCATCATCTTGATCGTATCTGTGGTCTGCATTGTATAAATGCAGGTAAAAATTCATTATACCCTCTAAAAATTTATTAATAAGTAAAATAACATTAAATATAATTATTTTTTAAATTCCTGATATTTGTCTAGAGATCTAACAAACCTCGTTATCAAACACTTTTTTGTCTTGCTTTTCCACTTTCCTGGATGCCCTATACCAGGATCGTCCTCCAGTTTATCCACTCCTTCATATTTAAGAAGATAATGGGGCTTCCGGTCGCGAGCGCCGGGGGTCAGGCGCGTTCTGAGGGTGCCAGGTCCTGAAGAGTGAAGACCTAAATCCAAGGTCATGGCAAAGCACCTGAAGTTCATTGCCAGGACTGTGATGGTACACGAAGGGAACGTGGAAGGTGCATACAGAACCCTGAACAGAATCCTCAGCATGGATGGGCTCATTGAGAACATTAAACGACGAAGATACTATGAGAAACCTTGCCGCAAGCGACAGCGGGAAAGCTATGAAACCTGCAGGCGGATCTACAACATGGAAATGGCTCGAAAGATCAACTTTTTGATGCGAAAGAATCGGGCAGATCCATGGCAGGGCTGCTGAGACGCGGATAGAAGGCCCACATCCAGTTTGTCTCCACCTGTTTCTCTGTAATAAACTCAAATCAACTATATGCAAGAAAACTTGCATGTAGAGAAGCAACCCCACTGGTCAGCAGTAGACTGTCTTTCTTATTAAGTGAAAGAGAAACAGTCCAAAAGTAGTCTAGAAGTAGAATGGTGGTGGTTAAAGGATAGGGAAGGGGGCTATCAGCAATTGTTTAATGGGCGGACATAGAGTGTCAGTTTGCAAATCTGAAAACATTCTGAAGATAGATGGTGATGATTACCAAAAAAAAAAGTGAATGTACTTAATGCCACTGAATTACACATTTTAATAGTTTAAAAATGGTAATTTTTGTAAAAGTATTTACAATAAGTATGTTTAATTCTAGGGTATGTAAGGAAAATTTACAAACTCTGGTGGGACATATACCTACCATATTCTACCCACTTTTATGAACCCTAAAGCAAAATCTTATTGGAAAAGCATCAGTTACTTTTTACTGAGCTACTCCCCGCATCCCTGTGCAACCATTGAACAAAGAGGAGAGGAATTATTTATGTATTTGAAATAAATCTGCTTCCAAAATACCTTAACAGTAGGCTGGAGTGATGGAATCCTTGCCCAGAGCAATAAAAGACAAGTTTAACATCAAAAAAAAAAAAAAAAAAAAAGAAGATAATGGAGTTCCATCTCCTCCATCGACTTCCTATACTGAAGAATGCTATGTCTCATTCACTCACACCTTACACATATAATGCAAGGATATAATTTTTTCTATTGCTGTATTTATAATCATTTCAAGTGTTCATCTTAATGTCCTCTGCTTGTTTTTACATTGAACTGAAAATGTTTAAGTCCCCGAAGAGTTACATATTATTAGGCAGCAGTATGCAGCACCTAGCTCAATATAGTCAGCAGAGGAGCCAGTAGAAGGAAGAGTGTGGCCGAGAAAGCAGACTAGAGTCAGGAGTCTGGGATAACCCAGCTCTGCCACTCTCCAGCCAAGTGACAGGCTTTACTTCACCTCCTTTAGGACTCAAGTTTCCCCATAAATAAAAACAAGGAGTGGATTAAATGTCATAAAAGTGCTCAACGTTTAGGTTATTTGAGTGGTGACCACTAGATGGAACCCGTGAACACATGTTCGTATTCTTACAGGACAAGGAGAGATGGTGCTGAAGCAAGAAGCCAAAAAATTAAGAGAGGAAAGACGATCCTGTGTTTTGATGCCACAAGACTAGTATCCACATACTAGAACAAGAAGTTCTTCCCCTCAGAGCACGGTGTTATTGTGTCTGAGACGTGTGAACTAGGAAATGAGTGTGCACAAGTCAGAAGTCAGACTAAAGTGAAAGTCATAGACATTCTCTCTGAATCCCAAGGCTCTTGAACACACATCCTGTGTGATTTTCTGTGTTATCTGAAGGAAACTGCTTGGAGCTCTACACATCTTAGCCAAATATGTTAAAATAAAAGTTGTTTTGAGAGAAAGGGTATTCTATTCACTTAATGGCTTTCAAGGCCATGGAAAGAAATCATTTTTAGAATTGGAAAACAAAATTTCTATAAAATTGATCAAGATGGATGAGAAGAAAAAATCTAGCAAGTTGTATGCGGATAAAAAAGCTATTACTATCGTGTCATTTTGTATGTTAATGATTTAACTTAATATTGATTGAACACAGAAGTATCAGCAGTCCATAACTGATTTCTTGGTAAGTGTCTACAAGTCATACAAAGAATGAGAGAGGACCAATGTGTTTCCTGAATAATCCTTTTCTTTCACTATTGAAGCTACCTGTTAAATATTTCAAAACTCTTTGGAAATGGAGGTCAGTATCTCTGTGTTGTATTACCTCCAGCTACCAATCCTTAGTGTTCAGAAACTGTCCTTGGGAATTGCATTACATTTTCTAGAACAAATCTAGATCCTTAAGAATAATAATTATGATGAGATGCACATTCATCTACCTCAATATCATTCAAATTCTTATTGAGAAAATAATATTTGGCAGGAATTTCAATTTCTATATTTCTCACAACATCTTTGTCAATAGTAACTGTTTTTCTTTGCAATACTGGAGATGGAACTGAGTGCCACTTTACCACTTAACTACATTCCCAGCCCTTTCTGTTTTATTTTGAGACAGAGCTCTCTAAGTTACAGAGGCTGGCCTTGAACTTGTGATCCCCCTGCCTCAGCCTCCAGAATTTCTGGAATTACAGACATGTGCCACTGCACCCAGCCTCAACAGTGATTTTAAGGTTTTTTTCCACCTTTTTAAAATTGGTTCATTATAATTATGCATAATTATGGAATTTGTTGTTACATATTCCTATATGCACATAATATAACTTGGTCAGTATCATTCCCCAATCAATAGTCATTTTTTTAATGCCACTTTATAAAAAATGAAGCAGAATCTTAGTAACTTATGCTAATAATACAAGTGATGGAACCAGAAATCCAGCCAAGGTCTCTTGATTTCAAGCCCATTTCTTTCCAACTTTTCTTGAAAGAGGGTAGGACTAAACCTAAACCTCAAACCAGAAGGTAGAGTTCCTCATACATATGCCATCATGAACCTATGGAACCATTTCCTCCATCCTTGTGTGAGAAATAACAAGAAATCAAACATGCTTGAAAGTGGGTGGGCAAGGCATTTACCTCTGACAGAAGGACATACTACTGAGTCTGGCTAGCGAGCGTGTCTGGGCAGGCAGTCCTCCTGTTTATACACCTAATGCAGGACTGCCCTGTGTCCTGATTGGAGGACTCGGGTACAATCTACACAAATGGCTAATTTTAAAATTAGGGCGGGCAAAATGGAAGGGCTATAATTAAAATGGCTACAATTGGATCCAATTAAGGCTGGGTACTATATTTTGAAAATGCACCACCAGAATTTCTATTTCTCACACTTGCTAGAGTTATTGTCTTTCCTCCTTTATCCTAGTTATTATTCTTTTTTTCACCCAGAAGAGTCCAGTAGAGAACTGTACAGTAGCAGCTTCATAGCCTTCCTCATCAGAAGCACATGAAGGAAAACAAATCATATAAAAGCACTAACAAAGAGCAAAATAGAGAAGTATAGTACAATTGCTAGAGGGTTCCCTCCAGCCTCCCCAACCCAGGTTGGACAAAGAGACTTGGGCTGAAGTCAGAGGGACTTGGACTGAATATAAATAAAATAAATAAATTAAGGTCAGGCTGGGCTGTAGCTTGGTGCTTGAGTGTATACCTAGCCTCCCTAAGGCCTTGGGTTCAATCCTCAGCAGCACTCTCCACCCGCCCCCCCCCCCCCAAAAAAAGGAGCAGTGCAGATGGTG
This sequence comes from Spermophilus citellus, assembly GCF_964194105.1. Taxonomy (NCBI): domain Eukaryota; kingdom Metazoa; phylum Chordata; class Mammalia; order Rodentia; family Sciuridae; genus Spermophilus; species Spermophilus citellus. Next base: position 37,898,278 of record NC_138197.1, read on the forward strand.
AATCTCTTAGCTGCCTGGGTGGGGTCTTCTCTACTTTTCTTCTTGCCCACTAAACAAGTGTAGGATGCGGACTTGTTTTAGCCTCTCCCTATGGAGGCAGCTAGTCTGCGGTTTGGTGAGGAAACTCTCTGTTCACATACCAGAGCAAAGGAGGAAGATACGAATAAGAAGAATATTTAAAAATTTCCCAAGGCTTCAGAAAGTTGACATCTTTGTCATTACTTCTGCTGTTCAGGAAACAAAATGGAAATTTAAAAACAAATAAATAAATAACTCTACTTGCCAGCCTGTAACAGTGTGGTTCACTTCATCTTTTGAATATGCCCTCTCTGCTTATTTTAAAAGGACATATTTTTTTTTTGTTTTCTTTTTCTCTTCTTCCTCTGCCACTCCCAAACCTGGAGGCTGGGAACAAGATTACTTTTTTGGAATTCTAGGCCAAGTTATCTATCCTTGAGCACACACCCACCACTGGAAGGAGAAGTCACCAGATCTAGGTGTCCTCCAGATGTCACTGTAAGCCATAAAGACTATCTCCCAAATTAGCCAGTGAATTTCAACACACCATCAAGGTGCACCTGGGACCCCTGTCTGGACACATCTGGAAAGCAGCCTTTGAAGAGCTTCTTTAAAAGCCCTCTGCTCTCCCAGATGGGCAGAACCACAGCCTCTGGGACTGGAGTCCCCTGTCTCGCAAAGCAATGAAACTTCTTTGTCCTTTTTTCTCAGACTGTGTCCTTGTTATTAAATCAGCAAGAATTGGCATTGGGGACAAGGACCAAACTTTTGGTAACAAGCCCAATGGCTTTCTTGTCAAACTGAGGGTATTGTCCTTTAAATAGAAGTCTGTCATGGAAAAGAACAAATCCTCTCCAGGTAGGAAGAAAGCTCCATCCAGGCTCCTCCAATCTGCTGATCTGCAGGTAAAACAGAGAACAGGGCTGTTGACTCCCTGTCCCTGACCATGTCCCAGCCCTATTCAGTTCTGTGAAAGAGAGTCAAGGTCGGGTGGGTAGCCTAGGTTGCAAATAAAGCTTTGGCATATCCTATTTTGGCAAAGGAAGGATCAAAAGAGATATATCGTTGCACTATTTATTTTCTTTTATAATCTCTGGCTCAGCACAGTCCCTGCAGCTCGGTGCTGCTGAAGGTGAACAGTTCCCTCCCACTTCCCGGGGTCTTCCACCATTGTTTTGCACTCGCTCAGTAGGAGGAAATTCCTTCTTGACCTCAGCATTCCTTTCTGACAATTACCAGGCCTCAGAGGCCTGGGAAGCTTCCTCCAGGGCTGCAGTGTCTCTGTGGAGGCCATTCTTATTCAGATTAAGACTGAAGTATTTTTTTTCTTTTTCTTTTTTAGGACTATAATAAGCCACCTTGTCTCTGAGATTCTGTAAGAGTGAAATTGCACTATTTAAACATCTTACTCTTTCCTCTTAATCATTTAAGGCATGCTGACTTGATGCTGTCCTAGATGTGATTGGCACAGGTAGTCAGGCTGTTTAATGAAAAGGAGTTTCATGTGTCAAGAGCAGAGGATAACAGAATTGCTTTTCTAACTCAGCAGAGACATTGATTAACCGGAAAAAACAGCCCTTACCCCCAGGAATCTTCCTCCTCCTCCTCTTTTTCCTCCCACAAATCCCCTGCAGGTGTCCTCCACACACCAGGGAAGAATAGGTCCCTGAAGGGAAGGTATACTTGCCTAGGACCACCCACTGTTGACATTAAGTACCAGAAGCCTCATTCCTGGAAATGGAACGGCATCTGACTGGGGTTTGAGAAACAATTACATAAAGTGTAAGTTTAACTAAAAAGTAGTATCATCTTAAAAGGTTAATTAGGCAGAGATTTTTTCCCCCAATTTCTAAAAAAGATTTTTATTTACTAAGTCAATTACAAAGTATTATGGTTTGGATATGAGGTGTCCCCCCCCCCTCCCCAAAGCTCCTGTGTTAATGCAGGAATATTCAGAGGTAAAATGATGAGATTATGAGAGCTGTAACCTGAAAGAATTCCCCACGCAAAGACACTTCGCTGGGAGAATTCCAATTTTATTGCAAAAAGCTGTGTGCTTATATAGAACTAAAGGGGAGATGGCAGGGCTTAGATAAACGGCAGGCCACCCGTTTATTGGCAAGTTCTTCCAGATATCAGCTCCCGCGCCCAGGAATTAGTTCTCACTGGGGCTAAGATTCCCCGCCAGCGAGGTTTGAAATTGGCGCCGGCGGGAGAGTTCACAAGGGCGGGAACTTTTCGCGCCACTTCAGAAAAGAAGAAGGTAGGAAGAAGAAGTCCTTAGGCGCCATGTTGGGGTTTTTTCTCTGGGGTACGGCTGCCATTTATACTTTTCCCAACATAACCTAATCAGTCCATCCTAGTTTGAATGGACTGACTGGGTGGTGATGTAGGCAGGTGGGGCATGACTGGAGGAGGCGGTCACTGGGAGTGTGACCTGGAAGAGCTCTTCTTCCCAGTGGCCCTGCCTTTCTCTGCTTCCCAGCCATGATGAAGTGAGCAGCACTCCTCTACCATGCCCTTCCACGGTGGGTGATGTTCTGCCTCACCTGAGGCCCAGAGAAATGGAGCCAGCTGACCATGGGCTGAGCCTCTGAAATGATGAACCAAAGTAAATTTTTCCTCCCCTATGCTGTTCTCATCAAGTATTTCAGTCACAGCGATGAAAAGCTGAGTAACACACCAGGTTTTATTCAAATTTTGTTAAGTGTTATTTTGTGCATAAGAAACATGGAGCAAAGGTACTTACTAAGGTGATGAATAAAACTTCCCAGTGATCCAGCCAGCCCGCTCCAATACCCTTGAACAGTATATCCTGGCAAAGATATCTTACTCAGTTATAGGCTTACATGTGTATATTGTTTACCTAAAATTCAAATTTTGCTGTATATCCTGTATTTGAACTGGAAACCTTATCCTAGGGGTTTCTGCTTTTAGGCTCTGTCCTGAACAGAACTCATGTATTCACACATACCTATAATTACTTTTTGTATGAGTATATAACATGGACCTTCCATGAGTTTCACATTTGCATATTCAACCAGCTAGGACAGGAACTATTGGTGGGGGGGGGGGGGAATGGAGCTGGGGTTGGGATGTAACTAATGGTGGAGGGTTTGCCTAGTACACCCAAGATCCCAAGTCTAGTTCCCAACACTGCCTCCCCCATTCTGAAAAAAAAAAAAAAACCTACATAGGGTCTGCATTAAACATGCATAGACTTCTTACCACTCTAAGATGTAACAAAATAGTGTAACAACTATTTACTTTGTGTTAGGTATTTCAGGCTGGAATCCAGGGATGATTTTGTTTCTCAATTTAAAATATACAGGGGGATATACACAGGATATAGGCAAATAAAATGCCATTTTATATAAAGAACTTGAGTATCTGCAGATTTTTATTTCCACAGGGGATACCAAAAGAACACTGTATTTAGTAAAATATGAAATCATACTGAGGACTCTGGCTCTTGAAAAACCAGCCTCTACCTCAGAGCAAAGCCTGTCCAAGGAAGGGACATGACCTTTGTCCTTGGGAAGACCCACAGAGCACTCCTAGGCACATTCCCACCCTGCTAAGTGGTTTATCTACAAATAACAGGAGAGGTGTGCACCTGCTCCAGGTGTCTGACTCAGGCTAGGTGGGGACCCGTAGCAATCCCCTAGCAGCCACCAATCAGCATGACAGGGAACTACCTGATGCCAGATGACCCTCCCAGCAGTTTACGGTGTTGGGAAACCATGTAGTTCTCCAGGAACACCCCTCTTGGCTTAAACCAATCAGTTCAAATGAATCCCTCTCTTGCACTAGCCAATCACCCCTACCAACTTGTTCCCACCAGTGAATGTGCTAATCATGTTTTAGAGTTGTTATTTGATTTTCCCGCGATGTGTGATGATTTGCTAAGAGATGCTATTGAAGCCAGATTTAAAGTTAAGTAGTCAGTGTAGTTAGGTAAATCAGGTCTAATATCCAGTAAGATCCAAAATGGAGGACATGTTGAGAATGAATTCCTGGAAATGCAGGAGAACTCACGGAATGTGTTAATGAAGTGGGGGGGGGGGAGCCCAAGGCCCAGAGCCCATCCCAAAGAAGTGTTAATGAAACAGCTCCCAGCAAACTTGAAGATGCTGACTCAAAAGTCCTTCCCGCCCAGATTACTCCTTTGGCCCGTCTGTGCCCCACCCTTAACAGAACAAAGGACAGGAATGTGACAGGAATGTGGGAAAAGCTAAATGAAGACTTCAGGTATAAAAATGGGAGACAACCGCACTTCCACGGATTCCATCTCTTGGGTCCCCTTCTTCCTCCGGGAGAAGTCTTTTCTGCTGTCCTTTAATAAACTTCTATTTTCCACTCTGACCTTGCCTCGGCATGCTTCTCTGGTGTTATTCTTCAACATTGGGGAAGCAAGGACTCGTCACTGGTCGACAGCGGAAACACTATGATGTATGTGGGGGTCCCTGCCTTCTCCAAAGAATGTATAAAACTGCTGCAAACCCTGGGCTCGGGGCCTCTCAGCGTCACCAGTTGCTGTGTGCACGCGAAGGACCGAGCTAGCTCGCAATAAACACCTCTTTGCTGCTTACATCGATCTTGGTCTCTGGTGGTCTTTAGGGGGTCCCGAATTCGAGCATAATACTCTAATCCTGCACCACAGGGTAGCTTACAGCCTCTTCACTTTGCTCATCTGTAACCTCTCTCTCTGGCAGTGAAAACCTGTCCCCCACTATCCACCATCTATTCACTTACTTGCTCATAATTCCCTAATGTACATGTCAAGCAGTTTCTCAAGTGTTAATGAGAAACTGATGTGACTCCATTTTTGAGAAACCAGCTTCTACCTCAAGGCCCGTCCAAAGGGAGGGAGCATGACCCTTGTCCTTGGAAAAACCCACAGAGCCCTCCTAGGCACATAACCACCCTGCTGAATTGTTTGTCTGTAAATAACGGGAGAGATCTGCAATGCCAGGTGTCCCTGACTCATTATGCTAGGTGAAGATCCATAGCGACTCCCTAGCAACCACCAATCAGCATGAGACAGAGAAAATATCTGAAATGCCAGGCGACCCTTCCAGTAGTTTCAGTGATTGGTAACATGATTAGACAATCCTGCAGTTTAGCTTGTATACCCTTGGTACACCCCTCAAGGCCTAAACCAATCAGTTCAAATGTATCCACCTCTTGAATTAATCAATCACCCTTACCCAACTTGGTCCCTCCAGTGAATGTGCTAATCAATGTTAAGAGTTGTTGTTTGATTTTCCCGCGGTGTGGAATGATTTGCTGTGTGATGTTGTGAAGCATAGAGTATCCCCAAAAAACCTATAAAATCTCACTGAACAAAGGACCCAGACTCACTCCCTGGGACCGCTGCGTCAGGAACGGTTGTGAGTCCAGTCTCGAGCTTGCAATAAAGACTCTTGTGTGATTGCATCTGATTCAGCTCCTGGAGGTCTATTGGGGTCCCACGAATCTGGCATTACATTAACTCATACTTCTGTGAGAAACAGACCTACAAGCTGGTGCACACTGTTCATGTGCAGTTCCTTTTGTCCTCAGCCTTACAATTCCAAGTCAAAACAGTAGTTTCAAAGTCACTTAGAAGCGCTTTTCCCCCCACCCCCCTCAGTGAGTGATGTTTTGTCATACAGAGTCACTTATCAAAGCTGGCATTCCATCCTGGATCCCACAACATTCTGCTTCATTTTTTTTTAATGTTGTAGACAATAAATTTTCTTCTTTGTGATGCACAGGGCTATGGATTTTGACAAATGCAGAGCCTTTTGTTCTCCATGTCAGTATTATACATAACAGTTCCATTACCCTAAAAATTCCCCCATGAATTCTCTTTTCAGTCAACCAATCACACTCTTCTCACTGCCTCACTTAGGCAGACATGTTTAGGAGCAAACTACTACACTAATACAATGTCAAAGTGTCCTTTCTTTTCCTTTCAGTTAAAACTTTTTTGGAGAACCTGCCAAGGTCAGCATACCACTCTGTGTCATTCTTTTAGGCACTTTGAATAAACTTGGTTCATTATAAAATTGAATTGAGCTGCCTGGAAGCATTTGTGTCTGCGATCTTTCTTTTTGAACATGTGTTCTATGACCTTGAGTTCAGCACCCAGAAATGTGTTTGTCTTCTTTCCCTTTTAAAGAAGGCTGGCGTGGGGCTGGGGATGTGGCTCAAGCGGTAGCGCGCTCGCCTGGCGTGCGTGCGGCCCGGGTTCGATCCTGAGCACCACATACAAACAAAGATGTTGTGTCCGCCATAAAATAAAAAAATAAATAAATATTAAAATTCTCTCTCTCTCCTCTCTCTCTCTCCCTCTCTCACTCTCTCTTTAAAAAAAAAAAATAAAAGGGCTTTTTTAAAAAAATAAAAAATAAAAAAAATAAAAAAATAAATAAAAAAAAAAAATAAAGAAGGCTGGCTTAAAACTGGGCATGCTTGCTGGGCATGGTGGTGCACACCTGTAATGCCAGTGGCTCAGGAGGCTGAGGCAGGAGAATCCCAAGTTCAAAGCCAGCCTCAGTAAAAACAAGGCGCTAAGCAATCCAGTGAAACCCTGTCTCTAAATAAAATACAAACTAGAGTGGGGATGTGGCTCAGTGGTCAAGTGCCCCTGAGTTCAATCCCTAGTATGAAAAAAAAGGGGGGGAGGGGGGCATGCTCAAAAATGAATGCCTTAAACTGATTGTGCTCAGAAATGTGCCCCTCTCCTTGTGCTTTTCTATATGACTATTGGCTCCTTGATTATACTCTCCACACTTTCTTTCCTCCAGAAAGCATTGCTTTGCAAGTAACTCCAGTAGCCTCCTTACTTGCTGCCAGTAATAAATATTTCTCCATTCTCTTGTCTTCTGTTCGTGCTCATTGACTTGCCACTCAACAAGAGAAGAACCCATTGTACTGGATTATATCTCCGCTACCAACCTCTGGCACCTATTTTCATCCCTCTAATATTGCATTTTCTAAATATCATATAAATATATACTATGTAGTCTTTGGGATCTGGCTTCTTTCATTTAGCAAAATGCATTTAAGAGTTATCCATATTGTGTGAATCAATAACTTGTTTTTTGTTTTTGTTTTATTACAGTTGTATAGTACTTTATTGCTTGGAAGTGTTAAAACTTGTTTATCCATTCACCTGCTGAAAGACATTTTAGTTGCTTCCAAGTTTTGGATATTATGATAAAACTGCTATAACCATTTTTGTACAGGTTTTTGTAAGAACATAAGCTGTCAGTTGTCTTGGATAAATATCTAGGAAGGAGGTTTCTGGGAAGTTGTATATTTTTGTCCTTGCTGGTGACAGAGGGGTCAGTAGAGTCTGTCTATGCAATGGTAAGAGTGTAAATAACCTGAGGCACAGGGGAGAGAGCAAGTATACCATGTTGTAAAGTCTGGGCCTCAACAAACTGCATTAGACAGGAATGGAGCAATAAATAACCTTCTTTTATTTAAGAGTAAAAAAAAAAGAATCTTCTAGAATAGTGTCAATTTACTAAAGAGAACCCATAAACAAATTTACATATCTTGAATCTCAGTTATCACTCTGGGGAAAGTGGTAATTTAATTTTGTTTGGTCTAGTCTCATTCCCTTTACAGGCATGTGCCTCCTGATTAGCAGGGTAGAATTCTGATTTAAAGTTTAATTTGCTCTAGTAATTTAAACAATCCTTTAGAAAATTCTAAAGGACTTTTAGAGGGATCTTATAATATAATTTACAATGGAGGAGAGGAGTCCCCGTCTCATGACAGTACTTGACATGTGTTGGCTGACATTAGCTTCTCTCAGTGCAGTGACCTTTGTTGTCTGGTCATTGGGTGCTTTCCAAAGATCTGATGCTAAGGGCTATGGATAGAAACTTGTGATCTGCTCTTTTAGCTTGGTTGATGCTCCCTGTGTCTGATCTAGTCTTTATAGGTATTAAGGGCAGTTCAAAGAAGCAAAACCTCAGGAGCTGCCTCTGTCTGATGATGCCACATCAACAAGTTTGCTTTAGTATGGCTGTACCTCTGTCCAACACAAGTCAGCTTAGGAAGGAGCATCTTCACCAACACAAGTCAGCTTAGGAAGGAGCATCTTCAAACAGTACTGAGTTGGGGTGGTGCAAATGGTTAAGGACCAAACTTGAGGCTACCATTCCAAGCTATTACACCTCCTCCTCTGTGGACCAAAGCCAGGTGAAAGGAAATCAGAACCAGAATGGCTACTCTCCTATACCTCACTCCCTTTCCCCTATTGATCTTACCACAATTCCAACAAGGTGGGGAAAGAACTGGCTCCACCCCTTCTCATCACTGTCTGCACCATCCTTGTGTGAAATTCAATGGTTTTTTCTAGGGATGATAAACTATGGTTTATTCTCCAGGCCCTTTTCATATGGCTTGCAAGCTGGGAATGTAAAAACTACTTTAAAAAAATGTTTGAAAAAAAATAATATGTTGATACATGAAAATCATGAGATTCAAATTTCAGTGTCGAGAAACTTTTGCTAGAGCACAACCATGCTCACTTCCTTACACGTGGTGTATGGTTACTTTTGAGCTACAGCCAGAGTCCTGTGGTATGGGAGACCCTGTGTGAGTGACATTCTCATTGCTTCACTGGTCAGTGCATTATAAATCTCAGTAGCATGGTCATAGTGCACAGCATTTCAAGGGCCACACCTGTCATCAAACTACCACATTTTATGTTATTTCATTTTATTTTTTGTGGTGCTGGGGATTGAACCCAAGACCTTGTGCATGTGAGGCAAGCACTCTACCAACTGAGCTATATCCCCCGCCCACTATGTTATTTTAAATTCCAGTGTTGATGGTTAATCATGGTTGTCAACTTCACGAGATTGAGAGACATGTAGAAAATTGACAAAGCACATTTTAAGTGAGTCCATGATGATGTTTCCAGAGACAATGGGCATGTGGGTCAGTGAGCTGAAGGGGCGGGGGAGGGGGGTGGACCTGCTCTGAATGTGAGCAGCATCATTCAATAGGCTGCAGGCCCAGGTGGAACAAAAAGCAGAGGAAGGGGAACTCTCGTATATGCCCACACAAATTGGTAAGTGTTTTGCTGCTGCCATGGCCTTCCCATGGACATCAGACTCCAGATTGTTCAGCCTTTTTACTTGGATTCATTCCAGTGACTCTCCAGGGACTTCAGCCTGAGACAGGGGCTGCATCATCGTCCCTTCGTGTTCTGAGGCTCCAGGTTCTTTAACTGAGCAGCTACTGGATCTTCCAGCTGGATCTTCCAGCTCTCCAACTTGAAGACAGCCATGATGAGACTATCCAGCCTCTGACCACCATGTAAACTAGTCTAACACATCCCCTCTTATAATTAAATATACATTCTGCTAGTTCTGTTCCTCTAGAAAACTAGTGCATACCATCATGTTAAAAACAAGAAAAGCAAACTTCAAATGTCACATTTTTTTGTGAGGGGAAGGGGTGTGAGAGGTTACCAGGGATTGAACTCAGGGACATTCGATCCCTGAGCCACATCCCCAGCCCTATTTGTATTTTATTTAGAGATCTCATTGAGTTAGTTGCTTAGCGCTTGACTTTTGCTGAAGCTGGTTTTGAAATCATGATCCTCCTGCCTCAGCCTGCTGAGCTGCTGGGGTTACAGGTGTGCATCACCATGCCCTGCCAAACGTCACACTTTTAAGACACGCAGATTGAGGATTATTTTGTTATTGTGTTATGATAAAGTAGTGTGACATTATAGCTTTACTAAAAGAACACACGATGCATCAACATTATCAGGCTAAGCACTCATCACAGTATTTCCAACTCAGGAAAGCAATGTTCAGGGGGGGAAAAACATTTAAAATGAAATATCTCATCACAAGAGAATTTCTTCACAAAAAATAAAACATGAAAATGAGATTGCAATCAAAGTTAGTTTCTGAACGACCCCATTTGTCAAATAAGCAAGGAAAGCTGTTTGTTGGTGGTGAGTTGATTTAATCATATTTGCAGTAGCCAAAGAAAATAAACTTTCAAGACTTGTGGCCTTTCAGCGACAAAGTGGCTGGTAGATTTGAGGCTGTTGGGAGTAATGTCAATAGTCAATTTTAAAAATCAAGACAAATGATTTGAGTGGTTTTCCTGGGCTCTTGATGAGTCAAATGATGTTACTGATTACCACTCAGTTGTTTATTTTAAGAATCAATGTAGAGTTTGAAGTGACTGACGAATTCATCTGTATGAAGGCTCTGTGTGGAAGATTCACACAAAGTGCCCAACGATAGTGTGCTTCTAAACTTTATGATGCATACAAATCACCTGGGGAACTTGTTAGACTACAGATTTGTATTCAGTAAATCTCAGATTCTGCTTTTCCAACAAGTTCCTGAGATGTCAATACTGCTCTTCTGCTGGACCACATTGTGACTAGCAAAGCTATAGTTTCCTTAGATGTAGCTACCTTTGCAGCTTAAAGCTGTTACCTGCAAATCAGGCTGACACTCATGTTTAAAAGCAGTGATAATAACAATAATCGCCACATTAACTAATGCCTAAAAGGCTTAAACATGAATACCACTATGTGTCTTCTGGTCAGATGACAAGAGATTAATGATTTAGTACACAACACATCCTTTTCCTGTCTGAATTCAAAACGAAGATATTAAGATGTGGAAATCAAAATAGCTCACCTAATGTTGATAAAACTTTTTTTTTATTGGTTGTTCAAAACATTACAAAGCTCATGACATATCATCTTTCATACATTTGATTCAAATGAGTTATGAACTCCCATTTTTACCCCAAATACAAATTGCAGAATCACATCAGTTACACATTCACAATTTTTACATAATGCCATATTAGTGACTGTTGTATTCTGCTGCCTTTCCTATCCCCTACTATACCCCCTCCCCTCCCCTCCCATCTTCCCTCTCTACCTCATCTGCTGTTGTTCAATTCTCTCCCTTGTCCCCCCCCTTCCCCTCACGACCTCTTATATGTAATTTTGTGTAACATTGAGGGTCTCCTACCATTTCCATATGCTTTCCCTTCTCTCTCCCTTTTTCTCCCCCCACTCATCTCTGTTTAATGTTAATCTTTTCCTCTTGCTCTTCCTCCCTACTCTGTTCTTAGTTGCTCTCTTTATATCAAAGAAGACATTTGGCATTTGTTTTTTAAGGATTGGCTAGCTTCACTTAGCATAATCTGTTCTAATGCCATCCATTTCCCTGCAAATTCTATGATTTTGTCATTTTTTAGTGCTGCGTAATACTCCATTGTGTATAGATGCCACATTTTTTTAACCATTCATCTATTGAAGGGCATCTAGGTTGGTTCCACAGTCTAGCTATTGTGAATTGTGCCGCTATGATCATTGATGTGGCAGTATCCCTGTAGTACGCTCTTTTAAGATCCTCAGGGAATAGTCTGAGAAGGGCAATAGCTGGGTCAAATGGTGGATCCATTCCCAGCTTTCCCAAGAATCTCCATACTGCTTTCCAAATTGGCCTCACCAATTTGCAGTCCCACCAGCAGTGTACAAGTGTACCCTTTTCCCCACATCCTCACCAACACTTGTTGTTTGACTTCAAAATGGCTGCCAATCTTACTGAAGTGAGATGGTATCTTAGGGTGGTTTTGATTTGCATTTCTCTGACTGATAGAGATGGTGAGCATTTTTTCATGTGCTTGTTGATTGATTGTATGTCCTCCTCTGTGAAGTGTCTGTTCAGGTCCTTGGCCCATTTGTTGATTGGGTTATTTGTTATCTTATTGTTTAATTTTTTGAGTTCTTTGTATATTCTGGATATTAGGGCTCTATCTGAAGTGTGAGGGGTAAAAATTTGTTCCCAGGATGTAGGCTCTCTATTTACCTCTCTTATTGTTTCTCTTGTTGAGAAAAAACTTTTTAGTTTAAGTAAGTCCCATTTGTTTATTCTTGTTATTAACTCTTGTGCTATGGGTGTCCTATTAAGGAATTTGGAGCCCGACCCCACAGTATGTAGATCGGAGCCAACTTTTCCTTCTATCAGATGCAGTGTCTCTGATTTGATATCAAGCTCCTTGATCCTTTTTGAGTTAACTTTTGTGCATGGTGAGAGAAAGGGATTCAGATTCATTTTGTTGCATATGGATTTCCAGTTTTCCCAACACCATTTGTTGAAGATGCTATCCTTCCTCCATTGCATGCTTTTAGCCCCTTTATCGAATATAAGAAAGTTGTAGTTTTGTGGGTTGGTTTCTGTGTCCTCTATTCTGTACCATTGGTCCACCTGCCTGTTTTGGTACCAGTACCATGCTGTTTTTGTTACTATTGCTTTATAGTACAGTTTGAACTCTGGTATCGCTATACCTCCAGATTCACACTTCCTGCTTAGAATTGCTTTTGCTATTCTGGGTCTTTTGTTTTTCCATATGAATTTCATGATTGCTTTATCTATTTCTACAAGAAATGCTATTGGGATTTTGATTGGCATCGCATTAAACCTGTAGAGAACTTTGGGTAATATCGCCATTTTGATGATGTTAGTTCTGCCTATCCATGAACAGGGTACATTTTTCCATCTTCTAAGATCTTCTTCTATCTCTCTCTTTAGGGTTCTGTAGTTTTCATTGTATAAATCTTTCACCTCTTTTGTTAGGTTGATTCCCAAGTATCTTATTTTCTTTGAGGATATTGTGAATGGAGTAGTTTTCCTCATTTCCATTTCAGAAGTTTTGTCGCTGATATACAGAAATGCCTTTGATTTATGCGTGTTGATTTTATACCCTGCCACTTTGCTGAATTCATTTATTAACTCTAGCAGTTTCTTTGTAGACCCTTTTGGGTCTGTTAAATATATTATCATGTCATCCACAAATAGCGATAATTTAAGTTCTTCTTTTCCTATTTTTATGCCTTTAATTTCTTTTGTCTAATTGCTCTGGCCAGTGTTTCAAGAACTAAATTGAATAGAAGTGGTGATAGAGGGCATCCCTGTCTTGTTCCAGATTTTAGAGGGAATGCCTTCAGTTTTTCTCCATTTAGGATGATGCTAGCCTGAGGTTTAGCATATATAGCTTTTACCATGTTGAGGTAAGTTCCTGTTATCCCTAGTTTTTCTAGTGTTTTGAACATAAAAGGATGCTGTACTTTGTCGAATGCTTTTTCTGCATCTATCGAGATGATCATATGGTTCTTAATTTTAAGTCTATTGATGTGGTGAATAACATTTATTGATTTCCGTATATTGAACCAACCTTGCATCCCAGGGATGAATCCTACTTGATCATGATGCACAATTTTTTTGATATGCTTTTGTATTCGATTCGCCAGGATTTTATTGAGAATTTTTGCATCTAGGTTCATTAGAGATATTGGTCTGTAGTTTTCTTTTTTTGAAGTGTCTTTGTCTGGTTTTGGGATCAGGGTGATGTTGGCCTCATAGAATGAATTTGGAAGAGCTCCTTCTTTTTCTATTTCTTGAAATAGCTTGAAAAGTATTGGTATTAATTCTTCTTTGAAGGTTTTGTAGAACTCCACTGTATACCCATCCAGTCCAGGGCTTTTTTTGGTTGGTAGTCTTTTGATGGCTTCTTCAATTTCTTCCTTTGTTATTGGTCTGTTTAAATTGTGTGTGTCTTCCTGACTCAATCTGGGCAGATCGTATGACTTAAGAAATTTATCGATATCTTCATTATCTTCTATTTTATTGGAATATAGGGTTTCAAAATACTTTCTAATTATCTTCTGTATTTCTGTAGTGTCTGTTGTGATATTGCCTTTTTCATCCCGTATGTTAGTAATTTGAGTTCTCTCTCTTCTTCTCTTCGTTAGCATGGCTAAGGGCCTGTTGATCTTATTTATTTTTTCAAAGAACCAACTTTTAGTGTTTTCAATTTTTTCAATGGTTTTTTTTTTTGTTTCAATTTCATTGATTTCTGCTCTAATTTTAATTATTTCTTGTCTTCTACTACATTTGCTGTTGTTTTGCTCTTCCTTTTCTAGGTTTTTGAGGTGTAGTGTGAGTTCATTTATTTGTTGGTTTTTTCTTTTTTTGAGGAAAGAACTCCAAGAAATGAATTTCCCTCTTAAAACTGCTTTCATTGTGTCCCATAGATTCCGGTATGTTGCGTCTGTATTTTCATTTGTCTCTAAGAATTTTTTTATCTCCTCCTTTATGTCTTCTGTAACCCATTGATCATTCAGTAACAGATTGTTCATTTTCCATGTGATGTAGGATTTTTCCTTCCTTCTTTTATCATTGATTTCCAGTTTCATTCCATTATGATCAGATATGGTGCATGGTATTATTTCCACACCTTTATATTTACTGAGAGTCGCCCTATGGCATAATATATGGTCTATCTTTGAGTAGGATCCATGTGCTGCTGAGAAGAACGTGTATCCACTTGATGATGGTTGATATATTCTATATATGTCGGTTAAGTCTAGGTTATTGATTGCGTTATTGAGTTTTATAGTTTCTTTGTTTGGCTTTTGTCTAGAGGGTCTGTCCAATGGCGAGAACGGTGTGTTGAAGTCCCCCATAATTATTGTGTTGTGGTCTATTTGACTCTTGAACTTGAGGAGAGTTTGTTTTATGAACGTTGCAGCACCATTGTTTGGTGCATACAAATTGATAATTGTTATGTCTCAATGGTGGATGGTTCCTTTTAACAGTATATAGTGTCCTTCTTTATCCCTTTTGATTAACTTAGGTTTGAAGTTGATTTTATTCGATATGAGTTTGGCCACTCCTGCTTGCTTTCGAGGGCCATGTGAGTGGTATGATTTTTCCCAACCTTTCACCTTCAGCCTGTGTATGTCTTTTCCTATCATATGAGTCTCCTGAAGGCAGCATATTGTTGGATTTGTTTTTTTAAGCCAGGTTACTAGCCTATGTCTCTTGATTGGTGAATTTAAGCCATTAACATTTAAGGTTACAATTGAAATATGGTTTGTACTTCCAGTCATGTTTATTTATTTATTTATTTTAGTTTGGCTAGTTTTTCCTCTTTGGTTATTTTTCTCCCCCTTTACTAAGATACCTCCTACTGTTAGTTTTGGGCACTATTTTTCAATTCCTCTTCTTGTAGTATTTTGCTCAAAATGCTTTGCAGTGCTGGTTTTCTGGCTGCGAATTCTTTTAGCTTTTGTTTATCATGAAAGATTTTAATTTCATTGTCAAATCTGAAGCTTAATTTTGCTGGATACAGTATTCTTGGTTGGAATCCATTATTTTTCACCGTTTGAAATACGTTGTTCCAGGATCTTCTCGCTTTCAAAGTCTGTGATGAAAAATCAGTCGTTAACCTAATTGGTTTACCCCTGAATGTAATCTGCCTCCTTTCTCTCATAGCTTTTAATATTCTCTCCTTGTTCTGTATGTTACCTATCTTTATAATTATATGTCTTGGAGTTGGTCTATTACAGTTTTGGATGTTTGGGGTCCTGTAGGCTTCCAGGATTTGGCAATCCATTCCATCTTTCATCTCTGGGAAGTTTTCTAGGATTATTTCCTTTAATAAGTTGTCCATTCCTTTGGTTTGAAACTCTGTGCCTTCTTCTATCCCAATGACTCTCAAATTTGTTTTTTTTTATGAGATCCCATATCTCTTGGATAGATTGCTCATGAGATTTAAGCATCTTTTCTGTGTTGACTATATTCTTTTCAAGTTGATAAACTTTGTCTTCATTATCTGATGTTCTGACTTCTACTTGATCTAGTCTATTTGTAATATTCTCGTTAGAGTTTTTAATCTGGTTTATGGTTTCTTGCATTTCTAGGATTACTGTTTGGTTGTTTTTTTTTTAATCTCTATCTCCTGGTAAAGCTCGTTCTTTGCAGTTTGAATTCATTTGTTTAGTTCGTTTTCCAAATATACTTTCAATGCTTGGACTTGCTATCTCATGTCTTCTCTAATATTCCATTCCATCTGAGTTAGGTATGCCTTGAGTTCTTTCCCTGTCCATGTTTCTGATGCTTCTAGGTCCTCCTGTAGATTTAAGTTGTCTTGCATTGTTTGTAGTCCTTTTTTCCCTTGTTTTTTCATGTTGTTCATGTTACTTTACAGCTCTTTTTGACTGCTTTGTAATTGCTTTCTCCTATACATTTGGTTTGGCTTTGTATTTCTCTGTTGGCTCTCCTTTGTGGTGGGAGATTATGCCTAGAACTGTTGGGCTTTATTGTGCTTTAAAGCTGATTCATTCAATTCATAAAAGGCTTCCAGGTTCTGTATGCATATAGTGATTTGTTGTTTGTTCTTAGGACTATATGTTTAGGTTAGGTGCTATGATGGTACGAGGGTTAGTATGTCTTGGCTACTTTAGAAGATTGCTCTACTGAAGGTGGATACTAACAGGCAATTGGATCAGGGTGTTGGTAGTAGCTAGGTATTTAGGAGCCCTATAGACAGCCTGGAGACATTCACCTATTTGCATTTACACAATTACACGTAATGGAACATGTAATGCTTGGGATGAAAGTTGGGGGGTAGGGGAATGAAGGTGCTCTTAAAAAGAAAGGAGAGAGACATAGATTAGAGGAGAATGAAAAGAACAATAAAACTTGAAATGGGAAAGAAAGAGAGAAGGAAAAGGGGAGAAAAGAACAGAGAGAGAAGAAGAAAAAAAATATTGAAGTCTTAGAGATCCATTTTCTTCTCTTCCAGTAGGCAGAGCTGTGCCCTCCAAGCGGAGCTTTTGCTCTCTACCTGCCCATAGCAATCCCTGTAAGGCGTCTCCTGGGAGTCTCTCAGACTTGTCAGTCCAGAGCCGTTTCACTTCTCTGGCCCTCACCCCCCTTCCTCCTGTCAGCCAGCCAGCCAGGTCCTGTTCACCAGAAGGGGTTCCCCAGAGATCTAGTTACACTTGCAGCCCCACCGCGTGTCCCATTTAAGCCCCAGTGCTGTGGTAAACTGGCGGCTAAGACCTTGGGAGTCACCGCTGGTGATATGGGGGGTTGGGGGTCAGGGATCCCCTCTAATTCCCTACAGACATGACCCCTGAGATGTCCATGAAGTTTCCTGGCTGCTTGTATCTGGATGGGGAGGGAGTCACACACCTGCTAAAGTGGATTCTGCTGGGAAGGAATTCCATTGGCTGAACTCCAATAACGTCACCTCTCTGCTATGGCGGGCCCCAGGCTCCTTGCCGGAGTGTCCGAAGGGAGGGGTGGGACTGGTCCGTCCCCGGTTGGCTTCAGCTCCTAGCTCGCTAATTCATGAAGGCTTGGCTAAAGACTTCTTCCTGCCAAGCTGAGTCTCAGAGGCTCGGGACCCAGTCACGTTTGCTGCGTTTGCTTTTGCTGCGGGCAGACGGGCTGGCAGCCGTCTGTGGCTGGCGGATCTGGACCTCTGTATCTCGTGGGGCAATCTGTCGCTTCAAAAAAAAATCCTAGTAGCTCCTGGCCGGTCTCTCTTCAGTGGAATTTTGCTAGGAGATTCTCCGTTGGTAGCATCTAAGCGTTATCTATGCGTCTTTATGATCCCATCACTGGGGGGTATTGAAAACGCTGCCTCTCCGCCTGCCGCCATGTTGGATCTCGATAAAACTATTTTTAAAAGGTGATTTAAAGGGTTGGGGTTGTGGCTCAGTGGTAGAGCACTCGCCTACCATGTGCGAGGCCCTGGGTTGGACCATCAGCAGAGCCTGGGCCACAGACTCATTGCAGGCCAAGAGTTTGTAAGAACACACACTGTGAACTCAGACCATTCCTTAAAGAGGGAGAGGGGCTGACCCCACAAGCCCAGAGCCTAGGAGGCACCATTAAGAAGCCAGAGAGAAGAAGAGTCAGAAGTGCACTTTGAGAAAACTTCCTCTGCACAGAGTAAGGAAGACTGTGACCCATCAGTAGCCTGTACCTTTGACTACCCCACTTGCAGCTGTTCCCCCAGGCTTTTGACTTGGGCAGTATGGCTGAAGACCACTTGCCCACTCCACCTTTGAGGCCACCCTCTGTTTTGCTTCTCCCAGTACTTTGTCTCAGAGTGACCTCCACTGTCTCTTTACCTGGAGACAACTATGAACCCCACCAACACACCATGAGCTATGTTCTCCTCACCCACCATCCCAGGTTCTATCTGGTTGACTTCTCTCTAGCAGGCTTCCCACCTCTCTCCTCCTGCCAGATTTCCTTCTTTGATGAAGGAGGTGGTTTACACTGGAGTCACCAAACCAGTTTAGAGTTCTGTTCTCTTTTCTACATAACAAGGAAGTGACAGTAAATGGTTCCTACATGTTTCTTCCAACTCTGACATTCTGTAATCCATTGATCATAGTTTTGCAAGATATCAAAGAAAAATGGAGCAGTTAGGTCTTAAAAACCTTTCGGGATTTTTTTAAAGTCATTGACAGACCATTTAATCCAAATGAAAGCATTGCACAAGGTCCCATACTCAAAATCAGTTGAACAATAATTCAACTATTTAAAACTGTGAAATTATTGTGGGTAGTTATACTGTTTGGAGTTACATATGACTTTACTAAACAAAACAGCATTCAAACCTGTTTAATTTAGAACTCCACTGTGGTAGTATGTTTAAAAAAAAAAGCTTGAACAAGTCAATTATAATAATTTCTTTGATAATTTGTACACTAAATAGCCAGTTCCATTCTAATAGCATGCAGCTGGCTTTGTTTTTTAGTGCAAAAATGCTTAATCACAATGATTAATATTAAATCACCAACATAATTTATCTGTATTCATTCTTCAATTACTATTCTTTATTTAAATATGAATAGAGTCTTCGAAGATATGATTTTGATAAACATTGGGAGGCATATTCTTAGAACTTAAGTTTTAAGGGATAACTTTGTATTTGATGCTTTTATGCAACCCTATAAGAGTGAATTGGGTTTTGTGTCAATTCTATATCTTTTCATTTCAGATGGATTGATTGGTTGGCTGGTTTTTATGGAACTCAGTTAAGTTTCCCCTAGAGAGGCTAAATATATGGTGTCAGAAACAGGAAGGTGATATTGTCTAATGGCATCTCTTGGTGGAGTGGGCACTGTGGTTCCTGCTGAGATTGTAAGAACTCTGAGAAACCTAAAAGATCCTCTAGGAGTCCCATATTTTACAGATGAGGAAACCATGACCAGAAAGTTTGAGTGACTTCCTCAATGTTTCTCTGAGAAAGCTTCTCAGATAATAGGACCAGAGAACTCAAAGTATTGCTTAAGAAAAATGGTAGTCAATAATGGGAGGAGTCAAGTATGACACGTTTCCATAAGATACGTAAGAAAAGCAACTATGAATGGGGAGAAGATGGAAAATTGATTGATCTCATAGAAATACATGAAAGGAATGGTAAATGTGAACCAATCCAAATATTTTTAAAAGAGAAATCAAGTGCTTGGTCCAGGGTCACAAAGTCATTGTCAAAAGGAGGACACAGAATCCAGCGTTTCTCACTCATGGTGCCTCATTTTTTACATTGCTCACTGTGAAAGGATCCCAAATAACCGCCTTTAATTTAAAAAGAGAAGAAGGGACCATCTACAGAATTCCAGAAGTATTAGAAGATGAAGGAGATAGAAGATCAATTTCCTCTCTGACAGTAATTTCCTGAAAGGAATTGAGATTATGAGAAATGTATTAAGTTAGGAGATAAAAGTGGGACCATATGAATAAGAAAATGGTTTTTACTCTCCAGTTGTTCACCCTTTTGTGGAAAGACACACAAACACCCTTTACTCCATTGACTGATATTTATGAAAAGTGAAAAAAAAAAGGACAAGAATTTAAGGAATACAGAATTTTAAAATGTTTATTATATATTATATCCTTGTTAAAAATCTACATTCTTAATAAAGTCTTTATCATTTGGAAAAAATGATAAGGATGGAAAATAATTCTAATTAAGGATGTCTGTTTTAGAGAATCTTTTAAAATAGATTAGCTTAATTATGGCAAGTTTATCGATTTCTACCTATCAATATTTTTTTTTTTAAAGAGAGAGGGGAGAGAGAGAGAGAGAGAATTTTTAATATTTATTTTTCAGTTCTCGGCGGACACAACATCTTTGTTGGTATGTGGTGCTGAGGATCGAACCCGGGCCGCACGCATGCCAGGCAAGCGCACTACCGCTTGAGCCACATCCCCAGCCCCTCTACCTATCAATATTGATACAACTTGGTTTTTATTTCCTGCTTATACATAGATTATAGATATGTAACCTACTTATACAAATAGATCTACACTTGTGGCTTTTCTTGAGAACTATCTAACCATTTTTATGTCTTGATTCACCTAATATTGTGACTTTCTATAATCATTACATTAATCATCATCTCATCTAAGGGGACAGCAAGTCCCAAAGAAGCTGAGAATGAAAGAAAGTGCTCTTGACATTGACAATCTGGCATGTAATGTCGCCATTAAACTGTGTGTCGGTGCACCCACTCAACCAGAAAAAATATGAGGAGTTAAATACCAGGCTAAAAATAAAAAATGTGGCGATAATAGCATTCAGACTCTCCCAAGAAGAATTGATGAGAAAATTAAATAATAGATTGTGATGTGTGATATGAGAAATATGATCAAAGAATCTAAAATTTGAATGGAAGTCAGAAAATGCTCCTTTTCACTTTTTTTAAAGTGATAGATAAAAACATAAAAATGGTACATTTTAATGGGGTGTAATGTCATGTTTAAATCCAGTTAAACATACCTATCTCTTCAACCATCTATTATTTCTTTAAGGTAGAGAATGCTTCTTAAAGAAGAAAACAAACAAACAAAAAAAAAGGTAAAAATCTTGAGCTGTGTTCTTCATCATGCATGTGACTTCCAAGACTCAATGGTTTGACTTCACCAGTAAATATTTATTTAGTAACTTTGGACACTATAGGTTGCCTGTTTTGGCTTTGGGTTGTGAAGTATGCCCCAGAACCAGAACCTGTTTTCCTCAGTCACTCTCCATTGCTCCATTTGACAAAACTTTAATGCACTGTTGAGACTCATTGAAACTAAGTAATAAGTATATAAATACTTATGAATGCTGTCAAAGTATTTAAAAAATCCTGAAGAGCCCTTACATAAGTCAAACATGTCCTTAGTCATTTTGTTACATTATAAATTTGCTTGGCAAACTATTTTCACAATTACAAATGAATAAGACTGAATTGTGCAAGTTTTATTTTAGTGGAAAGACATTCATAGCACTTGATATACCATTTTTATTCATCTTCCATCTTGCATGCTGAACTTGAACCAAAACATGAAATGTCATTGGTTTAATTTTTTATGTTTGGTCATATATACTCTCTTTGAGACAAGGACCACCATCGGAACAAAGGGCAAAGGTTATTCTGGGCCTTGGCTCGTGGTCTGCAGCAGATCTCAGGACGGTGGTGTGTGCCTCCCTTATTGATTACATCATTGAGGTCATTATAGGCATTCTTATAATGCCTTATAGGCATTCTCAGCTGCAGTAGCTTATCTTTAGCAGAGGGCAAAAGGCTTGAGTTGGGTACACCTAAAACCAATTAACATTCCCACCCTTGCAAGTAATCAATAAAACTAGCTCCCTTCTTTCTTTCAGGGAGCCAGCCTGATTTGGGAGCTTTCTCCCTTCCTAAATGGAAACCCAGTAAAAGCCTCATCTGCACATTCACCTGCCTGACTGGATTTTGTTTTCATCTTTATTGGATCTAAATATTCCAGCGTCCAGCATCTGAACTTTTGGTTATTCAAATAATTTTAAATACTCATGAGTGCTGTCGAATAATAGCCCTCCCCTCAAATTAGAGTAGAAAAAGAAAAAAATTTAAAATCTCAGATGAAAGGGCCTTTAGAAAAACACTAAAATATCAATAATTATTATCTTTTGGGTTGTGAGATTAGGGGTGATTTTACTTTTTGTATTTGTATTTTCCAAGTGCTCTATAGTTAGCCTTCCTTCTCTAAGAAAAATTGAAATGAGATTAAAAAGACCTTAATATTTTTAAAAAGACCTTAATATAGCATTTTAGCAGGTTTAATCTTGTCAGCATAGAATAAAATCAATCCAGTTGAGGATAACAACAACAAGAAAAATTGTTTATTTGGAGCTCAGATTGCACTCCAAAGGGTGAGGGATGTAGCTCAGTGGTATAGCACTTGCCTAACATTCATGAGGCCCTGTGTTGTATTCCTAATACTCAAGAATGAAAAAGTAACAATAAAATAGAGAGAGAGTGAGAGATTACAACAACAGGAAAACAGATCCAAGCAATCTTGAAAATGTGCTCTGAGGTTTTACAAAATGACCACTATATTTACAGCTTTAAACCACAAGGGGGTTGGTAATCACATAATTTGTTTGAATTATCTTTGGTGCTGGCAGAAATAAAGCTGCTTTGAGAAGTAAAGCTGCTTTTGGGTACAGTCTCAGGCTCTGTGTGGTTTAGTGAAAGGGTCCCTTCCTTACACAGAAGGTTAGCAGAAACTAACAATATTTCTAGAGTTACCTGGCATTGGGAAGTAAGAAGTGATAATGTGCTCAGCCCAGTTCAAAGGTCCACCTGAAGATGCCTGAGATCTAAGATCTCAACTCCACTCATTTTAAATGACCTGAACCAACACTACTCCATTTTGATTTTTTTTTCCTTAACAGTCTTCAAAAAAAAAATCCTACTGGGGGTTGAATCCAGGGACACTTAACCACTGAGCCACATTCACAGCTTTTTTTTTTCCCACAGAGGTTATTTATTTATTTTTTCTTATGTATTTATTTATATTTATATATAACAGCAGAATGCATTACAATTCTTATTACATATATAGAGCTCAATTTTTCATATCTCTGGCTGTATACATTCAAGCCCTTTTAATTTTTTTTATTGGTTGTTCAAAACATTACAAAGCTCTTGACATATCATATTTCATACATTAGATTCAAGTGGGTTATGAACTCCCCTTTTTACCCCAAATACAGATTGCAGAATCAAGCCCTTTTAAAAATATTTTATTTAGAGGCAGAGTCTTGATATGGTGCTGAGGCTGGCTTTGAACTCACAATCCTGCTGCCTCAGCCTTCTGAGCCACTGGGATCACAGGTGTGAGCCACCACGCTTGGCAACAGCCTAAAATATTAATTTCAAGAGCGTTGATATTTAAGGGGTAAAAACTTTTGTACACAGTTCAATGTGGTAGGTCTTTAATTTCAATCTCTTGATAACTGTTGATTTCACACAGCCCCTGAGTCAAATGCCTAAGATCAGAAAGGAGGCAGGAGACTGAACACTAAGCCTAAGCAGAGAGCCCTGAGGTAGAGGGCAATAGAGAGCTGAGAGTTGGTCTGAAAACTGACCAACTGGAAGGGGCAGAAGCCAAGAGAAGCTGGGTCAGCTTCCTGGCAGAGCACAGTGTAGAGGGCAGCAGATAAGGGCAGCAGATACTGGCTCTTCAGGGACAAAATGAGGAGGGTGACAGAGCTGCGTCTCTTCCTTGGCCCTGTAGCTGATGAGATTATTCTTTGACTGCTTTTCATCTGCTCTTACCGTAACTCAAGCCATCAACTAAGGCAACCTGAAGATGGATCTGTTTCTTCCAATCTGAAGAAAACAATTGGCATAGACATATAAACCACATCCAAATTAAAACAGCAAAAGTCTATGATAAATAGCTGAGAAGGTAAATTTATTTTATTTTTTTAAATAAATTTTTATTTTATTTTTACTTCCTTAGGTTGAGTCCTGGAATAAAAATGAATAAGCCTAAATAAATAAATAAATAAATAAAGCTAGTTTAGGCACTGCCAAAAGGTGTGTCATAGATTACTTGGATTACTATTATACTTTATTCATTTTGTATGATTTTTCTATCTTTGATTCCTCATCCTGGGGCTTTTCTGTATCTGTTCTGTGTGTCTGTGTGGCACTGTATTTTGGTCAACCCAACCTCCTTGTGCAGATGTATCTCCTTCACTGACTCCACTATAGAGAGTAAAATCTACATTTTGACTTTCTACCCTCCCTTGTTGATATGAGAAATCAGTCTTCTGGTACATTCTTCCCCAGCTGCTGTCTTCTTGCCGAACTGCCAGGAGATGCAATAGTCATTTTGAAACCAAAAAATGAAAACTGCATACTAATACCGCTAGAAGCCAAATGGTTTACAGAGCCTGTAACATCTGTGACCTTTGGAGTCAGGGCTGGGTCAATTCCCATGGGTCTTCCAGTTACCCAAGTGAAAAGACTTTTTATTTGTTCAACTGTTTCTTATTGCTAAATACAGTTTTGACTGGCACACTTGTTTTTTTTTTTTTTTTTTTCATGAGATCATGACTTCTTTTATATTGTGGATTGTATTGTGGCTATCTAAACTGTTTGTTGCAAATGTTTTCCCAAGTGTTTGTCCTTTAATTTGTTTAGATTTTTTAATATACAGAATTATACATGTATAATGTATAAAAATTTCCCATTTTTCTATGATTTATTCACCTGAAAATTTAAGAAGTGTAGCTAATAATGTTGAGTTATTGAAGGAACATCAATAAACCAGTCATTGTTTATCAAGCAGCAAACAGCAATGATATAAAATACATTTTACATCCAAATGTTAAAATCTCTATAATAATCATGATGAAAATGTACTGAACTTCTAAAACTTCATCATTATACACAATCTGTAAATTTTATTGGGCAAACATACATCAAGGAATTAAATTTGTAAAAAAGGATTAACACCTAACTAAGTATTAAACAAAAAATAATAAGAAGCCCCAAAACTATATTTTGTTGGTAAAGCTGAACCATACGTCATGTGATTTTATTCTTAAGCATTTTATAGATCTATACAGAAAAAAATACAAAGAAGAAAATTACAGAAACTGTGGGAAGAAGTTCTAAAACATTTTACTCTGACAAGTAAAATAAATTATAGATAAATATAAAATTACCAAGTTATATAATTCTCAATTTAATCAATACTTACAAAATTATATATGCTCTTTGCCTGTAATTCCAGTGGCTCCGGAAGCTGAGGCATGAGGACCGTGTGTTCAAAGCCAGCCTCAGCAAATTAGCGGGGACCTAAGCAACATAGCAAGACCCTATCTCTAAATAAAATATTTTAAAAAGGACTGGGGATGTGTTCAGTTGTTAAGTGCTCCTGGGTTCAATCCCTGGTACCAGGAAAATATATATATACACGTGAGTGTGTGTGTTTGTGTGTGTGTGTATGCTCTAAAACAATATATACTCTTTTTCAGTGTGCCTGAAATATTTATAATTTAATATTTTACCAAAAATAAGCTGGAAATAGGAAAATTAGGAGGTATTCCCTTAGCATAAA
This sequence comes from Spermophilus citellus, assembly GCF_964194105.1. Taxonomy (NCBI): domain Eukaryota; kingdom Metazoa; phylum Chordata; class Mammalia; order Rodentia; family Sciuridae; genus Spermophilus; species Spermophilus citellus. The sequence continues at coordinate 37,923,549 of NC_138197.1, forward strand.
GCAAAAAAGAACTTACTTGTAAAATTTTAATTTAACTTACTTAAAATTTAGTTTTAAATTGTTTTAGATTAATTAATTTCACTCAAACATTTTCTGAGTGAAAGAGAAAAATCTACCGTCTATATATGTGTATGTCACATTTTATTTTTCCATTTACCTGTTGTTGGACATTTGGGTTATTTTCACCTTTTGTGTATTATGAATAATGATGCTACAAACATTTGTGTTCAGGTTTTTGTGTGAGCTTGTGTTTTCAGTATTTTGGGGTATATATCTGATATTGAAATTGCAAGGTCATATATTAACTATGTTTTAATGTTTTGAGGAAAGGCCAAAATGTTTTCCAAAGAGATTGTACTGTTTTCCACTCCAACCAGCAATGCATCAGGGTTCTGATTTTTCTATATCCTTCCCAACATTTGTTATTGCCATTTTCTTATTCTATAACTATCAGAGTGGGTGTGAAGCAGTATCACATGTTTATTTTCATTTCCTTAATGACTAATGATGTTGAGCTCTTTTTTTTTTTTTTAATTTTAAGACAGGGTCTCATTGGGTTGCTTACAGTCTTGCTAAATTGCTGAGGCTGGCTTCAAACCTGTGATTCTCCTGCCTCAGCCTTCTGAACTACTGAGATTACCAATCTGAGTCACTGCATCTGGTATGTTGAGCTCTTTTTATGTACTTATTGGTCATTTATATATCTTTTTCAAAGAAATGTCCTTTCAAATCCTTTGCCCATTTTTACTTGAGTCATTTGTTTTGGGGTTGTTGTTTTTTTCCGTCGATGGACCTTTATTTTATACATTTATTTACATGCGGTGCTGAGGATCAAACCCAGTTCCTCACACATGCTAGGCAAGCCCTCTACCTCTAAGCCACAGCCCCAACCCAGGTCATTTGTCTTTTATTACTGAGTTTTGAGGGTGATTTTGTTGTTGTTGTTGTTGTTCCTGTATTCTGAATATAATCCCCTTACCAAAGATATGATTTGCAAATAGTTTCTCTCATACTCTGGTTGTCTTTTCACTTTCTGATAGTATTCTCCAAATCATAAAAGCATGTTTAATGAAGTTTATTTGTGCTTTTGGTGTTGTAGCTAAGAAAGCTTTCCTAAACCAAGATCACAGATATTTACTCTTATCTTTTTAATTCTTACATTTTTGTCTATGACCCATTTTGAGTTCGTTTTTATTTAGTGTGTGGTAAACATCCAGCTTCATTCTTTTGCAGTTGTCTGAGCACCATTTGTTGAAAAAACTATTCTTTCCCTCTTGATCTGTTTGGACACTCTTGTAAAAAAAAAAAAATCACTTGATGGGGTTCAGAGTATAGCTCAGTGGAATGAGCAAGACCCTGGGTTTAATCTCTAGCCTGAAAAAAAAAAATCAATTGATCAAAAGTATGAGAGTTTATTTCTGGATTCTCAGTTCTGGTCTGTATATCTATCCTTACACTGTTACCCTGTAGCAAGTTTGGAAATTGGTATGTGTGAGTTCTCCAAATTTGTTTCCCCTTTTACAGATTGCCTTAGTTATTCTGGGTTTCTTGCATTTCCATATGAATTTTAGGATCAGTTTGCCAATTTCTGCAAAAAGGCTGCTGGGATTTTGATAGAGACTGTTGAAACTATAGATCAATTTGTGAAGTATTGCCTTCTTAACAATACTAAAACTTTCAGTCCGTGAGCACAGAAAGTCTTTTCATTTATTTAGATCTTCTTTAATTTCTTTCAAAGCTGTTTTATAGTTTGATGTATAAATCTTAGACTTCTTTTGTTAAATTTATTCCCAAGTATGTTATTCTACTTGACGCTATTGTAAATAGAATTGTTTTCTTTATTTTATTTTTCTATGATTCATCACAGTATTTAGAAAGAGCTAATTTTTATATATTGATATTGTATTCTGCTACCTTGCTGAACTTATTTACTAGTTTAATAGTTTGTGTGTATGTGGTATGGGTCGGGAATACCTTAGAATTTCCTATCTATAAGATCATGTCACCTGTGAATAAAGATAATTCAATTTCTGTACCAACCTGGATGTCTTGAATTTCTTGTCTAGCTGCCCTCACTAATACCTCCTGTACAGTATTGAATACAAATGGCAAAAGCAAACATCCTTGTGTTGTTCTGATCTGAGTGAGAATTCTTTCAATCCTTTGCCATTAAATATGACATTAGAGGTGAATTTTCATAGATGTCCTTCATCAGGTTATAAATGTTCCTTTCTCTATATAGTTTATTGAATACTTTTTATCATGAAAGGAAATTGGACTTGATCAAATGCCTTTTCTGCCTTGATTAGAGGATCATGTTTTTTGTCCTTAATCCCTTAATGGGTCATATTACAATAATTGACTTTCATATGTTAAACCAACTTTGTGTTTTTGCTCAGATAAATATCACCTGGTCGTGATATATAATCCTTCCTATATATTGCTAGTTTGATGGCATTTTGTTGAGTATATTTATAAGGGATATTAGTTTGAGTCTGTAATTTTTTAGGTTTTTTGTTTTTTCAGTACTGGGGATTGAACCCAGGGGCACTCTACTACAGAACTAGACCCTTTACACCACCACCACTCTCCCCACCCCACCCGGTTTAATTTTTTTTTTTTTTTTTTTTTTTGTACTGGGGATTGAACCCAGAGGCTCTTAACCACTGAGCCACATTCCTAACCTTTTTTATATTTTATTTAGAGACAGGGTCTCACTCAGTTGCTTAGGGCCTTGCTGCAGCTGGCTTTGAACTCATGATCCTCCTGCCCTGGTCTCCTGAGCCACTGGGATTATAGGCATGTGCCACAATGCCCAGCTTAATTTTTATTTTGACACAGGGTCTCACCAAGTTGCTAAGGCTGGCCTTGAAGTTGGGATCCTCTTTCCTTAGCCTCCCTAGTAACTTGGATTACAGGCATGCACAACCACAACTGGCTCTTATAATGTCTTTTTCATTTCCTTCTGGTTTGGGTATCAAGGTAATACTGACTTCATAGAATGATTTAGGAAATGCTTGCTCCTTCTGTTATTTTTTCTTCATACACTTAAAGATCTTTTGTTAGGTGAATATATGTTAATAATTTTTATAACTTTCTGTTGGATTAAACCTTTATTATCATAAAATGTCCTTATTTATTTTTAGTCTCAGTTATTATTTTTAAGTCTACTTAGCTTTATATATGTATACCCACTGCAGTTCCATATGGGTTATGGTTTGCAGGATATATCAATTTTTCACTATTTTATTTCAACCTGTTTGTTCATTTGGATCTAAAGTATTTCTCTTATACTGTCTTATAGACATCATATAGTTTGATCATTTAAAAAAAAAGTTTATTCTGGGGCTGGGGTTGTGGCTTAGTGGTAGAGGGCTTGCCTAGCACGTGTGAGGCCCTGGATTCAATCCTCAGCACCACATAAAAATAAATAAACAAAATAAAGATATTGTGTACATGTATAACTAAAAAATTTTTAAATAAATAAATTAAATAAAGGTATTGTGCCAATCTATAACTAAATATATATATATATATATATAAATTTAACTAAATATATATATATGTAACTAAATATATATATAAATATAACTAAATATATATAAATTTTTGAAAAATCTATTCTGTAAATCATTGCTTTTAACAGGAGTGTTCAGAAAATATTTATAATTAGCAAATATTTATAATTATTGCTTTATGAAGTTATATTTTTAAATAAAATAAAAAATTAAAACAAAAAATACATTTATTTGTTTTGTTTTAACTATTTTGTATGGTTTTTATGTTAACCTACTTATTTACCTTTACTAGTAAGTTTACAAAATTTGATGGGGGTCACAAAGTGAAACTAGCTTTACACTTGTTTCTCCAAATTTCTACTTTGACTTGGGCTGAAACTTCAATTTCCTTACTTGCATATAGTCCATTGATAAATGTTAAAAAATATATATATTTTTTATAAATGTATAACATTGATATATATTTTATAAATATATAACATTTTATAAATGTATATATATATATATATATATATATAGTGTGTATGTTTGTGTGTGTGTGTGTGTTTGCTTATCCAACATTTGCAGTTATTTTTAGTTGGAAGGTCAGTCAAGGAGTCCAGGTTCTTCATATTGTTAAAAGCAAAATGAAACTTTGATTCTTTAATCTCGATTGAGAACTTTCAGGAAACAGGTACGGAGAATAATCAAAGGTTTTCTCCAATTCCTCTTATTTTCTATGACAAGAAAATATTCAATAATATTATAATTATACCCATACTCATTTTAGTCCTCTATGGGGAGATAAATATTTTCAAGCATCTAAGCAGTTGTGAACACCAATTTGTAGAATTTTTGTAGCAGTTAAAAAGAAATTTAATCCCTCCACTTAAAAAACCAACATTGCTGGGTTTGGTGCCCCATACCTGTAATCCCAGCGGTTCAGGAAGGATGTGAGTTCAGAGCCAGCCTCAGGAATTTAGGGAGGCTCTAAAGCAACTTATTGAGACCCTGCCTCAAATTAAAAAGGGCTGGGGATGTGGCTCAGTGGTAGAGTGCCCTGGGTTCAATCCCCAGTACCCACCCACCCCCCAAAAAAACCCAACATTAAAACAGAAAATAAAGAGCTTCTAAACCAAGGGATATTACTTATACAGTGTTACCTACCATTTTAAGAATGTGTTTAATTTACCTTTCTGGGAAAGATGCATAGCAATCAGAAAACTTTCTACTTGATGTAGTTTATTGATTTCTGTGCTTCCTTCCCCAGGAGAGGAGAGCAGACAATAAATGATAGAAGGCTTTTTTTGTTCTATAAAGGAAAATTGACTAAGACTGCCTCAGAAGAGCTGGACAAAATAGACATTAGGACAAACACTATCACACTCTTATTGTTTCTTTCTAAATCTCTGATTTTGTTTTGAATGTTAACTATTACCTTTCATCTTATCATAGTAAGAACTGAGGTCAATCTTTGGGATATAATTAATAGAAAAATCTGAGCTTTGTTCTTATGTCAGCAAGTGTCAAATATCTCCTCCAGACTCAAGTCTATGACAGACTTTAATATATCATGACATTCCATTCCATTAATTTTTTTTTTCTTGGTACTCAGGGGCACCTGACCACTGAACCACATTCCCAGCCCTATTTTGTATTTTTATTAAGAGACAGGGTCTCACTGAGTTGCTTAGCTCCTCGATTCTGCTGAGGCTGGCTTTTTTTTTTTTTTTTTTTTTTAATTTTTAGTTGTAATAGTAAAGGTCGGGCGAATGTCGGAGGAAAAGACCACCAAGAGACTGTCTCATGCAACAGCAAAGGGTTTATTGGGGGTCCAGCATGCTGGGGCTCAGAGCTCACTTCAGAGGAGCAGAGAACAAAGAGCCCCGAGAACAACTTAAGCAGAGTTTATATACATTCTTTGGAGAGGGCAGGGACTCTACATACATCATAGCATCCCTTAGCAAATCATCACATACCGCGGGAAAATCAAATAACAACTCTAAAACATGATTAGCACATTCACTGGCGGGAACAGGTCAGGTGAGGGTGATTGGTCAGTACTAAGAAGAGGTATACATTCAAACTGATTGGTTTAAGCCCTGAGGTGTATACGTGCTGGACTGCATGGTTTCTGGGAGGGGGTTGTTTTTGCAGAACAACCAGATGGTCAAGGGAGATTTCAACATACACTCCAGTGGCTTTTTCAGGAGTTGTTTTAACTGCCACATGAATTTCAGGTTCTGAATGCAACTTAAAAAACTTTACAAACCTTATCCTTTATATTTCAATTTCTTTATCCTTTCAGTAATTAGGCACAATATCTTTATTTATTTATTTATTTATTTATTTATTTTTATGTGGTGCTGAGGATCGAACCCAGGGCCTCCCACATGCTAGGTGAGTGCTCTACTGCTGAGCCACAACCCCAGCCCCTGAGTCTGGCTTTGAAATCTCGATCCTCCCACCTCAGCCTCCCAAGTTGCTGGGATTACAGGCCTGCACCACCATGCCTGGCTCTATTAAACCTTGCTTTAAACTTAGAATCCTTGATGGTACAGAATTTAAGAAATCACTGAGTAGAGTTGGAGAATAAAGGGAAATGTGTTTGTCTCCCTTGTTCTGAGAGCCTTTCAGGTCAGCTTCTTGGGTAAAGCTATTCTTCTCTGGTCCCAGACTTGGTCATCACAGTTCTAAATCAGTGTTAGAAACCCAAGTCACATCCTTTTAAAAGGTATTACTTTTTTTGGCTTTGTTCTCAATTTGAGAACAAAGCCAAAAAAGTACAGTTTGCTTTTGGTTTTTGTTTGTTTTGTTTTGCAGATTTGGGGGTTTTGTTTGCTTGTTTGTTTGGATGCAGGGTTTTACTAGGTTACCCAGCCTACCCAGTTGTGATCCTCCTATCTCAGCCTGCTGAGTGCCTCAGCACCACTCATGATTTTTCAGGTTGGAAACAGTTGGTCCAAGAACAACTGAGTATTCATGGGCTATTTGAAAAAACACAATCTTAATGCTGCCCAATCTCCACTGCAGAGAAAAAGTAAATGAACAGAAGAGAACAGAAAGCTAAATAAAGAGCAAAAGGATAACTAATAAATTGATCAAAAAAAAAAAATTAATGGATGAATTTTTGACATCTTCAGCTAGTTCTTTTAAAAGACTAAGACACTAGATAAATTTCTGACAAGCTTGATCATAAAATTAAGGAAATATAAATATAAAATACTAAGAATGAGAAAAGAGGTTCCACCAAGGACATTTTAAAATTATAAATGAATTCTATATATAAAAATATATAATAATTTGAAAATATGAAGTGAATAATTCTTAACAATATCAATGACTAAAAATCAATTACAAATAGCTACAAGAAAACACTTAAAAGTAAGTGGTCATCAATGTTCTCTATGCAAACAAATCCTATACCAAACAGTTTCATAAGCAAGCATTATCAAATGTGAGGAATGCAGGGAGAGTTCAGCATTTGAAAATATTCAAATATAATTGATCGCTTGGATCAATCAAAGGAGAAATTTTATATAATCCTTGTTATACATGATGAAACTTCATTTGATAAAATTTTATGTATATTCTTGACAGCACGTTCCCCAAGGTTTCTATTTTAAAGTTTTTCAAATCTAGAGAAAAGTTGAAAGAATAGTACAATGTGTACCCACACGTTATTCAAATAAATCCATAATATTTTGTCACATTTGCTTTCCATTTCTACGTATATGATAGATGGATGTAAATGAGCATATGTAGAAATGTGTTTTTTTATATTTGTTGAATCATTTGAAATTAAGTTTCAGACAGAGTGACCCTTTACCTCTAAACATTTTACAGTGTGTGTCAGAAGAATAAGGACTTCTCTGACAAAACTGAAATATAGGGCTGGGGCTGGGGCTCAGAGGTAGAGCGCTCACCTAGCATGTATGAGGCACTGGGTTTGATCCTCAGCACTGTATAAAAACAAAATAAAGACATTGTGTCCACCTATATCTAAAAATAAGTATTCTTTAAAAATGTGATACATGGGGCTGGGGTTGTGGCTGAAGCGGTAGCGCACTCACCTGGCATGCGTGCAACCTGGGTTTGATCCTCAGCACCACATACAAAGATGTTGTGTCTGCTGAAAACTAAAAAAAATAAATAAATATTAAAAAATTCTCTCTCTCTCTCTCTCTCTCTCTCTCTCTCTCTCTCTTTTTAAAAAAAATTTTTAAAAAGTGATACATTACCACACTTAAAATAAATTAACAATAATTCCATAAAACTGTTTAATAACCAGTTTACATTAAAATTTTCCCTAAGTTGCTTTTATAGGTGTTATTACTTTTTTATTTACCCAATTTAGGGTTCAGTCAAGGTTCAGGTTTTATATTTGTTTATTTCCTAAGTGTTTCCTAATCCACACTTTTAACAAAACCCAAAAACCTATCTTCTTCACCTGATTCAGCAATTGCTATCTCAAACCAGTGGCCAACATCATATAGACAGATTAAGGATGTAAGAGCAAATAGCACATTCATAAATGCTAGAAGAATTATAGGTCAATGGGAAAATCCACGAAATCTTGAACTGGGGAAGGGTTTCTAATTACAAACAGAAAGCTAGAGAAAGAAAAATACTGAAATATTTGACTATCATACAATTGTAGATTATTATATACAAGTAAAAATATCTTTATGGCTAAAAAGGCTATGAGCAGTGATTAAAGAAAACGGTGATCCTGAATTGCCTCAGTCTGGCTGGGCACAGAATCACGAGCCACTCAAGCAGGAACAAAACTTTATTTTTGAAAAAGCCGCCAATACTCCGTATGCGCTGGCAAGCCAAAAACCAGTCCACCCACGTGAGCGTCTACCGGAAGGGGGGTGGGGCGGACCTCCCCTGGAACTCCCTCCTACTATCCTTCCCCAACCAATGGGAACTCTCCAGGAGTCCCGTAACAAGAGTCCCGTAGCAGGCCAAGGTGAACAGCAGGAGTCCAATTTCCATATGAATGTAAATCTTAACATAATCATATCATCTCAGTGGCTAGCTGGCGTCACCTTACAACCGAAGGTGCCATGCATCATATTATTTGCTTGTGGCTCCTAGCACTGAATCAGTTAATCATGGCCAAGGAAACAGAGCCACATGATACAACCCTGACCTACGGTTACCTGCAACCCCAAGAAAATGTGCAAGGTCCTGGAGAAAAGAGACTCCGTAAGCCCAGCAGCTGTCCCAGGAGCTGTCTATTGTAAATGCTATAGAAACTGTGGATGTCGCCAGATTCTGGTAGTATTTTGAATATCATTCTTAATTTTGATATTGATATGTTTTCATACTTTCTTACATTTTTAGTTAGGTTTTTTGTTTTGCTTTGTTGTTGTTGTTGTTTGGTGGGAAATCCAAAAATTGGATTTTTGGCATCTGCTTATAGCCCAGTTTAAAAAAATAAAGGCATTGTCAGGCTTGGTGGGTGCAGGCCTGTAATCCCAGTGGCTCGTGAGTTCAGAGCCAGCAATTTATTGAGGTCCTGAGCAACTCAGAGAGACCTTGTCAGTAAGTAAAATATAAAAAGGATGGGAATGTGGCTCAGTGGTTAAGCACCCCAGGTTTCAATCCCTGTACCAAAAAAAAAAGGCATAATAATTTTATGTTGATCAAAGTTATACACATAAGCATATATCATCAAATATATCCAATGCACTGTTGCTGTTATTATTTTGAATAAGTAATTTTCTGTTAGGACAATTAAGATCAAGGAAAATAAGTTTTTAAATTACCTTCATTTACTTATTTACTTATTCTTTGATGTGTACTTTTTTTTCATGTGTGTGTGTGCACTCTAAAGATCAAACCCAGAACTTCACGTTAGGAAAGCATTCCATCACTGAGCTACATGTCAACCCTGCTCAGCCTTTCTTTATGTAGATTCAAGTTGCTGACCTAGTTCACTTTCCCTCTCGCTAAAGAACTTATTTTAACATTCCTCACAAGACAGAATGTCTACTGGCACCAAGTTTCCTCGATTATTGTTTTTCTAAGTGCAGGTTTTGGACATGGTTGGTTTCACAATGGCTCATGTGCTGGACGTTGGGTCCAGTGTGGCAATACTAAGAGGAGGCAGAACCCTTAAGGGATAAGGCCTAGTGGGAAGTCCTCAGGTCATTGGGGGTGCTGCCCTCAGAAGGGATTTTGTAGTTCTCTTGTGACTCTTCCATTAGTTCTCAAGAGAGTTGTTCTAAAGGTACAAGGCTGGCCACTCCCGTCAGTCTCTCTGGCTTCCTGTTTGGCCACATGATCTCTCACTTTACTGGTGCTCCCACCATAATGTCATCCATTATGAAGTCCTCACCAGAGCTGAGCCAATGCTGGTGTCCTTGAACCTCTAGAACCATGAATTGAATAAATCTCTTTTTCTTGTGTATTACTCAGCCTCAGGTATTATAATAATGGAAAATAGACTAATGTGAGAAAGACTTTATTTCTTCTGCACTTTTGAAGATTAATCTCATAGGACACAGAATTCTAAGTTGGTGATTTTTTTTTTCCTCTCAACATTTTATAAATATTTCACTCCACATATTTTGGCTTATATGGTTTCTGAAGAGAAGTTGAATGAAGTTCTTAACTTTGTTCTCCTATGGAGAAAGTGTTTCTTTCAAGAATTTTTTTGTGTCTTTGATTTTCTAAAGTTTGAAAATGATCTGCCTAGGCAGGTGTGTGTGTGTGTGTGTGTGTGTGTGTGTGTGTGTGTTGTTTTGTCTTTGCATTTATCCTGCTTGAGCTTCTTGCATCTCAGTTTGGTTTCTGACATTAATTTGGGGATTTTTTTCAGTCAATATTGCTTAAAACATATATTCTTTTTGCTCTTTCTTCTTTTTTAAGTATTACTGTTATACATACGATATATCTTTTGTAGTCGTCCCACAGTTCTTGGATATCTGTTCTATTTTTTTCAGTACTTTTCTCTTTGTTTTTCAGTTTTGGAAGATTCTTTCCTCAGGCATATCCAGTCTAATGATGAAGTCATTTCAGTAAAGTCATTCTTTATTTCTGTTATGACATTTTTTATCCTTAGTATTTCTTTTGATTTTTTTCCTTAGAATTTCCATATCTCTGCTTACATTATCCATCTGTCATTTTTTCAAAATAATACATGCACAGAGATATCTGGTGACACTGATTCTTGCTCCATGAGCTCCCTTTAGCATAATGTAATTTGACACTGAATTTAGAGATCCCTTTACTTTTCACAAGCATAATACGATGCTCCACTTTTCAATAATCTCCAGGACATCTTTTTCAAGAATAATGAGAGAAATTGTTTTCACTACAACTAGGAAATCAGTGATACTAAATATAAAAAAAAATGAAGCTAAATACAGAATGCCAAGCTATTTATAGACTTCAGTTGAAATAATTGTATACACCATTAAGATGTGCAGCTGGACACAGTGGTGCATGTCTGTAATCCCAGCAGCTCGGGAGGCTGAGACAGGAGGATCACAAATTCAAAGCCAGTCAATTTAGTGAGGCCCTAGGCAACTTAGTGACACCCTTTCTCTAAATTTTAAAAACATATAAAAAGGCCTGGGGATATGGCTCAGTGATTGAATGCCCCTGGGTTCAAAAAAAAAAAAAAAAAAAGAAAAAGAAAAAGATGTGCAGCTGCATCAGATCTTTCTCACCATTCCATGGATTATACTGAAATTCCACATTCTGTTGTTGACTGCCTGATATGTTACAAATTGGTGGAGGGTTGTGTATTTATTTCTGTTTTTATTATTAAATGTATTAATATTTTAGACTTCCTGGATTTTGAAGTAATGACACTTTGCTGTGATGGAGAAGGCCATAGAAAACTTTGAGAAACATAGTTTTATCCCCAATGCCCCAGCCAAAGGTGACCTGTGGCTAACATTCTTCCTCTGCCAGCATCTGTCCACCAATGTGACTCCTGTCTTTTTTGCATTATGCCCTTCTTCCCTGTGGGTGATCTTAAATTATCTGGAGTCACAACTTCTGGCAACAGCTCTGCTTTTGATTAGCTATGCCTGTCACAAGATTTTATGTCCTTGGTTTTCTTCAACTGTACAAATATAAGATCAACTAACATCTGTTCCAGCCGTAAAATTAAATCCTCTTCACTTATCTTCTCTTATAATCTGTAAAGCATTGAGATACTTAGGAATGCCTTACTGTCACTGCAATAGTTGAAAGAATCTATTTTTTTTTTTTTGTCTACCCCTGATTCCTATCCCTTCTTGGCCAGCTTTAATTAAGTCTTCCTTGAAAAATACGAGGAAACTCTGAAATATCATTTCTCAACATCATCATTATTGATATTTGGCACTGGAAATTCTTCGTTGTAGAGGACGGTCCTATACACTGTAGCATCTCTGGCTTCTGTCCACTAAATGCCAGTAGCACTCTCCCACCCTCCAACCCCATTGTGACAACCTAAAATGTCTCCAGATACTGTCAAACATTTCTAGGAAACAGGGGGGCAAAATTATCCCCAATTAAAAAACATTGCTGTGCTGGACCCAGTGGGGCACGCCTATAATCCCAGCAGCTGTGGAGGCTAAGTCAGGAGGATCATGAGTTCAAATCCAGCCACAGCAAAAGTGAGGCACTAAGCCACCCTGTCTCTAGATCCTGTCTCTAGATAAGATACAAAATAGGGCTGGGGATGGCTCAGTGGTCGAGTGCCCCTGAGTTCAATCTAGGGTACCCATACCTCCCCCCCAAAAAAAAGACCAAAAAAAACCCAAAAAACAAAGAAACATTGCTGTGAAGAAGGCCTGAATATTATAATGTTATAATGTACATAAAAGAGCCCTGTAAACTATGTAGTTTAGAAATCATAGTATTTTTTTTGAGAGAGAGAGAGAGAGAGAGAGAGAGAGAGAGAGAGAGAGAATTTTTAATATTTATTTTTTAGTTATCGGCGGACACAACATCTTTGTTGGTATGTGGTGCTGAGGATCGAACCCGGGCCGCACGCATGCCAGGCGAGCTCACTACCGCTTGAGCCACATCCCCAGCCCTCATCGTATATTTTTAATGTAGTGTTTTACCAATGTGTTATAGAAGATTATGAGAAAAGTGGAAAGGTAGTATTTAATGTGTGGTTCAGTTGATTGTCCACATGGAAGTTGCCTTATAATAAAAATAGTTATCTCTAAGAGTGTCTCAAAAGAGGATGTAACCCATAGTACTATATCATTTCCCTGTCATAAAAAAGGATCACATATCTAACTTTTATGACATTAAACAGTGTCCCCAGCTACCTTAAAATTGATCAACAATTTCTTAAGAGCACAGAAAGCATGACATAGAAAACTATTTACTACCAGGTCTGGAAAAAGAATGGAGAGTATGATTAATTGATGTGCCTTGTTATTCTAGTAGTCATCATAAGCAATATAGCCTATGTATTATTTATTTTTTATAGAGTTGTTAAAAAGCAAAATAGACACATTTCAAAATTTCAAACCACAGAAAAAGATATTCATTGAGAAATAAATTTCATTACTACCCCTGATACTCAGTGTATTGCCCCTGAAGAGGCTGCTGATATCATTTTCTTACTTATCAGAAAACATTTTACGGAAATGTATGTGCATACACATGTATACACTGGTGTTGGAGTTTCAGTTCATACATCAAGACTCACAAATGGCTGGGCGCAATGGTGCACACCTGTAATCCCAGCAGTTCGGAAGCTGAGGCAGGAGGATCACAAGGTCAAAACCAGCCTCAGGAACTTAGTGAGGCCCTAAGCACTTCAGCAAGACCCTGTCTTCAAGTAAAGTTTAAAGGGCTGGGGATGTGGCTCAGTGGTTAAGTACCTCTGGGTTCAATCCCCTCTGCCAAAAAAAAAAAAAGACTCACAAATTCATTAAAATATAACTATTTATTTAAAATAGGTCTCATTTTCCTCTGGAATCCTCATTCCTGCTGACTTGAGGGGACAAACTCTTGACCACTGAAGGTCACAGTCTGATCCAGTTTAAAGCAGTCTCCTGGTTACTTGCTCAGCACTTCAAGTTTTCTCCCAGCTTCCTCCTGTCCTCAGATGTGTTTGATGCTGGCAGGAGTGTGCACATCACTGTGGCAGAGGGAGGGGCGTCTAGCTCACATGGTGTCCTTCTCTGCTGACTCACAAGTGTAGCTCTTCTTCCCTGCTCCTTGTGTACAAGCTTGTCTTCTCTGTTTCTCAGGTGCAAATGTCACCAGCTGATGTGGTTTGTGAGCTAATCTTTCTAGGCATTGACTGCCCTTTGATTGCTCTTGGAAAGATCAACCACATTCTCTGCCTGCCCCGCTCACACACATCCACAACTGCTGGCATGAACCCCAGTCCCTGAGACTCTCTTCTTCCATTCTTCCTTCCTCCCTTCCTTCTTTCCTTTCTTCCTTCCTTTTCTGTAGCTAATCTATTTGGTTATTTTATATATTTATATATATATAGTATGAAATGAAAGATAACCGAAGAAGCCAGGATTGGGTTGTGAGAGTCTTAACCCAGTCTATCTACCTATCCCTCACCCAGATGTCAGCTCTGAAAGTCCACTAGTCCTCTAGTTTGGGTTCAAACAGTAACCAGGTTTATCTTATCTTTAAAGATTAAACAAATACCGATTCACACTTATCTTTAGAGATTAAACAAATATTGATTCACATCAAAAATCAATATTTGTTTAATCTTTAAAGATAAGATGGGATACCCCACATTCTTCCCAATATCCCTGGGAAGTCTCTATGGGACCTGTTTATTGCTTCTACCAGTTTCTTTCTCTCTACTTTATATTCTACCTGCAGGGTAATTTGTTGTTCCTTTGAGACAGTTTGTCACTCTGACAGATAACACCCCAAAACATTCACCACTGAAATAAGCTGACTTAAAGCTTAAAGTGTTTGAAGGTGTTGCCAAAGTTTTCTGGCAGTGAAAGAGGAGCTTACAATTGCAGCATACAATAAAACAAACAACCTCTTAAAATCAAATAGTAAGCCCTTAGTGTAGCACGATGGTAGAGCAGGGACTCGAGCCAGACTGCTCAGGTTCAAGCACCAGCACCATCACTTATAAGCCATGACCTCGGTGTTGGGAGAGGCAGCCTGTGCTGGCCCCAAGCATCTCACCTTTACTGAGTGTGCCAAAACACAACGCCTTGCCATCCTCTGACCGTTTCTCTAGCTAATCACGTAACAATTAAGTTGGCCAAAGCACCTACAGCATGTCTCCCTGGAAACTCACTCCTTGGGAAGGGAACTGGCCTATTTGCTGCTTGCTATAAAAAGTGCTGATCCTCTGACCCTAGGTTCTTTTTTTTTTAATTCTAAGTTGTTATATATGACAGCAGAATGTGATTCAATTCATATTACACCTATAGACCACAATTTTTCATATCTCTGGTTGTACACAAAGTCCTAGGTTCTTTTTTTTTTTTTTAAACTCCTCCTCCCCATCCCCGCCCCAGAGCAGGAAGCAGCCCTCCTCACCAGAATGTCCTTACTGCAACGGTCCCCACAAATACGCTGACTGCCCTGCTCTCCCCCAGCTTTAACCCATGCACCTCAGATGGTCTCCCTAGAATCCTGCCCCAGCAGAACTCCTTTGTTCTTACATTTCTCCACAAATCAGCTCATTTAAAAAGTAGAAAACTATCTAGTTTTGGCCATTTGGGTCTGCACTCTCAACTTCGTATGCTTTCCTGCTAACCTGCCAGGACTGCACTGTGGCACCAGGGTTGCCCACTCCCTCCACCGAGGCTTCCCTGCTAAGCTATAGGACAGTGCAGTTCTGAGTACAGACACCCAGCAGGGTCTTGCCAGAGCCCGTGAGTCCTAGGTTCTTAATGTGTGGCACAACTCACTGTGTGAATAATTGCCGGCTGGGCCCTTTACTGGGATAGGATTTAGGGGCAGGAGAATGAGAATTAACAAACTGAAATTACCACTGTGTGTCGTGCTCTGAGTACTAAACTGTCCGACTCTGACCCATTGAGTCTCTTGTCTACTTTTGTACCTATGAAATGGTAGTAAGCCAACCCGTTTGCTGGCTCAGACTTCTCCTTTGCAGTCTCCTTACCCTTCAATATTTTCTGCCTCAGTTTCCACATTAAAAATAGAGATGTCAACAATAACACTTACCTCTCAGTGTTGTGAGAATGAAATGAACTATGTAAGTTAAGCACTGGATCAGGGCCTGGCATATAATTATGTCCACATTAATGCCATGTTGCTTGATTCCATTTTCTCTTATATGTTCCTGGCTTCTTAGGTTGTCTGCTACACTCCAAATTCGATTTTCATTTCACAGTGAATTTTACTTTGTCACTGAATATGGTCACATTTTGCAGTGCACATCATTCTGCCATCTTTCTTGACTTCCTTCTCTTCTCTACTCAATAACTTCCTTCCTCCTCCTCCTCCTCCTATGCTGGTCTGTTATGGTTTGGATGTGAAGTGTCCCCCAGAAGCTCACATGTGTGACAATGCAAGACAGTTCAGAGGAAAAATGATTGGGTTGTGAGAGTCTTAACCCAATCAGTGAATTAATCCCCTGATAGGAGTTAACTGAATGGTCACTGAAATGGTAGGGTGTGGCAGGAGGAGGTGGGAATTAGGATGTGGCTTTGGTGTCTGTATTTTGAATCTGGACAGTGGAGTCTCTCTCTCTGCTTCTTGATCACCATGATGTGAGCTGCTTCCCTCTGCCACACTCTCCCACCATGATGTTCAGCCTCCCCTTGAGCCCTGAGGAATGGGACCACTCTTCTATGGATTGAGACCTCTGAAACTCTGAGCCCTCGAATCAACTCTTCCTCCTCTGTAATTGTTCTGGTCCTGTCATTAAGTTACAGCAGCAAAAAAAAAAAAAAAAAAAAGCTGAATAAAACATGGTCCAACCAAATTTCTCCCATTATCTTTTATGTCGTTGTGTAAGAACAGCTTTTATTAAAAAAAAAAAAAAAAAACATGTGCCCCAGAACTTAGTCTTCATCTCAGGGCAACTTAAAGATTTTCTTTCAACTGAAATTTTCCCCCAGGTGGAATTCTTATAAATAAAAATTTCTTCATCACCTCCCAAAATTAATTGTGCAGTGACTCTTTTGTTCTTGTAGTGAGTTAATATTTTGATATTCAACTATTTTTTTTTCATTCATCTTACCTCTTTTTTCCCACCATTCAAGAAATATTGAGGTTTTGGAAATATGAGTACAGATACGAAAGAGATCAAACAATTAAATCTTTAATAGAAAACTCTTAAAAATCATGCTGGAAAGTCCATAGCAGAGAAAAAGTTCTGAAAAATCATCACTTTGATTTACAAGGGCCAAGGTACTTAAGAGAGCGACTTGTTTTTTAAATTCCTGAAGATCTGATTGGAACAAGAGCCAAGACCTGTAAGATCAAGTACCCAAAATTTTTACCATAACTGTGGAGAGAAGAACATGATGTCATTAGAGCCATGTCTGCTCATGAGGAGATGAGAACTTGACCAGCAGGCAGGAAAGTGAGGATGAGGGGGACGGAGGGCGCGGCTGCCAGAGGGGCCGTTTCCCTGACAGCCGAGCCACGGAGAAGCCCTGGGTCCCCTCAGCTCTGGAGCAACAATGATGAGGCCTGGGTTGGAAATGAGGGCCCGAAAAGCTCTCCAAGTCGCTTACACCCCAACGTGGTGCAGGGAAAGGAGCCAGACTCCTCGGGCTCCCAGAGGGACAAGCTGAGTGTGCCAGATACATCTTTGTGATTAAGACAAGGAAGAGATGGAATTCAGACCTGATAAGTGGGGGCCGTGGCAGCGTTCAACAGGAACAAGAGCAACTGAAGGACAGAGTTACCACGGTCAGCAGTGTTCCAAAGTCACACGTGCCACCCACATGCCCACCCCTGATGCCACAACATCACACAAGGTTCCCTTGAACTCAGAGGCCATCCAGCCACGGAAGAACGAGAACAGTAGGGCTAGAGAGCTAACTTGAATTAATGAGTCTTTTCTTTTCTTTTCTTTTTTTCTTTTCAGAATTATAATTCTTATTACACATATAGAGCACATTTTTTCAAATCTCTGATTGTATACAAAGTATATTCACAACAATTCATGTCTTCATACCTGTACTTTGGATAATAATGATCATCATATTCCACCATCATTAATAACCCCATGGTCCCTCCCTTCCCCTTCAACCCCTCTGCCCTGTTTAGAGTTTGTCTACTCCTCCCATGATCCCTTTCCCTACCCCACTATGAATCAGCATCCTTATGTCAGAGAAAACATGCGGCATTTGGTTTTTAGGGATGGGCTAACTTCACTTAGCATTATCTTCTCCAATGCCATCCATTTACCCGAAAATGCCATGATTTTATTCTCTTTTATTGCTGAGTAATATTCCATTGTGTATATATGCCACATTTTTTTTTAATCCATTCACTTATTGAAGGGCATCTAATTGGTTCCACAGTTTAGCTATTGTGAATTGTGCTGCTATAAACATTGATGTGGCTGTGTCCCTGTAGTACGCTGTTTTTAAGTCCTTTGGGTATAGTCCGAGGAGAGGGATAGCTGGGTCAAATGGTGGTTCCATTCCCAATTTTCCAAGAAATCTCCATACTGCTTTCCATATTGGCTGCACCAATTTGCAATGCCACCCGCAGTATAAGAGCATGCCTTTTCCCCACATCCTCATCAATACTTATTGTTGTTTGTATGCATAATAGCTGCCATTCTGACTGGAGTGAGATGAAATGATTTGCATTTCTCTAATTGCTAGTGATGATGAGCATTTTTTCATATATTTGTTGATTGATTGTATATCCTCTTCTGAGAAGTGTCTGTTCAGGTCCTTGGCCCATTTATTGATTAGGTTATTTGTGGTTTTTTGTTTTGTTTTGTTTTGTTTGTGTGTGTGTGTGTGTGTGTGTGTGTGTGTGTGTGTACTTAGCTTTTTGAGTTCTTTATATACCCTAGAGATTAGTGCTCTAGCTGATGTGTGAGGGGTAAAGATTTGCTCCCAAGATGTAGGCTCTCTATTCACCTCACAGATTGTTTCTTTTGCTGAGATGAGTAGTTATTCTTTAGTGACTGTTTTAAACTGAGAATTATAAAGTTATCTTATCAGAAAACAAGTGAAAATAGAGGCTCAGGTCCTGTGCTGGGCTTAGTTGTAGAGAAACTGCTCAAGTTTTTACGTGAGCAATTTTGTGATAATGCAAGGTTTGTACTTCTTAATTGCCAGAGTTACCTGGCAATATCTAGTAGAATTAAAAATGCACAAACCCAGCCAGGCACAGTGGCACATGCCTGTAATCCCAGTGGTTTAGGAGGCTGAAGCAGGAGGATCTCGGGTTAAAAGCCAGGCTCAGCAACAGTAAGGTATTAAGCAACTCAATGAGACTCAGTTTCTAAATAAAATACAAAATAGGGCTTGAGATGTGACTCAGTAGTTGAGTGTCCCTGAGTTCATTCCCTGGTACCCCCCCCCCCCGCCCCACAAAAATTGCACAAACCCATTGACTCAGAAATCTTTTTTGTTTTTCTTTTTAGGTAAGGGACTGAACTCAGGGGCACCTGAGCATTGAGCCATATCCACAGAGCTATTTTATATTTTATTTAGAGATAGGATCTCACTAAATTACTTAGTGCCTCACTTTTGCTGAGGCTGGCTTTGAACTCGAAATCCTCCTGACTCAGCATCCCGAACCACTGGGATTACAGATGTGAGCCACTGCGTATGGTCCAGGAATCTTTTAACAGTAGAAGACACAGTATGCAAAGAGATGTACAATGATTTTTATTTTAACGATATTTGGAAAAATAGCTTAATGTTCATATGTAGAGGAGGAGATGGATGAAGAACTATACATCCATAGCCTGATATATTATATAATATTTTCATATATGTTATTAAATGAAAAAGTAGATTGTAGTGATTATATATATTTTCTCATTTTTAAAAATGGGGGGCTTACTTATGTTAATATGAAAATGTGAAAAGATACATCCAACTCTGAGCATTTATTTTTAGTGGGTGATTTTGGAAGGAGGTAGGGAAACAACTAACTTTTTTGTTTGTACACTTCAATAATATCTGACTTGAAACAGCATGTTCTAATCTCTTAACAGCTTTAAGCAACAAAATAAGATGTGAAAAGAAATAAAATGATATGAGAAGAAAAAACTCTCAGTTTAGCGATGTTTCAATAGAGGTTTCAAGAAGAAATGCACCAATTAATTTGCTTAATGCTGTGCAATTCTGCTCTTGCTTCTTGTGGATCAGTGCACATCATGAAGCTCAGGATATACCTTTGAGGTTTCAGAGTCAGGAAGGATAAGTCTGGGATTAGTGAAGAAGAGGTATTTGGGAGAAAGGGCATTAGACATGAATAAATTTGCATGTAGACTTTAGTATATTTTCCATTAAGTGATTGAACGTAATAAGCATAATATTGGAAAATTGTTTTTAAGCTTTGTATTCCAATAGTTCTGATCTACTTTGAACAAGACTAACTTTTGAGGTGATAAAAAGCAATGGGAGATGGTGGTCTCCTTGATTTTGTGTCCAACCAAGAAGTCTAATTTTTCTGGTAAAATATTAGCAATTCACAGGAACCTCTTGGCTTGGAACAGGGCAAAATGGCACATATATTTGATCCAGCAACAGACTTGGTACACCTGAGCTCCTTCTTAGTGATTAAACCATCCCAGAATGCATTTGGCTCCCTTCAAGAGCTGAGGAAGAAGAGCAGATGACCTAGGTAATGCCTGATCCCTTGATCCTTAACTTCCAGGCAGTGTTCAGGAGCAGTTCAGAGGATTCAGCCCAGACCATCTATAAGTAGAAAGCTCTTGTCCATTGCCATGACACTGTCTCCCTACAGAAATGAATGCAGGTTCAATATTGGGTGGAAGTGTTTTCTGCGAGGTGATCTGACCTTTTCCTGCCCAAGTTAGGTAATTCGGGCACCCTCCCTCCCACAGTGTCCTGGCAAGAAACTCTAACTCCTACAAGAATGGGAAGCCAAAGAAAGCCCAAACATTCTTCAAACAGAAGCTCAGCACCAAAACTCTGTGGGAGAGAAATGAAGCAGTCACCCTGGGCATGCAGGGAGTGGGGGGTTGTGACTCAGCATGCCACCAAGAGAGGAGCTGTCCTTCTGGAGAAGTTAGGGTTGATACCCCCAAGGGGTTGGGTGGAGAGAAAGAAAGAAGGCACACTCGCCAAGAAAAATACATGAACGCATGTACTGAAATATCTCGCTGTGCATCATAAATATGTACGATTATTGCCTATTAATAAAAAAATGTTAAAGTTTAAGGTGAGAATGTTAATTATACTGATTGGATCATTATAAAACCTTGTATACAAGTATCACACTGTGCCCCCATAAATTTGTACAATTAAAATAATGGTTATTTTTTAAAATACTCCAAGCACATGTAAAAAATGAAATAAAAATGTATGGTCCAGCACGCAAAATTGGAAATTCTTTCTGCCATCTCCCTAGTCTTTCCTGAGAAATCCTGGCTCCTATGTCCATGCCCGCTTGAACACTGTGAAAAATAAAACTCCCAGCAGGTGGCAGCACTAGACAACTAGAGTAAAGGCACTGACAACACAAACTCATCTAGCAGAACTTGCAGCGTAACTTTGGTGGGATTTAATTTCCCTATTAGTGAATATCTCGTGGATATTCATGGAAAGAAGGAGCATCACATTCTCTTTGTATTCCCAGCACTTAGCAAAGTAGCTGGCACATGCTGAGTGTATTTATTGAATGAATGAAGAAATTTTGACAATGTACCTAAACTAGAAAAAAGTCATGGTTTGAAATAGTTACATTATCCTCTTTTTATCTGATAATTACTATTGCTGTCTTATTTAGTTTTAGTGTAAATAATACTTATCCTTTTGCCAACCTACATTCTTTTGTTGTTTTTGTTGTTGTTTTGTTTTGTTTTGTTTTCCCCTTGGTGCTGGGGATCTAATCCAGGTCCTTGTGCATGCAAGGCAAGAACTCCACCAACTGAGCTGTATCCCCAGCCCCTACAGTCTTATTCCCTATTAAATTTCCCCAATCTCTTTGGAAGCTTTTGAAAAATTGTGGGTTTTGTTTTTTTTTTTTTTTTTAAGGAAGAGGAGGAGAAAGAGGAAGAGATGGAGGAGGAAGAAAAGATGAAGGAGGAGGAGGAGGAAGAAGAAGAAAAAGAGGAAGAGGAAGAAAAGGAAGAGGAAGAGAAAGAGGAGGAGGAGGAAGAAGAAGAAGAGGGGGAGGGAGAGGAGGAGAAGGAGGGGGAGGAGGGGAAGGAGGGAAGGGAGAACTAAGATCCTGGTGTGTGGTTCACACCTATAATCCCAGCGACTGAGGAGACTAAGCAAGGAGGATTGAAAATTGAGGACAGCTTGAGCAACTTAGCCAGACCCTTTCTCAAAATAAAAAATAAAAAATGGGAGGGGGGCTGGAATTGTGGTAGAGCGCTTGCCTGGCCTGTGTGAGGCCCTGGTTCAATCCTCAGCACCGCAAATAAATAAATAAAATAAAAAGACCCATTGACTATATATATATATAATGGGAGGGCTAGGAATGTGCCTCAGTGGTAGAATGCTTGTCTCATGTGCATGAAGCCCTGAATCAGATCCCCAGCACCACAAAACGAAAAAGAGCTAGAATATAATTCAGTGAGTGGTAAAGCACCCTTGGGTTCAATCTCCAGTACCAAAATTAATTAACTAATTAATTAATTTTTAAGGAAACTAAGATTTAGAAACAAAATAGTTAATTCTGGGTTTAGAAATCATCTACTTTTGGACTTTCATAAGGAAGGCCTCTATGAATAAATGATTGTCTTTTTTTTTTTTTTTGAGACAGAGAGAGAATTTTTTTTGATTTATTTATTTTTAAATTTTATTTTATTTTTTTTTATTGATTGTTCAAAACATTACAGAGCTCATGATATATCATCTTTCATACATTAGACTCAATTGGGTTTTGAACTCCCATTTTTACCCCAAATACAGATTGCAGAATCACAAC
Source organism: Spermophilus citellus (assembly GCF_964194105.1). Taxonomy (NCBI): domain Eukaryota; kingdom Metazoa; phylum Chordata; class Mammalia; order Rodentia; family Sciuridae; genus Spermophilus; species Spermophilus citellus. The sequence goes on from NC_138197.1 coordinate 37,946,087, forward strand.
TGTTACATACTCACATTATTACATAATGGCATATTAGTGACTATTGTATTCTGCTACCTTTTCTATCCCCTACTATCCCCCCTCCCCTCCCCCCTCCCATCTTCCCTCTGAGACAGAGAGAGAATTTTAATATTTATTTTTCAGTTCTCAGCGGATACAACATCTTTGTTTGTATGTGGTGCTGAGGATCGAACCCCGGGCGAGCGCGCTACCGCTTGAGCCACATCCCCAGTCCCAAGACTTGATAAACTAAAATACAGTGAGACCCCACTCTGCTGCAGGCACTGAATATCTTAGATTTGAGTGATGGGTTTCTATCACGCTAAAATAATCCACACACTTTGCTTAACCAGGTACACAAGATGCCACCTTGGGCACTAAAATAAGACCTGCCATTTCTACCTGTCAGAATAAGGGAGGGGTAGCCAAACTTTCCCTAAAAGCCAACGGCAAGACCTTGGCTAAGAAAATAATGGCAACCAGCAAGACCGAGTTGGAGCACGAGGGGCAAAGTATGCACACACGTTGAGTTCTTTTGAGGGCAGGAGTATTATAAATTTTCGGATCTCTGTCACCACACCCAGTGTTTGGCATATTTTAAGTCCTCAATAAATATTTATTGAACATTTGGAGACTATCAAGACATCTCACTGAACAATGGTACTTGAATCAGAGCCATGTTCTCAGTAGAAGAAAATAATAAGAGGGCAGATCATGGGAGCCATCATTCAGCAGACTCATAAGAATGGGCCCAGAACCAAAAAATTAGATAGCATTATCTGGAAAGGGTGACACCCTCAATTATCTCTCGAATCTTAGGAATTCCTGCCCTCACCCCATTCAACTTCGTTACACCTAACCACCTTAATGCTGCTTTTACTCCTTGGTTTTGCATTCAACTTTTCCAAATTTAAAGAGCCCATTTGAGTTCTTCATTTTTTTTAATAGGGGAAATTTTTCTGATTCATCATTAGCCTCCCTAACTGTATCCTAAAAACAATTATCTTAAATGTTGCTGATCCTTGTATCAGATTTAATTCCTACTACCTCTCATTCTGCATGCTGTCCTCAGGCAATCTCATCCCCACCCATACTTTCTACACCAATAACTCCAGATCTTTACCACTAGTTTGGATTCACCCCCTGAATTTCACATTCATATACATAGCCAACTGCCAGGGAGACATCTCTACCTGGATGTACTACAAAGCTCCCTAAGTATATTCTATCAAATATCAAATTCAGAAGCTCTGGCTTAAGATGGTAGACTGAGCACATTCATTCATCTTTTTCTCCAAAAGCCACATTAAAATCATAGTAAAGACATAAAAAGATATGAACAAAGAGAATAATAGGACAGGAGTTACTCAAGGAGAGGAGAGTCTAGAAAAGTTCTGGAAGTGGAAAGATGGGTGGAGAGGGAAGACTGATGACCAGGGCTGAGGAAGTAGTGGTCCAGCACAGCTGAAGAAAAGATCCACAGCGGAAAAGGGAGTCAGTCTGCCTGGAATAAGCTCAGAAACCCTCTCAAATTGGAGGCCCCAGGTTCTACAGACGGTAAGAGGGAAAAACAAACAGACAACCAACTTTAGCATCTTCAGAAGTATAAAGAGTAACACTAAATCCATAAAACCAGAGCCAGGTAAAGGGTCTGAACAGCCATCATTTACTATTTCTCCACATACCTGCTTCTGTGCCTGTACCTCCCGTCTCAGTGAATGCCACCAGCATCCATCCAGTTTCCCAGGCCAAAAGCTGAAGGTGATCCTTTATTCTTCCTTTCTTATACCTTGTTCAATTAAACCAAGTGTTGGTTCTATCTTCTAAATATTTTCTTCCTGTTTCCCCTCACCTCTCCTTCCCCACAGCCACTGACATTTACAGACTTGATCATGTCTTTCCTGGAATCTAGCAATAACTTATCTCTGTTTCCTCTACCTCTAGGGTAGAGCCTTCCCCAGCCCTTCTCCTAGATTCTAATCTGCCCAGCACCTAGCATACAAGCCCTTCAGTCAGTGAGTGCTTGGTAGTCATTTTGACTGAGTGAGGCCTGACCAGCCTCCAGTTTTTACTGCCCCATGCTATGTTCTTTATGTCCCAGAAATACTGGCTTACTTCCAATTCTTCGTAAAAGGATCATTTTTAAAATATGTGCAAATCGCCCTCCCTGGAACCCCCATTCTTCTTATTGATAAGGAAACTGCTTGCCGACTCAGCTTCCCTGAGGAAGTTCCCTAACGTCCCTGGCAGATGTGGGTGTCTAGTCCCTATGTGCACTGTGTGGGTCTCATTTTCCTCCACTGCAGCACTTCTGTATTAAATTGTATGTTTCCTGTTTTCCCAGTTCAGACCATAGGCTTGTTGGGGGCAGAAACCAACCCTTTTGGCTTTGGATCCTTGCACACATGTCACAGAAATGAATGATCAGAATCCTAGACTCAACTCAAGGGTGCTTACCCACTGAGCAACATCCCCAACCCTTTTAATTGTTTTTTTTTTTTAATTTTTATTTTGAGCAGGGTCTCGCCAAGTTGCTCAGGGCCTCACTAAGTGTCTGAAACTGGCTTTGAACTTGCAGTTCTCCTGCCTCAGCCTCCTCTTTTTGATAGCAGAAGGAAACTCAATATTGATATAGTCCCTGCCTTTAAGCCAAAGAAGCGTGGTCATTCCCCTTTTATTCGTCAATAAAACTGAAATGCAGAGTTGCAGTGACTTATTTAAGGTTTTGAAGGTGGAGTATAAATTTTGTATGTGTGATGGGGCAGAGGCAGAGAGGGTGGCAACCATAACTAAAATCCTGTTCTCCTGCTTCTTATACCTTGCCACATTAGGACGCCTCTTACTAATCAATTGCCATTTACTTACTAATCAATTGCCATTTACTAAAGAAACTCAAGTTGAAAAGAGAAAATATAAAAAAAGAAATTAATGCCCAAACTCATAATGGAATTATTTCCTTTCAAATAATTACAATTATCATCTGATATTTTTAAACCCAGGAATGTTCAAAGCCAGGAGCATACTCTCTTTCAGAGTATGTAGTTGTCCTTGGGGATTGATTACTAGGGGATTGATTCTAGGAATCCCCTGAAGCTGGTCAAGTCTTTATCTACAATGGCAGGGGGGGAGGGGGAAGCCAGATGAGAAGCCTGGGAAGACAGTCTGCCCTGAATCTATATCCACAGGTAGGAGGACCAGGGGGTGCTGGGGGGCACTCACCTCAGAGTCCATCCACGTTTACTTTCCAAGCCAATTTGTTTACAATATACTTTTAAGTGAATAAAACATAAATAACCATAAAAATGGCACAGTACTTGCATAGGACCTATGCACATCCTCAGGAATGTTTAAAATCATCCTAGGTCACTTACAGTATGTTGAACAATGTAAACATTATATAAACACTGGTTATACTGTATTGTTTAGGGAATACTGAAAGGGGGGAAAGCCTGCACTGTTCAAAACAGACATAATTATTTTTCCAAATATTTTCAATCTGCAGTTGGTTGAATCCTCAGACAGAGAACCTACAAGTACAGAGGGCCAACTATAGGTTGTAGAATCATTTATTTGTAGGAACTATGTTCCCGACGTAATTTTTTTTTTTTTTTTTTTTTTTTTTTTTGGTACTAGAGGTTTAACTCAAGGGCACTTGACCACTAAGCCACATCCTCAGCCCAATTTTGTATTTTATTTAGAGACAGGATCTCTCTGAGTTGCTTAGCACCTCACCTTTGCTGAGGCTGGATTTGAACTTGCAGTCCTACTATCTCAGCCTTCCAAACAGCTGGGATTATAGGCATGTGCCACTGCACTCCACTGGATGTGTCTTTTTTTTTTTTTTTTCAGCAAACTAATAAGCAAATGCTTTCATGAGCTACCAAATTTAGCTCCTCCTCTTATTCTTTTATGAATCTTCTGGAATATGTGCCAGATATGGCACAGGGACCACACAATACCAGTAAAGCTGGCCAGCCAAAACTCTCTGGCCTCCAATTCAATCCAGCCTTACTAGCCCATCCTATTCTTGAGAGTTTGCAAGTTTCCTCCACTTTGGGAAAAGATCTGTGTCTTCTGCTTCTTTTCTATGTCCTTTGGCACCCTCTCAAACTGCAATGATCACAACAGGCACTCAAGAGGTAACTTGTTGACTTGATAAAGAAGATAAGAGGGAAACTGCAGAACATGCAGTAATTTGCACTTTCTGACCCATTTCCTTCTCTTGGATATTGTCATTGGATAGCTGCTTCTGCATCCACTTTTCTTTTCTTTTTTTTTTTTCCTAAAGTGAGAGAGAGAGGGAGGGATTTTTTTTAAAATATTTATTTATTTATTTATTTATTTTTTAGTTTTCGGCGGACCCAACATCTTTGTTTGTATGTGGTGCTGAGGACCGAACCTGGGCCGCACGCATGCCAGGTGAGCGTGCTACCGCTTGAGCCACATCCTCAGCCCTGCATCCACTTTTCTATTTTGTCCTTTGAGGCTCAAAATTCAAATAATGTGAGTTTCCTAGGTTCTGCCCTCCATTTTCTTATCTTTGTGTTCATTCTCCCTGAACAATTTTATCCATTTATCATCATCATAACCAATATGGTAAAGGTCCCCAAATCTGAAGTTCTAAGCAAATTTTCCTGAGAGCTAAAAACCCTGATTTATTTTTTAAAAATATTTTTTAGTTTTCAATGGACCTTTATTTTATTTTATTTATTTATATGTGGTGCAGAGAACCGAACCCAGTGCCTCGCACATGCTAGGCAAATGCTCTACCACTGAGCCACTACTCCATCCCCAAAACCCTGATTTCAAAGGGCCACATGGATAATAGCCTAATACCACTTTAAAAATAAAATGTGTAAAATAAAATCTGGCACTTTACCCAAACCCATTTCCCTGTCCTTTAAAGGGATCACCATTCTCCCAATACAATGGCCAGAGCCCCAGTCACGATTTAAACTGTCCTACTATGGGCCACCTTTGGGATAGCAGTGATGGCTTCTCAACTCACAAGAAGTCACCTGTGGCTGTGATTGTTAACACCTTATCTTGCTCCCAACTGTCTTTCTGGTGGGATGTGCCAAAAACAGAACCTCCCTGCCAGATCCAGGGACTGGTCCAAAGAGTGGATACTTATGACCCCGCTCACGAGAAGATCCCATTCTTTTCCAGTCCCTCAGCTAGAAAAATATGAGTGCTGAACCAACTATGGCCAGGATCTTCAAGTATGGACAAGGTCTCTTCATAGTAGGAAAGTATAAAGGCCATATTCAGAAAGAGGATATGGAAGAAGAAGAATATCTGAGTTCATGATTCAATTATCTGTACCTGGCTCTATTTCAGTCATTTTCAAAGTTAGGTTAGTAACCTAACTTTGTAAATAAGTACCCACACACACACCTTTTTTTTTTTTTCTTTTCGGATAAAGGAAGTTGGGTTTCCATCCTTTATTAAGTCCTGCCTTTACCACAGGCCTCCCCTTCCTCTGAATAAATAGGAGAAGATTTATACTATAGTTATTTTCAATTTAGATTATAAAGTTTCCCTCAAGAACAGGAACTCTTCTGTGTTAATTATTAATACCAAACATTATATGGTAAGTTTTACCAAACATCTGATCTAGATATGACCCATAACAGACTTGGGGTGTACCCCAGTGGTAGAACACTTGCCTTGCAGCCACCAAGTCCTGGATTTGATTCCTAGCATGAGGTGGGGGTTATATGACGTGTACATTTGGGAAGAGAGTTTATTTCTCCTCTTAATAATTTTGAATTTTAGTTCAGTATTGGAATTAATGTTTACTATGAAATTTGTGAGACATTTATTATGAAAATCTAGGTGCTTACCACATTTTCTATTATACCATTCTTGTGAATTTCCTCTTTAAGTCCCAGTTCATCATAAATTCTATAAGAAAATTGAATGGGTGGGTATATCCCATTAAGAAAAAACATTTCCCCTTCTTTCTCTTTTTCCTTCCTTCTCTTCCCTTTCCTTTGTACCTCCCTCCCTCTTTGTTTTTTCTGTTTGTCCTTTCCCTCCTTCCACCCTTTCTTTTCTCCTCTCTTCTTTCTTAGAGACAATCAAAATGCAAGTTGTGGCTTGGGTATAATTACAGGTGCCAAACCCAAGTCAGCTCTTATTTACAAACCCTTTGCCGAGTCAGCAGTACCTCTCCTCCTGAAGCATGCAGACTGCTCCAGAACCAGTTTGAGTCATGTTACTTGTGTGCCATTAAAATGGGGCATCTGATAACATCTGCTCCCTTCTCTGGTTCAACTCATGAATGGAACTCCTCTCCTTTCCCTTAGTCACCAGCTTTTGAATATTTACCATCTGTGATAGTACAAAGAAAAGGATTTTGAACTCTAAGCAGCCTATAGTTGAAGTAAGGATGCTCCAAAGGAAGAAAACTCAGCGGAGCCCCACTAACAATGACTTCTGAGAGTGGGAGTGACTGCGGAGGAAGAGCAGGAAGAGGAACGGTAAGGAATGACCAAGAGCAATGAAGTTTGCAAAGAAACCCAAGACATCGAATGGCTGTTTATAGACGAAAAGGAAGGGAAATGTGCATTTCACATAGTAGGTATTCAATTGTCCTTCAATTGCAGTGTGCATTTCACATAGTAGGTATTCAATTGTCCTTTGTTCAAGAATTTGAACAGTGTTGAAAGTAAAGGATGTGTTTCCTTAAAATTGAAAATCAACAAGAAAAACTATTTTTTTGAGAGGGCCATGGTAATTCGAAGGCCATAGAATGGCTTAATTAAATGGTTTGACTAAAACCTAGTGAAGTCCTTATGTGCGTACAACTGTACATAAACTGAGTTTTAGAAAGTCCTTGGTTCTAGGTATTTATAGTCTGAACCAAAATCAAAATTTTTACAAATGACTCACATTAAGAACATCCAGTTTGAGACTACCAAACCCTACTTTTTCAACCAACAGTGGCATTCAGCTAGCCCCAGTTTCGCTAGGTTAGCATAGTTAATCAGAACTGAAGGAAACCTGATCAACTGGATTATGAGGCCTGCTGCTGACTGGCCAAGGTAGGCCGATGTTAATTGTATGGCCTAAGAACATGTAGGCAAATTATCCAATACAGAACCAAAGTGTTGGGGTTTGAAGTAGGAATTACGTCAGATTTTCAGTTAAAGCAACCTGAGTTTGATTCTTGGAGCAAATCACTTGATTCATTTATGATTCAGTTTCCTGGGCTCTTAACCAAAATACATTATTTCTCTTCCTGTGAAACATTAGGTAAAAATAAAAAGTTGCAAGGATTAAATGAGAGTCTATGAAAGTACCTTATATTTTGCAAAATAGTATATAAATATAAGGTACTATGAATTTTGGGTGGACTTATTAACAAGTAATATGTTACCATTATGCTTAAGCAAATGATTTCTGTTACTAGGCTTTGTGAGCAGAGGAGTCATATATAGTATGGATATAGATGGGTGAGTCCTCCACCAACTCAATACCGATTCAAACTGTTACTGAAGTCATACTATGTGCCAGGAGTATTTTAAGTACTGGATATACAATAGTAAACAGAACAGAAAAAAAAATCTTCTATCCTCACGGACAGGATATAGATAATAAACAAACCAGTAGAAACAACAACAATAAAAAGCTACAAAAATTTACTTGGGTAAAATTTGGGGGGATATTCTTCTGAACTTAATGTCACTTGACATTTTTCACAAAAAATACAGAAGATAGTGAAGCTAATTGATACACACAATTGCTAAACACTGACCTGAGAAAATCCCAAATTATCAGGCAGCAGTCATGTCTAAATTCTTCCACTCTGTCCCCCAACATCCTGCTCACAGGAACTTCAGCTGGTTAAGAACTGAGAACAAGCAGCCTGGACAGAGGATGGGAGCCACCAGTTCTTATAGCCACAAGTGCTGAAAGCAGAATGATTCCTCAAAAAGCAACTGTATCTCTTTACCCTGGTGTCAGATTCCTGAGGGTGTGATGGTGCTGGGCTGTACCTCCATCCCATCTGGCAAAATTGGAGTTAACAGCGAACACAGCTGGGCTCCCTGGTTAAATGTGTCCCACAGGTTCTGCACTAAGGTAATCTTTCCCTAACTGAATGGGAGCCTGAAGGGGAAGCACTTGCTTGACTAGCCTTGCCACCTGTAATATACACAGACACAGTGGCAGAATAAACCTGGCATCCCTTCCAGAGTTGGAAAAGCTTGGGTATAAATGAAAAGAAAAGATAGCAGTTGACAGCAAAAGAATAAATAAATGGGTTATGAATTGAGGGAAATCCTCAAAAGAGGCTCAGAGCACGAAATAGCATTGTGTCGGCTGAATTATTCCAGATGCCTGGAAGGTGAAGGTTTGTGTCTGCTGAGAACCACTCCAGCTTTTAGAACCTGACAAGATGGAATGGACCCTGCAAACCTGAGTGGCCTCTCCCTGGGGGACATATTCATTCAGTGTGTTGGTGGTCCAGACTTTTTAGTAATTGCCAGTGGGATTCCAACAATGTGTCAGTGTCTTTGGTTGGATCCCTTTTGAATGTAAGGGATCTAAGTTCAAAGATCAGAGGTAGACTGTGTGATATTATGAAATGAGTGTTTGGTCTTCTCCATTCCCAGGCTTATAGATTCCTAAAGATCATGATGATCTCCTTAAATTTTCAATTTCTCCCCATTTCACTTTGAATAAGTTAGGATAATAAAACAAGCCTAGATGTGGCATACACTGTATGCCAGGGACTACCCTAGGAGCATTTTTATATTCAACCCTATATAGCAGATTCTGTTATTATGTTCTATTTCCCAGATGAGGAAACTGTGGTACTGCGAGGCTATCTGTTCAAGAGTCTGGTCTTACCTGGCTTCCCCAGAAAGCAGAGGCTGCAACAAATGCAGATCCACCACTCCTTCATGAGCACAATCTCAAAAATGCAGGCCTGAGTCAGGCAAGGAAGAACACCCAGAGTGGCACATTATCAAGATGTACCACTGCATGGTATCAGGGACACTGATAGTATTATTTTGCAGAATAAAATCCAAACATCTAAGCATGTCCTACATTGCATTGCATGATTTCATCTTGTACCATCCCTGACTCACTTAACTCTAGGCACATTGTTCTTTCAGTTCCTAAATAAAACCTCATCCTCTCCTGCCACAGGATCTTAGCACATGTTAGTCACTCTACACATTTTTTTTTTCCTCTTTGCCTGGTAAACACTTTCTTATCTTTTAACCACAGTTCAGGGGTCACCTTCTAAAAAGGCCTTCCTGTAAAGACAGGGAATGAACCCAAGAATGCTTTATCACTAAGCTACATCCCCAACCCCCACACAAATATTTTATTTTATTTTATTTTAAAGACAAGATCTCACTAAGTTGCTTAGGGATTTGCTAAATTGCTGAGGCTGGCCTCGAACTTGCAATCCTCCTGCCTCAGCAAGAGCAACATCTACTGTATTCACCATTGTATCTTCAGCATGGAGCATAGCACCCTATCTAAGGAGACACTCAATAAATATTTGTATAATGGATGAAGGGCTTTTATATGAGAAATGGATTTTAAGGTGGCATTGCCCACACAGGTGTTCAAAGTAAAAAATCATTATCAAGCTACTGAGTGGACAAAAGAGAGGTCCTGGTAAATGAAGGTATGAGAGTGGAAGGAAATGAGGTAGACAGTCTCTCTCTCTCTCTCTCTCTCTCTCTCTCTCTCTCTCTCTCTCTCTCTCTCTCTCTCTCTCTCTCCCTTCCAGTGCTAGGAGTCCTTGAACTATAGAGACTTCTTTAAGGAAGTACAAAGGAAACAGGAAGGAAGCCGGAGTAGGAATTTCTCAGGAAGTTCCAAAGAGGAAATGTAGAGAATCTGATACAGCATATGATAAGAAGTTATTTAAAACAGGTTTTGAAACCATGAGTCTCTAAATGAGTTATTAAAATTCGAGAACCTCATAAATTTTTATAAAAAGTCAACTCTATATGCACACATGCAATTTTCTAGGCAATAGTCTCTCTTGTTTTTGAAGAGGAACACACAGCCTTCCTATGATTAGGAAACACCAATCGATTGTAGCAACTTACAGAAAATCCAGATTCACTGCCACAATTTTCAAATAAGGAAATCAAGGCCCAAAGATGATATGGGACCTGCTAAAATCCAAGCAAAATAAATTAAGTGACACTAAGGCCCAGGATCCAGGTCTATGAATTCTCACTCCAGTGTTCTTTGCTACACCTCAGTGCTTTCCTGAAGTTGTCATAAAATACTATGTGAAGAAAAGAGAAAAATCTTAATTTGGGGGAAGAAAGAAGAGAAAATCCAAACTGATTACTAAGAGTAAATGCAATAGAGTCATAGAGTTAGAAGGGCCTGCACAGGTCCATTGGACCATTCCCAAATCTCAGGTGAAATCTTCTAAAGATTGTACAATGCTTATTTTTCAAGAGAGTTAAGGAATAATAAGTAGGTTTTCAAAATAATTATTCATTCATTTAGAAATGAAAAAAGGAGATGATCTTTATGCATAAGCATGAACATATGTATCAAAGTAGACCACAAAAAAGACTTTTGAAAAATCCATAGGAGCCAAGGGTGTAGTTCAGTAGTAGAGCAGTCACCTGGCATGTGCAAGAGTGTGAGTCCCAGCACTGGGGGGAAAATGGCACAAGCTGACAACCCCTCATAGTGCAAAGTTCACATTTATGAAGTGAAGAAAAAGAAATGTGGCCTGCCTTCTCATGACTACTAAGATCACAGAGAATGATGAACACTTGGTTATATTTTATGATTTGGCTTAAAGATAAATTAAATAAATCAAATCCGCAATCTCCAATCCTCAGGTTAGTCAGTTAATCAACTTTCGTTCAGAGAACATCAGGCTGTTAAGATGTCCAAACTTCAATCTTCCATCTGCCACTAATTCTTGGACTTAGATGAGTCAATTTCTCTAGTTTTCAGTTTCTTCCATCTTCATAGGGGGAAAGGTTTGTCTTGGATATCGTTTTTCAAAACATTGCTTTCAATTTTTTTAAATTTTACTTTTTTCATTAATACCCACACAGTTATATATGTTTGATATTTTTTAGCTATTATTTTTTAAATATAATTTTAAAAAATGTTTTGGTACCAGGGATTGAACCCAAGGGCATTTAACCACTGAGCCACACAGGCAGCCTTTTTCTTGTTTTAGTACCTTTATTTTATTTTTTTATGTGATGCTGAGGATTAAATCCTGTGCCTCATATGGGCTAGGCAAGTGCTTTACCACTGAGCTACAACCACAGCCCCTATTATTTTTAAACTTGATTTTGAAATAATTTGAGACATACAGAAAGCTGAAAGAGTAGCATGAAAAATTTTTATATACTCTTCATTTAGATCCCTAAATATCATTGTTTTATTACATTTGCTTTATCATTTTCTCTCCTTCTCATTCTTCCCCTCCTACCCCCTCCTTTCCTCTCTCCTCCTTTGCCCCTCTTCCCATATTCTGCAGACCTTTACATTTTGACAATTGTCCTATTAATGTTCTTTATGGTAAAAGACAAAATTTTGTTCTAGTCAGGGTTCCCCTCTAGGATAACTCATTGCATCTAGTTCTCATGTCCCTTCCATCCCTTTAATTTGGAACCAATGCTCAGTTTTTGTCATTCATGATCTTGACATTTTTGAAAAGGCCCCTTCTCTTACAGAATATTCTTCCATTTAGGTTTGTCCTAAGTTTCCGCATAATTAGATTCAGGTTCGTGTTTTTGGCAAAGATAGCACAGAAATTATGCCATGTCCTTCCCAGGGCATCATATCAGGAGGCACAGGATATCAGTTCATACCATCAATGTGATATTAATGTCAGTCATCTGCTAAGGGGAACTTCCTGACCTCTACACTATAAATTCACTAGTTCTTCCTTTGTAATGAATAGGTATCTTATGGAGAGATATTTTGAGGCTAAATAAAACTTCTGTTTGTAATCAACCTTTCACTCCCTAGCATGTATTCATATACTACCTCCTCCTCCTCCTCCTCCTCTTCTTCTTCTTCTTCTTCTTCTTCTTCTTCTTCTTCTTCTTCTTCTTCTTCTTCTTCTTCTTCTTTTAATTTCATCTGTTTATTTTTAAAATAGACATTGGTTTCAAATTCACAGAACTGATTTTCTTTTTTTTTTTTTAATTTGTTCTTTTTACTTATACATGACAATAGAATGTATTTTCACAGATAGGTTTGATATTCTGCATGCATAAACATATATGCCTATAACTGAAACAAAAGTTTCTCAAGACATTGTTGATCCTTAATACATTCAATGCACTCTCATATTTTCTCTTATAAACTGTCTCTCTCTCTCTCTCTCTCTCTCTCTCTCTCTCTCTCTCTCTCTGTGTGTGTGTGTGTGTGTGTGTGTGTGTGTGCTGAGATTGGACCCAGGGACACTCCACTACTGAGGTACATCCCTAGCCTTTTTTATTTTTTTGTTTTGAGTCTGGGTCTCACTAAATTGCTCAGGCTGGCCTCAAATTTGTGATCCTCTTACATCAGCCTCCCAAGTAGCACTGTTTTCCTTTTTTTAATTGTAGGTCACAACCCATGAAATTGACATCATGACCTTCACATGGGTTACCCAAGTCTCAATCTACAATATAGAAAACAATATAGAGCTGGGTGCAGTGGCACACACCTATAATCCCAGTGACACAGGAGATTCACAAGGTCGTGGCCAGCCTAGGAATTTAGCAAGACCTGTCTCAAAATAAAAAAAGACTGGGGATGATCTCATTGGTAAAGTATACCTGAGTCCAATCCCCGAGACCCCCACCAAAAACAATTAACAAAAACACTAAGATCTCTTGTAGTTTTCACATTCCACTAATGAACTCTCTGCAAACACAAGTCAGTAACAGTCACTTTACTTGAACATATATTTTGTCCTCCCTATGTTGACAGTAGTAACGGCAGTGATAAAGAATTACAGGTAGAGGAAGGGCCAATAAGAACTCTGAGCATCCATGAAAGGAAATTCTCCCAGTGAATAATTTAACATTGACCATATAGAAAAAGGCAGGACATTGGAAAGTTGTCACCCACATTTTTTCCTTTGAACTAGCCTATGAACTCTAGAAGTTTTAAGAGCTTCCTGAGAAAATGTTTGAGAGAAGGAGGATGTTGAGAAGATAGGAAGAAAAAGAGGGAAGTGGCAGAAATAGAAAGAGGTTCAAGTGTTGTGGGTGGTCCTGACCCTTTGACCTTCACTCCGTATGAGAAACACCCCTCTACACAAGTGACAAAGGACCTCCAGAGCCGAGTCAACCTCTCGGCTGCTAAAGGATGCTGACACTCCTTTTTTTTTTTTTTTTAAGAGAGAGAGAGAGAGAGAAAATTTTTAATATTTATTTTTTAGTTCTCGGCGGACACAACATCTTTGTTGGTATGTGGTGCTGAGGATCGAACCCGGGCCGCATGCATGCCAGGCGAGCGCGCTACCGCTTGAGCCACATCCCCAGCCCGCTGACACTCCTTATAAATCACAAATCTGATCAGCACATGTCCACTTAAAGTGCTGCAGTAATTTCTCAGCAGCTCCAGGGTCAAGTGCATACAAACCATTCATAATCTGTCTGCGTCTTCCCCTGCTTCCCAGATATCATCCACGACCCCAGCTGCACATACACCATCACCTGCTATAGTCCTTGGGGTTCTCAAAACAGCCCTTGGCAAGCTTTTTTCTCTCTGGGTTACCCCTCCAGTGTCTCTTCTTGTCCTTCAAGTCTCAGCCACTTGTCCCTTTTCTGTCATTCCCACCTGCTCTGTGCTTCTTCAATACTTCACTCACCCAGTCACAGGGGCTGACACAGTGTATACAACACATCCTGTCTCAGGTCATGTCCCCACTACACTGTGAGTACCTTGAGAGCAGAGATCTTGTCCATTCTATTTACGGTGAATACTGTCCAACACGAAGTAAGAATCCCGCAAATATTTGTTGACCAATGAATACTGAGGGACTTCCTAGGCTCTACATGTCTCAGCTACAGAGAATTTCTGGAAGCTCTGAACCTCCATTACTATGCTGTGGTCAGACAATGAGAAGCTCCTCAGAAGACAAAAAAGCATGGTGGAGAGTTATAAGATTTCAGGAAATTTAGTATTTCAACTGGTTCCCCTTTGTTAGTGGAAAGTGGAGACAGATATGGCTAGTATTGAAGATCATATGTGTGCAAGAATGCACAGCAGTCCTGGCTTTATTCCTAATTTGATGATTATATAATGGAAATTAAATAAAACAATGAATTATTGGTATGAGGAGAAAGGACTGTAGGATCAGGATAATTCATTTTTAAAATATGGTAAATAAAACAAGAGAGAGCCAATTAAATCTCATAAGAGACTCTGATAAGAAGAACAAAGATAATGAATGTGAGCCCCAAGGGGGAAAGAATGAAATATTGCATCCCAGAAAATTAACAGAACTAAGCCTATGAAAGCCCCAAATAAAGAGGAGATAAAAGAAAACTTGATTCTGGAAGGGCCAAGTAGACCTCTAGGGAATTACAGTTATGTAGATTTGGTTCCTTAACTTAGTGTTGCTTGAGTGGTGGCTAGGAAGTAAAGAGGGTGCTTCCCCCAGAAAAGGGAAAGTAAGGAACGGAACGAGGGTCACGGTTTTAGTCTCCTTGTCCCCGTGACACACAGGATATCTCAATTAGATGATGACTGTTTTTCATTTCCTAGAGAACCAAAGAATGAAATAAAGTAAATGTATTGATATGCATTAGAAAGAATAGAAACTTGATTTCAAAAAGTATTTCCCAGTGAATCAGATCCTGGTCCTCAGTGATCTATTTAGAGAAAAATGCCTGCAAGCACCGGAGGAAATACAACCAGGAAAATGACGAATTCTTGAGGACAATTCAAGACAGTGATGTATTTACATTGTTGGGGTTGTTGCTATAGTGTCCTAGCAACATGGTGTCCTAGCAAATGGTTACCTGTTGATGGCAAAACTGTGAATAGTTTTTACAATTTTTCTTTTACTTATATTTGTGTTACCGAAAGTTTCTACGATGAACATATATCACTGCTGGCATTTAAAAAAAAATGCTCTTTCACCCATCTCCCTCCAAAACCATTTTAAAAATTAGGAGTAGCTAGCTGGGTGCAGTGGCACACAATTGGACTATAATCCCAGCAGCTCAGGAGGCTGAGGCAGGGGGATCACAAGTTCAAGGCCAGCCTCAGCAATTTAGCCAGGCCTTAGGCAATTTAGGAAGACCTTGTCTCAAAATCAAAATAAAAAGGACTGGGGATGTGACTCAATGTTAAAACACCCCTGCATTAAATCCCCAGTTATCCGTACCCCCCACCACCACCAAATCACACTAAGATAACATCTAAATATGTGTTCATTTGATTATTGTAGCAGAAATATTAAAAATTGGAGCCCATCAATTCAATTCAAATCATTACTGAAATGAGGTGTCTAGGGAATTCTCAGAAGAGCATCAAATCCAGACTCAGAGGTAGAAACTGGGGGCACCATTCCAGTGGAAGAAGGAGGATTAACAACCCCTTCCCTCCAGGCAGGGGTGGACTCTGTGATTGTTGTTGCTGATAATTGACAGTAAGTAAGTTTGGTTAGGATGTTTTTATATTCATTGACTCAGTCATTGACTATGTCGTTACCAAGTCCTTGATTGAAAGGAGCAGAAACTGACTTGGCCAGCTGAGAGTTTTTGAAAGTAGGCTTATTTTTAAGGAGAGAACTCAGGAAAAGTCTATTGAATGGGAGCTGGTAGGCTGTCAGGCCAAGGTCACGCTCCATAAATCCTGGGAGCTGCACGCTCTCTCTCCTTTGCTCTTTTCTAAGTATCTGCCTCATTCTTATCTCTGCACACCAGATCCCTTCATTTATTCAACATTTCTGCTCTCCTGTGATGTTGGCCTGCACTTGGCTTTTTCTAGGACATAAAACTGACTCTAGGCATGATGCTGCATGACAGATAGGCTCCCTGCAGCTAACACAAACTCTCAAAGAGCCAGTTCCACACTGTTCCGAGGGAGGATGCTCATTGTCTGAGCTCCTGTGAGATGCTCATGACTGTTCAGATCTCTATGGTAGAGTGGCTAGATACATTGTATCAACTGCCATCTTAGGCTCAGCCCTTCAACAGGGACTTACTGGGGGTCAGTTCCAGAGAAGGTAACTTTGTGCCAGTAAGTATCCAAAATACATACAGTTCTCATTTCTTCTCTCTCTCTCTCTCTCTCTCTTTCTCTCTTTCTTTCTTTCTTTCTTTGGTACTAGGGATTGAACCCAGGGGCACCTAACCACTGAACCACATCCCTAGCCCTTTTTATTTTGTATGTTGAGACAGGGTTTCACTAAGTCACTTAGGGCCTCACTAAATTCTATCCCAAAGATAAAAGTCAAAGATCACTTTTTCAGGGCTATTAGCATTTTAAAGAGAATTCTAAATAACAACAACAACAATAATAGTAATAACTAACATTCATTTAGTGCTTATTATATGCCAGCCACTCTTCCAAAAAGTCTACACGGCAGGGGGTGGGGGGAGATGTAGCTCTGTGGGGATACATCTGCTTAGCACACACCAGGCCCTGGGATCCATCCCCAGCACAAAAACAAAAGCAAAACCCTATGGACATAATAATGCTTTTAATTTTATAACAATCCAGACAAGTGAGTGTGTTAATTAGGAAAGTATTAACCGTAGGAACAATTAAATACTGAAAACATATACCTTAAAAACAAAATCAAAGTTTATTTCTCACATTACTGGCCAGGCTGGATGTTCCTGGTCTGTGAGTAGCTCCCCCATTTGGTAATTCAGGAAATTTGCCATCTGCCAGACCTGTCATCGGTTTTCGACAGGGAAACACAAGGACAGAGTGTAGAGAACATATCTAAATCTTGAAGAGTCTGGCTCAGAAGTGATGCTTCAAGTCTACTCATACTTTAGTGGTGAGAACTAGCCTCAGAGCAATACCTAGATGCAAGAGAATTAGGAGATAGAGCAGGACTAAGAGTTCTCAGAAAAAATTAAGTGTTTTCCAAAAATCTTAACTTGCATGTTTTTTTCACACTTAACATCTCTTCAGTCAGAATACTTTTTTCTTTCTTTCTTTCTTTTTCTCTTTTTTGTGTGGTTCTGGGAATTAAATCCAGGACCTCACACAAGCTAGGCAAGTACTTTACCACTGAGCCCCCAGAATGTATTTTGAATCAATGACAATTTTACTATTCAACATAAACTCAATTTTATTTTTTTTAATATTTATTTTTTAGTTTTAGTTGTCAATACCTTTCTTTCTTTCTTTTTTCTTTCTTCCTTTATTTATTTATTTATTTATTCATTTATTTAATGTGGTGCTGAGAATCAAACCCAGGGCCTCAAACCACTAGGTGAGCTCTCTACCACTGAGCCACATAAACTCAAATTTAGTTGGCAACATTTTTTCCTTCTTAGTAGCACATAAAAATTGTGTTTCACAATGGGTAGAATTTTAGGTTATGTGAAATTTGGTTAATAGTATGAAAGAGGGAGTAGAAATTTTGGCTTTTTCTCAGACTGCTTTTCACTGAATATCCATATATAACCTTCTTTTTCCCATCTCAAGGACACATGCTAAAATTTGGTCCAGTTAAAACACACAGCTCAAAGCCAAGCATCTGTGGAAAATATGGAGACTCTCTTTCCTTTAAAGCCTTTCTCAGTAGGGTGATATACAAACATATTAAACAAGTATCTGCTTCTCCATATATAAGGGTAAAACTGGGACAAAGTAATCATAATAAGAGTTCCTTTAAGAAAGAGAATTATGGATATACATTGGACAGTGATCCATTGTATAAATGAATTCTGCCTCTCACGCTATCACAGACTGCTTTTAAAAGGCTTTACGGGGTTGGGGATGTGGCTCAAGCGGTAGCGCGCTCGCCTGGCATGCGTGCGGCCCAGGTTCGATCCTCAGCACCACATACCAACAAAGATGTTGTGTCCGCCAAGAACTAAGAAATAAATATTTTTAAAAAATTCTCTCTCTCTCTCTCTCTCTCTCTCTCTCTCTCTCTCTCTCTCTCCCCTCTCTCACTCTCTCTTTAAAAATATAAAATAAAAGGCTTTACCACCAGGTAACATGGATCTCTGTCTTTCCAGCACCAAACATCTGTTCTTTTGCAATCCGTTACTCAAGTGTTCAGCCAATAATAGTCCCTTTAGTCATTTACTATAGCCATACTTCTTTCACTGTCCTAACTTTCCTATTACTTAGGGGCAATAAAGAACAAATCACAAAAAATATGGTTCATACTTAACAGAGGTTTGTTTTTCATTTATTTAGCCCCTAAGGCATATGTCCCCAATTGGTGGTCAGCTTTCTTCTGTGATGTGACTCAGGTATCTAGTCTCCTTCTATCCTGTGCTTCAGTCTTCTCCTAGTGCTTCACCTTCAAATGATCCACCTGGTGGGAGGAGAAAGGACAGAGAAGATTCGGTCTACCATCTTCAATCTTGACCTGAAGTGCCATTCACAACTTCTCATATTCCTGTTCCCCTCTTTCCCACAGTCCCTGCCTGGCCTGCTTCAATGCATTTACATAACATCCGTGGATTCTGTTGGCAGCTTTTGAGTTTGCAACCCTTGCTAAACCAACCTGTTCATTTTTACAGATAAGGACAGGACGCCCAGAGAAACTGAGGGACTTGCCCATACACACAGTTGTTTTCTGATACAATGCATATTTTGGTGTTTTCCATAGATTTCTTTTCCCATCCCATACCTTTTCCCTTAAATGGTGAGATTAGTTTAGCAAAGAAAACAATATTTGGAACTTAAGCACACAATCTGAGGAAATTATGTTGAAAGCAGGAAAAGTCAAAGGTGATAATAGCAAGAGGATAATTCAGAATTTCTCAAGAGACCTGGGTGGGAAGTCATTAATGGGAGGAAGTAGAAGGAAGAGAGAGGTCAATGTGTAATAAGAACAAATGAGAGAATCATGTGTGAAGAACTAAGGTCAGCTGAGGAGAAAGAGGCATCAGATGGATCTGCTTCTGTGGAGAATGAAAAAGCAGCAACTGGTAGAAAGGAGACTGGCATTGTGCACAGTGGTGTATGCCTGTAATCCCAGTGGCTTGGGTGGCTGAGGCAGGAGGATTGCAAGTTCAAGGCCAACGTCAAAAATTTAGTGAGATCCTATCTCTAAATAAAAATAAAAAGGGCTGGGGATGTGGCTCAATGGTTAAGCACCTCTGGGTTCAATCCCTGGTACTAAAGGGTGGGGTGGGGCTTGGGATGTAGCTCAATGGTAGAGAGGCCCACCATGCATGAGTCCCTGAGTTTAGTCCCTGGTGCTGTAATTAATAATAATAATAATAGAAATAGTAGATCCTGTTCCACATGATTCAATAATGAAATGTCCTAGACGTTTCCGAGAAAAGGGTGTGACACCGCTGGGCACAGTGACACACCTATAATCCCAGCTACTTGGGAGTCTGAGGCAGGATTGCAAATTCAAGGTCAGTCGGGGCAATTTAGGAAGACTTTGTCTCAAAATAAAATACAAATTGAGTTGCAGGTATAACTCCACAATACCTAAGAATAGATAGAATGTCCTCGGGTTCAATCCCTAGTACTGGGAAGGAAACTGGCAAAAAAAAACTTCAAAATAAAAACTGATCAGAAAAAAACGTTTAAAATTATAAGAGATTTCTTCTTCAGATTCTTCTTCTTCTTCTTCTTCTTCTTCTTCTTCTTCTTCTTCTTCTTCTTCTTCTTCTTGGAGGGGGGAAGGGTGTGAGAAAGAGAGAGGCTTGTTCATGTTGCCTGAGAAGTTATTAACAGAAAGAAATAAAAATAATTATCTGAAAGAATAAAGCTCCAGAATAAGGAAAAGGAACGATTCTTCCTGAAACTGAAGCATTATTCTAGAATATGATACTGCAAAATAGGTCTTTTTCGTATAAGGATTATTTGGAGCTCCAGCCAACTGATAACCAGCAGAGACAGTAAAAGCTCTTTAGTGTGGCTCCTTAACTACCTACAATCTAGTACAATTTTCCCTTTTGTAAAGGAAACCTACATTGATAAAGGAAATTTCCATTTGTAAAGGAAGAGAGCTACTCCTGGAGAGAGCTCCTTTCACCTGCCCTGCTCCCATCTGAGTGACAGGAGGACCCTGTTTGCCACAAATTTCCTCCCCTCCCCCCTTCAGCCCACCCCTTGCCTCCTTCACAGGCCCCCAAATACTTTCCCTTTGTGTTGCCTAAATGGTGTTATAGGCCCCAATCATCTGGTGCCGCCTAGCTTCTCTTTTCTTTGAGAGGAAACTCTTAAGTACTTAAGTACATAATTAAGCAGTTTTCCTCTGGTTAGTCCGTCTTTTGTCAGTTTAATCTGCAGGGTCCCAGTTGGAAATCCTAGGAAGGAAGAGGAAAGAATTCTTCCTCGCCTAGACTTTTGGCAACCACTGAGGGATGACTGGGATACCCTGCTTGCTCCAGAGGCTGCAGCTGCTACCTGGGATCTCTGACTAAGCCAGCAAAAGGTAAACATGTGTACCAAAGTCAGCCTCCTGGATTTCTGTCGGTAGGGTCTGACTGAAGGAGGGTGGTAAACATCTCTTTTACAATATTTTTAAGTTAAATTTACAATAATGGGAGAAAAAAAAATTGATAAGATTTAGTTGTTTAGATAGTGACTTTCATAAATCATTGGCTATTGATTCTCTGCCTTCCAGAATGTTCTTGTTTTCCTTTTGTTTTGGTCTATTCTGTCATTTGTTATAATGAGCCAAATCTGGAATTAAAACCCAGGTATAGATCCTATACATGTTGCTTGAGACAGCCTCACAGACAGGTGAGCTTATGTATGACACCAGTATCTATTTAGAACTTTCTATAAGTTGCTAAATAAATAAATAAACAAACTGGGTGAAATTCTGCTTTTGTCTCATTTCATGTTATGAGAGTTTGGCTTTGTGGCCATTGTGCCCTTTTCTAACCAGTCTAGGTTCTACCAGCTGAGAAGACCTGCTGTCATGCATCAGGTGGCTAGCCAGCAGCCCAGGAACCCAAGGCACAAAACGTCCAGGCAGGGTTTTCCTTGTCTAACAGTGCCAGCTGTCAGAGGAGTTTGCCTGGAAAAATAGTCCCATTCCTACAGGCTTTCGTTGTCACTCCCTTAGTGGTGAGGTCTGTGCTGGAACTAGTCCCATTCAGGATCACCTACCTGGTATCACAGGTCAGTGGGCCTGCCCCTGAAGGCACCTCACTCGTGTGAGAGACTACAGTTTTCTTACCTGATGTGTCTTTGCTTTCTTCAGCTTTGGTTGAGAGTAACTCAACCCAAGGCGGGGTGGGGTGGGGGGGGGGAGGAGGGATAGTATTTGCACTCTCTTTGGGGATGCCTTTTGCATCCATGGCTTAGCCCTAAAATGGCTGATAGGTTTAGAGTCACACTGATTGGAATAGATATACTTTTGGAAATTTGGACTTTTATATCCCAAAGTTTCTTTTTTGTTTGTTTGTTTTAATTTTTTTGTTGTTGTTGCTGTTAATGGACCTTTATTTTACTTATTTATATGTGGTGCTGAGAATTGAACCCAGTGCCTCACACATGCTAGGCAAGCGCCTACCACTGGGCTACAACTCCAGCCCTTCAAAGTTTTTTTAAAGAGTTCTTACCCTAAAACAAGCATTCCATTGGTATCTATGAGAAGATCAGACTGGGAATAAAAGTGTGTGGGGAGGTACAGTTAAGGGCTTTTTGAACACAAATTGGACAAGTGAAAAAATCTTAAAATTCTTTTCTACAAATATTGGTAAACAGCTTTACCTACCATAGAGCAGATGACCTTGTTCCATCTGCCAGAAACACAATATAAACTAGTGTGTTTTGTATTATCATGCCTGATTCATGGGTAAAACTTTTATTAAAGAAAGCACTGCGATCTCTATGTGCATTTGTCTGATATTTACGCATGTCTGTGTGTAAGTTTTGTATGTTGATATTTTTCTGTTTCCTGATGCTATTGCCAACATTTATAAGAGTTCTGGTAACCAACTTAAAAAGATCTAAGTGGGGGTTGGAGTTGTGGCTCAGTGATAGAGTGCCCATCTTGTATGTGTGAGGCACTGGGTTCGATTCTCAGCACCACATAAAATAAATAAGTAAAATAAAGGTATTGTGTCCATCTACAATTTAAAAAAGATATAAGTGCTTAAATAAATTAAAACTCTCAGAAGAATAGAAATTAACCCTCCCCTCTTTTTTTTTTCTCCTTTTGCATGTTCACATGCTGTATGATAATCTTTGGTAAATAAGGCTAGTATAATTTTGTTGTCTAAATAAAGATAGGTATGTCTTCAGAATTGTCAGTGTTACTACAATGCATACAATGTTATCCTGCCAAGATTTACTAGTGAAGTAAACTTATGGTATCTCTACTACATGTTTAAGATTTTAACACCATAGTTTAGACTAGGAGCAAAATGCACAAAAAATCATGAATTGCTTGATGTATGTAAAGCATAACAGTAAAAAAAAAAAAAAAAGGAATGCAAATCTTAGGTTCTTCACCTCTCTGATGTTTGAAAACAATTTTGTGCTACACATTGCCTTTAACATGCTATTAATTACTTAAGAAAAACTGAGTCTCCTCAAAATAAAAAGAAGTAAGGTTTTATTTTGGATTTTAATCTTTAGAATCTTATTGTCACTTAGATTAAGTAGGTAACTAAGTATTATTTCACAGTGGCCATGTCCTATTTAATCAAGAGTTGGAATCTTATGAAATTGTTGAGGAGCTTCCCCAAATCAAATTCTTAAGTCTTTTGTATTTTGAACTAGCTTTGAGATTTCCCAAAAGGTGCCTGTGAAAATCTCAAAGGATTTGTTCTCTCACCTTGAAAAAAGGGAGATGTTACACTAATTAGATTTATTTGATGTCCTAAATAACATGAGAAGTATTGTCATCTAAATAGTCATACTGAAACTTTTTTATGTCATATTTGTATAGTCATATGTTATTAATATATAATCTGAATTATATAAAGTTGCTAAAAATTGATCAAACTTTGCTATCCAAATTATGCTCCAATATAATGTTGTCATTCACAGATTTATTATCTTATGATGTTTTATGTCACAAAAATAATAAAATTCCCTTGTTACTTGTGCCATGATGAACTCTCATCATATCTTTAACCACAGTTGTGTTTCAGTCCTGTCATTCATTGACAGTTATTATTTTACTCTGATTCTGTTCTGAAAGCTTTTGCAATCAACTATAGGTAAACAAGTTTTATCTTAAAGGAGATTCCCAAAAGAGACAGGTGTACCGAAGTGCATGTTTCTGTTAACTTTAAAATCATACCACAGGACTGGGTAAATATTTCTAAAACCCTAATGGAAAAACCGATGGATTCCTAAAACTGCAAGAATTAAATTCATGGGACTGAATAAATTGATGAGACTGATCATAATTTTTATGATCATAATTTTTATGGCCTTTCTGTTTGAAACAATGCTGTTCTTTAGGGTTTTGCTTTTTGTATGTAAGGGACATTTTTTCTCTTTTAAGCTCTATAATTTACAGCAATTTGGTAAAGTATACCTGTGTGAACAGAGAGGACAGTTACTTTTTCTCTTTACCTGATCTCTCCAGAATTTAGAAATCTTTGAGTATTCTTATTTTCAAGGTAATATATTTATTTGCATAAATTAATAAAACTCTGTTACTCCTATAACAGGACACAATTGGAAATATTATTTATATTAGCTAGGCTTTGCCTGCAGTTGTCTTTGAGGATGGTATACATAAAAGCAGATCAGACCAGATGGTTTTAAGGAACTTAAGTTGACTGAGGTTGACTTTCTGGTGCCAATACTTACAAAGCCTTTTGGAATACTGGCCTAGTACTTGGTTTATAGGTTCCCAACCTTACAGGTGGGTAAGGAAGGTTACTTCCTGGTAGGTCCAGGATTTTTTTTTTTTTTTTAACAAAGAAGAGATCTTTATTTTAGGGACTTCAAGGGGAGAGGAATTCACTCAAATTTGTAAATTGATGGTGAATCCTTGGATTGGATTCCCAGCCTTCACAGACATTTAAAAACCTAATCTGAAACTCTTTATTAAAATGTCCAACAAGAACTAGGGTTGTGGCTCAGTGATAGAGCTCTTACCTAGCATGTGCGAGGTCCTGGGTTCAATTCTCAGCACCACATAAAAATAAATAAATAAAATAAAGGTATTGGGTCCAACTACAACTAAGAAATAAATTTAAAAAAATTCCAACAAAGCAGATTTAAAAAGAACTAATACTGTCAATCATAATTTTTGCCATATTTATGTGTCAATAATTAGGTCAAGTTTTAAAAGATTAGATTTATTTTGCAAACAAAAACAGTCTTATTTTATTTATCTTTGATAGAAATAGAGGTATTTATAAGGAGAAAAATATTCTATTTCAATAAGAAGCTATAGCACACCTGTATGGACTGACAAATTCCAGCCCTGCTCACTCTTTTAGGTCTTTTTTTTTTTTTTTTTCCAAAAAAATCTCTTTGTAAACTGACTCCTGCCATTTTTTTTTTGCATTTCGTTAATAATTAACATTTCCATGCTGGGGATATAGCTTGCCTTGCATGCACTAGGCCCTGGATTCAATCCCTAACACCACAAAGAATAATAATAATGATAATTGACATTTCCAATTTTTCTCTCAATCTCCTGATTTGGCACCAATGAGAACTAAAACCCGATTGCCTGGATCTTATTGGCACTATCTTTAAAAAAAGCCTGGCAAGATGAAATCGGACCCATATGTACCCTGCTCTGAGAATTCACCATGACGGTGACACAGTTCATGCCAACACCAGACACAAACTACAAACCAGGAAGTATGTTGGAGTACCGCTCCCTGTTCTCTTCCCACCATCTAATAATGCTTTGTTTCTAACATCTAGAAATCTTGACTCAAAAACGGCATATATAATTTGTTCTAACCATTAAACTCCGGCTTTCTTTTCTTAACAATGAAGTCCCTGACTCCTAGACCACACAGAAACCTAACATGAGTGTGTGCCCTGCACCCACCTGCAGTACCATCTCCTGAAATGAGACACAACTGTTTAAGATGACCTATTCCCAGGTTTGAGAGACCGAGAGTCAATGAGATGAATAATGTGTTTAAATCTGACCTTTTCTACTTACTCATCCTTGTTCCAATCTTTGTTTTTCTCCCACCTTGCAGATCTCTTATCTTGTAACACCTAACCTGATTTCTGTCTACAGATACAACCTTGACTCTTGACATGTGAAACTTCCTGAAAAAAAGAGGTTGGGGGAGGGAGATGGCAGGTTTTAGAATGTGCTTCCTTGGCATATAGATTATTTTCAGCTAAAAGCAATTGAGAGCCAGCAGACACAGGAAAAGCTCTTTATTTTCCCCTACTTGTCCAGAAATAGAGTATAACTTTCCCTTTTGTAAGGGAAATTACATTTATAATGGGAATTTCTATTTGTAAAGGCATCTCTGTGCAGAGAAGAGAACTCCTCTGAGAGATGGCTCTTATCACCTGGGAAGTTCTAAAATGCACCGCAAGACAACACTCATGTACCATTCATTTCATCTGTTCCCCCTTTCCCATGACTTATCTGTCCCACCCAGAAACCTAAAACCCCTTTCCTTTGCTTACCCTAAGATGGTTTATGCTATAGTTTGATATGGTTTGTCCCACAAAGCTTCATACTCTGGAAGCTTGGTCTCCAGGGTGGTGGGGTTGACATGCTGAAACCTTTAAGAGGTGGGGCCTTGTGGAAGGTAATTAGGTCAGGAGAGCTCCACATTCAAGCACAGGTTAAAGCAATCTCACAGGAGTGGACTATGGCTGTTCTCAAGGGAATAAGTTGTTATAAACAAGGCCACTCCATAAACTTGACCTCTCCTGCACATGGCCACTTCCCTCTCTGCTTCTCTGCCCAGTTGGAATGCAGCCAGGAGGTCCTTCCAGGACACCACCATCATCCTGTTTGGACCCTCTTTATAAAGTATTCAGCCTTGGATATTTTGTTATAGCAACACAAAATGGAGTAAGATTGTATATGAGCCTTAATCATCTGGTTACCACCACCTTAAGTTTCCTCCTCCTCCTCCTCCTCCTCCTCCTCCTCCTCCTCCTCCTCCCCCTCCTCCTCCTCCTTCTCCTCCTCCTCCTCCCCCCTCCTCCTCCTCCCCCTCCTCCTCCTCCTCCTCCTCCTTTAGATCTAGATGCACACAATACCTTTGTTTTATTTTTATTTATTTTTTTATGTGGTGCTGAGGATCGAATGCCTAGGCCTCACCCGTGCCAGGCAAGTGCTCTCTCACTGAGCCACAATCACAGCTCCTAAGTTTCTTTTCTTTGTGAAATCTTATATGTACATAATTAAATGGATTTCCCCCCTACCTCTTGTTATCCTGTCTCTTGTCAGTTTAATTTCTAGGGTTAAGGGGGAAAGTTATTTTCCTCCCCACAAAACCAAAATGAAAATTGGGAAATTTTGTGAAAACTTTACTGTTTAAAGCCTCAGCTGTTTTAAGTTTACCTAGGAGGAAAGATGAACACAGACTGTGACCCAGGGCTGGTTTTTTTTTGTTTTTTTTTTTTTTTTTTTTTTGTGGTGCTGGGGTATTGAACCCAGGGTCTTGTGCATGCCAGGCAAACAGTCCACTAACTGAGCTATATCCCTAGCCAAACCCAGAGCTTTTAAGGAGACAATTTCAGGTAGGGTATTGCTACAAGACTACAGGATTTATACCCCAAAGTATTGAATAAACTCCACAGGGAAGTAGCAGAATGATATTTGATATCCTGGACTGTGCCAAAAGAACACAGAGGGAGTCATGTAGACAGTTGGTAAACTTTAAAAGAAACAATAAGACATGTGTATAATTAGCACATGAAAGTCAGAAGACCAGGGTGCTTGTTTTGGCCCTGGGCTGGGTCTCTTTGGGACAAACATTTCAATTCTTTAGGGCTTAGTTTTCTCAACTGTGAGTGAGGGGCTTTGGCTGATTCTCAAAGTGTTTATTCCCTAGACCAGAACCATCTGCATCATTAGGGAGTATATTAGAAAGGTAAATTCTGAGCCCCTTCCAGACATCCTGAGTCAGAACCTATGGTTAGACCCTTCAATGTATGTTGTAACAATTTCTTGGTGAAAACACTGAATTTGAGAACCACTGAGGAAGCCTCTGGCCAGATGATCTCTATGTTCGAGTATTCTACTTCTAGGCTAAAGAGAAAAGATAGCTGAGTTGCCCTAGTATTTGGCATAAAAAAAAATTCTGCAAAGATATTCAATAGGAAAAGCCATGATAATTCATTCTGAATGGGTCGAGTATTAGCTCGCTATTCAACCTTATGAGATGCTCACACTTCAGATAGAGCCCTAATATCCAGAGTATACAAAGAACTCAAAAAATTAAACAATAAGAAAACGAATAACCCAATCAACAAATGGGCCAAGGACCTGAACAGACACTTCTCAGAGGAGGACATACAATCAATCAACAAGTACATGAAAAAATGCTCACCATCTCTAGCAGTCAGAGAAATGCAAATCAAAACCACCCTAAGATACCATCTCACTCCAGTAAGATTGGCAGCCATTATGAAGTCAAACAACAATAAGTGCTGTCGAGGATGTGGGGAAAAGGGTACTCTTGTACATTGCTGGTGGGACTGCAAATTGGTGCGGCCAATATGGAAAGCAGTATGGAGATTCCTGGGAAAGCTGGGAATGGAACCACCATTTGACCCAGCTATTGCCCTTCTCAGACTATTCCCTGAAGACCTTAAAAGAGCATACTACAGGGATACTGCCACATCGATGTTCATAGCAGCACAATTCACAATAGCTAGACTGTGGAACCAACCCCGATGCCCCTCAATAGACGAATGGATAAAAAAAATGTGGCATCTATACACAATGGAGTACTATGCAGCAATAAAAAATGACAAAATCATAGAATTTGCAGGGAAATGGATGGCACTAGAGCAGATTATGCTTAGTGAAGCTAGCCAATTCCTAAAAAACAAATACCAAATGTCTTCTTTGATATAATGAGAGCAACCAAGAACAGAGCAGGGAGGAAGAGCAGGAGGAAAAGATTAACATTAAATAGAGTCATGAGGTGGGAGGGAAAGGGAGAGAAAAGGGAAATTGCATGGAAATGGAAGGAGACCCTCATTGTTATACAAAATTACATATAAGAGGTTGTGAGGGGAATGGGAAAAAAATAAGGAGAGAAATGAATTACAGTAGATGGGGTAGAGAGAGAAGATGGGAGGGGAGGGGGGATAGTAGGGGATAGGAAAGGTAGCAGAATACAACAGTCACTAATAGGGCATTATGTAAAAATGTGGATGTGTAACCGACGTGATTCTGCAATCTATGTAATGTTTTGAATAACCAATAAAAAATAATAAATTTAAAAAAAGTTCGCATTATTAAACAGAGTCCTTGAATTCAGATGTTGTATCTCCAAAAAGGCCCAATTAAAAAATAACTATTAAAAGATAAAAAAAAAAAAGAGAGAGAGAGAACCCTGTGCCCACCTATAAGGAGCATTCCAACAATGAGCGAAATGAGCAGAAATAAAATGAAGACACAGGTGGTAAGACAAGATGGTGCTGTGGTTTGGATCTTAAACGACCCCAAAGGCCCATGTGTTAAAGGCTTGGTCACCAGCTTGTGGCATTCCTGGGAGGTGCTGGGAACTTTAGGAAGCAGAACCCAGTGGAAGGAAGTTAGATCATCAGGGTCACACCCTTAAGGGGATATTGGGACGCTGGTTCCTTCCTCTCTCTTTTTGTTTCTCAGCTGCCACATGGTGAGCAGTTTGGGGCATCATATTCTCTCTACCATGCTGTGCTTCTCACCATAGGCACAATGGCAATGGGACCGAGTGATCATGGGCCCAAAATTCCAAAACTGTGAGCCAAAATAAATCTTTCTTCCTTTTTTTTTTCTTTTTTTAAAATTTCTTTTGTAGTTGTAGATGGACATTATGCCTTTATTTTATTTGTTTATTTTTATGTGGTGCTAAGGATTGAACCCAGTGCCCCACACATACTAGGCAAGCGCTCTGCCTCTGAGCTACAGCCATAGCCCAATTTTTCCTCCTTTTAAGTTGATTTTCTCAAGTGTTTTGTCACAGTAATGGAAAGTTGACTAACATAGATGGTCACATGTGTGGTGGTGGTAATCGCCATAAGAAGGAACATACATCTTAGGACTGGTTCAGTGTACAGACAACAAAGAGAAGAAAGTTTCCTTCTTACAGTGTTAAAATTCTAAAGTTTTTTTTTTAAAAAACATGCTTATAGCTCAGTTAATAAAGTACTTTATAATTGGCTAGTTTATATTGATATTGCTATTTTTTTTAAAAAAATTGCATTTCTAAGGTTCATTAGAAGACTTAATGGTGTCATAGGGCTCAAAGGTGAGCTTTGATACCCAAAAGCAAAGCAAAAAAAAGCACACAAGCCAAGAAGCCAAATCAACGAGATTTGCTTCAAAATCAACTTCTCTTCACCCAATAGTAGTTAAAGATAAATAAAATTTCAAAACTGACAGATTTGTTCACATTCTATATCATCCCCTTTCTGGCCTTCCCCTTCACTTTCACTATCTGCTCTGTCTTTTCCTTGTCAATCATGATGTTTGTCAATTTATTGGCCATTAATACATGCATAGGAGTAAACCACAACGTGCTGTTTTCACTTTGTTTTTCATAATCCTATTACGAAAGGTCCTTCCTTCTGTAAAAGAAGATCTGGTATCCCCTAAAAAGCAGGGACATCTTTGAAAGGAGCGGAAAGGCTAAGGTCAGTAAGAGAACCCTGAGAGTAGATCTGATTTCACCATCTTAGGGTAGTGGGGAAGGGTAGTGTTGGGTAGAACAGTAGAGGCACTGGAGGGAAAACCATGCAGGACACTGGCAAAATTAATCCAGATGGGCACTGGCCCCTTTGTTAAAAAACTTTCTCCCTCAGGAAGGACTACCTGTTATTTGGGTAGGCAAGATGGTCTATTCATTTTCATGAAATCTGGATGTGTAGACATCCGGAAACGTGAAGTTTCTTCCAGGAACACAGGGCAACTCTCTCCCCTGCTTCTCTGCTCACTCTTTTCATGCATGAGTACAGATCAGCTCCTCTCTCCCTTCCCCTAATTCTAATCCACCTTCTGTTCCAGGAACCAGAACTACTGTGTCAGATAGGAGGATATACCCTGCATAGAGGGGCTGCCCAAGCAGCATCTTGAACAGGCTGAAGTCTACTCATGCTTCCCTCCTAACTCTGAGCTACAGGCTATCTAATTCAAAAAGACACCTACAAGCTTACTGCAATCACCCCAGGAAATCCTGCACTGTATTTATGGGCACACCGGACACTACAGTGGTTCTCTTACAAAAATTCCTCTTAAGGTAGTCTAGATTAGCACATGCTTCTCATTCCCTCTGTGAAATGCACTTACAAGTACATGTGTACACCCCATGTGTACATGTGTACACCCAGGCCAGCAGTAGGATGCTCTCTAGCACTCCCATCCCACAGCACCTCCACCCACTCCAGTGAGGCTCCAAATATATTGGGCAGTCCCATTCATTCCCAGACTGATTTCTACCCACTGGACTTGTTATTTCAAATATCCAAATAACAATTAAATAGACTGATGAAATAGTATAAAAACAAAGAAGGTTGCAGTTTCTTTCTTTTTTTTTTTAAAGAGAGAGTGAGAGAGAGAGAATTTTTAATATTTATTTGTTAGTTCTCGGCGGACACAACATCTTTGTTGGTATGTGGTGCTGAGGATCGAACCCGGGCCGCAGGCATGCCAGGCGAGCGCGCTACCGCTTGAGCCACATCCCCAGCCCAAAGTTTGCAGTTTCTTAGAAAACAAAGTTCAACACTTTGAAAAGATTAGAAAAGGGTAAGACCTAGAGATAGCTGTTGATTTAGTTTTGTTAGGGACAGCTGTAAGAGGTTGGGAAAGAAAAAATGGAAAGCCTTAGATTCTGCATTCAAGTTACTGTGAAATTTGTTTTGAAGTCCTTGATTCACTTTAAAGAAACTCAAGTTAGAAATCATAGACCATAAATTATGGTCTAGTTTATGAGAGAAAGATGTTTCACGCTCATCTGCAGATCCGTGCTGAAAACAAAAAATAAAATATGTGTATTTTAAAAGCTTTGGCCCTACATCAAAAACACATTTATGTGTTTGTTTTAAGGTGAAACATGTGTTTAAGATAAGTGTGTGCCATTTTAATCAGTATTTCTTATCAATGAACTGTCTATCAATTACCTCGTGCCAATCTTGTGATATAAGGAGATCTCTGTAGTATTTTATCTAGTGCCTACTGAGATTTATGTGAAGTAACTTCTCATCCTTTGTGATGTTTTTCCATGAAACTTTACATACCCCACATTGTTTGCCTTTGGTAACAGTATTTCTGACAACAAAGCAATAATGTATCACAGGAGAAAAGAGTCCTTCTCCATAGTAGCCATAGGATCATATCTAAGCCAATTCAAAATATTTTTAAAGTGCCTTTTAAAATCTAATTTGACTTTATGAAATGCATTTTACTGCAGATTAGTTCAAGACACACACTCTATTTGGCAACCACCAAATCAATATTTGGCATCTCTGTTGGCATTTTTGTAAAAATTGACTTTTAAGTTCAAACTAAAAAGTAAGTAATATATTTACTTCTTTTTCTTTTTTAAAAATTTTAATTTGTTATATATGACAGCAGTATATTTACTTCTTTAAAAAAAAGAACTATGGAAAACAAACTCAGGTTCTTGCTGTAGGAAAAATGTTTTGGTATGAGCTTAATTAATTATTCATTCATGGAGGGAAGAAGACTGAAAAAAGTTTTTTTGTTTCATTATTGCCCAACCATTTGGAATCAAAGAATCAAGTTAATTTGGAAATGGAGAAGAACATCTAAGTCAGCAAACTATCCAGGGCAGGAATTTTTTTTCTTCAAATCAAACTGTCTTCACACTGTTTATTACGACCAAAGCTCAGATGTTACCCACTCTAGGAAGGCATGTGCTGTTGCTGCTGCTCCTCCTCCTTTTTGACTTCCCATTTCAAAATAATTTTTTAAAAAATTACAAAAGTAGGAAGAGTGGTATACCCTGCTTCCCCAAATGATATAATACAGAGCCTTAGAAAAGAATCGCATCACAAAATCAGCTCCAGTGACTGACCTACAGATCCTCAGCATTTGAGACTGTCCCACCATCCCTTCCTGGTCCAGGACATCATGGGGCATTGAATGTGGCCTGTGACATTTCCTCAGTTTGGCTTTCATGACCTCAATACTTTTGATGAGTACTGGCAATTATTTTGCAGACTGTCCCTTGGTTTGGGTCTGTCTGATGTTCCTTCATGATTAGATTTAGGTTATGCACTTGAGGCAAGAAAATACCAGAAGAGAGGCAGTGGCCTCCGTGCATGTTGGATATAGGTGCTGCGTGTTTCATTCCTGCCAGTAACCACTTAGCTAAGTTGATCTTCACTGTAGTGTCACTGTTGTTCCATTTGACACCACCAGGGTTTGTTGTTGTTGTTGTGATTGGTTGTTTATTTGTTTTGGTACCAGGGATTGAACCCAGGGGTGCTTAACCACTGAACCACATCTCCAGCCCTTTTTTATATTTTTATTGTGAAACAGTGTCTCATTAAGTTGCTTAGTGCCTCCAATGTTGCTGAGGCTGGCTTGGAACTTGTGATCCTCCTGCCTCAGTCTTCCAAACTGCTGGGATTACAGGCTTGCATTACCATGCCTGGTATCACTAAGTATTTTGAGGAGAGGTTTCTTGATTCAGTGAATATCTCACTTCACACTACACCTTGCTCACTAATTTTAGCGTCTAGCAATGGTTCTTGTCTATATCTATTATTATTGTGGTGGTTGTCAAACAGTGATTTTCTCTTCCCATAATTTCTTCTACATTAGTTAAGAATTAATAATGAGGAGTTGTTCCTTCCCTTGCTGACTTATTTATTCAGTTGTACCTATCAGCATGGGCTCATGGATATTAATTTATTCTGTGGGCTATCATCCATTGCAATCGTTATTTATTTTCTTGCTCAACTTGTGCCAGTGCTTCATTACTGAAAATCTCAATTTAGAAAATTCTTTTTTATAGTGAGTTCTAGTCTGTCACATTATCACCTCCCCTTTTGAATATTAATTCTGACATTTACAGATTTGAACAGTTCCATCCTTACATATTTCGAGAAAATTGAGTATATTTAACCTGGAGATAGATGTGTGTGCATGTGTGTGTGTTTGTGTGTGTGTGTGTGTGTGTGTGTGTGTGTGTGTGTGTATGTGTGTCTCAGAAGATTGATGGTAAGAGTAATAAGATACCTGGTGTCAGGAAAAGCTGATTAACTATTAGTTCAGCAGTTTAAAAATGTGAAGGTTTGCCCTAAATAGTAGTGAGTTCACGTGTTCCAGGGGAGAGCAGTCACTATTCAATGGGAGGTATTAGAATAGCATTCTTATAGAAAATAGAAGGTTAGAATAAGGGCCTCTGAAGTTCCCTCTAAAATTCTAAAAGTCTATATAGCATATTTGATGTTCTCCACAACTTTATACTTCATAAGGTACTTGGTCTGTTCAAATATTTGTCATATGCTAGAGCTTCCAGATCTTTATATTATTCTAGTTGACCTGCTATGAAAATATGTTGATGCAATTTATTATTATT
The DNA here is from genome assembly GCF_964194105.1 of Spermophilus citellus. Taxonomy (NCBI): domain Eukaryota; kingdom Metazoa; phylum Chordata; class Mammalia; order Rodentia; family Sciuridae; genus Spermophilus; species Spermophilus citellus. The sequence goes on from NC_138197.1 coordinate 37,979,890, forward strand.
ATTATTATTATTATTATTATTATTATTGTAGCAGGGATTGAACTCAGGGCACTCGACCACTGAGGCACATCCTCAGCCCTATTTTGTATTTTTTTAAATTTAGAGACGGGGTTTGAGTTGCTTAGCACCTCACTTTTGCTGAGGCTGGCTTTGAATTCACAATCCTCCTGTCTCAGCCTCCTTAGCTGCTGGGATTAAAGACATGTGCCACCATGCCAGGTTGTCCTTAAATTTTTGTACTGAATTTTTAATCAATAAACATGATGCTGAAATGGGGTCATGTGAGGGAGGGCAGTTCTGGGGATGGAACCTAGGGCCCCTTGTGCTATACCCCAGCCTGGAAATGACCTCCTTTAGTGACTTTGATATTGCTAGTTAAAAACCAGTGTGAAATGTAATGCTGCTAAAAGCCTGAAAAACATGAATTTTCACTAAAGTGACCAGAAGGTATCTTAAGGATTGAAATATAACTTACAATTCAATAAGTTAATTCATTTGTAGCTTCTTTAAAGATATACAAAAAAGTATGGCTCTTTACCTGTAAATTCCAGAAAATTATGAAAAACAAGTCCTTTTTTTTCCCCATAACTAATTTGATGGCAGAATCTGGAGTGAACCACTGGGGGATATTTAATTATCCATATTTATCCTGTTTGCTTAGAATAATCACACATTGGGCTGCTGTGCTATTTGAATGTCTGCTCTGGAGGCACACCGTATCACCTTTCTAAATTCAAATGTTTGAAATCAGAACCATATCTGGCTAAATCATTTTGGCTTAGGGACATTGGACTTGTCGTATGTGACAGGAGACCAGTGGTGGCATCTGTGTATTTGCAAAAGAAAAGGGAGATGGGAATCCATGTGCACCAGCTCAGTACACCAGACACTATAAAGGACCTCATAATACAAATGGGAACAATCTAATCCTAAATGACACACTTTTAATACCATGTTGAGCTCACAAACAGTAATGGAAATCTCCAACCCACTTCCCCAGTCCCTACCTTGTCCCCCACTAACCACAAAGTAAACAAAAATACACCATGGGCTGGGGTTGTGGCTCAGCAGTAAAGCGCTCGCCTAGTGTGTGCGAGGGCCTGGGTTTGACCCTCAGCACCACATAAAAATAAATAAATAAAATAAACGTATTATGTCCAACAACAACTAAAAAGATATTTAAAAAAATAAAATAAAAATAGATATATACCAAACCAGGATTGGGGGGGGGAGGTTTAAAAATAATCATACCAAAGATTTCAAGATAATCTGTTAATCACAATAAACCACTTTATGCTGTGAGGATATATTAGTTTTAATATCTCATGTTACACAAACAAAATTTATTTCTCACTCATGCTGCAAAGCCAGCAGGCTTGTGGGGAATCCAACTCTACACAGTCACCCAAGGACTTGATGGATGAAGGCTTCCTATCTATCTGGCACATTGTGAGTGGTGGGAACAGGATGTAAGAACACATGCAGAACTCAAACCAGTCTTCCCAGGCTTGGGCCAGAAGTGGCACTGTCCCTCCCCTTCCTATTGCCCAAGATTATTTGCGTTCCCTCCCCCAAGTGGAGGTGTCCAGTTAGGGCAGGACAAGGAAACTTTGCTCATTGTTACTGTCTCTGTCATTAAAGGAGAAAAGAAAAACATAGGAACATGTGGCAATAGAAAGTTAATGGAAAAATAGAAATTTTAAAAGTGGCACAGCATAAACAAGTCCAGATAAATCTATAATCATAACACTCCTAAGTAAAAAAGCAGAAAGGTAATGTCAAGATGGAATCTTTGAATCTAGTTATGTGATATTCAGAAAACACGCACCTAAAATACTAGAAGAAATAATTCTTCAAAAATGAGAGAGAGAGAGAGAGAGAGAGAGAGAGAGAGAGAGAGAGCGAGAGAGCGCGCGCACAGGAGGCAAATACAACTAAAACAAAACTGCTTTTTATCAGAAATAATTGATGTTAAGACTATAAAAAATTATTAGACATAAAAGGTTCAATAATAATAATTTTTAAAAGCTCAGTTCCCCAAGAGAAAATTTTAAACTTATATGTACTTAATAAAGTAGTGTCAAGTTATATAAAGCAAAAATTGATAAGATGGAAGGAGAATATAGTTTACAAAGCTTAAAATATTTTCTTTCTGGCCCTTTACAGAAAAAGTTTGTTGACCTCTGTACATGGACATGAGGCATTCCAACAAGTTTCAAAATATCAGTATCAAATAACAACAATCTTCAAAATGTAATGCAATTAAATATGAAGCCAAAAAAAAAAGCTCATCCCACACTCTTGAAAATTTAAAAGGAAGCCATAATTTTAAACAATGCATGGGTTAAAAGAGGAATAATAATGTGAATTTAAGAAAACATGTAAATGATAACAGTAAATGAAAACAAAACTTGTATTTGAGAGAGGGCCAAGGATGGCCAATTAATAAGGGCACTAATTACAATGCATTGAAACAGATCAAATATGTTTAAATCATGAATTTAGATATTTTTTGGGGAAAACTATTTGATCTCCTTGGGAAAATTACAAGGATCTATTCAAATGAAGAGAAAACGAATGAAGCATTCATCTTGATTTTCCTTCCTGCACTTCCCCACTGAGTAGTCAATAACTAATCAAATGGAAACACAGGAACAGATGGACACGTCGTTGCAACTTGCAAGGGAACCCAAGAGACCAATCATATCCAGCTGCACAAGTGAGACCACAGAGAGGGACTGTTGGAGAGGCTTATAGGAAGCCGTTGCCTCTGAACATGAAATTGAAGGAGAGTGAGGACAAGCTAGGTTCCAAGAGGGACCTCTGCATGGATCCTTCACCATATCCAACTGCAACAAACTCCTGAAAGCCACTACTTTACTTCTGCCTTCCAGATTTCTTGCAGGCTCCTTTTTTGGCCAACTATAATTCTGAACCATAAGGGAAAGGGAATTCTGGAGGACAGTAGAACAATTCAGTGGAGTCCTCATTTTCTAATCTGACAATCATACATCCTCTTTTAAGCACTTTCATATAATGATAATAGCAAATTCATGCTTCTATATAAGAAGATGTAACTATCATATAAATGGGAAGATATGATCCCTCCTCCCCATAGGATATATGAATGAGATCTGTCTTTGGCTGATGTCCATTTATTTTTTAACTGACTCTAACTTCACTTTTGATATCCTGTAATTTAAATATCAATGTATAAAGTTAACAATGTCTTATGTTAGACAATATAGAGGTTGGAGAGAAAGAAATTGATTTATGTATGTATGGACACACACATATTTGAACATATTCCTATCCAAGAAAAAATATATTCAGTAACTATTGCCACCTTCATTTCTGCAATTGATCACCTGGTCATAACTGGCACTTATAATTTCCTCTTCCCACTAGCCACACAGTAGGATCTCAGCAAGCACCTCAGCTTTCCTGGAGGATGATCCAGACCTGCGCTCCTAAAGGATTGGTATAATTTGCAGCCCTGCTGCACTGGGTGAGCTATCCCCATGGCAAAATAGCAACCCAATTCTCCCTAAAGGATCAGAATCAGTCACACTAGCTAGTAAAGTAAGCCACCAGTTTTGGCACAGGCTCAGTGGCATGAGAAGGTCAAAAGGCCCAGGTTGCATTCTTAGCTTCCAGTTTGATAGGACTGTTTCTGCATCCCAGGAGAAACATTCTTCCTTTGGGACCTAAGACCTCTAAAAGAACAGAGCACAACATTGAGAGGACTGGAAGCCCAAGTTTTGCTAGTGGACAATGGGAGTTCATAATAAGAAGTAATCCCATTTCCCCTCTTAATTCTTTGACCTGAGATAGAAAAAGTACCATCAGCTAAGCATGGTGGTACACGCTTTTAATTCCAGCGACTCAGGAAGCGGAGGCAGGAGGATCACGAGTTCAAAGCCAGCCTCAGCAAAAGCAAGGCACTAAGCAACTCAATGAGATCCTGTCTCTAAATAAAATACAAAATAGGGCTGGGGATGTGGCTCAGTGGTCGAGTGCCCCTGAGTTTAATCCCCAGTACCCCCCCACCCCCCACCCCCCCCAAAAAAAGAAGCACCAACAGGTGGTCGGTCATGTACTCAATGCATATCCTGCATCCCAGAAGATGTTACTCTAACCCTGCATAGTGTCACCATCCAGTTGGCCCCACAACTGAGTCTCCAAAAGACCAATCTGCTGACTCAGAGTGATGGGGAACATGATAAGCTCATTGCTTTTTTATATGACATAAAATCAGTTTCCTGGTCAGAAGCAATGCAATGAGGAATTCTAAGAGGGTGAATAAGGCATTTTGTAAGTCCTCAAAGGATAGTAGCTTTTTCAGATGATTAGAAAGAAAGAAAGAAAGAAAGAAAGAAAGAAAGAAAGAAAGAAAGAAAGAAAGAAAGAAAGAAAGAAAGAAAGAAAACCAGCCTGTATCCAGTTCTACCCACTGGAAGGATTTTCCCATAAGCACTGTCCCTTGGGGCCTTCTGGAGTCCACTTTTAGATGGTGCCAGCATGCCCTGAAGACCATTTGTAATCAGGCCTGAACTTTTTCTTTCTTAGTAAGGTGCACATAGAGAATTTCCCATGAGGTCAAAGGTGTGGACTGAGAGAGAGAGAGGGAAGGCTATTTAGTAGGGATAGGAGCTCATAGGAATCTGAGCAGGGGCTCATGCAACTTACTTGTGTCTTTGGTATCTGCTTACACCCAAACTTGTCTTACTCCAGCTCATGATGGAGTGTTTCTATGCATGTCCACCATTCAGTTTAGTGGTTCATAATGGGAAGTTCAGACTGCATGGTAACTTAATAGTCCAAGTCAGACATTCAGTCTTTTCTCGGGTCCAGTAACAAATCAGAAGCTGTTTCCTAGAATAATGGTTATCTTTAGGAGATAGTGTAACTTTGCCCCCAAATCCAAAAGGTCAGTACTGCAATTCTCCTTTAGGGTCCTTCCAAGGGTCCCATACAGCATCCTATCTGTCACAGAGATTTTAAATGTCAGTGGATCTTCTGGGTCAGAGGGCTAAAGGGGCACATGAACAGGCATGCAGTTTGGACTTTATTTCTTTTAGTCTAGTTTCAAAATTGGAAACTCACTAGGTGTGGCGAGCCGCTTCTGCGGACTGTGGTCGCCATTACAAGATGGCGCTGGCCTTGTGGTGGTCTGTGATAAACAACTCCTTCTTTGGGAGAGTTGGCACATGGTTCTTTGACACCCTACGAGAAAGCTCCACGTGGCAGCTTCGCATTGGGTGTTTGGATACTTTATTAAGGCTGGGAGGGGCTTCTGGGAGATTAGAAGAACTCTCGAGAGCTTGAATAAACAGCTGTAAGAAGATTCCCGGTGTTGCGTCTTCCTTGCGGGCAAGGGGGTCGCGACAAGTGGTGCCGAAACCCGGGAAAATCAAAACTTGCAAGTCGTCAGAGGTGGTGCACTGAACAGTCCCGGTAAGTGGGACCCCACAGTCCCCGTGGGTGGGACCCGACAGTCCCCGTGGGTGGGACCCGACAGTCCCGGTGAGTGGGACACGATAGTCCCGGTGGGCGGGACCTGATAGTCCCGGTTAGTGGGACCCGCAATCAAAGCAGAGTCAGCTCCTCTACAAAGACAGAGAGAGCCTCATATTTTATTGCAGCTGCACTGTGTACTTTTCTTTTGTTTCTGTGTACTTTCGTTTTGTCCTCTGTATCTGTTCTGTTGCTGTGTCATGGGTGTCACATCTTCAAGCCCGCTTCTTCTGGCACTAGACGGCCTGTTACGTTCCAAAGGCCTGAAAGTGAAACATAGTATCTTACAGAGATTTTTGCAGAAAGTAGATGTTGCTGCACCGTGGTTTGCATATTCGGGCAGCCTTACTATGCCTTGTTGGGATAAATTGGGCAAGGATCTTGACTTTGCTTGTGAGCAGGGCATATTGGAGGGTGGGGTGATTCCCCTTTGGAAGATAGTCCGTAGTTGCCTCACAGATGGCAGATGTCATGACGCACTTGCTAAAGGACAGGAGGTTTTAGAAAAGTTACATGAGGAGAAATCGGAGACAGCAGGCAGTGCGATATCTCAGGAGGATGGGAGTGTGCGGAGCGTGAAACAGGGGAGGAGACGATTATCTCTGACAAAAGGTGAGGTATCTCGGGAGGATGGGAGCGTGCGGAGCGAGAAGCAGGGGAGGAAACGCTTGTATCCAGATCTCAGTGCGCTGCGCACACCCCCATGTGGAAGCGGGTCAGAAGAAGAGGAGGATGAGGAGGAGGAGCTTGGGAGGCTGTCTCGCCAGCTAGGGAGTTTAGCTGCTGGAGAAGGGAACGAAGATAGACCGGGGCTCAAGAAATGTGATCCTCCGGACCCACCGCCGTATGGTGGGGGTGTTTCGGGGAGGGCTTTCCATGCTCAAACATGGAGGGCTGTTAACGCTGAGATGGGTCTTGCTTATCCAGTTTTTCAGGATGAGAATAGGGGAAGATTTTCGGAGCCTTTAGATTTCAAAATTGTGAAGACCCTGGCAGAGTCTGTACGCACTTATGGGGTGGATGCCGCCTTCACATTAACTCAGGTGGAGAGTCTGTCTAGATTCTGTATGACTCCCTCTGATTGGGCTAGCCTTGTTCGGGCTTGTGTTTCTCCGGGCAAGTATTTGGACTGGAGAGCATTTATGCTAGAGGGCGCAATAGAGCAGGCCGCCCAAAACCATGCAGCAGGACATCCTCATTGGGATAAGGACATGCTTTTGGGGCAAGGTAGATTTGCTAATCAACAGACAGGATTCCCTCCTGAGGTATATGATCAAATTAATAACATTTGCATTCGGGCATGGAAGTCACTTCCAAATAGAGGAGAAGTGTCTGGTAATTTGACCAAGATTTTACAAGGCCCTACAGAACCCTTTTCAGATTTCGTAGCAAGGATGGTGGATGCTGCTGGAAAGATTTTTGGGGATCCTGATAGAGCCATGCCCCTTGTTAAGCAATTGGTCTTTGAGCAATGCACCAAGGAATGTAAAGCAGCAATCGCTCCTTATAAGAACAAAGGCATAGAAGTATGGATGAAAGTGTGTAGAGAGATTGGAGGGCCTTTAACTAATGCAGGTCTTGCAGCTGCTGTCCTTCGGATTGCAAAAGGGGGCAATCCTGCCGCCAGAACATGCTTCCATTGTGGTCAACCCGGTCATATCAGACGTGAGTGTCCCAAAAATGTCAATTTTACTGGACCTCCTCACGGTGGCCCTTCCACTGGCCTTCGACCACCGGGATTGTGTCCAAGGTGCAAAAGGGGGAAGCATTGGGCAAAAGAGTGTACATCAGTGAGGGACATCCATGGACAGCTTATTTCAGCTGGGCCAAAAAACGGCCGACGGGGCCCCCGACCCCAGGGCCCGCAAATATATGGGGCAGTGGAGAATGTCACACCCGAACCCGAGACATGGCCATCTCTACGCCATCCCATGAAACGCGGAGAGCCACTACAGGTGCCGCGGGATTGGACCTCTGTTCCACCTCCAGACTCGTGTTAACACCTAAGATGGGAGTCCAATTGGTGGAAACTGAGTTCAAAGGGCCTCTACCACCTGGCACTGTAGGTTTGCTAATTGGACGTGCATCTTCCATTTTGCAAGGTCTTCATGTTTTCCCTGGAGTCATAAGTCCTGATACTGTAGGGATAGTAAAGGTTATGGTGGAAGCTCCAAAAGGCATTTGTCCATCTCCCCAGGAGATCGGATTGCTCAGTTACTGGTTTTGCCTAGTTTACATGATCATTTCCCTGCAGACTCAAAGTCACGGACAGGGAATGAGATTGGTACCACCGGAGGGAATTGTGCTTATTTGTCACTAGATATGAGTAATCGCCCTACTTTGGAATTAAGCATAGAAGGTAAATCAATTGTGGGCTTACTTGATACAGGTGCAGATCGTAGCATCATTGCACTTAAGGACTGGTCTAAGGGATGGCCAGTGCAGACTTCTGATCAATCTCTGAGAGGACTTGGATATGCCCAGGCTCCTCAGGTTAGCTGTAGACATCTTTCCTGGAAGGACCCGGAAGGACATCATGGTACTTTTCAGCCTTATGTACTTAATTTACCTATCTCTTTATGGGGCCGTGACCTGATGAAAGACATGGGGTTCACTCTTAGTAATGACTATTCCCCAGTGTCCCAACAAATTATGCACAATATGGGGTATAGGCCAGGTTTAGGACTAGGAAAACATTTACAGGGACGTAAGCATCCTGTACAAGGTCATCAAAAGCTTGACAGATTTGGTCTGGGTTTTTCCTAGGGGCCGCTGAGGCTCAAATACCCATAACATGGCTCACCGAGGAGCCTGTTTGGGTGCCTCAGTGGCCTCTTCCCTCGGTTAAACTGGCAGCAGCCCATGCTCTAGTTAAAGAACAACTTGACTTGGGTCACATCCAACCCTCTACTTCTCCATGGAATACTCCCATATTTGTCATTAGGAAAAAATCAGGGAAGTGGCGCCTACTGCATGATCTACGAGCGGTTAATGCTCAAATGCAACCTATGGGGCCCATTCAGAGAGGGCTGCCTCTGCTCTCTTCTGTTCCTCAAGGCTGGCACATTATTGTTATTGACATTAAAGACTGTTTCTTTTCTATTCCTTTACATCCTAAAGACTCGCAGCGTTTTGCCTTTACCCTTCCCTCGTGTAACCACGAGGAACCAGATCAAAGGTTTGAGTGGATAGTGTTGCCGCAGGGAATGGCTAATAGTCCCACAATGTGTCAGATGTATGTAGGGAAGACACTTGTGCCCCTCAGACAAAAGTACTCCTCCATCAAGATCATTCATTATATGGATGATGTATTATTGGCTGCTAAATCAGAACAAACAGTTCATGAGGCCTATGACGACCTCGTGAAGTTGTTAGCACAATGTGGGCTGCATATAGCACCTGAAAAGGTTCAAACAGGAGATTCTATTAAGTATCTGGGAGCAACAATTGGGTATGACAAATTACAACCACAAAAAATCACCATACGAACTCAGGATCTTCAAACTCTAAATGATTTTCAGAAACTGCTGGGAGATATTAATTGGATACGAGGATATTTACATATTTCTAATGTTGTACTACAGCCTTTGTATGCTACTCTTAAAGGTGATCCAGATCTTACTTCCCCTCGTAGCCTCACCAAAGAGGCTAGAGCGGCCCTTATGACAGTAGAAGAAGCTATACAACATGCCACTTTATGCAGGCTCCAGAGTGATAAACCTTTTCAATTATGTGTGCTTGCCACTATGCGGCAGCCTACTGGAGTACTATGGCAAGATGGACCTTTGCTATGGATACACCCACATGTATCCCCAGGAAAATCCTTAGAATATTATCCTGATGCTGTTGCAGCATTAGCACTTAAAGGGATTCAACAAAGCATTCAATTTTTCGGACAATCACCTTCTTCTCTTATTATACCCTATACTAAAGCTCAACTTAATGTTTTGTGTGCTACTCTAGATAACTGGGCTATTCTATGTTGTTCGTTTCAAGGGGATATTGATAATCATTACCCTTCTCATCCGTTACTCCATTTTGTTAAGGAACATCCTATTATTTTCCCTAAAGTAACTTCATCCAGTCCAATTCCGGGGGCTGTTAATATTTTTACTGATGGTTCCAAGTCTGGAATGGGAGCTTATGTCATTAATGATTCTCCCCCTGTCCAGCATCAATTTGCTCCTGGAAATCCACAATGGGTAGAACTGCAAATTGTTATTGAGGTGTTTAAACAGTGTTCTTTTCCTTTTAATCTCATTTCGGACTCCATCTATGTGGTGCAAGCACTAAAAATCCTAGAGGCTGTGGGAGCTATTAGTGATGCCCGTAATGTATCTGCTTACTTTAATCAGCTTCGACAGCTTATCTGTAGCCGCACTGCTCCCTTTTATCCAATGCACATCCGGGCTCACACCTCTCTCCCTGGTCCATTATCACAGGGTAATGCCTGTGCGGACTCAGCCACTCGAGGTCAGTTGATCTGTTTGGCTTCCTCCTTAGAAGAGGCTAAATTGTTTCACCAAAATTTCCATGTTAATGCTTTAACACTGCGCAGGCGTTTTTCCATTTCTAGAGCAGATGCTCGGCAGATAGTATTGCACTGTCCCCATTGTGTCACATTTCTTCATCCCCCTACTTATGGAGTGAACCCACGGGGGTTGAAGCCACTGGTTGTCTGGCAAATGGATGTGACACATATACCTGACTTTGGTAACCTCAAGTATGTCCATGTTTCTGTTGATACGTACTCTGGAGTTATTCATGCTTCTGCGTTATCAGGAGAAAAGGCACGTAATGTCATCACTCATTGCCTGGAAGCCTGGGCGGCGTGGGGTGCGCCCACGTCCCTTAAGACTGACAATGGACCTGCTTATACTGGCAGACAATTCACGTCCTTTTGTTCTACTATGGGAGTGCAACTTACTCATGGTCTGCCTTACAATCCTCAAGGACAAGGCATTGTTGAGCGTGCTCATCGCACCTTAAAGGAAACTTTACAAAAACAAAAAGGGGGAATAGGAGCTGGACATACTCCTAAAGAATGCTTGTCCTTAGCTCTCTTTACTATTAATTTTTTGAATTTGGATATTCATGGTCGCTCTGCGGCCGATAGACATGTGTTCCCTCAGCCCTCTGTGATTGGCTATGTTAAGTGGAAAGATGTTCTTACGGGCCAATGGAACGGCCCCGACCCCGTGCTGACATGGGCACGAGGATCCGTATGTGTTTTTCCCCAGGATCGCACGGAACCATTGTGGGTCCCTGAACGCCTGACAAGAAGAGTCCTGACGCCAGCTACTCAGCAACAAGAATTACCACAGCAATCCCGTGATGAGGATCTTCATTCTGCTGAGTGCTCTGGCTCTGGTGCTGATGCCGATGACACAGACGACACCAATGCAATGGTGGGCGGTGGCACGGGCTTGGCCAATGCCGATGCCGGTTCACGGTAATTCCAGTGTCCTTCCCACTCTTTTCTCTACCTCGTGTGAGATGTCTGCGCCCTGTGCCTCTCCTAGAGGGGACGTGGAACGCATTTACAATCAATCTCAAGTTAATCTCACAGGAGTGTTTTGTTTTAGCCTTGGGAACGCTCATTGTATCCGTCTTAAGACCAAGAATTTGACTAACTGGGACAATCCATTGCAGTCCAGTCAAGTCTCAGGGAGCATTCTCAGTACTGTATTGGGCCAAGTAGTCTCAGGGGAACAATCAGGCTCAGGAACCTCCGTAAATAGCTCTGCTTTAACCATAACTACCTTGGCTAGTATCTCCGAGGTACTAATTCCAATGCCCCCATATTCTAGTGGACTTCCTTATGCCACTCATTTTAAGGCTTCTCCTTACTGTACCCCTAATCTTGGTTTCCCCCCAACATTCACGCCTTGTCAGGATTATTCTTGGGAGAAACGTCAAGTTGCTAAAGGTTTCTCCCTTTCCCCCTCTCTTAAGAGGTATGTTTATGACTTTAGCAACAGTGCCAACTCCTCTACAGGAGTGGGTTGGTCCTGGTTTCAATGGCTGATTTCCAACACAAAGGGGGCTTCAGCTGATATTTCTGCACTGGCTCAATTGCTGGGAGCCAAAAGTTGGTTGGCTAATGTTTCTGGCACTGTTTACGAGAGTGAGCGAGGTAGTAGACTCACATCTGTTTCGTTCAACTCTCTGTTGGATAATGCCACATTGCCCCCTGCAGTGGTTTGTGTTCAATCTCCGTTCTTACTCCTTTTGGCTAATGACACCTCGTCAGAAATGCTGGATTGTTTTAATGTTAATTGTTTCTTATCTGAATGTTGGGATGGTTCTTCGGCTGTAGCAGTGGTTATGAAAATTCCAACCTTTGTTCCAATCCCAGTTATTGCGGACCCTGATAAATTCCCCATTGTTGAGCTACTTAGAGTCCGCAGGGATTTTGGAATCACAGCTGCTATAGTGACAGCCGTGGCGGTATCTGCTGCTGCAGCGGTCGTGGCCGGAGTGGCCATGGCCAATCAAGTGCAGACTGCTGCCTCCGTTAATCAAGTTGTTCAACAAACTTCTATGATACTTGAGTCCCAAAATGCAATTAATCAACATATTTTGTCAGGGATCTTAGCTGCCAACCAAAGAATAGATTTACTCCAAGCTCAGGTAGAAGAATTGGCTGATTTGGTGCTTTTGGGCTGTGTTGATCAACGTGCACATTTATGCATAACCTCTGTCAGATTTAATGATTCCAGGAATGCCTCCCGTATCATCGGAGAATACTTGGCCGGAAATTGGTCCATGGCAGCGGAAGACATGATCCAGTCTCAACTAACCCAGATAGCTGTCTTGAATAGTACCCACGTTGATCCCATAACGTTGGGTCAATTCACTGATTGGATATCTTCTGCCTTTTCCTTTTTTAAAGAGTGGGTGGGGGTAGGCATTTTTGGCGCAATGTGTTGCTTCGGTATGGTTCTCTGCTTGTGGTTTCTCTGCCGCCTTAAGGCCCGCAATGCTCGCGATAAAGCTATGATTATACAAGCACTTGCAGCTTTGGAAACTGGCAACTCACCTCAAGTTTGGCTTGCACAAATTAAACAGTAAACCTTTGACATGGTCGTTGCACCCCAAGTTTTACGGACATTGCACTGGGAACGACATGTCCTTCCTTGTTATTCTCCTAGTGTTGGAAAGCCCTTGCACTCTGCCGGCTTTACTGCCATTGCACACAGATGGGTTTCCACGCTAGTACTTTTCTATCGCTCTATGACCCGTGCCTTTCTTTTAGGGTGTTGCCAACTTGTTTGTCGTTGTATTTCTATACAGCCACAGTTCAGCCTCAGAGACCTAATCATGACTGGCTGAGTAGATACCATTAAACGCCTTGGCAACAACGAGCTGATCTTGTAGTACCCAGAGACGGGCAACTTTCACGCTTGCACTGCAACCTAAGACAGGGGAATGGGGCCTCCCCAAAGACGGGTAAGCAATGTAAGGGCAGTGAACGACCTAAGACAGGGGCTACTTGATTCCCTTTGACGTGCTATAAACAGAAGGAAAAAACTGCTGGCAGTGGATTCCCCCCGGCCCCCAGGGCTTGGATCCAGCCCTGATTTGTATGCACGTCAAGGAGGCCAGCTCACAGGGCCTTAACAGCTTTGTGGTGTCTGTTTTCATATTCAGCCAATAACGGTCATGTGGGAACGTCCTGACCTGCTTGGGTCTGATGAGGTTCCTGGTTGAAGGCTTCGTATGAGTAATGGCGATTCACCTCTACTCTTGCCTGTTTTGTTTTTAGTAAACGAAAGGGGGAACTGTGGCGAGCCGCTTCTGCGGACTGTGGTCGCCATTACAAGATGGCGCTGGCCTTGTGGTGGTCTGTGATAAACAACTCCTTCTTTGGGAGAGTTGGCACATGGTTCTTTGACACCCTACGAGAAAGCTCCACGTGGCAGCTTCGCATTGGGTGTTTGGATACTTTATTAAGGCTGGGAGGGGCTTCTGGGAGATTAGAAGAACTCTCGAGAGCTTGAATAAACAGCTGTAAGAAGATTCCCGGTGTTGCGTCTTCCTTGCGGGCAAGGGGGTCGCGACAACTAGGTGCTGTGCTTATTTTGGGAGTGGGGGTAGTAAGGGCTAGGTGTAGTTACATGTTTTTCACCTTTGAAGAGGTACCTTGACCATTCCCAGATCAGAAGAGGAGGTCACTGAGGTGGAAGGCTCCTAAACCTTAGTGAAATTGATGTCTCACCCTCTGGTTACTGTCTTCTTCTTGTTCATCAAGTCTAGTCAACATAGCATCATCACAGAAATTGATTTGAATATTACCCATGGAATGGAGAGGTAGGTAATCAGTGTCTTTTCAGACTACATTATGACAGAAGGTTGGAGAGTTCATAAAGGCGTGAGGTGGGAGCATGAAGACCCTACTGCTTTCTGTGTTTTTTATCATCCACTCTTTAAGCCCTTTACCATAGCACTATTCTCGATAATCCCTCCAAGAATTCTATTTTGCCTTTAGTTTATTGTTTTGACAAGTAGAATCTGTCCTAGGAACTTCTTCCTGGGCTTCTCTAACATAAAAAAATCCTCACTTCAGAATTTGGGGGATCAATCTGGGCATTCCATTTGCAGAATATGAAAATTTTTCCTCTGCACTTCAGAATTGGGAAAATAATCATGGAGTAGGTTCAGGTATCCATCAGGCCCCTGAAAGTGAGGTGAACTCAGGGCAAAGCCCACCTCCACTGGGCCTTACTTAGTTACTTACTTACTGATGTTTTCAGTTTCCTGGAATCAGTGTCAGTTCAGAGCTGGTGTGCAGGAATTCTCCTCCTCCAATTCTGATTATTTTCCCTCCTTCATTGCATGATCACCCTGCTAAGTAGCCACAGTCCACTCAGAGAAGGGCAGGAGGAAGATTTATACTTTTCTTTGTTGGTATTCTTCTTCAAGGGGCCTTACCCCCGCTTAATTTGAAGGACTTTATGAACTGAATCTGGTCTTGGAATAAGTTGAGGATTTGGGATTGTCTGTTATGGGATTTAGGTGAGATTTCTCTACTCCACTTCTACAATTTTCTTTGTGCCTGCAGATCACTTAAGATTTCAGAAAACTCACCATTTATTTTAATCCTAAGAATATCAGAATAAATTAGCAAATACCAAACATCAAAATGTTCTGAAGATCACTTTAGCTCTGCTGTCCATTATGCTAACCACGTTCCCCTCCTCTTTGGTAGGTAAGATAGTGGAGTGATGTCACTTGGTGCCTGTCACTCCAGTATCCACTACCCGATAAAATATCTCACACTCCCCAATAAATTGAGAAAGTCCAATTTAATGGCAGCACTAATGACATTCAGAGATTGGCTACTACAGAACTCTACAAAGATGCTGGTGTTTGTTCCAATAATGCAATTCTTGAATCTTTAAGTGGAGAGTATCTTATGGGTGTCCCAGGTTATAATTAGTGGGTGGCTGAGCAATTTTTACATTATGAATTTTTACATTACATTATGAATTACTCCAGCATGTTAACTCATTTTGAATACCTTCTATTTATAGAGGTGCTTTTCAAGTACTATTTGACAGAAAACAAATATTTTTTAGTTGGAATGTGTACATGGAGTTTTGGATAATATAGAACAAGGCTTAAAAATAAAAACAGAAATAATAAAATAAGGTGTTTGTATTCATATAATATTATATTTCAACCTGACTGAGCTAAGAGATGCCAGATAAGTGATAAAACATTGATTTCTGGGTGTGTTTGTGAGGATGTGTCCAAAAAAGATTAGTAGCCTGAGTAAAGAAGATTGCCCCCTCACCAATCAGGTCAAGTATAATCCAATTCATTGAGGGCCTGAATAGAACAAAAAAGTAGAAGGGCAAATTCTCCTTCTCAAGCTGAGACATCCAACTTCTGCCCTCAGACACTGGGGCTCCAGTTTATCAGGTTTTGGACTCTGAAACTTAACACTACTGCTCTCCTGCCTTCAGACTTGGACTCAATTACACCACTGCTTTTCTGATTCTCCAGTTTATGGATGGCAAATCTCAGCTTCTAATATCTGTGGGCCAATTCCACAAGGGTACTTCCTACACACCTCTCTCTCTCCCTCCCTCCCCCTATATATATGTGTGTGTATATATATGTATACTCATATTACTATGTATGTGTATATATGTGATATGTGTGTGTGTGTGTGTGTGTGTGTGTGTGTGTGTGTGTGTGTGTGTATATATATATATATATATATATATATATATATATATATATATATCCACCCTATTTTTGCTGTTTCTTTGTACAGCACTAATATGAGGTTTTAACAGAAATGATTAGGTAGTAATAATAGACAAACTACAGAAATTTGGTGATAGAGAAAGGGGAATGGCAATAATCCAAACTAGAGAAAAACTGCTTCTAGAAAGATGACTAGAAAAATAGAAGAGAATCTATGAAAGAAAAACATTTAGGAATTGGCAATCTATATGACATAGAAAGCAGTATATCAAAAATTATCTTGAAGCTCATTAATTTGGAGATTGATAATCGATGGTATTAATAAGGAAGTTGAGGAAACTATTCAAAGGCATACAGAAGACAAGAGTTTGAAGGTTAGATGGGAAAAGATGTGGCAGGAGTCCTGAAAATTCTAAAAATATAACTGCCAAAGAGTGGGTTGATGGAAAGCTGATTAGTATGTGACGTGATTTTGTAATGTGACAAGTTGGCTAGGTGGAGCTGCCTTCCCTGAACCTTCTTTCCTGTCGTTACAGTTAGGGTAGGCCATGAGAGTCTTTGTGGTCTGGAGGATGGAAATGAAGCAGAATTTTGTAGTTCACACATTTTGTCATTAATGTTGGCTCACCTCATTGGTGTAAGGCGGTGGCCAAGCTTGTGATTATTATTTGTCATTAGCAGGAATTTATGTTTTGGCATAGGTATGCAGCAGATAGTGGTTTGTAAAGTTTGTTCTGTTTAATATGTTATTTCTACTTTTCGAGTATAACATTGTTTTATATCCTGGCTCTAAGTTTTTAAATTAAACACATTAACTTCCACATATTCTTAAATGTTCATTGCTGCCCATATTCTGCCTTTCTCCACCACTCTTTTGAAGAATGAAGATTAGACATGCAGTTTCCTCATCCAGTTTGTATATAGAAAGTCAAAAGGGACCATAAATCATTCCATAACACCCCAACAAACCAGATGACCTACTTAATTATAGTTTTTAAAAAACATCAAAGAAATGAGAGCATGGTGAAAGGTAAGTGGACTAAACTTCAGGAAGTGACAATGCTTTCTGTGAGAGGCAAGATCTGCAGTGGTCCTCTCCTGGACTACAGTGGAAGGAGGAGGAATCCAACATATGTGATGATAAGGAGAAACCAGCCTGATTTTAACAAATGCTAATGGTGGTGTGGGGGTTGATGTGACAAATAAGAATCCACGCATGCCCAGAGCACAACCATACAACCTCACAGTTCTTTCCTACTAATATTCACTAATGCTGGGATAGGACCACAAAAACAAGGGCAGTTAAGATGAGCTGACAGAAACTCTCAGAGATACACTGGCTGTCAGCTAAGAAGGACTTGTAGAGGGGCAGAAAAGCTAAGAGAAAAATACTAGTACTCTTTAAGTCTTCACTTAAGGAGGACTAGGGGAAGTGGGTGGGTGCAGGAGAGAGGAGACATCCCCTTCGAAGACTTGAAGGTAAAGAAGACATCAGGTAGAACAGAAAAGCAAACAATAGCTCTAAGACAATTTTTGCTTATGAGAAAAATTCAGATCTTGCCTTCAAAATAACTAAGTGGTAAACTGAATCAAATAAAAGCTATAACAAAGTCCAGACCCATTTCAGCAACCAGACATATTGAGTTAGCCTTGAGTTAGTGGCCTGGTAAGAGAAGCCAGGTATCCTCTTTTGGAGGGAAAATATTCAATTCCTTGTCTACTGTTGTTTTACATAAAATTGCACACAGTCAAGAAACTATCAAAACTTACATGAAAGCAAAACAAATGTGTGGGCCTTGGTCAAGAAAAGAAACCATTGATAGATGTTAACCCAGAAATAGACCTAAAATTAGGACAATATGTCAAAAATGCCATAGGACTTAAAGGAAAAGGTAGAAACCATGTGCAGAGATGGGAAGTTGAATAAGTCAAGGAAAGTATTCTAAAAACCAAAGGGAAATGCTATAAATAAAATAACAGTATTAGAAGTAAATAACTGGATGAACTTATTATCAGTAATTGGGGGGAGGAGGAGAAAAAACTTGCAAATAGGTAAATTAATAAATTGAAATATAAGGAAAAAGCTATATAAAACAGTATTTGAGACCTATAGAACAATACCACACGGTATTGTGGTATTGTAACACTGGAGTGAAAAAAGAAGAGGATTGAGAGGATGAGCAGAAAAAAATATTCATAGATTTAAAAAATGAGAATTTTCTAAAACTAATGAAAGATATCAACTTATACAGAATTGCAGCTGGCACCATGTGGAATAAATGCAAAGAATACCATACCTATGCACATCATAGTCAAGATTCTGAAAGCCAAATTTAAAGGGCAGGTCTTAAAAACAGCCAGAGAAAGCATGTGCCACACACAGGGGTGCCAAAATATGACCCACAAATGAATTTTTATCAAAATAGCAAAGACAAAACAGGAATGACATGCTAAAATGCTGAAAGAAAAAAAAATCTGTCAATCTAAACTTTTATATACAGTAAAAAAAATTTATTCAAAAATGAACATAAAATAAAGATATCCTTAGACAAACAAAAGCTGAGAGACTTCATCTCCAACAAATGGCACTATAAGAAATGCTGAAAGAAGTTCTGAGGCCAAAGGGAAGTGAGACCAGATGGAAAACCAGATCAGTAAGAAATGGTAGAAAAGTACAAGAAAGGAAATATCTGGACAAATTTAAAAAAAGACATATATTCTAAAACATCATATCTACCTATCTATCTACCTATATATATATATTTGCCCATATATATATTTAGACATTTCTTAAAAAAAACCCCAGTGTATAGTGGATTAAATAATATGTAGGAATACAATACAAGAAAACAATATCATAAAGAATGGGAAAGGAATAAATGGAATTATGAGGTTGTAAATGTCTTATATGTCCACAAATTAGAATAATATTGTTTGGAGGTATATGGTGATAAAGATGTAAATTGTAATTTCTAGAGCAACCATTATATTTAACATTAAGAATAAAAAGCTAGAAAGATAATCCAGAAATTTAAATGGAATATTAGAAAAAAAATCTCAGAGAAGTCAGGAAACAGGATATAGAGAAACAATTGACAAATGGAATAGGTGAGTGGAAAGAATTTCCCTTAATAATAATAATAATAATAATAATAATAATTATTATTATTATTATTATTATTATTATTATTATTTTCTTGCAGTACTGGGGATTGAACACAGGGGCACTCTACTGCCGAGTTACATCCCCAGTCCTTTTTACTTTTTATTTTAAAACGTGGTTTTGTGCTAAATTGCCCAGGCTAATCTTGAACTTGAGATCCTTCTGTCTTAGCCTGCCAAATTGCTGGGATTACAGACCTGTGCCACCACTCTAGGGCTCAAGCACTATTATTGAACACTGGATAGTTTTTGGAAATTAGCTTCTGCAAATGACCTGGTAATATTTCTTTGTGAATTTAAACCAAAAATACAAGACAAAATAGAGTTTGTAAGCAAAACTTATTCTGTTGTAAAAGCCTTTGGACAGAACATGCTGTCAACAGTTAAAACAAGAAGCAAGATCTCCATTCCAACACAAATTTGCAGCAGTTATATTTTTCTGAACTCAAACTACAGTTACAAAAATGTCTTTTGGATTTCAATACAAGTGCAAAGAACTTTCCATATTTAAAATGTACTTAAGTATGTGCAACTGGAGGAGCTTCTACCTAACCCTTCAACTGGAAGTGACTAATCTGCGTTGTAATGGCATGCTAAAGGGAAAACATCAAGAGAATTTGAAGAATTCTAATAGAATTTTGGAAATACCTTCTAAGCACTGAACATGCTCAACTAAAATTATAGACTTATGGATTCATATCAATATGTAGCAGTACTTATCTGGGTGGAAAGATATGAAATATGCACAATCTCATAAAAAGCATTAATGAGATGAAAATTTGCAATGGATTCTGATGAAAGAGAACACTTACTTTGAACCCTATGTAAGTGAACTGTTCCCCCAAAACAGAATCCCATTACTCTCATTAGACCTGTATTAATATTGCTATTTTTATTACACTTTGTATTTTAGCAACAAAAAATAATGGCCATTCCCCGCCTCCCTTGTTATATAAGTATCTACATAATGCCCTCTATTTTTCTTCTTAGTTCACAAAACCTAAAATATTTACTATTGAGCCCTTTACAGAGACTGTCAATTCCTAGTCTAAGTGCAGTTTTTGCTACTACTGTGTATTTTTCTTTGGAACGATACACATTCTATCTCAAACTGCTACTTCTATGGAGAAGTACAGAGGAATTAAGGAAAGGAAGTTAAAAGTTAATTCAGTCCTGAGGTTAAATAATAGTTGCAGTTAACATTAATTGAACACACATAATACATGGCAGTCTGCTGAAGAAACATTTTGTACCTGTGGTCCCCCTTATCCATGGTTTCAGTTATCTGTGGTCAACCACAGACTGAAGGTATTAAATAGAAAGTTTTAGAAATAAACAATTCATAAGTTTTAAATAACTGTTATTACTATATGTTGTGATTGTCCTGTTTTATTGTCAATTCTTGCTAATCTCTTTCTGTGCCTAACTAACAAAATTAAGCTTTATCACAGGAAAGTATGTATGAGAAAATAATATACGCAGGGTTCAGTACTATCTGTGGTTTCAGGCATCCACCGGGAGTCTTGGAATGTATTCTCTGTGGATAAGGAATGGAGAGCTAGTCTCTATATTTTCTCAATTAATGTGAGAATCATATTAGTTATGTGTTATCTCCCCCCTCTTCATTTTATGGAAGCTTACAAATTGAGCTGTCAGAGATCATATTGATAAATAAGTGATGTAAAGGTTCATAAGGGACTATAGGATTTAACTCAGTAATGGGCAATTGGAACCAATGTCTGCAAATATCATCGAAGAGAAACAAAGATAAATAATCGGGGGAAGTGTGTGTGTGTGTGTGTGTGTACACAAGTGTGCTTGGAGGGTCAAAGACAGGAATTTTTGTGGATAAGACTGAGATCTCTTTGGGAAGGTAGGTCTACTAGGTGACACAAAAAACTGTTAAAGTTCCTGGAGGCTCAGAGAAACCCATTTCCACCTTCCATGCAACAGGACACTTTGCCACCCAACCCTTTAAAATTTTTTTTTTTTTTTTTTGTATTAGTGTTCCAATGAATGTGTGAACCAAAGTATTGTTTGTAAAAGTCTGAACACATTTTATAATGCAGAGACATGAAGGAAAGTAGGTAGGGAAAATCCACCGGGTGGGGAGGATCTGGGATATCCATCCCGGTCGGGTGTTGAAAATATGAGAGTGTATGTATAAGTAAACACCGGCAAACACTTATGCATGTGTATCCATATAATATTTACTATCAAAAGATTAAATCACAACAAATTCAGCCTTCCGTTCACACATCAAACCTGCACTTTATGTATTAGCAGGGTTCAGAATTTAAACACAATTACAACGTACTCAGTCGCCTGCGGTGGACACTCGAGAGCGTTTGAAGAGACTATCAGTGACGATAACGGAGTGATGAGACCACTTGAGCTCAGGGCTGGAACGCTCGCCCCGCCGCTCCACTTCCTCTCCCCTGCTTTCCCAGCCCACCTTCCTCCCGCCGGATCCCAGGGCCGTGCCGCCGGCCAATGACGGTTTCCGAGAGGGTTCTGGGGAGGTGTATTATCTGTGGGAACACGTCCTGTCAACTTTGTAGTCGAGTCACCGATTTCGGTTGGTAGCGGCCGCTATTTCTTTAAAAGGGCAGTGGATTTCGAAACGCGGAGGGAGGGGGTCAGGAAAAGGAACTGGGCGGCCTTTGATAGCTGCCCCGCAGCCTTCCTTCCCCGGAGCGCGTGCTCGGATGGGGAAGCGCCTGCGGCGGCCGCGTCCCGGGCGGGCGCGGGCGCCTCCTCTTTGAGGGGCGCCCACCTTCCCGGGGAATCCCCCCACCCAGCCGTGCCCTGCGCCCGCGGCGCGGTCGCCCGGCTTTGTCTCCGGCGTCGCGCTCGGGCGCTCGCTCCCCACACTTCCCCGGGTGCAGTCTGTAACCCGATCTCCCATTTCCTGGTGGATTCTCTTAAAGCGGCAGCGGTCGAGAAGCAGAACAAAGGCTATTGTTTTATTTCCTCCTTCGGATTCCGCGTCCTTCCCGGAATGCCCCTTCCCATATCGTATTCTCTCGGCCACGGCGCGCAGGGAAACTATTTAAAAGCCCTGGTGCATTTCCCTGTATCTCAGAAACGGAGGTAGGGGGAGGCCGGAGGAGTTGAATAAAACCTGTTTTGCGGTTTCTGGGGCCACAACGTAACGTTTTGTAAACGTGTCCTCCAGGAGCCGGCAGTTGCCTGCTGGGCTCGTCCGCCTGGGGGTCGCCCGCGCTGAGGGCAGGAGCGGGGCGCCGGGGGTGCCCTGGGGGGCTGCGCGGCGCAGTCCGGCCGCAGCTCCCGGGCGTCCTCCGCCCGCGCCCCCTCGGCCGCCCCTCCCCCGCCCGGCTTTTATTTCCCGGACGCTGGGCTGTAACCCGAGCTTTTATTTCCTGGTGGCTCCTTTAAGAGGCAGAGCTCTGTGCTGGGAATTCACGTCAGTTTCTGCACTGAAACTCTCAAGATCAATGAGCAAAGAGCTTTCTCAGTTCTGCCTTTCAGTTTCTCTCTTCCAGGAAGGAAAACATTCGAGAGAGCGAGGGAGAGCGGCGGGAGGGCGGGGGCGGGCGCGCCGGCCGCGGGTGGGAGGAGAGACGGGAGGCCGGCGGGCAGCCCGGGTCGCCGCGCCGCGACCCGCAGACCCAGCCGCCGCTCGGCCCGGCTCCCACGCCCCCGCGCCCCGCGCGCGCAACTCTGCCGGCCGCCCCGCCCCGCCCGCCGCGCGCTCGCAGACCCCCGGGGCGGCTGCCCGAGAGATGCTGGAAGAAACTTCTTAAATGACCGCGTCCGGCTGCCCGCGGAGCATTTCTGGGTTGGGGAGAGGAAAGGAAAGTGGAAAAAAACTGAGAACTTCCTGATCCCTCTCGCTGTGAGACATGTCTGAGACTCCTGCTCAGTGTAGCATTAAGGTAAAGATCGGCTCCCCTCCCTCTCGGTGGTCGGAAAACCTTGAGCTGCACCGGCCGGAGCAGTCGTGCCGGGCTCCTCGGAGCGGGCTGTTGCAGTTGGTCTGCTCGCAGTAAATTATTTGGGGCGCGAGGCAAGGAGATGCAGCTCGCGGCAGCGTCTGTACCCTTTAGCGTAACCTTGCTGCTCCCAGCCGACGAGCCCCCTCGTCCGTTCCTGGGCCCCCACCCCACCCCCTTTCTTTTTGACAATGAAATGCCCGTCACAATTGGTTAGAAGGAACCCGGGTTCTCCCGAGCTGTTAAACACCTCGGTGATGAGTGCGCTTAAAAAACAACAGCAACAACAACAAAAAATCTTGCTCCTTATTCCCACACCTAACATGTGACTAAAATGTAACTTTTGTTCTCGAGGGGTGGTCTCCTTAGGAGAAAAAGTTCTCCAGCCCCTATCGGAAATGGAATCGTTTCTTTCTTTTTTTTTTTTTTAAAGGACTCCTTGGATTTGATCACACAGGATCCACCCCCCCCCTCCCCATTGTAATTGCAAGCACCGTCTTGGTGCTTGGAGAGACGGTCTTGGTGTCAGCTTTTCCTGGGCATTGCACAATGAATTTTTTTTTTTTTTTTAAACCAAGGTGAATAAAGTTGCTGAATAGTTATTTTTACTCCAATGCATATGAAAGTTGAGCAATCTCAAAAGTAGAAAACTCCTGTGATGCAGGGAGGAAAAATAAGTGACCAGGCAAAATGACCTTCTCTGTTTGACAGTGCAAAGAGGGTATCTAAGAGCAGCAATCTCCCGGTTCTCTGGCCATGTTTTGCAGTATTGTAAAGACAGAATAGATGCTTGAATACACAGTGCTTGTCTTCTAAGTAGTCGGGATATGTAATCTAAAAAGGCTATGGTACCTCGGTTTGTTGCTTTTAAAAAGTTGTAAAGTTTGCCACCATTGGGAGGCAGGATGATTTGTCCATCTCCTCCGATTATTTTTCCCATCTCTGCATTTCTTACAGTTTATGCATTTCATGGTTCCATCAGTACCCAGGTGGCAAGCTTTCTGCTCCAGTGAGAAGCTGAAACTGCTGAAGTTTGTTTTGGGCTTGGCCTATTTTAATGTGTTCATTGAATGGACACTGCAGAAACAATGGACATATAACCTGTTTTCTTGGTCTAAGGGGAGTTAGAAAAATCTTTCCGTTTTAACACCGGTTTTCAACTAGGATGTATGTAGGGGAAAGGCGGCATTTTTTTTTAAAATCATGCTTGCATTCTAGGTTCTCATAATTATAATCAGATTTTAGTGTTACTTATCAGGAAAGATGGTCATGGGTTTGAAGTAAGGCCAATTGAACTCAAAAGGTGGGTCGGGTTTCTTTGTTTTTGTCTCACAGAAATGACCAATGGAACTTTTGGGCTTCTGTGTTTGTACACATCTCAGGGTATGCATAGAGAGGTGCCACAATAAAGAACTCAGGATACTTTGATACCTAAATTTCTTTTGCAATATAAATTAGAGTCTACATCTAGTTCAGGAAAATCCTGTGGTATAGATAATCTAATTTATTTGACACTTCATAACAAAAACAGAGGTAACTAAATAATAGGGAATTAAATCAGTAAATTGTATTTGGCTGGATAGCAATAAACTTGCCATCAGGAAAATCTGGACCAGCTACTGAACTGTAACTTTAGGATAAAGACAACAAAAAGCAATCCATTCTTGTGACCTCTGGTCCCTCTTATAAAGAGATTGTTCTCTGCTGTTCTGATATGCTTTTAGTTCTGTGCTGGAGACAGAAGTGTCCTGAATGGTTATTCATTGTACTGTGGAAAAAGTACAGCGGTTCTTTATACATGCAGAACCAAACCCAAACAAACAAAGCACTTTCTTAAATGTGACATAAAAATTGTGTCCGTAATTTGCATATCATTTCCCCCCTTATTGCTTATACTCTCAGGTTGATCTTTCTTTTTCTTTCTTTCCTGCTGGGGATTGAACCCAGGGTCTTGCTCAGACTAGTTAAGCACTCTATCACTGAGCTACACACCAGTCCCTTAGTTTTTTTTAGCTGCCTTTTTTCATTACTGTGTATTTCTGTGTGATCAAAATAGATTTATTATTCTTCACCAGTCATGAAAGTACCACTTTTATTTTGGATTGTTTGGATTGTTATGGAACCAATCTGTGAATATTTGGTGAAACTGTATGTGTTTGGATGCACATGTGTGAAAAGTATCTTTCCATGGAGTTTGTTGAATTCATGATATTCTAACAACAAGCCTTAGAGATCAACGAGCAGGATTATTCCAGGTCATCTGAAAATGTTCTGGCGATATGTACGGCATTTCATTTAGTCTTTGGGATGTGGTACATAATAAGAAAAGCTAGTAACCCACAAACAAATTGCTTCTTCTGGAGTCATTGCTTCTAGAATTCAGCAAACAATAGTTTTCTGTGGAGTAGAGAATGAATGTCAGTCTTTCAAGGAATGAGCTGATGAGCCTGATGTATTGAAGACGTGTGACATGGAAGGCTCTCTGACTTGCCTTCCTCCTTGCCACTCCTGAAATCTTCCTCACTTGTTCTCTTGCCCTACAAGCAGCTGGTCAGCTGGTAGTAAATTCCTCAGTAGCTGGGGAGATGGAGCACAGAGGAGCCTGGCCAGAGGTGACCACAGAGGGAAGTACTTGTTTACTTCTGAGCAGAGTCTGTTCTGCTAAAGCAGAGTAGTGTCTGATTTGGGTGGAGTTCCAAGGTGAAATTTCTGAATTGGTCAGTTGGTGACACCTTTAGGTGGGTGGCTGACAATGAATGCCTGATAAGGGCTTTTATCTTTTTTTGTGGTGCTGGGGATTGAACCCAGGGCCTTGTGCATGTGAGGCAAGCACTCTACCAACTGAGCTATATCCCCTGCCCTCTCTCTCTCTCTCTCTCTCTCTCTCTCTCTCTCTTAAAAAGCTTCTTCCCATTACCTTAGGAAGTTAGTATCAGAAACATATTTTTGTAAAGAGAGGTTGACCAGTCCAGGGTCACCCAGTCTAACTTGAGCCTCTTCATGTTTTGGCACTCTTGTCACAAGAATTTAAACACTTTAGTCCCTGACCATTTGGGGGTTGTTTTAACTATAAGAACAGGATCTATTCTTTTCCATAAAAAGTTGAATGTTTTTTCAGAGGTGTACACTGATCACAGAATCAGGGAAGAACCCATCTTTTCCATCATTAGCCTTCACCTTTAAGTAACCTGTTCAGTTTTTAAAGTTAGCCAAGTTGCAGTGGAAGGTGGTGGTGGCCCAGCTGACACAGTCTTTTGCAAGGCTTGGCATGTGCTTTCCTTGGCCAGGACAATCCACAATACAAAAACTAGTCGCATAATGTCCCTGGCCCCCTCTTTCTCTGCCCTCCTGGTTGGTTGGCTTTCATAACAGAATGGACTTTTTTTGTTGTTGTTGTTGCTAACTGAGTGACTGTCTGGATTTCTTCTGCTGGACTCTAAGCTCCTTGGATTTAGTGATGGTTATCTTGATGACCTAGTACCTTGCTTGGCAGCTGGTGCAGAAACGTTTTTGTCATGTTTACTGACTTGAAGTGAGGTGTGGAGGAGCTGAATGCCCTTTCCTCCCTGTGTTACCTCAGGGTGACTTAACACCTTCATCTGCTGGGCTTGCAAGAAGTGTTTAATAGGGCCCCTCTACTGGAGCTATCCTTGAGTATCCAAAAGTTATTATTAGTAAATTTGATATGATTCTATTTTATTATGATATCACATCTATTTTATTAAATTTGAGGATAAAATCCTCAAAAACTGTTTTTGTCTAAATAAACACAAAATAGAGAAAATGGGCTTAAGGAAACACTGTAAGACTTCAGATTAGCAAGTGTCTTAAGTTCTTCCAGTTTTTCATCAAAAAATATAAGACATCCAGAGTTGAGAGATCTTAAATATACCCTGGGCCAACCTCCTGTTTTATTCAAGGGGGTTTGGAGAGCTAAGTGGTTTGCTTTAGCCTAGGGGTGACTGAGCCATATTTGGAGGAACACAGACTTATAGGGTCTCAGGCCATTGCACCACATTCTTTGGGTTCATGGTGTATCTATAAAAGGCCAAGGAAATTTGATACAATAGGCTTCACTCTCTCCGGCACTTCCTAGCATGGTCCATTTTAATCACAAGCCAGCTGGTGTGAGGGCACAGAGGTATGTGCCAAGGAAGATGGTATGTGGGAGCATTGGGCTGCCAGGGTCTTGTCAGGTGTGAGAAGAGGAAGTAGTAGGAGGCAGGGATGAAGGAAGAAGGGCCTGGTGGACTTGTGTTTGCACTGCAATTTGCTGCAATGTATATTTATATTTAATGGTGTGTAAGTGCCAGGCAGTTCTGTTTTGGGCTGAAGGCACTGGTACCTGCTGTCAGGTCCCTTGTGAGGATCCTCAAAGGGGCCATGGGCTCTTTTATCCAGGGTCAGCCAGACCTATTTATACCTCCACTTGATGTATAATAAGTTCCCTGTTTAAAAAAGTGAAAGCTACAGAAATGGCAGCTGATCCTAGAGAAGTGGCTATGGAAAGTATTCTTCTTAGGGTAGGTTAGGCAGGGGGAAAAATACCTCAGATGTGAGTACCAGAGACAGGAAGAACTAAGATTCTCTCAGTGAAACTGCATTTACTTCCACCAGGGAAGGTCAGCGGCAAGAGGTGGATGGGAGTAACTTGAAGAGCAATTTCATTTTATTATGGATTTTGAAATTGCCCTTTGGTGTGGATCTCGGAGGGAACCAGTGTCAAATGGCACTCTAGAGTGTGGGGTACAGAGTGATAAATTTTTCTCTGTGGATACCACGTTAGCTTGCTTTTAGGCACAGTCTGCTGCCACTGTGTTTGTAACACACAGTGCTACATGGTGCTGAAGGAACCAATCTCTCTGTGTATTTGTTGAAAAGAACAGAATTCCCATGCTAAGAGGGGCTCAGCTTGAAGCCCATTCATTGACAAACTTAGTACTTGGGGAGAGAAAGGCCAGTCTAAGTTAGTGAAAGTTAGAATTACAGAGAGTTAAAGAGCGGACAGATTTTAATTGATTTTTTTTCTGAACATACAGGAACCAGACAGATAAAGTGGTGCTTACTGGGGAATCTCAGGATGAACCCCAACAAATAGTCCCAATGACTTGTAGTTCCCCACCATGTATTGGTTAGGAATGAGTGCTACCACGTGCTCCAAACTGTTCCTTTAGAGTTGCAATATTACCACGGATCTATTATGTGCTCTGTTAATTTTCTTGGTGGCCCTTTCATCTTAGGTAGTGAAAATATACAGTTTAGCCGGGTCTTGTTGCATTAATCTGGAATTCTCACAGCATGGGTGAGAAGCCTGATTAGGAAGGTCTGACCCTGAAGTCAGAGTGGGCTGCTCCATTGAGCTCAGTTACTCATACAGTCCTGTGCACTACTCTTGTGAATGTAAACAGCTTAATAAAGACAGTCTTAGAGCCCTTTCATTTTTGGAACTTTATACATTATATCTAATTGGAAAGTGTCTGTTGCTTTAATGGTCATTGCTCCTGCAACAACTAGTACAGGTCTGCAGCTGTATGATGATTTACTGTTCAGAGGCACTTTCTTCTTCTCTTCCTCCTCCCCCATTCCCTCCTTCATCAGCACCATCCTTTATTGCATACTAACATGTGCTGGTCCTTGTGCCAAGTGTTTTATTTACATTATCTCATTTAGTCTTCACAATTCTCTCCAGGATGCAGTTTTTCTCCCCATTTGACAGTGAGGAAACTGAAGCCCAGAGAAGCTGAGTGATGTATTGGACTCAGATCCCCAGACTATATGGAGCAATGTGAGGGCCAGAGTCTATATCATGGGATAAAGTGTTTTCATGACTCTGTTCCAAAGGACAGCCATCTTTGTGAAGAAAATTAGAAACTCAGAGTGATAAGGACTCGTAGTTCTTCATGGGAGCTAAGATGGTAGGCAGGAGTAACACTCGCAGAGATCCTTGCAGTTTTCCTGTGGTTCCTCTGTAAGCTGATCTTTGCTGAAGGCGGGTATTCCTAGCCGTTCCTCAGGTAGTGGGGACAGCCAGATAGTCACACTGAGCTACCCACCCTGGGATGGATGTCCATGGCTTCCATTTTTGCCCTAATCCTGAATATCCCATGGTGATGTGTTGTCTCAACAAGTTTCATTTTGGGCCCTTATGCTTTGCTCAGAAACTCTCTCTTCTTTTTCTACGTTTCTTACCTCCCGTTGTGCCTAACTACTCCTTGATTGAGTGGTTGGATGTCTGTGGGGTTTTGTCCTCAGTTTGACCAGCCTTGGGGTCAGACACCTTCTGTGTCCCCATCAGTCCTACTCTGTCTCTTCTCCTTGCACAACTTTTTGATTCACAGCTTTTTACTCAATCCATGAACATAATGGGTAATGGCTATTTTCCTCCCTTTCTTAAAACATCCCTCATGTACATTTTTAGTACATGTGATTTCTGGGGATCTAGTCGAAGTCTTTGCCAATGTTCCCTGATTTTCCCTCCACCACCAGAGGAACAATTTTTTTGTTTTCTCCTTTCTTGTGACAGCCTGTGCATACTGGCCTTATTTTTTTCTAACTTCCTTGAATGAAGAGAAAATTTTGGCCATTTCCCTTCATCAATTTCTGAATGTAAACAGCTTAATAAAGATAGTCTTAGAGGAGATGAGGGAAGGTTGCAGAGAGAAGGAGAAGGAGGGAGGAAAGAGGGAAAAGTAGCATGGAAAGGAATTCCTAAATTCACAAAGGAATTTAGGAAGCACGACCCAAACTTTTCATGAAAATGATGAAGAAACCGAGTTATTTAAATAACTTGCTCAGGAACACTTTGCTAACTGTAACCAAGCCAGAGTCAGAATCAGGTGTTCTGTCCTAGGCCTGTGTCCTTCGAACCCCACAGCAGAAGACCAATCATAAAAAGCAGACAAGGATTCACAGCAGAGCTTCCCTGTTATGACTCATCTGTAGGGTTAAACCTCTGTACGGCACTGCAGAATAGTGATGCTTGTGTTTATAATTATGACTCCCAAGTTAAATTATGAGATTTAAGAAGTGAGGAAAGAATGAAGTATATTTTGGAAAGATATCCTACAAAAAGGGTTGGCATAAAAATAACGTTAAGTTTTTAAAGGCTAAGCTTCACTTATCTGGATATATGATTTATAAAATTATTCTCCAGTGGAGAAGTGAAAGAGCTGGCAGTGCTCCTGGGGCCCTGTGTACTCCTTGGGGGTATTTTCTCTTTGTATGTGGGAGTCAGACATAGGGAAAACAACTTCATTTCCTGAATGACCCAAAAAGGACATTTTACCCTGCCGGCGTGAATGCTGCTGGTTGTTGCTGGTAATATACTTCAAATCACCACCGCTTCAGATTTAGATTTTATTCTGTCTTATGTTCCTTGGTTCTTACCCATAAAGTCAACTTCCTATAGAGGATAGTAGCATAAGTGACTGAGAAGAGGGATCCACTCAATGTGATGTGCTCCCCGGGGGAGGAGACAGATGTTGGAGTAGACAGGCTGGTGAAGCCTGGTCCTTGTACTTGAACTAGCTTGAGTTTCTTAATCATGAACCTAGTGATGATAAAACTATATACCTCTTAGAGTTGTCAGGATATGTAAATTGTATTATGCTGTTAAAAAGACTTCTTCCCTTTTACATATCATCTGTTAAATGTGGATTGAGAAGGGGTTGCACATTTTCTAGTTCATTATGCAGTTGAATACAGATGCCAGAGATGTTGATAGTCTTGCTCAAGCTCACAGGGCTGGCAGGTGATCCTGCCTGAGCTAAAACCTAGGTCTCCCAAGTTGGGTGACATCCAGCACTGTGTTGTCATCGCAGTCCTGGAGTTTTCCTTAGGGCTGGGGTCACTCTGCTCAGAAAAGCTCTTGTTTTAACTTTAATTGAACTCAAGCCTTGACAACAGGAGAGATGAGCCAACTGCAGTTTTGCGACCATACCACGTGCCTTTTGTATCTTGCAGCAGCATTTTGAGGGAAATAGCTAGTGTGGCTTTGAATAAGTTTCCAGAGATGAAAGAAAAGGAAAAAACCTAAGTCCGTACAGTGACTCTAACTAGCACTATTACTCAGCACTCAAGTATTCAAACGTATTCAGGGATCTGCTTATTCATACAGTCACTTATTATTTGTGACTGGGGTGAGACTTGAAAGACGGCATCAATTCTTAGTCTGCTTTTGTTTCACAGGCAATTCCATGTCTGTCTGACCACAGAACAGACGCTGTTTGCGGTGGGGTGGTGAATTTCCAGTTTCATAAGCTGGGAGTAGATGGCCTTCATGGAAATTTAATTACATAGAAGAGTTTGAAAAAGCCAAATTTGTTACCTTGGGGCATGAGGGAACCTTTGTTTCCAGTGTAAGTTAAGGGGCTGAAGTATCTCTTTTCAGCAGCCCTATTCTTTTTGCAGTGGACTTAAAATCCAAATCTTCATTTGCATGTGCATGTTACCCGAGAAGATGAGATGGAGGCTGGAAAAATACCCTTTTGAAGAATAGTGGAGAGAGTGTTCACTGCTCTCTTCTTCCCCATTACGCAGGTATGGGGCCTTCAGATGGTTAAAGAGGTTTGGAGGGATACCATGCCCCTGTCCTCCCACCGGAAGGAAGCCACCAGTAGACATGGGTGATTCTCCTCTCAGCAGTCTGGTACCTCTGCTGTGGGTTATGATGGGCCACGTAACTATCTTTCTTTAGACTTATCTGTATGATGAGGTCAGAGATCCTTGCTTTGTTCCCGCCTCCTATAAATGAGCAAGCTGGCTCTATGTTTCCTGGAAGAAATGAACTGCCGATAAAAATCAGTCTTGTAATTAAAAAAAAAAAAAAAGAAACAGCCTCTTTGTCTCTGAAGCTACCCATTTCCCCAAACACTCCCGCTTGCTGCCTAGTGATAGTAGGAGTCTAGGCATAGCAGCTAAAGTTCTGGAACCAAGAGAGAAGCAAAGAGAAGGGCCGAAGGCTGCCCACCTCACTGCAGGTGTGGCCCCAAGAGTGCTAGTGTCCCTGATGAAGAAGGAAGCTCAAGGGACGACTTAGCATCAGTGTTGTCTCAAGCCTAATCATTAATATTTTGGCAAACTGGGGAGGGCATGGGGAAATACTGGGGGACAAAATTGCCAAATTATGTTATGTCCATGTATAAGTATACCACATGAATCTCATGAGCATATGTATGTGTGTATAATCATAATGAACTAATTGAAATAATAATAATAACAATAGAAGAGAAATTGATAGAGTAGAACAATTGATAGAGTAGAACAAGCAGATGCGGGAGGGAGGACGGAAGGGCAAGGGAAGGTACTAGAGAATGAGATTGATCAAACTATTATGTGTGTGTATAGATATGGCATAATGAATCCCACTATTGTATCCAATCATGTACTAATAAAAATTTTTAAAAATACTTGGACAAATAGATCAGTACCAGAGTGGGTAGGAGGAAATAGAATGCAGATTTCATAAAGAGGGAGGCAGGGTTTTGCTAAGCTTTTTCTTTAACTGCTTTTGATGCGCTCTGTCTTGGGAAGGAAACATCTCAACATTAATTCCTTCATTATTCGTTGTTTTTGTCTAGACCATTTGTCTTTCCCAGGCTGTTCTCTATCATCAAATCAGACTCCTGTTGAAGCAAACCACACTGTGGCATCTCCTGACTCTCCCTGTAGTTCAGCTAATTGTTTTCATGTATTGATTTGTGATCACAGTCCAGTCACCCAGAGGGGCAGAAGTGAGTTCTCTGTTCTTTGGACATTTGTGTGTATTCGTGCCAAAGTTCTTGCCATCGGGTTGGTGTGGCTGGTTTTGGCAAAATGACAAATCTGACTGATGGATCTGGTGCTTTTTGTTGTGTCCTTTTGACTTGAGGTCTGGGAGATTTGCAAAATCCATGTCATGAGTTTGCTTGACTGGTGTTTTGAGCTGTTGAGACCCATGGCTTTCCTGACAGTAATGGTCAATGATAGTGGGGATACAGGTCAGGGGCTTCTCACTTGGTGCCTTTTGATGTGATCTTTATTCAAAGTAGGAGAGTTGTTATTTGGGGGATAAAATCTGAGTGATTTTGAGCAGATTCCCCAGTCTGGGTAAATCTTTTCTTCCCCATGACTTTGGGACCTGAATGACTGGATTTGGCTGAGTATACCTCAAACCCCTGGAAAGCTGCCAGCTCTTTATTTGACTTGGTGCCACTTAGACCTGCACTTAGTCTGCTGACTCTGACACTTTGAGGGGAGGTGGGAAGGAGAGACCGTACCAGTGGTAAAGGTAAGAGTGTTTTCTCTCACCAGAGAAACAAAGGCTCCCTTTCTGGATTTTGTGTTCTGTTTTCTTGTGTCTCTGATGTTCTGCTTTGGCAGGGCTGAATTAGGAGGTGATGGTGTATTTCTCTGCAGGCAGAAGTCAGCTGTAGGTCAGACACAGCTTTGGAACACGCAGGAATCCAGCGGGAATCTTGGCGAGCACAGTAAAGCTGGAGTGATGATCCTCTAGTCTTTTTCAGCATGCTGTAAGGGTATCTTTGACTTTCACCTAGACGGGCTGGGAGATGGGCAAAGGGGCCTGGGTGTTAACTTACATCTCAAGTTGGATACCTGTTAGTGTATCTGACCTGCACACTTTCACCCTTCCTGATACTTTCCAGGGCCCAGTGCATGCTAGGCAAGTGCTCTACCACTGAGCCACATTGATACCCCTTTTTTAAAAAAGAATTATTTTGAGACAGGGTCTCACTGAGTTGCTCAAGCTGGCCTAAAACTTGTGATCCTTCTGGCTCAGCCTTCTATATAGCTGGGATTACAGGCTTGCACCACCATGCCCATCAGTACTTGGACTTTCCTGAGCTATCTACTCTTAGAAAATGAATGAGGAGCCACTGAAATTGACAGCAGTGTATTCACTTAGCATCTTCTGGGTGCAATGTGGTGTGCTTTGCTGAGAGGTAGGTGAGGCAATATTTGGAGGGGGAAAAAACTTTAAAAATGCAAGAAGGAAGAAAGGTAGCCCGGTAGACCCCCAGACAGGCCTTGTTATCCCAGCAAAGACAGAAGAGGTGGGCCCAGTGGCATTTACCACTGTGAATGTAAACCAGCTCTTGTGAGAATTTGTCTGACTTGAAAAACTTGGCAAAATGGCCAAATGGAGCTTCTCTCAGCAGGGGGAATGCCTGTGTATGCTTTTGTGGTTAGTCCTCGTGTTGAGCAGTCTGATTTAAGGGAAGGATGGTCTGTGTACATTTTCATTTCAGCTGTGGTCTTGAAAGGTTTACCATGGGGAGGTGTGGGTGGATGAGAATATAGTCCTCTTGCCTCGTGGTTGGTTTACATCTAGGTTATAGGTGAATGTGAGTTCACAGCACAGCCTGTTTCTTGTTTGGGTGCATTTTAGAATGACCTACAGAGCCTCATTTGTGCAAGCCTAGGTACCCTATCTTGATGCACACATTTGGGGACTACCAGGCTTAGTGCCAAATGGATTGTTGGAAAGAATTCACTTCACAGCTCTCATCCTCAAATTGATGTCTGTGATTCTTCTTAGCATCTTGGATTACCTGAGTTTTATTCCTGTAATTATTTTGGAACCTCTGTGGGGCAGCCTGCATTGCTTTGGGGAAGTTCTGCACATTGAGGTAATGTGGCTGCCCACTTGACTGATGATCATGTTTGGCACTTCAGGGGCTTCTGTTGTACCATGTGCCCAAAGGGACGTCTCTCAGCTGGTCCCTAGGGCACAAATGTTAGGTTTGGGGGGAAATTCACAATTTCAGATTTGGTCTTTGTCTACACTTGTGTGTATCAATGGTGTCATAAGTGAGATACATTGAAAGATTTCTTCACACACTGATACTTGTGAAGTAGCTTCTTTGAGTAGGGGAAAGGGTCCCAGGTAAGGTCACTAAAGGTTCAAGCCTGGGAACCCATACTGGAGGTTAGAATGAGCATGTTCTAGAGAGAATAGTGCGAGGGTAGTTAACACAGTGCCTTCAAGTGCTGTGCTTAGCTGCGGGCACGACTGTTTGGTGTGGCTTGTGCATTTTTGGGCATTATTCTACTTTTATATCCAGGGTTTGGTCTTGGGACACGGTTTCGCATATATGCATGTGTACTGTGTGCTCATAGGATTGTAAGTTTTAGAAATTATAGAATAATTGGTTTTCTAGCATGGAAAGGAAAAGATTGCACAAACTCCAGCCTTGTGGCAAAGGAACCTTACGTATAGATGTAAAATATATCTCCTTGGAGGGTTGGCTTTGTGATGGGCTATAAACGGATTGTTAAACAGCAAGCTGAGGGGCTGTTAACAAGCTGTTTCTAAGAGCATCTCCCTGGTTTGGTCTGAAAAGGTAATGTGTACATATTGCAGCTATGAAATAGTTAGCCTGTGGTGTTTATATGTTGGGAGGGGTGTGTGTGTTCGTGTGTGTGTGTGTGTGTGTGTGTGTGTGTGTGTGTTCGTTCAGTGGTGAATGGACTGAGAAGATAATTTAAAATGTTGTTTATTTGTTCCCGTGTCAATGTCTGCTTCTAAACAGGGCAGTGTTTTAGTTTGTTTTTTAACCTGGTTTACATGAAGAGGTGTTTGATCAGTCACAGAATATGTATCAACCAAACTTCAGAAAGTGTATGTTTTATGATATCACCCTTGGTACATGATAGATGCTTGAAGGGGGTTCTTACCTCAGAATACCTGAATAATAGGTAAGTTGCCTTGCCATCAGCACTCTAGTGTTTGGATTCTCAAGTTCAATAAATCAGGGTTTTCATTATGTGTCTGGTCTTATTTGAACTTCACACTCAGGTGGCATAACTGAAAGCTGGCCCATGCCTGTTTCTGCCACTGTTGGGTCTTTAATGGAAAAGAGCTCTTTCTTGTTACTAGGATGCCATGCTTCCACTACCTTAGCAGCGGCTGTGTTAAAAAACAGGGGTCTCTTCTAATCTTCTGACTGCATCAGTGTGCTAGCCTGGCAAAGCCTTATTATTGTTGTTATGTATGTATGTATGTATGTATGTGCCATGTAAGCCAGCTCCTGCCAAGAGATGTTGACGAGCAGGATTATTGTGCTAGGAGACGGCAGCTTTTTCTTGGTGGAGGTGTCTGTTACAAGAATCTGCCGAAGAGTCATCATAAAGACAGGGCTAAATAAAACCATTCAGGATATAAATCACAGGGGAGAACCGCGCCCCCCCCTCCCCCAAAGGATAGTAAACCAGTAGTTCTGCCAGGTCACCTCTCAGTCATTCTTTAAGGGCCATCTTAAAGCCAGCACTGCCACAGAAGTCAGCCAAGGGTAAGGGTAGTGCATGATGACACTTCTCTAGTCCTTGGCACATAATAGGCTTATCCACAGTTGCTTCTTAAGGCTTCTGGATTCAAAGCTTCGGGGAGGTGGATGTGCTGTCTTTCTGGCACAAGGCAGTCTGGTGCCACACACTACACTTGCTGACCTTCTTCACTCTGGGTATCGCTTACTTGCTTCTGGCCCCAGACTCTGGATGTCTCCTATCTGTTCCTTCAACCTTCATTCCTGTGTCCTTCAGTCCAACCTAGAATGATTCTTGGCCAATGAAAATTTGAATTAGCCACTCCATCTCAGCTCCTTGGTCATGACATGCAAGGCCCTTGATGGTCTACTTTCTAGTATCTCCAATCTCCCCTTCCACCATATGTTCCACCAAGTAGTACCTGCTCTTGTCCCAAACCAAATGATAAGTTTTTATGCCTGGAATCTTCCCTCGATCCTTTTTCTGCCTGACAGCCATCTGTTATTCTTTGCTGACAGGCACAGTACCTGCAATTTACTGAACAGGCTTCTTTGGCAGTGATCCAGTTATAGATCAATGGCTTATTGTCCTCCCTAGTGTGAAAGCCCACTGAGGGCAGGAGTCAGATAGATTCATTTTTATATTTCCAGTGTCTTGTGCAGTGCCTGGCACAAAGGCAGGCCAAAGTATTTTAGTTCAGTGAATTTTTTTTTTTTTTTTTTTTTTTTTTTTTTGTGGTGCTGGGATAAGCCTCTTAGTGTGGTGTGGGATTGAACCCAGGGCCTTGTGTATGCAAGGCAAGCACTCTACCAACTAAGCTATATCTCCAATCCCTAGTTCAGTGAATTTTTTAAAAACCAAAGTATTTGTGAAGCTTTTATTGTGGGCTTAGTGGATATTAGGCTTGGTTATAGGTAACATGAAGATCTTGCTGTTGGAATATTAATCTAATACCCCTTGAGAGTTGAGGAAGGAAGCCACACAGAGACCTTATTTATTTATTTATTTATTGCTGTTCTGGGGATGGAATCCGGGGCCTTGTACCTGCTAAGCAAGACTCTACCACTAAAATGTGTCTGGACCGAGACTTATGTTTTAAAGTCACAACTACAGAATAGAGCTAACACATTGCTACTCTCACTGTATAATGTGTTCCTGGGAGGCTTCTGTACTGCACACACAAAGCATCCACTTATTCTCCCTTTTGAGGCTCACATTTAGGAGAGAAATAGATAGTTGGAAAAAAAGCTTGATAGCCTTTGGGCTGGATATGCCAGAAAAGCTTGGCTCTAAATAAACTTATTGTTTTAGTCAGCTTTTTGTTGTTGTTGTTGCTGTGACCAAAAGACCTGACAAGAACAATTAGAGGAGGAAAAGTTTATTTTGGGGTGGGGGGAGCTCATGGTTTCAGAAGTCTCA
The DNA here is from genome assembly GCF_964194105.1 of Spermophilus citellus. Taxonomy (NCBI): domain Eukaryota; kingdom Metazoa; phylum Chordata; class Mammalia; order Rodentia; family Sciuridae; genus Spermophilus; species Spermophilus citellus. The sequence continues at coordinate 38,017,425 of NC_138197.1, forward strand.
GTCTATAGACAGCCAACTCCATTCCTCGGGGCTCAAGGTAAGGCAGAACATCATGGCAGAAGTATATGGCAGAGGAAACTATTGTGGGACATAGTACCAGGAAGCAGAGAGAGAGTTCTGCTTACCAAGAACAAAATATTACCCCAAAGGCGGCACCCCCTCCCACCTCCTCCAGCCACACCCTACCTGCCTAGTTACATCCTGTTAATCCCTATTAGGGGATTAATGCCTTGATAGGTTAAACCTCTTTAAACCTAATCCTTTCACTGCTAAACTATCTTGCATTGTCTCACACATGAGCTTTTGGGGGACGCCTGTATCTAAACCATAATATTTATGTACTGATCTCTCTTGTGGTGTGTGTGAGTCAGGAAGCCCCTGGGCCAGGGAAAGAGAGCCAAGGACTATTTGTGGCAGTAGCCACAGGCAGTTGGTCTTTGCTGGCTATAATGCTCTGGGAACCAGTGGCCTGTCAAGATTGACTGGTGCTGCCAGTTGTTCCCCTCCCTCTTTACCCTTCTATATAACCAGAAAGAAGCTCACCTCCTGAGCCTTTTATGAAATTTGTGATTGCCTTTCCAGGTAGACAGACAAAGCCAACCCTTTCCTTGGGTCACCTCTTCTCAGTCTTCTCCAGAGCCCATGTTTTCTCCACACTTGTCTGGGAGGAAGATCTCTTTGGAGCTTTTATTTTATTGCTGCTGTGCTTCCTATGGGGGACTAAACTAGTGAGAATGATGCAATGTACCACAGCACTAGGAAAACAACCCAGAGGCATGGCTTGTGGATGGTGTGCGGCTTAGCATTTCTGTTTTCTGTGGACAGCTCAGTGGGACTTGCCTACAGAGGGGACTCTTAGTGAGAAACTGCTGTGACTCCATTTTTGAGAAACCAGCCTCTACCTTAGAGCAAAGCCTGTCCTAAGGAAGGGGGCGTGACCCTTGTCCTTGGAAAAACCCACAGAGCCCTCCTAAGCACATACCCACCCTGCTGAGTTGTTTGTCTACAAATAACAGGAGAGATCTGCTGCGCCAGGTGTCCTTAACTCAGTTAGGCTAGGTGAGGACCCATAGCAACCTCCTAGCAACCACCAGTCAGCATGAGATAGAGAAAATACTTGGGATGCCAGATGATCCCCCAGTAGTTTATGGTGGTTGATAATATGTGGGGAAACCATGTAGTTTAGCACGTACACCCCTCATGGCCTAAACCAATCAATTCAAAGGAATCCCCCTCTTGTACTAACCAATCACCCCTAACCAACTTGTTCCCACCAGTGAATGTGCTAATCAATGTTAAGAGTTGTTGTTTGATTTTCCCACGGTAGGGAATGATTTGCTGTGTGATGTTGTGACACATAGAGTATCCCCCCAAAACCTATAAAATCTCACTGAACAAAGGACCAGGACTCACTCCCTGGGACCCCTGCGTTGGGAATGGTTGTGAGTCCAGGCTTGAGCTTGCAATAAAGACTCTTGTGTGATTGCATCGGATTCAGCTCCTGGAGGTCTATTAAGGGTCCCACGAATCTGGCATTACACTAGGACAGTGTCTTAGGGCTATGAATCTGATAAGTGCCAGCTGATATGAGGTGAAATGGACCAATTAGGAGAAGTCAGATATTTTTAGATTTAAGTAGACTTATCTGGGCCTTCCGTACAAGTCCAAAGGGCTCATTTTGTCCATATTCTTGTTGCCATTGACATATAGCTGGGATGTGAGGCTTTAAGCTATGTGAAAAGTTTCAACTTCTTGAACCAACCAGACCTCAGCAACTGTACTTTTACAGTTCCCTCAAAACTGTCACGAGTTTTCCTGACCACCTGCTGGGGCTTTTTCTTCCAGACCCACGCTGCAGCTGCCTGCCTGCCCTGTTGCCCTTGACCTCACCTTGGCTGCAGGTGGGTCTGTCCCCAGGCTGCTTTTCTTAGTCTCTTTGTCCTTGTATGGAGCCTTCGGGTTCCCTTGTCTTTCTCAAAATGAGCTCTAACAAGATCAGGGGATGAGCTACACAAGATTCCTGCAGCAGGTTGGGAGTTGTTACAGGGTGCTAATCTTGGCTACTTGAGAAACAGAAAAGCATAGATCTGTGTGCAAATGTAAAAATGGAACTTTGAGGAAGCCACTGATGTAGAGGCTGGCCACTTGGGGCATGCTCTTATGTACTTGGTATATACAGCTCATCCCCCAACATGCTGCTGTCCAGTTTCCTTCTACAAGTACAACCAAGATCCGATCTCCATGCCTTCATGCCAAGGCTGTGTTGTGCACCCATTTCCTCCCCCTTCCACTCTCAGCCTGACCAGACCCCATGGTGAGCCTGCTCTTCATGGAACATGGAGATCTAGGGCTTAGCACTTGTGGGACATAGTGTTCCTGATAATTAGTGTGTCACATTCTCATCTTGAGACCATCCTCCGTTTAGTTGTGTGGGCAATTCTTAGTTTGTTTGGGTGATTGTCTTAGTTTTAGTAACAAACTTTTGAACCTCTGCAAGTATGTTAGAGCTACTGGTCATAATTTTTATCTGTTGTTGCTTAAAAATTGACCTGCTTTGGAGAAAACTTCAGAACCTTTTTCCATGAGCTGTTGTAGTGTAAATAAGGAGTGACAAGTGCCCTGTGCCATTGTGTGGGAGGGGCACTGTTCCCTCTCCCCACTCCAGCAAAAGTTGATGTATTTTACAAACCTAAAATTTTAAAATTCTCTCTCTCTTTTAAAATTTATATGACAAGCCTTACAAAAGAGTATGCTGTTATATTTTAACAAATTGCTCCCATCAAAAATAAAATTGAGAGACTGGGGTCTTGGCTCAGTCAGTGGTGGAGCGCTTGCCTCACATGTATGAGGCACTGGGTTCGATTCTCAGCACCACATATAAATAAATGAATAAAATGAAGGTCTATCAACACTAAAAAAAAAAACATTTTAAAAATAAAATAAAATTGAAAATAAAAAGTGAGACTGTTAAGGAGTGGCCTCACTTCCAACCAGTCTTCCATGTGGTAAAGGTGACACTCAGTTACCAAGGATGCCACCTGTGCCAAGTGTCTTTTTCTGAACTTCCTCCATTTTTATGATCCCTGACTGGCACTGAGAAGGGCTCATTAGTATGTTTGTCTTTCTTCTGCATGCAAGTTGCAAGGACACTTAAGCCTCATGCTTCAGGGCAGAATCTGATCACAAACTGAGATCAGGAAGAAAATTTCCCCCTGTGGTATTGCATTACACAATCGCCCAGCCAGGTGCTCTACCCCTGTTAAACAAACACACAAGCATACAAGCGCTTGCCTCCATACTGGCCATTTTCAGAGCAGGATGTTGGACCTTGTAGACAGCAGCCTCATTCATTTGGCAAGTCCCTGTACTCTTAAGATGGAAGGAAGTCTCCTTTGCTCCTCCTTCTGTGTGCTGTGCTGAGCTCAGGCCATGTCTTCAGATGCCAGCAACCCTTTTAGCTCTCACTTTGTGGGAGATTTAAAATGGTGCCTAAGTATATACACACCCGCATATGCATGCACATGTACACATATCTTTCAGTTGATTTCTGTAAAACTCGATCCCCTTTCCTAGGCTTTGCTTTAGTTTCTACACCACATAAAACTCATATGCATGCCCAGAACATCAAAATATGGTTCCCAAATAGTAGTGGAATTCTTTTACCACAGTGCCTGCAGTTGCCAATCTCAAGTTTTTCTTCTAAGTAGCTTGGAGGTCTGGTCCAAAGGAACCTGAGGGAGAGGGGAGGGACAGGGACAAACTTTTTCTTCTCTTTTTTCCTCTTTTTTTTTTTTTTTAAAGACTCTGGCTGTGTTGCCTCTTGTGCAATAGGATAATTACCAGCGATTCCCAGGCTCACTGCTTTTCTTCCTTTGCATCTCTATCTCCTGTGGTGCAGTACTTCCTTCTGTCTCTATTATTAGCTTTCTTAGCTTTGCCATTCAGTTCCCCACCTCTCCTTGCTCCCATCCTTATCTCCCTCCAGCACTTCTCCTTTCACCTCTGTAGAGGTATTTAGGGAGCCAGCTTGCCAGCTTTCATGTTCCATTCACACGTGAACCTTCCTTTTCTTTATTAATGCACAATAATTTTGTTCCTCTTGCATCGCATCATGCATTCATCCATGTGCCCAAAATAGAAACCATCACCCTCCAGCACATCACATCTGCCCTGTAAACCCTTGGAGCAGAGTGTACCAAAGTGAGTTCACCCACAGCATTGTGGCTGTCTGGCCCTTCCTGCCGCTTGCTCATCTTCATATCATCTTTTTGCCTTTCTGCTTTTGATTATCTCATGTTTCTTCCCCAGATTACTGTATTAGTACCTCATTGTTCACCTTGCTTTGTTCATTTTATAGTTCACTGTTTTCTTTTCTCCCCTTTTAAGTTTTTCCTACTCTTTTGGTAGATATTCATTCCTGTTCATTGGAGATTACATCAGTTTTTATTACCTGAATTTACTAAATGAACATAATCGTATTTGGCATGAAGCATATCTTTTAGAAATAAGGGAAGAAAAGTAGATTTTTGGCAGCTTTTAATATCATAATAATTCCAATCTTACAAAAACTGAGAAATAGTTCATGCATTAATCTTATAAGTTATAAGTTAATCTTTGTAATTGTTATGGATCTAACTCAGTTTGAGTAAGAAACCCAGTTTAAGTGTACTAGTCTTTCAAATAGTGACCGTAGAAACTAATTATTGCTGTAATTTCAACAATTAATTATTAATTTATGGATGTTGAAATATTTTTGTTTATGATGCATTACTGTGTGCATCAGAAGTTATGATCCAGTACTGTGTGGAATTACAGTTTTCTCCCTTTACAGTAGTTTATAAAGTGTGCTGGGCTGTATTTAAGTAGTGAAGCTGCTTTTCTTTAAATAGCCTTTCCTAGATGCTTTACCGAGGCAGCCATACTCTTGACCTTTTATTACTATTGACTGTAAGGGTTTTCAGTTTAAGGATAGTGTCATCTTATTGACTCCACCCTCCTGTTCTGGGAGAAGATGGAAGAGGTAAGGAAGGCCACTTGAGTCATTCTACTGTAGCATTGTACTGTGTCATTGTAGGAAGAAAGTGAAGTTCACATTCTCCTAACAATAACAGGAAAAAGAGTTAGGAAGGTAGCTTTTAGGATCTGTTTTAAGATAGGGACAGACATGCATACTAGTTCCTTCTTGTAGATGAGAAGTTGCCCTTAATAGTTTTAATATGGTAGGTGAAATATTATCATACCTAATGCATGAAGCTTCTGTAAGTATGACCCTAAGTTTAAAACTTGCCTTGTAGGGTTTTTAAAATACCCTTTTCTGAATTCTAATAATAGTCACACATTTTATTAAAACCACGCTTTTTTATTTTTTTTAAAGAGAGGTATGTAAGCAGGAATTGTAAGTTGTTCTTACTTTTTCTTATCTGTCTTTCTCCTAAGAAGTAATGGGAAAACCTACAACCAAAAAGGGATGGTGGCTTTCTCCTTCCTGGCAGGGATACTCCTTTCCAACTCACAACCTGGTGGTTTCCAAAAAGGAGATGAGGAGAGAGCTGTTGATTTTATGGAACTCAGTTTTAGCCTCCGCGGCAGTTCCAAAATAGTGAGCCTGCTCACTCTGGGGAATCCAGTTGGGTTTTGTTTGTTGGGTTAAGAGTTGGGGTTCCAGCTTGGCTATTTCTGGAGTACCAGATCTTGGAGGTTTTAAGAGAGGCCCAAAGTGGCAGCCTTGTTTCCTTCACCTTTCTTGAGCCCTTGGGTTTCCTGTTGCAACCGTAAAGGATCATCACAAGCAGAAGCATGACATCTCTCCAGTCAGTTCTGACTGCCTCACAATTAATTCAGAAGACAGTCATTTTATAAGACTGTGACAGGACTTACACATTTAGAACTATAGTTTTGAGGAATTTCAGACTGATTCCCAACAGCTCAGCTAAGTGGCCCATCAAGGGTCCCATGGCCATGATTACCATCTTAGAACTAGAACTCAGGTCTTCTGACTCTGGCCAGTGGTTAGTTAATGAAGGCTGTATTTTCTTTCTTTCTTTTTTTAACATGTTAATCATGTTTTTAAAAATATACATATATTTTTAGTTGTAGATGGACATGATACCTTTATTTTATTTATTTTTATGTGGTGCTGAGGATCCAGCCTAGGGCTTCACACATGCGAGGTGAGTGCTGTACCACTGAGTCACAACCCCAGCCCATGAAGGCTGTATTTTCAAAATGTCAGGTCAGTTCCAGTCATATCACTTTTACTAGTGAAGTAGATGAACAGGCTAATTTGTGTGTATTAGTCATGTTAAAAAAAAAATCACAAGTCAGCAGGCCTCACACACTTCATTTTTGGAGCTGATCTATTCTTCCTTCCTTCCTTCCTTCCTTCCTTCCTTCCTTCCTTCCTTCCTTCCTTCCTTCCTTCCTCCCTCTCTCCCTCCCTCCCTCAAAATGGCGAAGTAGGAAATTAACTATGCATAACACGACATCCACTCTTCTGCCATGTTGCCTGTACCCTGTTGGGCTGTTTCAGTGCTCATTTAGGGTGACAGGTGAGTTCTGACCCCCTGAGTATTCTGTTCTTCCATTGAAAAAAGTGATCATGAGGTTGTTGATTTTATAGTGCTCTCTGACTATGGGAAGGAACCAACTCCCAACCCAAACCGAATAGCCTCTGAGATCCTATTAAACAGAAAATGCCCTAAACACTAGTGTATGAAAATGCTTTTCTAGGATGAGCTCAAAGCATTTCATCCTCCGAATAAAATCTATCTGCTCGCACTTAGATTGTTCAAAGGCAGATGGTAGGCAATTGAAACAGAGAGGCAAGCTGGCAAAAGGAAAAATAAAACCACAAATATCTGTACATGAAGGTGATCTATGCTCTTGCCAAACCCCCTTCTAACTTCGTTAACACAACAGCGTAGCAATTAAGTAGCATGGGAACTCAGACTCATATGGCTAATACAATTGTCCTCTGTTAATGGGATGAAACAAAGCTTGCATATAATATATAGTGCTGTTCACCAAAATGCAGTGCTAAAATAGAGTTTAAGAGGTAATCAGTATCATAGCCCATAAACCATGCTACCCATAGCAGAAAGTTACCTTATTGAAATCTCCCCACTCCCCACCCCATGTTAACAGGAGGGTCACTTATATGAAATGTTTGCCATTACAGAGTTACCAAATCTTTGATAAGGAGCCTCAGATTGGTAGTAAAATGCCCTTGGGTTGGGGGAAGGAAGGTGATGAACAGAACATAGGAAAAGCCCAGAGCCGTTGCTTCATGGGAAACCCTGCATTAAGCCAGAAGCAAAAACGATAGACATCTGACTGCTGCAGGAAGGCTGGTGACGAAGGAAACCTCAGCACCACTCTTCACTGACTGGAGGACTTTCTAGACTCAGATCTGGCACTTGTCACTAAACTTGAACTTGAACATCCAGTGACAGAAGGGAGAGGGGGAGTGCTTCAGCTGCTGGAGCCAGGTACTTGTGTGGCTGCTCTCGCAGTAGGTCGTTTGTGGCGCTGATGGTGCCAAGCCGCAGTGCTTGGAGGGTGTGTAAATGAGGGTGTTGATCCAGACTGCGGAAGGGGCAGCTTTGGGAGCAGGTGGGAGTGGTGAAGGAGGAGGGGATTTGGTGGGGCAGGATGTGAGATGAGTTTACTCTGCTGGGAAACAATCTGGGGATGTCCATAAGGGAAAAAATCTAGAAGATCATTGAGAGTGGGCTGATCTAAGAGTCAGAAGCTCAGACTGCGAGACAGAATGAAAGATAGGAGGTCTTATTCTCAAAGGGAGATCACTGTAAGGATATTAAATCTGTTGCTGCCCAAGTAGCTGAGGGGAGACCAAAGAAGAAAGTTCTACATGCCAAAAGGCAGTAGGTTCAAGTCTAAGCCTTGAACTTCTTAGTTATACAAAGCTCAGATGTGAAGTGTCTGAGGGATGCATTCCTGCAGAAATTAATATTTTCCCTGCTAGGTTTTTTTGAATTTGTCCTAAATACATCAGTTTATCTCCTGTGTAAGAGTAACTGTCTCATTTCGTTGGCATATTGCATTTTCAATTGTTTTCTTACCTAATGGTTTCTGCATCGGATCTTGGCCAGATATGCCAGTGACTGCTATTAGAACCACCCTTTTCCTTTCCCCAGCCCAGTCAGGCTCAGTCTCAGGGTGTCCACATTGGGATTTGGCTGTGATTCATGGCTATGATGAGTGGAGTTCAGTTATAAAGCTTGGGAATGAAATGGCTGTTTTATGGAATTTGCTTAAAGCAGGTGTAGTTTTCATTGCTCTGCTAAAGCAAATCCACCCCAGATAATTTTTCTTTACTCAGAATTCAGAGTGGCCTCCACACTCTCCTTCTCTGAAAGGTACAAATGGTGATACATATTTGACACATGAGTTGGCTTTTACCTTGGGGACTGGCAGACCACCCCAGCAAATACAATGCACGGAACCCAGCAAACAATAAAGAGCCCCACGCTCGCGTGGCCAGATCATTAGCTTCCTTCCTTTTTCGCCTTGATTTTTGGGAAGTTCTCACTTGTTAGTTCCATAGGCCATGGGACATAGCAATATAAAATGCCAGAGGATGTTCAGATGGGTGTGTAGAGGAAGAGGGAAAGCAGGAATTCTGGGCCATGGAGCAGATGGCCAGCCGTGACCTAGGAAGGAAAGCCCAGGCTTTTTTTTTTTTTTTTTTTAAAGCCATTTTTCTTGTTTGCACAGTTTTCATTAAGGAGTACCCTAGCTGCAAGTTGAAGAATTCCAAAAGCGAGATCCTAGAATGCCTGCCCTCAAGGGTTTACCCTCCTAAGAGATGATGTTTCTACTGCAGGGAAGATATGCAGAAGACAGCCCTAGATGACAAACACCCAGTTCCCTGTGTATGACCCTGCTCAACTGTGCACGATGGCTCAGGGCCTAGGGGGTTTTTAGGTTGTTTTTGGTGTTTTCTCCATGATGACCCAGTTGTGCAACCCTGCATTCAAGGGCCAGCTGCTTCCTGCTCTTTTCCAGGACAGCATGCATGTCCCTCTCCTAGAGAGATGATGGGGCGAACGTGGGCTGGGAGGAGACAGCTCTGACAGCCGCTCTTTGGCTGCACTAGATGCCAAGGCCCCTGATGCTCAGGAAGACTTTGTGTCTGAATCAGCTGAATCCCTGCTTCCCTAGGGGAGGAAGGGAATCTGGTGGTCATCTGATGAGAGCCACAGCCCTTCTAACACTGAAGAAAAGTGGGCTGTGCCTGCACCCACCCCAGTTAGCATTTGCTGAAGACATTTAATGCATCATGGCCTGTGTATGTAGGGACATCCAAGCCCTCCCTCAGCTCCCTGGGTTGGACTTTGGTTTTTTGCATGCACATATTTATAAATAGTTGTAGACCTCGAGGTAATCACAGGAGGGAACCTAGTTCTCCAACCTGTGAAAGTTTATTACCAAAAGGAGCAAGAATAATCAGATTTTTTTTTTTAAAGATATTCTTCTGTAGCCCCAAACACCTGCAGCTCCCAGGTGTTTTGACATTGATCTCAGAATTTCTCAGAAAACATTCTTTGAGGACCTTGTAGATATTACCCTTTGTACTCCGCTTGTAAAGGACAAAAAATAAGGCAAGCAAACAAACAAAGCCTCAGGAAATCCTTTAGTTATAGTGATATATATACATTTTGAAGTACCATTGTATTACTGAGCATGGTCATTTATACATGTCAACTGTTTTAAAAATGTACTCTTTCAAACATCATAATGTATTTCTCTGAAGTTATTGATGGGGCATTGTGGACATCAAAGGAAATGTTAATTTGAAGTAAGGCATAGTATTCCCCCCATTTCTGAAAAAAGTAGTTGAGGAGGAGCAACAGGTACCTAGAAATGGTGAAATGAAATAATGCTGTAAAGAAAAAGTCATGGAAGGGAAGTTGAAGGTCTGGCTCTTGTTCCGTGCCCTGTGTTTCTCACCCCAGTCTCTGACGGTGCTCACGTCACTTTCCTTGTTATTGGAATGGGCCCAGCCTAGGTGATGCCAGCTGCCAAGTGAGGTCACTAGATGGGGTGCAGGAGCTTGGTGCCTTTTTCTTTTGGTCCGCACTCAGCTTACAAATGCAGGTGCTAAAGTGGCACAGCTGAGCCTGCCTCTCCGTTTCCCTAGTCCCCTATCGCCATGCTGTGTCAGACTGCTTGTGTTCTTCACTGATTCCCTATTCAACTCAGGTGAAAGCCCAGGGAACCCTGACAAGGCTCAGAGCCATGGGGGACCTGGTCCTGCTCACCTCTCTGGCCTCGTCTCTCATCTCTTTTCCTGGGATGAAAACCAACGGCCAGCACTTTGCAGAGGTACCATCTTCTTCCTTCTGGATCTTAGCACAAGCCATTTATTGAAGTATTCTTGTCTTTCTTCTTCCAACTGACCACTTATTCTCAGGTCTCATTTACCAGGACCTCCTCTTGGATTTTCTGGATGAGATGCCCCTCTTTACATCCATTTTGAAACTTCTCTCACATTATCTTGAAATTTCTTGTCATGTCCATCATGTGACAATGAGCCCATGATGTCAAACCCCTCTTGTTTTTGTGCTTATGATCACAGTGTTGGGCACAGGGTTGGTGCTCCATAAATGTCTGTGGAATGAAGGAGCCTGTTGAAAACAGAATATGATCACATATCCCTTCTTTGTGTTTGGCTCAGTGTCTGATCCTCTTCTGAGCCTTCTTATCAATGACCGAGACTCAGGAGGACTATTAGCTGAAGAAAAGGCATGCCTGCAGTACTGTCAGATGTAGCCAGGTTGTTAGATGTTTGCTTACGTAGGGAGAACAATGTGGAATTTCAGATTTTTTGTTGTGAATTCAGAACCTTGAGCTGTACATAAACTGCAGTGGTTTGGTTTTTAAACTGAGTTTCTGTTTATAGTGAACTCCTAACCAAATCAAACAAAGGAAGGTCTTCCTTATCATTTGCTTCTCCCTACAAGGACACTGTGGCTCTCTGAATGTTCCTGTAGAACAGGAAAAGTGATCACAGATCAATTCTAGTTGCTGTCTCTGAAAAAGAAGAAGAAGATGGATGGGCCTGGCTTTGCGATGAACTTTTCTTCTCTCCCCTCCTCCTTCTTTTCTCCTTTTGCTAGTAATTACAAATCTGAATGGAAGTGCTGCTGAGAATCCAATTTATTTCCTGACTCTGAGTAATAGAACATAGATAGCACATGAATCTAGATTCTTTGGGTACACACATGCATACACACATCCACTCTACCTTTGACCTGACATGATGGGCTGACCCGGAGACCTGTTTCTTAAGCAGATGGATACCTCTATTTATGTTTCTCTGACTCTTTCTTAGTTTATTAGAATGCAGCTAAAAGAACATGAGTGGCCTGGAATAACTGGACAGATACTTACTGAGCACCTATGATGTGCTAGATATTATTGGAATTACTAGGATAAAGAAGTCAAGGCCTCTGATTCAGGAGGCTTGCTGTGTAATGGGGTCAAGTTACTACTATTTGCTCTGTAATTTTGGGAGGCAAATCCTTTAACCACTTTAAACTTCTCATTTCTTTAAACTACCTGGTTCTTAACTATCAAATGAGGATGGTAGTCCCTATGGAGGGATTGCTGTGAGGATAATAACACCTATCTCACATGGTGGCAGAGAGTATCTCCTGGGATGTTTGTCAGATGCTACCTGACAAACACCTGTTCATCCTTGACACCTATCAGGGCGCCCTCAGCCCTCTGACCTTCTCTGGTACAGTAGTGTTCTCCTCAGGTGGTCTCTGCTGGGCTGCTGCCCGTCTTGCCTTGTTCTGCTTTGGTTCCTGTTCTTGTGCCTGGTTCTTGTGGATGAAGAGCCACATTGTACTCTCTCTATAATCCTAGAGCTCAGCACTGTGTCCAGAACACAGCACTTGATGTGTTTTTGGTGCTGAATTAAAGAACAAGGGTTAGGAATGGCAGGAGCTCTACCTGACACATCATTATGATAAGCACTTTGGGCAAGAAAACAGAGGTCCTGGAGATCAAAGGAGACCCTGGAGTGCCCAGTTTTAATTTTAACGTTGTAAATGTGTACTAACTACTTTTTGTCATGGATGCTGACCGATTGCCCAAGGTAAGGAAATCTCTTGAGGGAGAGAAGTCATCTATATGTTTAATGCAGAGGTCAAGCATTAGCTTCCCAAACTAACAAATGTAGGTGGTTGGCGATAGAAGGCTCATTGGTTTTATGTTGTCTTCTACACCTTATATGGCAGCAGTACCTTCTCCTTCTAATATTCTCCCCGCTTTGCAGAAAGAAATGTTGCAAGATGAATCACCTTCTTTTCTGCTCTGACCATGCCTCCCCACTCCATTGTCTATTTAAATAGAGAACTGGTATGAGTTATTGTATTAGTAGGGTTTTCCAGATAAACAGAACCAGTAGGAGATATTTCATTGACTCAGGGAAGCCAGTACTGTAGTTCATAGTCCAAAGTCCAAAGGTCAGAGAACCAGAGGAGCTGATAGTGTAACCCTCATTTGGGGATTGTGAATGTATGTTCTAGTACAAGCTGTGAGGCAGGAAAAAAGGGTGTGACTGGTGAATCCCTCCTTTCTCTGCCTCTATTCTATTCAGGTTCTCAGTGGATTGGAAAATGCTCACTCAGACTAGGGAGGGAAATCTATTGTACTGAGTCAACAGATTCAAATGCAGTCTCACCCAGAAACACCCTCATAAACACATATATTTGCTATACGGGGTAAAAATGGGAGTTCATAACACACTCGAATCAATCTGTGAAATATGGTATATTAAGAACTATGTAATGTTTTGAACAACCAACAAAAAAAAAAAAAAAAAAGAATAGGAAGATGGATAGGCCTGGCACCCCAACATTTAATCTGGCCACCCCATGATCTAGTCAAGGTGACATGTAAAATTAACCATCACAATTTTTTTTTTTTTAATATTTATTATTATTTTTTTTAGTTCTCGGCGGACACAACATCTTTGTTGGTATGTGGTGCTGAGGATCGAACCCGGGCCACACGCATGCCAGGCGAGCGCACTACCGCTTGAGCCACATCCCCAGCCCCCCATCACAATTATTAATAACAAATAACATTTGTTTGAAAGGAGAATGTTCTTTTCCATTGTGTGTGTGTATGTGTGTAAAATCTTATCTGAAAATACAGGAAACAAGGGATAAACTCTTGGGGAAAGGATCTTTTCCCAAAGGATCAGTTTTTCTTTTTACCCACCTCTTTCACTCTCCATGTTGAAATAAAAGACTGATAGTAGTTTGGAGGAAACAACCACTCTCTGTAGTTATGTAGTGTTCCAAGTAGAGGGGGCTCTTAGTGCTTGATATTCGAGTGAATGAATGAACGGTTGCATTTTTTTTTTTTTTTAAAGAGAGAGTGAGAGAGGAGAGAGAGAGAGAGAATTTTTAATATTTATTTTTTAGTTCTCGGCGGACACAACATCTTTGTTGGTATGTGGTGCTGAGGATTGAACCCGGGCCGCACACATGCCAGGCGAGCGCGCTACCACTTGAGCCACATCCCCAGCCCCTGAACGGTTGCATTTTGAGGAAGAGCTCACCTTCTTGGACAAAGCTTGCTAATTCTTTGCATAATACTGTCTTTTCATCCTTCCCCTAGTTTCTTCAGACTGGGGGATGGAGTGATCTCTTCTATCCTTGCCAGGCTTGCCTGCCACACAGTTCATGTATAGCATGTAAAATGGTCTTGATGTTTCTCCAATCTATAAATAAATACTTTAATAAAAAAAATGGGGCCATCATGGGATCTTACTCTATTTATTCTTGTTACTCTCTTCTTCCCTTCTCCTCCCACAGGGAAATGGCACATTTAGAAAGAGTCTGCACCATTTGATGATTTGTGTCTTTTGTAGACTATGTATCAGAGCGGGAGCAACATAGTTCTTTGCTTTCAGACATGCTTGTTCCAGACTCCATGAGAGCAACCACATTTCCATTGGCATCCACCATGGCGACAGTCTGTGTACACACACCTCCTCACCTGTTACTCTTCTCAAGTTTACTAATGTCTTTTCATTGATTTCATTGTAGTGTGATATTATGGTGTGGTGAGACCAGCACAGCTGGGAATCAGGACTGTCTGTGTCTGTGGGTAGAACACTTCCCATTCTTGGCCGTTAGTTTTTTCTTGCCATAGGCTGAGACATCCAATCTGATGGTCCTTTGGCTATAAGAGCATTTGATCTCTGAATGCTGAAAGGATACAGGTAAGGTTCCAATCTTTCATACCTTACCTTTACAGGAACATTTTGGTCAGCTCGGTAAGTGAGGATTAAAAAAATTCTGCATTTCCTTGACAACCAAAGGGAACCATATTAGTCCCATCAGATGGAACCTGCTAGAAACAAAAAGTCTATAGTTTTGGGTTATCATTTTATTTCAGATCTATTGATAATAAGCTGGAAATCAAATTGCAAAGTGGATACATGTGTATCATTTAATGTTATCACTGTTTACATTTTTCTCATATCTAAGCTATTTCTGATGGTGAAGTATTTTGTTTTGACCAAGAACTCCTACCACCTTAGTAATGGTGTGGTCACTGACCTTGTCCCCAAAGGTCCATAATACTTGTTCATCTAGAACAGAGGGTGCATGAGGGTCATCGCTTCTATGGTTGGAACCAACCCTAACATTGGTTTTCTTACAGCCAGGGATTAACTCCCTCCATTGAAGACTTATGAGGGGGAAGAACAGATAGCAAAGAGTTTGTTAAAACCATGAACTGTCCCTATTTCACCTTAGCAAAGTGATCTGCTTTGAAACTAATTAGAGCATTTCCCCAATGGTGTGGATGATCTACTTCTCCTCTTGCTATAATTTGAGCACGCCTGGTCTCTCAGTTTTACCACGTGGCAGGAACTACCATATGGCAACTGTCCATTTTTCCATCTTTCTCACCCCTTTCCTTCTGACAGAAGAATGTTGAGGGGTTCCTTCCTTCAGATGAAGCTTAGACCTTTTGATCCAGGCTTGTTTAAGACTTTATTCCTCTATGAATATCCTTAACACTTTCCTTCTCCTCACTTTTTGTTCCCTAAATTCTTCTTTGAGGGGTGGCAGTGTAGCTCAGTGGTGGAGCACTTGCCTGCATGCATGGGGCTCTGGGGTTGATCCCCAGCACTGCAAAACAAAAACAAAATCAAAACAACTCTTTTGTGTTTGGATCTCAAGGCAGAAGAGGAAAATGTCCACAAGGCCATCAAAGTCTGGCCAACACTTTCTGATGAAGATGACCTCTTTCTTTCTTTCTTTTTTTTTTTTTTTTTTTTTTTAGTACTGGGCATTAGCCTCACACAGGCTAGGACAGCGTTCTACCACTGAGCTACATTCCCAACCTGAAGATGGCCTCTTCTATTCTTCTGTGGAAGCCTTTTCCTCTGCATGCCACTGAGACTAGACCTAATAGCCTCCTATTATTGACTGGCATACCTGCCACATGGGTAAAGAGGTCATTTATCATTGTAGCTACTGAGGTGGCTGTAAGCTACCTGCATCTGGGTTCTATTGTACCTAGAGTACTAACAAGCTTGTTGGCTTTCTTTGCTTTTCAGGGTCATATGTTCAGGGGCAGGCATAGGCCCATCTTTTCTCTTATAATGTGCTAAGGATTTGGGTTCTGTGGTTTTAGGCAAGCATTTTGCATAAAGTTAGCTGTTTACACTTTTTTAGCAAATTCATCATCTTCCTGCTGAGGTTCCAGGTATATTTTTATTTTGTTTTGTTTTCATGTATCATGAGCCACTAAATCTGGTGGCTTTCATGGGGTGTTGCAGAAAATAGGAGATAGGACTGAAGTTAGGAATGCAAGTTCCTGACTGTAAGTATGATTCTCACTTCCATCACCGCTAAGGACATCAGATCACAATTCAATGAGTAAATCTGAGTTTTTTTTTCTTTTTTTTTTTTCTGAGTTATTTTTGATTATATGTTTATTGTCAAGGCTAATAGTTTTCATTTAAGCTATAAAATAACTAAGATGGATGACGAAATGCAAAAAGAGCTCTAATAAGTGAATTTACCCATTCTTTTTCTGTGGCCCCTAACTGTGGTCATTGTTGGACCATGACATAGATAGCACAGGACCGTGTTACTTTCTCATTTATTTGTGGGTTCAGAAGGCCAGGACTAGAAAGAGGGATGAGGACGTCACCATCTCAGGACTTCTTTTTAAGTCTGGCTGATTATGAAACTCCCCTTTCTCTAGGAACTGAAGCAGCCTGTGAGCTTGAGTTTAGAGTTTGTTTTCCTGGGAATGTCAGCAGACTGTAAACTCAGAAACAGATTGTCCTGAGAAAAATTCTTGTTGTTACATTTTTTCTTATTGTTACCTTTTCTTTTGGTAGATCCTCTCATATGTACTTCATAAAGTTGACTCACAACCTTTTCTGCTTAGTTTCTGACCTTTCTAAATAAAATTAATTGGTAATTAGTTCAGTACAAATGTATTGCCGTGAGAATAATGATGGCAACTTGCCATAGACATTGACAGCCAAGTCACAAGTGCAGGCATGTTGGTCATGTGTGTGAAAATGTGCAGGAATAATGTGACCAATTAATTTTACTAAATTTTCTTTTACTATATACACACGATGAATGTAAACATCATGTGTGCTTCTAACAATTCTTTCAGTAAATAAAAATAATTATTAATTGTAAAGTGGGTCTTTTTCTTAGCAGCAGATATTACCTCTAATAATCCATGGCTTCTGATTTATGGCATTTTTTGAATTGTTGCTAATTTGATAGATTGAATGAATATCTACTTTAGTTAGCTTTAAAAAAAATTCTCTGTGATTCCTTTCCTTTGATATTTTGCTTACAAAGTCTTTCTTTACCCTAAGATCAGTTAGATATATGAAATATTACATGTTTTTATTTTTCTGTTTAAATTTAAGATTTTATTACAGAAATTACAAATGTTAAAAAGCAATGAGAATGGTCTAATGAACTCTATATACTCATCACTCAGCTTCAACAATTATCAATATTTAACTAACCTTGTTCTGTGTTCTTCCATACCTTTCACCCCTCCTCTACCCTGTTATTTTGAAGTACTATATAAATCCCTCGTAATTTCATCTATACAGTAAGTATGTCTTTAACAGACTAAAAAAAAAGAAAAGAAAAACAAAATGACATTATCATACCTATCACATCTTATGAAGCTAGCAGTCATTCCTTTATATTATCTAATTATAATACACCATTTGTGTACCGAGGATACAACCTATAAAAGTAAAGTCTGTAAATTCTAGTACTCAGGAATACTCTAGTGTGAGGAAACACAAAAAACTGAAATAAAATCAAAATAATTTTTGCTAATAATCAGGGCTCTAAAAGAAACACAATGGGTTATGTGAGACCAGACCAAAGGTACAGCTTTTCCAGGTAGGGTGGTCTGGGAAGCCCTGAGGAGATGATGTCAGAGCCGAGGCCAGCTGAAAAGAAGGACGTGACCCTAGGGGCCTAAGGAATGCCTTCCCAGGCAGGGGGACTTGCTGATGCTCACAGAGTTTGGTGTGTCATTTAACCCAGAAAAAAAAAAAAAAAAATATATATATATATATATATTTTTTTTTTTTTTTCACTGTTAATTCTGGCTTTTTCAACAGGCAGACCGGAAAGAGCCATCCAAAAAACACTGATATTGAAGTTTCTGATAATTCTTGGCTGATTTGTTTATCAGTTATACTTAATTGCCCTTGGACAGTATAGAAAAAATGAAACTGAAAATCCATGCTGCTTAAAGACCCTTTGAAATATATAACTCCCTCAGGGCACAGACCCTTATCTGTCTGTGATAATGGAGCTCTAGTTTCTGTAGGACAGGTTCCCTCCTGAGATTTGGGGCAGTTCCTGGTTGTTTCTGGAAAATAAAAGTGACAACTTTTTTTTTTTTATTATTATGGCTTTTTAATACTACTTTCTCTCTAGGTGAAAACCAAGATATAGGAAACAAGTATAAAAAAACACAAGAGCATGTGTGTGCATGCCCCCAAAGTCTTTTTCCCCCATACATATGAATTTATATGTGAGTAACAGAAAGGAGAAAAAGAATACACAGAGAAGGTGGTCTTTATCAAACTTAATTTAAATGTATCAGCAAATTATAACACATTCTTATCTAAATCTTTATTAAGATAAAATGGGGTATTATATTCATATAATTGAACAGAAGTGGATGATTGCAACCTTTTTCTTCTTGGCCATTAAAAGAAGAATGTGAAAGAAACAGTTTTTAAATCCACAGAGAGTATGTCAGCCTTGCCTCAGACATAGCTAGCCAGTCAGACTAAACATTCATGGATATTTCATGTAGTACACAGTGGATATTTTTATAAGAAATCTTCATGATTAGTATTTACCACTGAATTTAACCCAAAGTGAAATCCCATTGTATCATAAGACAGTTTAAAATATTATCTTCTGTCACTCCTGAGAATGGTGCTGTTCTTATAGTTTATGAAATTATTCTTTTTACTTATTTGTCTTCTTGATCTGCTGACATCAGTGCCCTGTATTCATCAGGGACGAATGGGTTTTCCTTTCCAGTAAGTGGGACACCAGTTGGTGGTTATGATGGATTCAGTTTGTGTTCATTTCCTCAAATGTTCTTTTGGGCCTGGAGCTCAGTGATAAACCAGGAGATTATTGTTTACATCTGTCAGGAATTGGCCATTCTGTCTTTTATGAGCTTTTGTGCGCTTCAGAGACCGTTTTGCACACCTTGATTGTTAGAAGGAGTCTGGGATACTATTGAAGTAGCACTGAGATTACACATCAACAACATTGTCTACTGAATCTTAGTGCTTTGTAGTTCTTAAAGTTTCCCCAAAAAATCTTTTAAAAATAAGAAATAGATAGACACATCATTGGGTGCACACATTTATTTACTCAAGGTTCCTAAGTATGAGAAATCAATAAATGAAGTGAATTAAAGGACTTAGCACACTTCTGGCTGAAATAGAGCTTTGTAAGTATTGTATGTTGTTGTTAAAGAACAAGCATTTGTTGGGTTCCCGTGTTTAAGACACTTTCAAGCATTGTAGAGAAAGGAAAGCACATAAGCCTGACCTTTACCTTTAAGGAACTTGTAGCCTAGTTGAGTAAGATGCATGTGTAAAAAGATACCTGACAGCACAAAGCAGTTTGTGATCAATGCCAAATGCAAATGTGTGCTGAAGGAGTTTTAAAAGGAGGGAGAGAGTTCATTGTGAATTAGAATAATAATAATCGCAGTGACAGCAGCCAACTTTTATGGAGAGCTTGCCATGTGCCAAATACTGATCAAGTATTATATAGGTTTTCACTCATTTAATAGTCATATCAACCATGTAAGATAGGCATTTCTATTGTTCCTGTTTACAGAAATCTGAGCAAGGCTAGGGAAATGGTGGTGCCTTTGTTAGATTCTGGGCTGCTGTTAGATTCTGACTGTAGCCAGGCCCATCGTCTCATCCACACCAGGGTGCTTGAGGAAAACTTGACTGAAGGGGGAACCTTTGGGGGAGAGAAAGGAGACCATCTTCCAGAAGAGGCTGCTGGGTACAGGGAAAGAGAGAAAGGTGAGGCTTCTGCACCATGTTTAAAGGCCTCAGTGCCGGGGAAAGCACTTGGACTTGATCTAGAAGCAGCTGGAGATGAGTGTCACACAGGAACATTGGGTAGCCCCTACAGTTCAAGTTGGGGCTTTCTAATCATTTCTGCTTTAGTTTTCAGTGGTTCTTTTGATTTTTCCCTTGACCTTAAGGTATCAGTAACTACCAGATCTCAGTCATCAGAGAGTAGGAGCTCACTATCCCCCTGGCCATCTGCTGGGCTTCCCCACAACTCACATGAGCCTAAATCCTGCTGCAGAACCCATCTTGGATGGCAGAAGGTAGAGCCAGCTGATTGTTACCACTTCTCTTTAGGCTTCTCTGGATTGGGACCAAAGAACCCACGTTTCAGGGCAACCCTAGGAACCCTGGTGGAGAGTGGTGGAGCCTGGAGGCTATTGCAGGATTCCCTAGCCCCAGCTGCCCCCTGAAGTCCAGCCTCAACTCCCCTGCAGGCTGATGGGAAGACCTTTGTGATCACCTGGTCAAGACTGCATGCATTTAGAGAGCAAGGTTAGAGGAGTAACTGCAGTTCTCTACTTCATGGAGATTGAGCTGGAATTTAAATACTGGCTCTAAAATAAACTATAACTGCTGGTGGCTCCAAGAAGCCAAACAAGCTGAACATTAAATGACACAGGGCTTCTGAAAACATGGCAAGAACTGGGAACAAAGGTTACATACTGCATCTATAACTCGTTTTAAAAAGAGAAAATATGTGATTAAGAAATATTTTGGCAAGATCTCACCAAGATTATTTACTGGGAAGGAGGCCCAGGATTTAGCTAGGGAGGGGAAATGTAGGGTATGTAAGGAGAGCATTTTGAAGTATGGAAGTAGATTGAATTTGTGTGCCTGCAGGAGAGCGATCACCATTATACAGTTGTCTGTCGCTAAGAGGAACCAGAATAAGCAGAGGAAAAGGTCTACTTGAAACTAGAGACCCATGCTGAGGTGGGGAAGGGTAGAACTCAAAGGTGAACTCTGCTCCATAGCTATGTTTTGAAATGACACCACACAGTGCATTTACTGTTTTTTTTTTTAAATATTTTTTAGTTGTTGGTGGACATAATGCCTTTATTTTTATTTATTTTTATGCTGAGGATTGAACCCAGTGCCTCACCCGTGCTAGGCGAGAACTCTACCACTGAGCCACAACCCCAGTCCCGCATTTACTGTTTTTAAATTTAATTTAATTTTAAACCATATCTAGCTCTTCTCTAGTCTTATCCAGGAGGAAAACTTCATTTGCTATCGGCCTGACTAAAAATGTCCACAGTTACGCTAACGCACAAGTTTAGGGGAAGAGATAAAATTTGCCTTTCTAGTTTCAACATTTGATTACCCAGCTATTTCTGGGGAAAAGAAAAAAAAAAAGCTGGCATCAACTGAAATTTTCCTGTTGGGGCCTGGTCTGAGGGTGTTGGGAGAAGTGGGAGCTGTTGCCAGCCGTGCCTTTGGTGGACTGTGGGTGTGTTTGGGCACTCAGGCAGACCATGCTTCTGCCTGGGGCGGGTTCTCTCCAGAGTCAGTGTCCCTTCTGGGGATCTCCCCCCTCGGGCTCCTTTGTCTTTTCCTCTGACATCTGCTGTACACTCTTTTCAGGGCCTACGGTCCAAGCTCGTCTGCTTAGTGTAACTTCTGAAAGATAATGGAACTGCTTGATGTTCATGCGCAAACACAGGCAGGCGCACAGTGATGTTTTTGCCAGCAGCTCCTCATACTCAGTGTCACAAGCACGAATTTACCATGAAGTTTGAAAAGGGTCAGAATATTCAAAGATGAGGTTGGTGCTGGGCCACCAGTGCTTTGTGGTTGCTGAGGCAACTGGAATGTATCTGGCGCATCCCAGCGCTTGGTTCCTCTGCTGATGCCAAGAGGAGTGAGATGGCCCCTCAGACCACACCGCGGAGGAATGTGGAGAGCGCACACCACACAGGGCTGGACGAGAGGCCCATCTTGCCTCCCTTCAGATGGTGGAATTGGGGTGGAATGTTTTCTCTGTCCCCCTTCTCAATCCTTTTAGGACTCTAGTTTTATGTGATTTAGGCACCATATTATAATTTTCTTATAAATTCATTTTTTGGTTTATTTTTAATATTGGACTTTATTTGCAAAGAGTTGAATTGATTATAATCCTTTGTGACACATTATTTTCATATTTTTACTTAAACAATATAATAAGCAACTTCCTTGTCAGTTTGGGCTGCTCTAACGAATAACCATCAACTAGGAGGATTATGAAAAGCAGAGGTTGATTTCT
Organism: Spermophilus citellus; assembly: GCF_964194105.1. Lineage (NCBI taxonomy): Eukaryota > Metazoa > Chordata > Mammalia > Rodentia > Sciuridae > Spermophilus > Spermophilus citellus. Next base: position 38,039,348 of record NC_138197.1, read on the forward strand.
CTCCCTTCTGGAGGCTGGAAATCTGAGATCAGGGTATCAGTGTAGTTGAGTTTTGGTGAGGGCCTTCCTCTGGGCTGCAGAATGCCTCTTCTCACAAGTGCCCTCACGTGGTTAGAAGGGTACCCTTTATAAGGGCGCTAATCCCATTCAGGCAGGCTCCACCCTCATGACCTAACTGCCTTGCACTCTACCTCTTGTTGCCATTGCATTAGGGACTAGAATTTGAAGAACATGCTTTTGGGGGACAAAAGCATTCATTCTGCCTGAATGACTCTACACCTATCCTCAAAACAAAAGGAAGGGCTTTCAAAATAAACTATATCTGACCAGAGGGTGGTCTTGCTCACATCTTCCTTCACCTACCTAGGATGATCCCCATCTCAATCCTAAGTGTGTCTCCTCTTTACCCTCCCCACTCATGTTTTCCTTCTCCTATAGGTAGTCCTAAAATAGATGAGAACACAAAACATATAAAATGTATGCATTGCTACAACATATTTAATTTTAGTTGTCTTTAAACTTTATTAAAAAGTGAATAACCATATACAATCTTTTGGGATTTATTTTTTAAATATTTCTATTCATGCATTATAGTTGTATATAATAGTGGGATTAATTTACTCCATTTCAATTTCCAGGACTTCCTCTTTCCATCCCCTCTTCCATTCCCCTGTTCCTCTCCCTCTACTCTACTGATTTTCCTTCTATTTATTATTTTTTAAATTGGTGCTTTATAGATATACATAAAGGTAGCATTCACTGTGGTGTATTCATACATGACATAGCATAGTTTGGTCAGTTTCATTCTGCAGTTCCTTTAACTTCCCATCCTTCTTCCCTGCTCTTCAATCCCTCCCATCTATTTTATCCATCTCCCTTCTATTTCATAGGATCCCCCTCTTGTCTGGTTTTCCTTTGTTACTTTGCTCTAGCTTCCTCATATGAGAGAAGATATTTGACCTTTGGCTTTCTGAGTCTGGCTTATTTTACTTAGCATGATAGTCTCCAGTTCCATCCATTTACCAGCAAATAATATAATTTCATTTTTTTATGGCTGAGTAAAACTCCATTGTGAATATACACCACATTTTTTTCAATTCATTCATCTGTTGATGGGCACCTGGCTGATTCTATAACTTGGCTATTGTGAACTGATCTTTTATATCACCGTATATGCTGATTTTAGTGCTTTGGGATAAATACCAAGGAGTGGGATAGCTGGGTCATATGGTGGTTCTATTCCTAGCTTTTTGAGGAAATTCTGTACTTCTTTCCCAAGTGGGTTGTACTAATTTGCAATCCCACCACCAGTGAACAAGTGTACTTTTTTTCCCTCACATCCTCACCAGATTTTATTATTATTTGTATCCCTGATGATTGCCATTCTAACTGAAGTAAGACGAAATCTCAATGTAGCTTTGATTTTCATTGCCCTGATAGCTAGAGATGTTAAATATTTTTTTTATATATTTGTTGGCCATTTATATTTCTTCTTTTGAGGAATGTCTGTTTAGTTCTTTTGCCCACTTCTTGATTAGGGGATTTCCTTTATTTCTATTAATATTGTACTGTTAACATTCATCTATATTGCTTAATGCCACTGTAGTTCATTTAATTCATCTTCCATATGATGTTCTGTTGTATATGATTGTACTCAGTTAATTCACTCACTTTCCCATTGATGAATATGCAGGTTAGTGCTGGGCTTCACACTTGTGAACAAGTGTGCTGTAAATATATTCATGTACATACATGCGGTCACTTGTCCATGTGTAAGAGACTCTTGTGTATACTACTCCATACTTGTAGAGGACACATCTTATGTAATGTTGTTCCTCCCCTTAGCTTCCTGGCCCTACTCAGTGCTTAGAGCAGCTCTGAGTACACAGCAAGTGCTAACTTTGAATTTGACTTCAGTGCCATCAATGCTTATTGATTTAATCTTATGTTAAATTCTATAAAACCAAACTTTTTGTTCTTCCTTGTGTAATCAGGTGAGTTCTGTGCACTATTTTATACAGTGTCTACATGAACTAGTGGCAGATACCATCTTTAAAAGACCTGGCTGGTTTCTGCCCTTAAAGAACTTGCCATCTAGTGGGGACAAGATTTATGCAAATAGTGTATCATAATGTTATGATATGTACTATAATACCCAGTTCATAGGGTGAGCATGCCTACCTGGGAGAGAACACTTCTGGTGGTCAGAGTGGGAAGTTAGTGTTGGACCTGATATTTGGAGAATGAGCAAGAATTCCCAAGATGGGTTAGGGAGGCAGACAGTTGAAGCCATAGGAGAACGTGACACACTCCAGCTGTGGCAAGTGGTTGTCTTTGAATGAAACGTGCAGTATGTGCAGTTAAATGGAAGCAGTTAAGGTGAATCAAATGGTGTAGGTAGACCAAGCTCATTTCCCAGAGTCTGTCCTGCAACTTGTCACCTAAGTCTGTACTGCTTAGTGACATCCTCCCTCCCTTTCCCTTCAAAGCACATACGGTTGGCTAAGAGGGCAGCCTGACCACATGCAGAGTAAGGAGAAAACCCCAAGGTCTTCTGGTCCTTGTCTGCCTGTTCATTGGACACTAATGGGATTCAGGAATAGTCTCTTCAGGGACTAGACCAAGCTAACTCCATTGCAGGGAAAGCAACAGTACATGCTGTGGGGAAGTTCCACTGCCTCTCCTCGTGTCTTTTTGCCTCAGCATCTTTCTCCACTCTGTCTCTGTCCCCAGCTACTTCCATCCATTTGTTTTCTAGTGACGAAGCACTTGGGAGGCTACAGGGATGGCTGCCTCACCCACATCCATCCCTGACCATCTGTTCTCAGAGGCTCTATGGTTAGCAGAGGGAGTGATGATTTTGGGTAAGAGCACCAGTGAGGGCTGGTGGACAGCAGGAGTCTCTCTTCTCAGTGAAAACAGCGAGTCCTCTGTGACCAATTTTCCCTCTAACTAGAGAAATTATACAGCCTCTGCACACACAAACACACACACTCGGGAAGAAAGGATGGAGTTGTACCCAATAAAATTTTTATTGGAATGGATGGTGGTAGAGAAATACATTGTATTACGCCATGGCATAATAGAGTGTTATGTTTTGGATGACTTTGTGCCAGTCTTTATTTTAAATCTGCCTCATTAGAGATCTGATTTCTCTGTATTCCTGCACCTACCCAGCATGGGGGTTAAGAACACTTACTCTAAAAATTTGATACACTTATATTTGAACTCTGCCTCAGTAGCATATTAGTTCTGTGACTTTTGGTATGTTTTTTAACCTCTGAGGCTCAGTTTCCTCATTTGAAAATGGGCCACTAATAATACCTAGCACTCACAGTGGGTTATTAGGAGGGTTATATAAGATGTATGAAATGCATATTAAATATTTCATCAGAGCTTTTTATGGAGTTGTTTGGATTTAGGACCCATTTGTTGCTTTTATAAAAAGTTCCCCTGCTAAATGAGTCAGTCAGATGGCCATCTCCTAGCCCAATGGACTGTCTTCTGTAATGGTAGATTTTTCGTGTCATTCAGTGCAGAGGTTAAGTGGGAGAGTGAGTGTGCGGGTAGATGGGCACCTCCATCTGATCGTAGCTGTCTCTCACTTTCAAAACAGAGCTTTAAAAAAATATCCTTCCCTATGAAGCTTTCCCAGCAAAACCTCTTTTTTCCACCTGGTTATTGTCTCTGTGTTTGTTATGGCCTTCTCTCTACTTTCATATATTTAGCTCTTCAAAGTGATAATCGTTTATCTACATGAACTTTTTTTGTGTGTTTGTCCCGTCTCTCTCTTTCTAAGACATATTCCTGCTGGTGCATAGAAAAAGATGTTCTTTCCCTTCTCCATGGAAATTCTCTTTTCCCTCTCCTTAAAGAGCAAGGAGATAATTTGGCTCCAAGTTCATTATGTATCAGTTTATCACTGTGCTTCCTTCTCTTTGATTGACATGTGATTAAACAAACAAAACATAGAACTTGCCATAAAAAGATGGCGTATGTTGTTCAACATCATTTCTGTAACTTCTGTATACTGAATTTTGTTGAAATCTGTCAAAGGATGCTGAGGACCAGCCTGTGTGAAACATTTTATTTTTTCTGGCATTTTCATGCACGTCAAACTGAAGGTGAATTGTCCATTCTTTTAATGATATTATCAAATCTAGCTCCAATGCATTGGACTACTTAGACAATTATTGTGATATGAACAGATTCTAACGAATTGGAATAGAGATTTCTCCACCTTAGGTAATTAGTATTTTTGAGAGTGAAATAAGAAAGTGGGGAATAAGGACTGGCATAGAACAGTATGAAGAAAGGCGGAGAAAAGAATAAGGAGAGGAAGGGAACAACACAGCCATGGCCATTGAGTTTAAGGAGTTGGAATTCTTTCACTGGATGCTGGAGCTCTTCCTGCCAGCCATTGTACCCTGGGTTCTGTCAACTTCCACCAGATCATGATTAAAGGAAGATCTGATTGAAGGAAGTTGTATTAAAGCCCTGCCGAGCTTCACACTTCAAGGGTGGAGTGGAGCAGACACTGTTGGTGCAAGCTGGGAGAGGAGAAGGGCCAGTTTAATTAATGTTTCCCGAGACCTTGGAAAGGCCCTTTTCTTAGCTATGTTTCATCTGACAGGTTCTGGTTTTGAGGAGCTTCAAGCTCTCACCTTCATGCTATCCTTGTCTAGTCACCAGGTGGGAGTGGGGGTGTTCTCATGGCACCTCCTTATCACTTTCCTCCCCCAGTGCTGGTGACCCTGGGGCATATGAGCCATTGGGAGAAACTTCTGCTGTTCCCCATGTCCTCTCCGCCAGCCTTGGGTTCAGGAGCTATGGAGTCTCGTGTCCAGCAGCTCATAAGATATTTCATTGGCTTTTTCCATATCACCAGTAACATCTTCCTTCTTCCCAGGTAGTCACTTATGGGATGCTAGAAAGACCTGCAGACTCTGTGGTCTAACTCCTCCATTTTAGAGATGAGGACCCCTAACACCTGGGGAGATGAAGTGACAGGTGCAGGGGAGGAAAGGAAAAGTTTTTCTGCCATCATCTTAGGCTTTCCAGTTGAGTCCTGTAAATTAGGCTAATGAAAAACAGACCAACAAGAGAAAAATAGGTTATTAATGCACACAGCACACATCATGCTAAATAACTCAAAGGTGCAAAGTATTGTTTGTTTGTTTTTCTGTATCGCTCTTGTTACTCTCTGACATTGATTTAGTTCCTTTTTGTTTGATATTTATGGCCTTCTAAGCTCTAAGGGAGCAGAGATTTTCATTTCTTGTTCCCTACTGTATCCCTAGGACCTAGAGCCCTGGCTCTACCTTAGTAGGTAAATATCTGCTGAAACAATAAAGGTATACAGTTTGGACAAATAACCTTTCTTTTTTTATGAATAAAACAGGGATACAAATAATGCCTACCTCAAATGAGAATTAAGGGAATTAATCCATCTAAAGCACTTCAAACCAGCCTGACACATAGTAAATGCTCAATGAAGGCTCCTGTTGTAATTGTTAAAAATTTGGCTTCTTCACTAGACTGTAAACTGAGAGAGAGAGAGAGAGAGAGAGAGAGAGAGAGAGAGAGAGAGATTTTTTATATCATCTTTTTACTTCCAGTAGCAATTTGACTGTCATATGATTGATATTCAGTGTTTGTTGAGTAGATAACTAAATAAATTATAGTGAAATTATAAGCAATATCTCTGCAAATATTTGTTAAATTTAAATGAATAGATTTCCATCCTGACTTTTCCCCCTGAGCTGCAGTTGGTGAATCTGCAGGGAGTAGTAGGATTATGTTGTACATTAGCTCATCACTTAGGCAGTAGAACCAGTAGTTTATTTTTATTGCCAGTTTTGGCTGAAACTTTGGGTATTGACAGCAGTGGCAACAATTTGGGGTGGATCATGAGTGTCTCAGGAGTTCCTGAGAACCATTCCATTCATAGACAGTGCTTCACAGAAATGTGTCTCTGGCAAAAGGCATACTTAGCAGAGGCGACAGCCATCAGAACAGACAGAGATAGGACAAGGTGAAAGAGAAAGTCAAGAGAGAAACATACTCCTTGTTATGATCTGGATATGAGGTGTTCCACCAAAGCTCCTGTGTTTAATGTGGAATGTTCAGAGGTGAAATGATTGGATTGTGAGAACTAACTGAATTAGACCATTGTAGATTGAATGGACTGATGAGGTGGTAACTGGAGGCAGGTGGGGTGTGGCTGGAGGAGGTGGATCACTAGAGGTGTGCCCTGGAATGGTGCATCTTCCCTGGGTCCCCTTCTTCTCTCTCTCTTTCTCTCTTCATTTCCTGACCCCACTACGAGCTGAGCAGATTTCCTGTTCTGTGCCCTTTTGCCATGATGACCTACAACCTATTGGACCCAGGGCAAGGGAGTCAGCTATTTATGGGGACCTCTGAAACCATGAACCCCCAATAAACTTCCCCTCCTCTAAGCTGTCCTGGCTGGGTAATTTGGTCAGAGTGATGAAAAAGCTGACTAAAACACTCCTCGTCCACATTCTCAGGAAGCAGTGGGAAGGCTCAAAGGATCGTACTTTTAAACTTGAACCCACCGTTGGACTTCCATGGACCACACAATTCTTCTGGTAAAATTAGAGAGTAGGACTGGATCCTACTCCAGAACTGTGTTACTTTAAATTTCCTGATTCTGTGGAAAGTTTTTATGAAGGCCCCAGTCTGATTAAGAATTTAAGGGTGTGGATTTAAGTGGAGACACTGGTGAAGTGGAAGGGGATGTTATTGTAAGAACATGGGGCAGTGGCTGAATGGCATGTAGGATCTGTTTGTGAGAGGAGCTAGAAAATTATAGTAATTAAATAGAAAAAGGACTCAGAACCTATGTTTTAACAAAAGGCTTTCTGATCTCCTGGTTTGTGTGAATAGATTTTATGTGAACTAAGTTACATTGTTGGCTATCAACATGGGGTGACTGATTTGTGAACCCTTCCCGTAACTGAGCCCTGAGAAATATCCAGTCATGCCCACAGGTAATGCAATGTGGCAAGAGGATTTGGACCTTGACAAAGTCTCTTGCCCAGTTTGGTTTCTGGAAAGGCTAACTTACCTAATTTGAGGATAAATCGAAAGCAGAAAATTAAAAACAAATAATGACCTCTGGTTACTACTTGTTTGATGAAATGTCATAGAAAACTATAAGACAATGGAGAATATTTTACCACTGAATCCAGAATACTGACTTTGGATCTTTTCTTTTCCTGCTATGGTGTTCCAATAAGGCTAAATCCCTAAAAGAATGGTAGAATCATAGAAATCTCTCTCTCTCTCTCTCTCTCTCTCTCTCTCTCTCTCTGTGTGTGTTTGTGTGTGTCTATGTGTGTATTTTGTATTCTGAGTATCTGCCTACACTACTCCCAATGACTACATTGGTTTTAGTTTTATTAGTTTTCTATTGCTGTATAACAAATTACCACAGGAGTAATGGTTTAAAACAACATATTTATTATTGCACAGTTTCTCAGGATCAGAAATCTCAACCTAGTTTATCTGGGTCATCCACATAGGGTCTCATAAGACTGTAATTGATGTGTCAGCCAGGGCTGTGGTCTCACCTGGCGCTTGGCTGGTGAAGAACTTGCTTTCAATGGAAGAATGTAGCATCTCATGGTTATGGACAGGGGATTTCTGTTTCTTCTTAGATGTTATCCAGAGGCTGCCCTCAGTCCCTTACCATACGACCTCCCAACAGAGGACTCTATAACATAGGGCTTGCTCCTTTAAAACCAGCAAAGGAATTCTGTGTTTTCCTGTAGCTCACATTTCTTTATAGTTGTGACCTCAGTTTTTCCCATGTTATTCCTCTAAGGCAAGACAGAAGTAAGGAGAACCAAGATGCAAAACTACTCAATGAAAATGTCTATGGTTACATAGAATAAGAATACAAGTTGATGGGTAACAAATTATTTACTAAATATTGGCTACATGTCAGGCACTGTGCTAAGAGCTTTAAGTCAGTCCATGTGTTTCAGCCTTGGAACAACCCTCTGAGTTAGGTATTACTCTACCTAAACTTAACAGAGGTGCAGGGATAGAGGATTAGAGAAGTTATATTACCTGCCTAAGATTTGCAAACAGGAAATGCACAGCCTGGATTAGAACACAGGCAGAGAGATCCAGAAGCCACTGTAATTGCATTGTAGAGCTTTCCACTAGGACATAATGCTGCCCATGTTCAGGATTTTTTTTTTTTTGTCAGATACTTAAGTCACTGAAGTATTGCAAAAGAATAATTCTAATAGATTGCACCTTTAAAAATGCATTAATAAAATTGTGAGGTAACATTGTTTTTACTTGAACCAGGCTTTCTTATTTTTTTGAAGATATCTGAGAAAAATAGAAGGAAACCAGAATTTAGTAGGATTCATACATATTATAAGCACATTTGCTGTGTACACATCCAAAAAGTCAAATATGAGTTCCTCAAAGTTGATAGAATATAACTTGTTCATTTTAAATAATGTAAAATATTTCTTTTAGATATTTTATTATTCTATAAAGCATGAAAAATCTGGAAAAGTAAGAATAGGACTATTTTTATAAACTATAAAACCATATGTAGATGGATCTTGTAGAGAGATGTACAAATTTAATTTGAATGTTGGAAACACAAAACATGTAGGGGTGTGTGTGTGTTTCTTTTATATTTGCTGAAACCCAAGGAGCTATTCTACAGGATGCTTTAACTTTGTGAGTACAGAGGAGAGATAAAATGCAGAGGTGGTCCGTTAAGGATTGAGCTGTTTTGTGAGTGGTGGAATGGAGCAGCTGTGGGATGGAGGTCAACAGGGTGAGAGAATGACCTCCTGGGTCAGATCCAGCCAAACATCCAGAAGCGTTGTGCCTGTCCCCATACTGTGTAAATGGAGAGTGGCAGAGTCCTCTAGCGGGAAGGACCTCTGAGCATGCCAAGCCCTCCCTTCATTTGCTGGTGAGGACACAAAGGTGCAGATAGGACAGGGTTGTGCATTAGATTCCCTTCATAAGAGATTATAATTTGCCTTTTCTGAACTCGTATTGGAAAACTTCCTTAAACTTCCTGTTGTCCTTTCTCCTAAACTGTATTTGTATTATTATTATTTTTTTATACAGACCTCAATCCATGTCAGTCCAGCACTAGAGTTATTTGTGTATATGTCTCATTCTCCCTGGGATGCATTCGATGACTTTTAATCAATTTTGACCTCTGCTCAGTGTCCAGCATGCGGCCTAAAAGAGGTGGACAATATATATTGGTTGAGTCAAATGAGAGGTATTTAAGTATATCTCACATATTTTTCCCTTTGGAAAATATTTATTTGGAAGATAAATTTCCAGTCATTAGTTATAAAATTATTCAATTTTTTAAGGCTTTGAGGGCAATCTCTTCATTCGAGTAATCTGAGTTGGTGAACAAATTCAAATCTACTATATCATTGCCCTTTATATTCCCTTTTCAAAAAAAAATTGCTTTGAGCTCTCAGGTGTACAGAACTTAAAATTTGCCATTTTAACTGTGTTTAAGTATAATTCATTGGCATTAGGTACATTCACATTCCTGTGCAACCATCACCACTGTCCATCTCTAGAACATTTACATCTTCTCCAGCTGAAACTCTAACACTAACATGCCCTTCTTTCCTTCAGCCTCTAGTAACTACTGTTCTTTGTGAATTTTGACTTTTCCAGGTGTCTCATATATAAGTGGAACCATATAGCATTTGTCTAATTCCACTTTATCCACATTGTAGCACATATCAGAATTTTATTCCTTTTAAAGTCAGTTGTTGTCCAAAGACTTGGAAGTGTTTTTAGTCTCTATAGCGGGAGGCGGATTTTTCTTCCACACTTGTCCCTGGCCTTTTTCTGGAATGATATCCCAAAAGATTGTCCTGTCTTCTCCAGTGATATTCTTTGGGGGAGCTGAGTAGCAAAACTGAGGCAATGTCAGTGCAACAGATGAGCACCTTCCATGTGGCCAGGGAGCACACAGTCTATTGAGGAAACAGCCAGGTACTGTAGTAACTACAGTGCCACATGCCCAGTGCTGAAGGAGGACTGGGAGGGATTTGCAGCATCTGCTGACAACCCTGAGGAACTTTTGAAAGGTTCAAAGAAGAGGACATATTTCAAATGAGCCTAAAAGGAGAGAAAAGCATTCAAGGTAGAGAAGAAGGAATGGCATTCCCCGAATGGTCTGAGCTCAGAGCAGTGAAAACAGATGATTTGTTGAAAGAAATGCAAGAAGCAAGAATTTCTATGTGAATAGAAAGTGTAGAGAGTGGGAGAATGGCAGGAGGCTGAAAGGTGTTTGAACACTGTGCTCAGGAATCGCGGACCAGGAAATGTAGTTGGGCTGACCAGTTAGATCTGTGGTGGGTAAGTTGGAATGGGAGAACATGGCACTAGAAACCAGTGTGTAGGGATAGGAAGGGGAGGTTGTGTGCTTGCAGCATTTTAGGCAAGAGATGCTGAGGCCTGCCCAAGGTCATGAGCAAGGGTCTGCTCATGGTGAGTAGTGGAGTTGTTGATAGCCACTCCCCCACATCCTGCCTATTTTTATGTTCTGAAAGTGTTATGTTTCAACTCCAGTTTAGAATTCTGTTTTTGGAAAATCTCCATCAGATATTTCCTTCTTGTAGCCATAGGGACGAGAATGAATTGACAAAAGGCAGCTTGACGGGTTCCTACCTTCAGGCTTTCACTCAGTAATGCACTTGCTAAGGTAGTTTGTCCCAGTCTTCTATTGACCAAGTGATTTGGTATCTAGCATGTAGAAAGATGTAATTGTTAAGATTGTGAGTAATACAGCATAGCGGGACTATAACTAGTTAGAACAGATCAGCCAAGCTGCAGCGGAACTGTACTCCTCGTCCCCTCATGATCTCTTGCTAACAAAAGAGCTCAAACAAAACTTTCATACAAGTATATAAGTTTATGCTTTGAAGAACAAAGCTGGGTTGGCCTCAGAAACCATTGACACAGCTGTTGGAGCCAATCTAATGGTCCGTAAAGAATTGACTTGGTTTTTTGTGAAGTGACTTGATAGTAAGCATAACAGAAAAGGCATAGTCTTGCCCATGTGCAGTTTATATTCTAAGCTGTAAAATGTCAGAAATTACTCTGGAACATGAGAAAAAAATGAATTCAATCAGTGTTTTAAAAAGTGATATATAACGAGGGACTAAAATACACAAATAGAGAAAGGGAAAATACTATGTGGTACAAGTATTGAAAGAAAAATACCTACTAGTCATTATTTGACTAAAAGCTGTTGAGGAAAAAGAGTTTAAGTATACTAAAAATAATGTGAGTTTCAAGGAAAATAATCCTTTTACTAACCTTTGTATTAGTCAGTTCCTTATTATTCCCCCCTCCCATTTTAGTCATCACTTTAAAAAGATATATAAATATAGAAGGCATTGGGATAAAAATAATTTAAGATGTGAAACGTGGGTTTTAAAAGTGAAGGTTAGAGAAATTCGGAGATTAAAGTGGGCCGAATTTATCATTATCAATACTAAAAAACGAACTAACAACAACAACCCAAAAAATATTTACGTACACATCAGTAAGGGTGATTGATACCAAGAAGTTGAAAACACACAACGTACCCTTGGGGGGGCTTTGATCTAGTGGCTCGGTCTTCATTGTGCAGTTGATTGCTCAGTTGTTGTTTTTTTAATTTCCCAAAGGCAGTGCATGGTCTTGTGGAAGGTAGTTTGGATGGTCCTTAGCCCACTGGAGTTCCTTAGAGTACCCACTGGAAAAAGAGGAGATTTCTTCTTGGAAGTTGACAGGAAAGCTGGAGAGCTTCTTGGATGAACTGAAGAGAGCTCAGTTACTTTGTTTTCAGTGACTTCAGCTTAAGTTTTGAGGTAGACTTTGGGAAGAGATAGGTAATTGACTGTCCTGTGATATGAATCAACTCCTAGAACAAATAAATATTTCTAAGATTTTTGGAGAGAGAAGGAAGTAAAGGAAGAAGGGAGGCAGGGAGGGAGGAAAGCTGTCTTATCATTGCAAAGGATTTTTAGGCATCCCTCTGTAGCTTTTAATCTTAGACTCTTGTTTGTTTCTTTCTTAGAAGTTATTACAACTTTCAGATGTTTTGTCTGTTTACTCGTTAGTTTTGTCTGTCTCGCGGTCACAAGGTGAGTACCACAAAAACAGGGACTGGGTCTTCTTAGTGCTTTCTGTGTTTCTACCATCAAGCTCAGGGTTGGTGCATAGTAGGCACTCAAGAAATATTTGTTGGATGGGTGAGTGAGGGCTGCCAAGGTCACGAAGAGTGCAAAGACCTGTCAGTGAATGGCGACCACTTAGAAGGGACCGGAGCCTGGAGGTGAAAGAAGTAAGGAAACCAGGAGAGGAGTGAATTCACACGGCCCTTTTTTCTTTGTTTTCCTTTTGTCGTTGCTCTTACGTAATGCATGCGCCAAGAATGGGAGACATACCGGGTCATTTGAAAGATGGGAGACAAAATGGTCTCAAGCCTCACATGCTAGAAACAATTCATGATTTGCCACAGAGTAAAGTCTGTGAATTTTGTCTAAATTGGCCAAAGGCTCTCTAAAAAATTCAAGTTTTCCTTGTTGTAAAATCATCTGGAGATTCAAGTAGAGTGTGTGTGTTTCAAGCATGATTCCTATATGTATATTCTGGCCTGGCCTTCAAATGGTTTTGAGCAGCTTTAGATGAGATTATCTGTGTTAGGATAATGGAGCAATTTTGCAGCACGCTGCCTCTGTGCTTTGGGCTTCAGCTCTGCTCTGCTTGAGTAGCCAAAAAAATATCTCAAGTTAGTCTAGTCTGGTCTGCTGTAGTCTGACTTAAGGACATGAAGCCCCAGACCTTAGGATGCTTAACCTAATACTAACACACTAACAAAAGTGTAAAGCAAAATAGAAGAACACAAACAAACACACAAAAGCATTTCTCCCCAAACAAATAAATAGTCCTCCTCAAACCGAAATAATTCTACCTTGCACATTGTTCCACGTGATGGAGCTTTTCAGGGAAGCAGTTGACTTGAACTGCAGGGTTCCCCCATAATGAGAAAAATATTCCCAGGGGAAGCTTACAGGGCAATCAGGACAGCTCAACCTGCTGTCAGCCCACCCAAACTCTCACCACACTGTCTCTCCTCACCAGGGGAGAGCAGGCTGGGGCGAGTCCAGCTGCCTGTGTTTAAGTGCTTTTAACAGCTGGGAAGCACCGAAATGAAAGCAAGAGCCTTGACCTCACAAGCCTATCCAGAGTATTCGAGAGACTTATCCGAGCGTCAGGAGTCCCATCTTATGGAGCCAACCCCTGCACACTTCCATGGATTCCTTGGACTGACATAGCTCAGAGGTGCCCTGAAGTTCCTGTCCGTGGTCCTCTGCCAAGACCTCTTCAGGACAGGGATGATAAGCAGCCAGTGTTCCTCCTGCTGATGTGCATCAGCCTTGTATCCCAGTTCTCCATGTCCCCAGGCTCTGATTCCAGTTGGTGCAAAGAATGAAAATAACAATGCCTTCCATTTGCTAAGCAGCTCTTAAAATATTTGCTTTTGTTATCTCATTCCATCCTGATATCAGGCGTGTGAGAAAAAGCAGGGTGGCATTCTGATCGTCCTTGTGCACACGCAGAGAAAGCAGTGCACAGGGAGGTTAAGTTGCCCGGTTGGTGAAGGGCAGAGCAGGGACTAGACACCCTGTCTCTTCTCTGGGAAAGCCCGACTGTATCACATTGCAAGATTGTCTCTCACCAAACAGTCCTGAATAAAAACAGAAAAGAGCAGAGAGCCCGATGCTGTGAACTTTTGCTTCTACAAGCTGTTATTTGTTTTTATAGAGTAAAATAGTGAATAGCCATGCTCTGAGCATCTGGTGGGCAGACCTCCTTGCCTCCCAGGTCACCCAGGCCTCATCTAGGTGGCACTGAGTTTTCTAATGACCTCATGTTTAGGTGCTAGAGAAGGAGGGGGCCAGCTGAACTGTCTTTTATAAGCAGGACAGATGAGTAAGTCTTTCAGACCTGAGTACTATGGGGCTCTGAAATTATCCGGGGGGCAGGAGAGTCACTGTGTGGTTGCCTCCTTGCCTTTCTCGGCCCAGACTGTTAAATGCCAGGTATTTCTAGGACAGTTGCTTTCATGGCTGTATCTGCTTGCTTTCTGATGGAGCATGTAATTTACCTTTCCAGGTCTATAAATGGAATCAGGGATAGAATCTTGACTCTGTTGGACATATGACCTGGTGGTTGGTTTTTCTTGTTTGGGGAGCCCTCTGCTTTGCAGTGAACAGTGTGTGCCTTCAGGTAGGCCTCTCTGCCAGAGGACCAACTCCTGTGTTTTTGCAAAGGAAGACAAACCTGTATTTTGTAGAAAGGGCCTATTGTTCCCCGGGGGTGTTTGTGGCCAACTTCTTGGATTCCTTTGGCCGACTCTGAAGAAGGAATTGGAGTCAGAATGCTAATCACTGATTTGCACAGGCACCAACAGTCAAACCTCAGGGAACTCATAAGAAAGTAAACAACAGAGCTCAATTTCAGATTCTTGAAGAACAGCAGTGTAAAGGAGGCTACAGAGGAAAACAATGTGTTGAGGAGAAAAAGAATTCTCATTCCCTGCTTCTCAGATGCATAGTTTTAAACATAATAAAGAAATAAAGAGATCATGAGCTGTGGGCAGGACTGACGTTGTGGGCAGCCTCCCTCTTAGAGGTGGTCTCCAAGCTTAGCACGGGAGCGTGCCTGTGAGAATCACGCTCTACCTGAACTGCCAGGATTTCGCCACCTGAGCTGGACATCGTTTTTGTTTATTCTGGTTGCATACTGCACTGCCATCGATCCAGCTCACGCTCTCACTTGTTCCCTCTTGTTCCAGACAGCAGGCTGGTGTTGAGAATTTTGTCATCATGAAGGAGTGTTTTCTTTTAAATGTCAGAAATTTTGGAATTGTTGGAAGCAATGTTTAGGCCCTAGTTGTGGGTCCCTGGGATGTTCTCAGTGTGGTTTAACCCCCAATGATTTTCCTTCTCTTACAGTAAGAAAGGAATTGTTTTTTCCATGATTGTTACCCTCCAACTTCCTCCGTATAGATTTATGTTCTTATCTGGGCCTTTCTTTGATTCTGTGCCAGCTACACAGGCTCCAAGCCATATATGGGCAAGTGGCCAAAATGATCTATCCTAGGGTACATTGTGGTGCAGAGGGCTTTGGCCATGGTGTGGGGATACCTGGCTGTCCTTATCCTTTGCCAGTGACTGACATTTCTCCTCACACAGCATGTTTACCTGTTAGGACTGTACTGTGGCCATGGCCATTTTAGTCCCAGGTACCCCTTCTACACAATGGTACGTAAAGTGACCTTTTAGCAGAATCAGTTCATAAGCATGTGAAGTCTACTATGGTTCTCTCAGCCTGCCTTTAAGTTCGGTGAGTAGGGAAACTTGCCACTACAGCGTTCTGTTCTGCTCTTTCCCCAGGTGAACCTTTGTTTGCAGGGAGAGCAAGCTCTCTCACTGCAGCCTTGACCACTGTTAAGCAAAACTGAAATAAGTCAGAGCCAGAGTTCATGGGACAAATCGGAGCATTTCAAGTTCAGTGTTGGGAAGTCCTGATGAGGAAAGTTAATAAGAACATAGATGGTTAAGGCAGCTGGCACTGTACTCTGCTGGGGAGCCCTGTTGCCTTTCCAGCTATTGACTAGACAGAGTGGGAAGCCCGCTGAATGATTGGAAATTTGCTTGGGGACATGGCTAAAGTGTCATGGGGCCATAACTGTTTTCTTGACTCATTTTGTTCCACTTGGGGCTTATGTGCCCTGCCCTTGCTAGGTTCTTTCCATTGGCTTCCTGCAGCCTGGGCATTTAGGTAGCCTAGGCTTTCTGCTGTTGTGAGTATGTCCCCTCCTACAAGCCTCTCAGTGTTCACACAGGGACTGGTTCTAGCACACCACTGCAGGGGATGGGTGTTTCAATGTAGGGATATTAAAAAAGTCAGATGTGTGACCCTGCCTGGTTTCTGATCACTCAGCCAGCATTTGGAGCTGTTAGCATCTTGCATAATGCTCGAACCCAGTGCCACTCAAGCAACCCTGCTTTCTGCAGGTTCATTTTTGTTGTTCTTATCCCCATCCCCTTGTTTTTCAGCCATCAATGAGTAATTATTGAGTTCCTTGGGTGCTCAGCCAGACTCTGGGAGAATAAAAAATTGTGTACAGAGCTGCCCCAGAGTTTATGGGACTTAAAGTCCATTTGAGGAGGCAAGCCCTGAGCACGTGGAAAGCCAGGTAGCAATATCAGGCCGTGAGGAGAGGAGATAGTATGACCCGAGAAAGGGAAATCTGTCTGGAATGGTCAGGGGCAGTTTCCTTGATGTGTGGCTTCTCTCACCTGGCCTGGAGAATTGATTCCCCCCGCTTTTCTCTTGTAATATTTGATATAAACACAAGAAAATACGTGTGTGACTTAGAAAGCAAAGGGATAAAATGAATGCCTATGAATTTTTCACCCAACTTAAGGACTTGACACTATTGCCCTGCTTTTGTGCCACTAGTACCCTCAGTTTACCCTCACCTGCCCACCCCACTTAGCCATTGCCTTGAATATTGTTCCCTTGTTCCCTTCTGCCTCTTTTTGAAAGTCTTAGTAGAACTTACATGTTTTCTCTGGAGACCTTACAATTTTCTGTGATATGGGATCTCTGAGAGCAAAACACCTAGGGTATAGGTGATAGGTAATTTCATGTGTCTACTTAGCTGGGCTGCAGTGCCCAGATATTTGGCCAAACATTATTCTGGATGTTTCTGTGAAGGTGTTTTTTGGGATGAGATTAACATTTAAATCAGTGGACTTCGAGTAAAGCAGATTTCCCTCCATGTCGTGGATGGGTATATATCTATATAATTACAGACACAAGTGCATTTTGGGTTTGTGTGTGTGTGTGCGCGTACACACACACACACACACACACTATCTGTTTTATTTCTCTGGAGAACCCTGACAAATACAGCACATCATTTCTCTGCATGCCACATAGATAGCGTTACAGAATTGATTTGCAGAGTATTCTTAGGTCAGCAGATCAGCAGTATGTTAGTCACATTCCAGGAAGGCGTTTGGATGATTCTGACCTAGGCCATGAAAGAGAAACTTTGACTCTCTGTAAAGATACAGCCAATGCTTTCTCCTTTTCTGTTCTGCTCCCTGCCCCACCTCTAAAACCTCCAAGACTGATTGGGTGCTCAGATACCCCCTGCCCTGACCACATGTTCACCCATCCCATTCCCATGCACTTGCACACTCACAGCTGTGCTTGCCCACGCCTTCTGTGTGGAGCCCTGGTTATGCTTGTCACTAGGGGAGACGTTATCCTCCTCTGAGCTCCGGTCTCTTCACATGTCCAGGATCGAGGGAGTCACCAGTCTGTAGTGTGTGTTGTCATGTGCCACATACAAATCTAGGTGTTTTAACCTGTTATCCTGCATTGGTGTCATGACCACCCCAATGGTAGCCACACTTAAGATACTCACTCTGCAGGGAGAAGAGGGCAAGGCAGTCATAGAAATGGGCTGTGAATCCAAGTAGTCTGACTTCAGGGCCCCTGCTCCTGGGGCTTTTAAAACATATAAACTAGAAAGGACTCTACCAGTATCTACTGCTATTATTAAAATGTGCCCATTGCCTTGGGGGCCCTGCGCTGAGAGCTGGAGCATTTTCAAAGCTGATCCAGGCTAATGAGGTCATTGGTAGGGATGCATTGCTCTTCTTAGAAAGCTTTAGTTCTTCAACATGTGCCTCGTAGTTGGTGGCTGCAGTTCCTAAGCCCCAGTTAGAGTCCTCTGGAGGCCATTGGGTCAGGATGTTAGTGGGTGGTTAGGGTAACAAGCCTCCTCTCAGGTCTCATCAAGAAAACCATCCCCTCCTTTGTATTTGAACAGCCCTTGGAGGCTGCAGGGGAGTCTTTGGAAGCCCCATACTTGACTCAGGTGAGGACACATGAATGTGGAGGGCTCGGGGACTCAGCAGGCTAGTGAATATTTGGCATTTCCTCTCCCACTCCAGGACCACAGCAAATGTTAAGTAATCATAGCACTCTTCAGTGGGACCACTCCTAATCGATCATGTTGGGCAAATAGCATGAAAGGTCTTTGCCCATCCTTGAGGAGGTCTGGCAGTCCCTGGAGAACGGAGCCTGGCTTTGAGTTTTACCTCTGCTTCCCAGTTTCCTTTCTCAAACATCCTTCTCCAGATTTTTCAATATGGACTCAGTCCATTGTTATTTCTGTAGTGTTTTTAATTCTTTCCCTGTCTGGTAAGAAGGGATGTGATACCACACAACCCATTCCCTCCTCTTTTCATGGGGTCTAATTCAGTTTTTTATTAATGGAAGTACATTCAGAAACTGCACATCAAGTGCTCTAGGAGTTTCTCTGTGAGGTTGGTCCTCTGTATCCCGATTATGGAGAAAGCAGAAGTTATTCCATTCTCTTCTCTTCATATATCCCTGTCCAGTCCTTTGTCTTCTGAAGTTGCATGTAAATATGAGTATCTAGGCCTATTTTTTTTTTTTTTTTTGTGTGTGTGTGTGTGTGTGTGCTGCTGGGGATTGAACCCAGGGCCTTGTGCATTCAAGGCAAGCACTGTACCAACTGAGCTATAGCCCCAGCCCATAGACCTATCATTTCTGACCCCAGGTTCCTTTTTGAAATAGTGTGCATATTTGTGTGTGCCCTGGTTTTCCATGTCAGATCCACAGTGCTCCCTCACTTTCTAAACATTCTTCTTAAAGCATTTTCAAATGTTACTCAAACGAGGGAACAATGGTCCCTGGATCCTATGACTTGAAGATGAATAATGCAGAGAGGATTATTCGTCTGAAGTCGTGATTTATATGTCATTTCCTTGCTTTCTTATTTTTGAACCAGAAAGTATTTTGATCAACATTTTTGAGGAAGAATTGTATGGTATTTCCCAACCTTCTCCCGTGGGTGGAATTGCATCACTGAATCACTTTTCTCTATTTTTTCCTCCATTTTTTGTCTCCTGTTTTGTCAGGACACCAGCAGACTCCAGCTTTCTTCCATGTTTTTTAATCCTGAAATTTTAGCCTGGCATCTGTGATTGTGTTAGTTTCCTATTATTATTTTCTAGCCTAACAAAGAAACTGCATAAAAACAAAGCATTTTGTTGAGACCTCAGGTGGAGGTTTGAGCCCTGGTAAATGTTGACTTTCCTGCCTCACTTTTAAGCAGTTTCAGAGACCAAAAGGACAGTAATCTCATCCACTGTAGACAAAAGTGTATTTCTTTTATTCACCTTAGTCCTTATTTCATTTACCTGATCCATCTTAAGGGATAGAAATCCTGTTCAAAAGAGTCCAACATTCCACATGTGCACAGATTTTTAGCATTTTCACCTGGTCTGAGATTTAAGAAGAAATGCCAGCTCTCGCAAGGTCCTGTGTGGAGTAAAGACCTAGTGCCAGTCTGAGCCCAATCCCTTGGAAAACCTCTCAAAGATGCATCACCACCTTTGTGGGGGAATTATTAGTTGTGCCTCTCTGGATTAGTCAGGGTTTCCCAGGGCAACAGAGCCCATCAGAGATCCATGTTGATACTGATATTGATAGATAGATGAGTGTGTGTGTGTGTGTGTGTGTGTGTGTGTGTGCGTGCGCGAGTGCAAAAAGAAGGAAGTCAGACAGATTGGTTTATTTAAAGGAATTGGCTTTTGCAGCCTGAAGACAAGGGAAGAGCTGATATTGCAGCCTCAGTTCGAAGGCTGTCAGGAGCCTGGACTTCTTCTTGGAGGACCTCAGTCTTTTTCTTTCAAGGATGAGAGCCACCCACTTTACAGACAACAGTCTGCTTTTCTCAAGGGTTACTGATTTAAATATTCATCTTATCTCAAAAGTGTCTTCATGGCACATCTAGGCTGGTATTTAACCAAATATCAGGTACCTTTGCCTGGCCAACTTGATGGTTAATATCAGTTACCACCCGCCATGTCTCAGAGCTTTTGTGAGCACCACAAGTGAGTCATCAGACAAGGGCAGGCATGGCAGAGGCCGCTTCTGCCTTTTCCCTGTCTCCTGCACTTCTTTTCTTCTCTCCCTTACTTTCACTGTTCTTCTCCTTTGTCTGACATCTGCCCTCCTTTCCTACCTACTGCCTGAGTTGTTAGAGGTGAGAATAAGGGAGAGTGATTACTTTATAGTGGCAAGAGGACAGGTCTTGAAGTCATACTGGACTTAATCTAGCTCTTCCACAATCATAGGCAAGTGAACACACCTCCGTGAGCCTCTGAGCACGTACTCTAAAGTGGGGAATGATGCTTCTGTCTGATACAGTTCTTGTGACCTAACATACACATGTGCATGTCCCTCAATTCTAGATGTTTGGTAATTGCCCATCTTAGAGTGTTTTCAGATTTAAATCATTGCTCTTATTGATCTGCTTTAGGCTTTGGGTGCCTAAACTTCCCATTGAGATTAGATTAGTTATTTTATTATGATTGTAAACTGTAGTTTCCATAAAATCTCCTAGTGAATCTCCATTGCTTCCTCAAACATGCCAAGCACACTCCTATCCCAGGCCTTTGCATGTGCTGATTCCTCTATATGGAGCTCAGATAACTTCATGGCTTGTTCCTGAACTTCTTTTGGGGCATCTGCTCAAATGTCACCCCCTCAGGAGGACTTTCTTTGACCTCCCTTCATTAAGTAGTATACACTCTTACTTTCTGTTAAGCTTATCTTTTTTTTTTTAATTCATAGTATCATTTTCTCCCATTAGAAGAGTGGTTCTCAACCTTGGATGTTTATTAGAACAATCTTGGGAGCTTTTAAAAATCTAAATGACATACTGCACTCTAGAACAATTAAGTCAGAAACTCTGGTGAAGAGACCCAGCCATTAGTATTTTAGGTGACCCCTGCATGCAGCCAAGGTTGAGAACCAGTGTCTAGTTTAGAATCTTACTACTAAAAGAATGTGCCTACGTAGCATCTGCATCACCTGGGAGTTTTTGCGAAACACAGGTTCTTGGGCCTACCCTACTACACCTACCAAATCCAGTTCTGCTCTCTGCAAGATCCCCGGAGGATTCACTTGACATTGGAGCTTGGGGTACACTGCACTAGCATGTAAACTGGGGGCTCCTTTTTGCTTGTGGCTGCATTCTTAGTGTCAGAAAAGCCCTTAGCACAGAGTAAATGCTCCATATTGAATGAATGAATGAATGAATGAATGAGTGATTGAATGAGTGAAATTGGAGCTAGAAGAAGACAGGTAATAAGGAAAAGAGGTCAGAGAGAGTGGGGTGGGGACAGGAAGAAAACAGCTGTGCCAAGTTGCTGGCACAGGTGTAACCAGTGCTGCTCTTCCCTGCTCCCTGCTCCCAGCTCCCAGTCGAAACTCAACCAGCCTCATGTCCAGCATCTCCTGGGCTTTACTTCAGTTTTCTGGGCTTTCCAAAATGATAGCTGACTAATCAAAGATATTGTGATAATGAATTGCCTAACTACCAAGTCCTGCTTCTTCTCTCCAAGCATAGATTTGATTAGGGGCCTGCTGAAACCAATTAACCAATTAAGTAAATAATTCAGTAAGACTTTATGGACTACCTATTGCATGCATGGCTTAACACACAGGCTCAAGAGACTAAGAACCAAAGATGAATAAAATGCAACTTACAGTCCAGCTATAGAGACAGACATTACAGTAATTATTATCTGAGGCAAAAAAAAAAAAAAACAAAAAACAAAAAAGTCAGTGCTGTACATTAGTCGTAAGACATTGGTAGGCATGTAAGTAGACTGCTGTGGAAGGCAAGAGTAAGTGATTGATTCAGATTGAGGAATCAGAGTAACCCTTCTTGTGGAGTGGGCAGGTGACATTTGAGTGGGTATGTGAGTGCTTAGGACACAGAGCACAGGAGGTGTGCTCATGGGTTTGGGCTATCACAAGGGCAGTTGGAAAGTAGTGATGATATTGAAGGACAGTTCGTTCTGTGTTTTAACAAGTTGGTTGATGGTGGTGGGAGGTGGCTTAGAGAAAGGCTCTGGGTGGACATGATTAAAGATAATATCCAGATTAGATGACTGGCCTGACCTTGTGCAGTGCCTGTGGGCTGTAAAGTGTGGATAGTTTTGAGTGTTTCAAATGTGAAAGATCACATCTTCTTCTTCTTCTTCTTTTTTTAAATTTAACCCAAATAAGAATGAATTCTTGGAGGGATATACAGTTTTATAATTTTATGAATATTTACACTGAAAACTGAAATATTATGAAATTATACACCATTTCTCTTTCTTTGGCCATCAGATAGACTGGGTTAGTGGAGTTGAGCTCTCTTGTTTTCTTCTAATTTTGAGTTGGGATGGACCCTAGTGATTATTTATTTTGAAAATGAAAGAACGCAAAACCAAGATATAAAGTGATCATCATGAATGGAAGTCCTGCTAACCATTATTGGATTAACAGCACTCCTTATTATCTTTGGTAGAAACGTTCCAGTATCACTGTGGATGTCCGAAACCATCCACAGTACCAAACCATGTATAAAATCATGTCTCATATGACATGGGGTATGTTCTGATAAATGTGTTGTTAGGCAGTTTTATTGTTGTGTGGACATCATAAAGTGTACTTACACAAACAGATGGCTATGACATCACTAAATTATTATTTTTTTTGGTACTGGGAATTGAACTCAGGGGTGCTTAACCACTAAGCCACATCCCCTTTTTATTTTTTATTTTGAGACAGATTCTCACTAAATTGCTTAGGGCCTTAGTAAGTTGCTGAAGCTGGCTTTGAACTTGAGATCCTCCTGCCTCAGAATCCCGAGTCGCTGGAATTACAGGCCTGCGCCATGTCTGGCATAAATGACATAATCTTATGGACACTCTGTCCATTGTTGACTGAAATGTTAGGTGGTGCATGACTGTACTGTGTTTTTTCCAATACAGTACACCTATGATAAAGTTTAATTTATAAATTAGACACAGTAAGTAAGAGATTAACAGCAATAACTAATGACAAAATAATCATAACAATATGCCATAATAGGGCTGGGGATGTGGCTCAAGCGGTAGCGTGCTCGCCTGGCATGTGTGCGGCCCGGGTTCGATCCTCAGCACCACGTACAAACAGAGATGTTGTGTCCGCCGAAAAAAAAAAACTAAAATAAATAAATAAATTCTCTCTCTCTCTCTCTCCCCCCTCTCCTCTCTCTTAAAAAAAAAAAACAAAACAATATGCCATAATAAAAGTTGTCTAAAACTTGTGAATTGTTTATTTCTGGAATTTTCCATTTCACGTTTTTGGACTGCAGTTGACCCCAGGTAACAGAAACTGAGGAAAGGGAAACTGCAGATAAGAGGCCTACTGTTTATTCATTGAGGGCCCGGTGGTTTATATACACATTGTCTCCTTTGATCCCAACAATGATCCTGTGAAATAGGGGATGTTATTTTTGTTTTAAAGATGAGGAAACCCAAAACTCCAGGAGGTTAAGTAGCTTACCTAAGGTCACACGGCTGATAAGTGGCTTCCCTGAGATTTGAACCCAGGTCCATTCTGCCTGCATTGTGTTCTTCATGCTGTTCCCTGTCGCCCTCTGAATCTTATAAAGCAGGCCAGGCATTGTTTTTCTTATTTTTGATCAAAGTTTGGTTTTCTCTGAATATCATGAATTGAGGATTTATGACAGCTGATTTCTCTCTGTAACTTTGGTCATAATTTCGCAATGAGATCTTTGAAAGTGAAGGCTTCAAGTTCCTTAAAATAACTTAATTAGGAGAGAGGATAGAGGAATATTAACTCCAATCAGATAATTTCTCTTAGGTTTCTTGATTAGATTTCTTACAATAATCAATAAATATTCAGTGTTGAGGGTGTGGCTACTCTCAGCTACTTGGGAGGTTGAGGCAGGAGGATCGCAAGTTCAAGGCCAGCCCAGGTAACTTAGGGAGACCCTGATGCAAAATAAAAATTACTGGGGTTGTGGCACCGAGGTAGATCATCTGCCTAGCATATGCAAGGACCTGGGTTCAATCCTTAGGAGCAGGGAGGAGAATAGTTTTCAGCAGTTCTTTTTTCACATGCATAGGAGAACTCAGGGAAGAGCAGTGTCATTTGATCTGACTGTATCAAGCATGCAGTCAGTCTTGGTTTGAGGGAAGTTGCTGGGTACTCTGGGTCTGATATCAAAAAGCTGAAAGAAAGCAACATCTTGCTTATCACCCTTGTGTTCAAGACCACTTGGAACCAAATACGTGGAGATTGGGGCAATGGTCTGATGAATCAGAACTGACTTATGACCTGAGTGAGTGGGGTCCATTTGGGCTGGTTCAGAATTTGATCTACTTTGAGCTGGAATTGGTGGACATGGGCAGAACAGAACTGTGGTTCTTCTTTTTCGTCCCCTGTTTTAGGATCCTCTGAGGATGCTCACAGCAGCAGCTGGGCCCCCTTTGACACCTCCATAGCACTGTCGGTGATATGAAGGACCCACACAGGATGATCACTCTTTCCCCTTCTAGCTCTTACAGTCTGTGATTTTTCTTTTCCATGGTGGGTGAAATAGCATTTTGAGCTGCTGCAGTGATCTGTCCCTGTTGTGATCTCTGTGATTCAACCCCTTGTTCATGTCATCCAGTACTAAGCACAGCCCCAGTGGCCTTAAAGCAGTTGTTCACAGTCCATAAGCTGCGCAGCCACTTATCCCAGCCTTATGAATAGGTAGAGATTCCTATCTCTTAGATCTAAAATAATAGAGGTGATTTTGATTCTAAGGGTCGAAGGGCCAATGTGGTAAACAGCAAGCTCTCATCTGAGCAGGTGCTTTGGAAGATGGTGCCAGGGTATTTTGGGCCTGCAGTGCACGCAGCTGGCTGTTCCTGAGCCTCAGGGAAACCTTTATTCTGCCTGTGTGGTTGCTCTTCCCGCCCTGTGTGTTAAGGTTGTGTGCTTACTCCAAAGATAGCAGTGTCTGCTCAGTTATATTCCCTGCCCCCCCCCCCCAAAAAAAAAAAAAAAAAAGCAGGCAAGTAGCTCCTCTTTCCTAAGAATGCACCAACCTGGAACTCAGGGTGCCGTGTTTTCAGCTTTGATGGCAATTGCTTCAGCTCCCTTATTTCGTCACCCATTAGGATGCATAGGCGGCACTAAGTGACACATAGGCCATAAAACATACCTGCTTCCTGCTGATTTCACAGTTCTGGAGGAGAGGCCAGGCACAGGGATTAAGACAGACCAAAGTAACAAGCAGGATGCTAGGGTGCTATGGAATGTTCATTTCTAATAAGTAAATAACTGCTTTTTGTTAACAGCTGTTGTGCCCTGTAGTATAATGCAGTAATACTGTGTTGTGTTTTGTGTGTGTGTGTGTGTGTATGTGAAGGAGCATCCATTCATCCATCTCTAGCTGTCATGAACATTGATACAAAGCCTCCCCCCATGTGCCTGCATGTGATCACAAGACAGTTATGGAAGCATTCCTTTTAAAAACACTTGAGGATAGGCTGGGGATGTGGCTCAAGCGGTAGTGCGCTCGCCTGGCATGCATGTGGCCCGGGTTTGATCCTCAGCACCACATACAAACAAAGATGTTGTGTCCACTGAAAACTAAAAAATAAATATTAAAAAAAAACACTTGGGGAAGCATTTCCAAAGCCACTTCTTAGAGATTATACTTTGGGTTTTACTCCTAAAGCTTATTATTGTTGATGTTCAGCCAGGGATTTGTACCCAGGGACTCTAGACTGTGACTGGCCCCTAGCATTTCCCACCTCTGGTCCTGATTATCCAGAATGTTGGGGACTGACCTTGAGTTCCTCTACCTCCACCAGTTCTCCAGCTGAGCCTGGACTTTCAACGGAGCATGAACTACCTGGAAGTGGAATTCTTGCAATCTTCAGTCTCCACAGCCCTTTATCTCAGGCAGATCTCTTTCTTTCAAGCTGAAAAGGACAAACAATTAGAATACCACCTTTAGAACAGACTTCTGTAAAACCTAGGGGGGAAGCCAGACTTTTTATAAATTAGAGAGTGAGAGAAAGAGAGAGACCCATAATTAAATATTTTACATAGATGCGGAGAGTTTTCCAAAAATGCTGCTCTAAAATAGGCATTGCTTCTGCATACATTTGTGAGGCCCTTGTGGTGCCTGGATTGGTCCTCGTTGACTGCTTTCAGGCACCTTGTGTTTCTGCATGCTGACCAGCTCCCTCCCCTCGGCCTAAAGCCCCACAGAGAGCTTGATCACAACTTCTCTTGGCACAGCTTCCCATAATTGCTAGATGTTTTGAAGTGACTTTGACCAGCTTCATAACTGGTGGAACCAGTGCAAAAAGAAAATGCAGGGCCTTTTGTTCAAAAATTATGGAAATTTCAGGACAGCCACAGCAGAGCAGTGAACCAGTGCAAATGTGCAGACTGCACAGGTCACATGCCTGTGCAGCGGCTGGTGCTCAAAACCGTGTGTTGGAAGAAGCAGGAGTAGGGCTCTGGCTGCCCTACGACACTCGCTCAGTCCAATCACTGTGAGAGCTTCTGGCAGATCCCTGCCCCATGATTCAGAAAGAGTCACTCAGACAGGAATTGCCCAGGGTCTGGGCTTGCCTATTTTTTCTGAAGTTGTTGCGGCTGTGCAGAATGTATGTGCGTAGTATTCATACAGTCTGTTAGGGCGATCAGTGTGGTTTCCCTGGCATCCAACTGGAAGCAGACCAGATTGAATCAAAGATGTTGATGATACCCAAGGACTGGCCAAGCTGCCACTGTCTGCAAGTCCATTGGGGAGTGGGGACCTGAAGCCCTGGCTGCCGGAGCCAGAGCACTAGAGTCTGGAATCCATTTGTTTTAGTCAGGAGTCCTGCATATTGAGGTAGGAGGCAAGCTGGGTGTCTTGCATCTTATTGATCTTCTTTGGTGATGGGAAGATGTTCTGTATCCCAAATTATCTTATAATCTCTTTGGGCAATACAGTACATATTAAAAACTGCAAACTTTAGACCTATGAAAGAGAGTGATCTTTTAGATCTAGAATGTGATAGAGATAATAAATGCTGTGGATAAAGATGTGAAGAGACTTTCATGCAAGAACAAGCTCTTGTGTTTTCCTGCATGGAGACAGATCATGCCAACCTGTCTTTCCCTCACAGGCTGACAAGTAACAAGGGGACACCTTTTCTCATTTGACAGGTCTCTGGCTAAAGATGCATTGATATCTGGCTAGCATAAAGAGACCTCAGCGTCCCTTACAAACTCACGTGCTACGGCTTCTTTGGTGGTGCCAAGGCAGAGTCACAGGAGGCACCTGGACTTGGGGAGGTGAAGGGCAAGACACCAGGCACAAACTCCAGTGAGGTGGAGGGAGGCTGAGGCAAGAGCAGAAGTGGGGGAATGGAGGATAGCAACAGAAACCTATTAGCAGAGTCTCTACTGCTTTCTTACCTTCTTCTCTCACACTGGGTCATTCTGCAGCTTCCCTCCCTGAAGTAGGAAGTGGTCATGTGGTAATACCAAGGGCGTGGGCTTCTGCCACCTGGGCACTGGCACACTTGCTGGTTCTGAGTCATTTGGGAAGTGAGGGTGTGTCTCTCTGCCTCCTCTCCCACCATGGCCTTGGCTTCCACCTTGCAGGAAGTGCCTGGTCTCCTGCTAATCAGAAGCCTGAGCAGGATTGGTAGCTGTGTGTTACAGATATGGCAAAGGAATGGAAGCTGACCGTCCTTTGCATTGGTGATTACTGAAGGGGGAAGAGTTGATTTCTGAAGATATGAGCATGTAGTGAACCTTAACTTTCTTAATTTTCTTATGAGTTAAAGATATATAAGAGTTTATTGTCATGGAAAGTTGGAATGCTGGGAAGTCAACTCTGAAGATTTGTTTGTGACCTTGGCATTTTTTGAGAACTGTAATTGCAGGAAGGAGATATCATTTCTGTGGAAATCTCAGAGTTTGAACATTACACTTGTGTTCTCTTGTAGACTTGGTTAGGCTGGCTTGACTGTATCTGATAATTAGGGACAGGGAGAACATGGAAGAGCCCACCTGCAACCTGGTGTCTCGTTTTAGCTGATAACAATTCTTCTCCCACCAAGTCTTTACCAGAACTGCTAACAAGGAGAGAAATTGACTGGTTTGAGCTTCCACACCTTTTATCCCCCCTGCTTGTCCTCAGGAGAGGTGCTAATGAACAGTGAAGTGGCCAACAGGTAGCACCACCAGGGAGGCAGCCAAAGGCTCTGACCATCTCACCATCGCACACCGGGTGGTCAGTTGAATAATTGAACCATCTCTAGTAAAAGAACGGACAGATTTACCTGCTGGGCTTTGTTAGAAGCTAGACTAGCACATTAGAGGAAAGGGTTTCCACCTGAAATTTAATTTTTTAATCTGGCAGTAGATATTTTGGGCCACTGTGGCCTGTTGCATTTACTGACGGACGTTTGCATCCTGTGAAGGAGTTAAGCCATTCTGAGAGCCCCTCAGGCTCTCGCCCTCCCTATCCCAGCCTCTCTACATCAAAATACAGAGTTAGAAGAGCCCATTGGAGTTCTCTGGAAATAAAGAGAATTGAGATTGCTCTCCCAAGTCCCAATCCCAGGCCACTCCCTAAACTGGCAGAAACGGACAATCCACATATTCTGACCTTTGCCTGTTGCTGGGTGAGGCCTGCTCCAGTGAAGGAGCTGTGTTTCATTCTCTGCCTTAATTTAGCTGTTACACGGCAGAGTACTGTGACACAGTTAACACTGTGGGGCTTGAACTGGTGCTCATCAGAACCACCTCAGTGGCTTTTTCAAACAGTTTGGTGAGCTCTTTCCCTCAGGTTTCTGGTTTAGTAGAGCTGGGCTGGGAATCTGAGGGGTTCTCAGGTTCCAGGGGACATACTTTGAGAACCACAAGTGTAATGGATAAGAAGATGAGCTGTGAAGTCAGATTACCTGGGTTTGAATCCTAGATCTCTCACTTGATAGTTTTGTGCCTGGGTAGTTTGTAGCTTATGTAATCTTTTGGTACCCAAGTTTTTTTTCATTTATAAAATGGAAATACTCATGCCTCATAGGATTGTGAATGTTAAATGCATTAATCCATGATGAGCCCTTAGAATGCATATATATATATATATATAAAAAAATACACACACACACACACACACACACACATATATATATATATATAAAATATGTGTGTGTGATACACACACACACACACACACACACACACATATCTCCAATGTAGAATTCTATGACCTTCTAACAGTCTCCCTGGAACAATGAGCATAATGCTAATATTTTTGTGCACTTTCAAATGACAGAGAATAAGCATGTGACAAAGATAATCATATTTAATACCCACAACCCTGTCTTCCTCCTCCTCCCTGCCTGCTGTCTTCCCTTTTCTATTAGCTTTTCTCTTTCTCCATTCCTGTCTTTCTTGCCCTTCATAAACAATTTGTAACAAAATTAATAAAATTCTAAATAAAAATTATATGTACATTTGTTATCACATACTGTGTGTGACCTTAAGAGTGTGAGTTCTTTGAGGACTGTCCATGCCCTTTTTTAAAAAAATACTTATTTTTTAGTTATAGGTGGACATAATATCTTTATTTTATTTTCATGTGGTACTGAGAATCAAACCCAGTGTCTCATGCATGCTCGGCGAGTGCTCTACCTGAGCCACAACCCCAGACCCTGTCCTGCCCTTTTTAAAAGAATCTTATCCCAGAATGGTACCAGACACTTAGTAGGAGTTTGGAGAAGATTTATTGCATGAACACTGTTATCCTACAAATCAAGCTGATTCCTTTCCCCATCAGGGTTCCCTTCTAGTTCTTCATCCTGTTCTGGCTTCTCCTTGAGTGACACATTTGTAATAGCTTCTGCTCTTTTCTTCCTCCAGCTACGGGGTCACATATACCCAGATGAGGTGACATTGTCAACCATTTTAAAAGTGGTTTTTTTTTTTTTTTTCACTTCCTGCTACCTGGACCACCCATTAAAATCTTAATAATAGGTAAACCTTGGGACAAAGCCTGGTGTCCTTGAGAACCACCAGGTAGAGTGCAGGACCATGGGAGGGTGGGGCTCACACTCCTGAGTGCCCCTGAAGGGAGAGCAAGCCCACCAAGACCACCCTACATTCTCAGGTGGGATTGGTGCCGGCATCTTCCCCAGCTCCCCAGATGCTGCACATTGGTTCACGTCATTGTCAGGTATTGGCCAGTCACAGTTGGTTTAAACTCCCAGCCAGTACCTCTGGATCACAAGCAGGTCAGCTGCCCGAGTCTCTGGTTACTCTTGTAGCTCAGGTTTCTCACTGACAGGTACTGATAGGAGCTGCTTTTGTACAGTTGATGTGACCAGGGCTTATACAAGGTTGAGGTTTCCATGTGCAGCCTTTTTGGCAGGCAGCTCTTAGAAAAAGGGAGTATATTCTGATGGTTTGGAAGGAAGCTGTGAGGCATTTTCATGGGTCTTTAATATTTGGAGCCAATCATGGAGTGGGGTCTATGCCCATTAGTCCTGGGAGAGTTTATATCCAGGGGAGAATCTGTAAAGTATGTGGTATTTCAAGGGTCTATTTTCTCATTGTTTCTCTTTGCTTACCCTATGGCTGAGCAGGAAATAAACATTGATTGAAGGTCTGCTATGCGCCAGTTACTCTGCTAGGTATTAGGGAGCATGGAGAATAGGATAGAGAGAGAAAAATCTAGTCCTTAAGAAACCTTTTTTATGCTCTATATCAATAGGGGCTTGGGTTGATGACAGGAATAAAGAGTTGGGGGAGAAAGGGGGCAGAAAAATAATGATAAACCTTGGAGAAATAGGCATAAAGTATTAACTAAGAAAATTGTTGCAACAGTTTCTTAAGATATTTGTGATGGATGTGTATCTACATATGGAGCTTGTCTGGCTGTGTGGTCCATGTATGAGACCCTTGAAAGTTTCCCAGACCTCTGACTCGGTGCTTTGTATTAGCATGAGACCTTCCTTAATATATCACAACAAGGTTTTGGGTAGAGGACAGTTCAGTATCTGTACAATTAGGTCTTATAATCCTGCTGTTAGGTTTTCTAACTTCTCATTTGGGAATATTGGCTTTTCATGACCATTTTTATTAGTCCAAAAAAAAAGAGGTTGGGCTGGGGCTGTAGCTCAATGTAGAGTGCTTGCCTAGCACATGTGAGGCACTGGGTTCAATCCTCAGCACCACATAAAAACAAATAAATAAAATAAAGGTTAAAATTAAAAAAGAAAAGAAAAGAGGCTTATCTGGCTCATAATTGCAGAGGCTGGAAAATTCAAACAACATAGTGACTAGTGACCCTCCTCAGCCCAGCTATATTACAGCATGATAGAGAAACAGAGAGGAAATTGACCATGTGCGGAAGGGACCATGGTGTGGAGTGGCCTCCCTTTATCCACTCCACACCTTGGTCCCTTCCGCACATGGCCAATTCCTTCTCTGTTCCTCTATCATGCTGTAATGTAGCTGGGTTGAGGGGTGTCACTAGTCACTACTCATGAGTGTGGAGTCCCCATAACCTAATTACCTTCCACACCTCTTAAAGGTTCCCTGTTTCAACACACTACACTGAGGACCCTGTCCCCAGCTCATGAACTTTTGGGGAATGAACCATGTCCAAACCATACCACCTTGTATTTCTTCTATCATAAACTGATTATCATCCACTTCTCTGCCTATTTTCCCTATCAGCTTCCCCTCGAGTCACGGGACATCTTTTCTCCAGGACCCAGTCTCTGCCAGGAATCGGCAGGGAGTTGTTAAGACTTCTTTTTCTTTCTCTTTTATTTTCTTCAACATCTAGTATAGTGCTATGTACTTGGATGTCATGCTGTGAATATGTATGTGAGTGGGTTGGTCAGAATTCAAAATTTTAGTTGTAAGAAAGTTCTTTTGTTTTGTATTATGGATGGCTTAAAATGATAAAAGGCAGTGACAAAGACTTGGCAGTCCTGAGATTTTCTTTGGAATGGCATTTGTTCTAATAAGTTTTGACCTGTTTTGTAACAGGTTAGGATGGGATTTCCCTTTTACCTATTATTTCAACAAAGTGCACTGATGTTCTATCTCAAAGGCAACATATATATTTTTGAAGTTTCAGAGCAATCTTCTCAGAATGAATTATGACTTCCCCTTTACTCCACAGGATTCACATATGTGTCCTATACACTCTTACTTGAGCACATATTATTTGGAGTATTAGTTACCTTCCCATCTGACTCCTTCTAGTTGTCTCAAGGGCAGGTAAGTAATTGTGTCTTACCATTTCTATATTCAATAATACTATGTCCATAGTACTCTTGTGTTTGGCTCATGGTATGTACTCGAGAAATGATCAAGTGAATAGATAATTTGGCTCAGAGATTTTCATGGCATTCGAAATGGCAGTGGGTACGTTTGGAAGAAGAGACACAAGGAGCCAAAGGGGTAGAGGAGAGAATAGCTGTTTCCAGAGCCCACAGTCTCTTCCCTAGAAAATGTTACCAGATCTTATTGGGTGTAGGGAAATGATCCACTTGTTCAGTAGTCTAGATTGGAGTTATTTGGTAGGTACCTACTGTGCACATAGCTCATACAGTGGATAGTAAAGACTTAAGTGATATGATTCCTTCATAATCTAGGTGGGGAGATAATATGCCAACATAAGTAATTAAAAAGTACAAATCAGTTCAGGATTAAGCACCTGGGGAGTTCAGCTAGAGAGGCAGAACAATCTCTCTCATGGTCTAGATGTATACAATATCACAGTAAGAAATTTGGCACACACCTGTGGCTTCCTGTAATCTACACATATTTCAAGATAGGCCTCTCCACCCCCAATTTACAGGCGAGGAAACTGAGGTCCAAGGGCAAATCACTTGCAAAGTCACACAGTTAGCACAGCTAGCACGTGTCCTTGCCAGGATCTGAACCTGAGTGTAGCAGCTCAGAGAAAGGGGACACACAGCGCTTTTGCAGTCAGGGTGAGTCTTTGTCTATGTTGTGTGTGTTGGGGGACTTGGTAAGCTACGGATGGGCAAAGGGAGAAGAACTCCAGGATGCAGAGGCCTGCCTGCTAGCCCTGGAGAGTTGGCCTACCCTTTGCATGGACACCACCCAGGACAGACAAGCTGTTGAAAGGGGAGTTTGTTTGACTCTCCCATAGAGAGCAGCACAGAAGAAACCTTATATAACAGCCATGCCCTGCATCCTTTGAATTCCCAGACAAGCCAATGGCACATCTCACAGCCCCAGCTTTTGTTGTATAGGTTAAAACCTGTGTCTTGGGGCCCTCTCCTTGTAGTGTCAGTGTTCCTGGGAGCTCTCGGTTCTTCGTGGTATCTCTGTTTTCCATTGCCTTGCTCCTCATCTCCCTCCTTGGTTTCACTTGTGAAGTCACTGAGAGGAATTATAAAGACAGGGAATAAGAACTAAGAACAGCCTCAGGCTTACTTGGAGCTAGTTTTGTGCTGAGAGGCCTGATTGAAAGTGTGAGGGAAATGAATCTGTGATATCCATCCTTCTAAGTGAAGAAAGCCTGATAGCTGTGTTCAAGCAGGCTGTGTCACACATGTGGGGAGGAAGCCCAAGTGTGTACAGGGTGCTGTACACATGTCCTCTGAGGTGCCAAAAGAGTTGACCCTGGTAGG
This sequence comes from Spermophilus citellus, assembly GCF_964194105.1. Classification (NCBI taxonomy): domain Eukaryota; kingdom Metazoa; phylum Chordata; class Mammalia; order Rodentia; family Sciuridae; genus Spermophilus; species Spermophilus citellus. The sequence continues at coordinate 38,073,028 of NC_138197.1, forward strand.
AGAAAGTGGCTCTTCTTGCTGCTAAGGAAGGTGGTGAACTGTTCTTTGGGGGGTGGTGTTTATGCAAAGCTTCTCTTCCTGTCCACTCTTCTTTCAAGCTGGAAGCACAGAAGAGTAGATTAAGGAGGAGTTGTGCAGTCGCTCACATGAGATGAGAGCAGTCTACCTGAGAATAGTCTGTACCTTAAAAAATCAGATTCATTATAGAGGAGACAGGTCTGGCTTGGGGCTATCTGGAGATCCCCTTTAAGTTGACATTTACGGCATTAGCTTTACTTGTGAATTTCATCATACACATTTTTTGTTAAAGGAACCCATTTAAACTTATTTATTTATTAAATATTTAAACTACTTTAAAAGATTTTTTTAAATTGTGCTTTTTATTTTGTTTTTACATAATAACTAACTCCCTCACCCTGATTTCTTTAAGTCTTTAGCCTATGCCTAGATGGTGGTTCCATAATTATCAATGTTTATTTATAATTTCATGTTCTATTTTTAGCACTATTTAATATAAAAATCGTATAATGTAATATTATATGTTGAGCTGTGTAGCTTACAGAACACTTTAATATACATTATCTCTCATTTTTGATGGCTTAATGACATTGAATTGAAGCCACAGTTTAAAGCTCTCTTTCTAAATTGGGTTCTGCTCAACTGTGAGAAACCATGACAGGCAATGTGAACTAGCTTTAGCCCTATCACTGTTTCCTGCTCAGCCAGGTAAAATCTGCTAAAGAAAAGAATGGTTGCCAAATGGCCAGGTGCGCTAGTTCACAGGGGCAGCTGTTGGTTGAACTTTGCCCATGCTTTCAGAATTTTTCTCTCTTCTTCTGGGTGTATTCCTGAGTATACTCCCATGGGTAGGAGCACTAAGATGGAAGCCTGTACAGAGGCTTTGTATCTTTCTCTGCATAATCTGTCCGAAGGTCTGCAGAGCTGTTAGGCAGCCATCTTGGAATGGGTTGGGATTGGGTCACCGTGTAGTAAGTGTGTGCTCATACTTGATGAATTGAGCCTCCTGGGATCTGAGATGGTTGCTCCCTGGGTCACTTTGAATGCAAAAGGAAATAGGAGTGGCCAGTTTGCTAGCACTCTTTGGTGTGACTGTCAGCTGTTTGATGATTCCCTCCTTAACCTTGAAGCAATCTCAATATGGGGAAGGTAGTGCCCTTTGCAATCTTGACCTCTTGGGGGTAAAAATGTGCTGAGGGGTTACTGTTTCATGAATTCTTCTTTCTACAAAATAACTGGTATCTTTTAAGAATTTTATTTTATTTATTTTTTTACCTTGCATGTCTGAAGTAGAAGGCCATCTCTTTTGTAGTGAAAGAATAACCATTTTCCCAGGGTATGCTGGACTTGTGGGTTAAAGCAGGAAGACCAGCTGTCCTGGGTTCTATACTAGGTTTTTTGATTTGTGAAGACATTATTTAATTTCTCTTTACCATGTTTTCTAGATCCACAAAATAAAAAGAGAAGTTCATGACTGTTTATGTGTTACTGGAAAGTGTGCAAGTGAAAATTACTATTGATACAACCACAGGGCTTGCATTTTATACCCTCTGGAAAGAGGCCAGCAATAATGATAGAAACAAAGTGCATTCGACTTTGACCTTACTTCTGATAATGCTTTCCTCACAATCCTTAAAAATATACTCCCTCATTTAAGAGTGTAACAGCAGGCATAGGCCTTTGGGATTGTAGTGAGAAAACCTTATCCCTTTCTTGTGTCCTGATATTTCAGCATTTTAGAGAAAGAAAAGTAGCAGAAAAGCAGCATAACCTGCTTGACAAGTCTTGGACAAACAGAGGAAGTCCAATAAGACTCTGGTCTGGGATTGCCACACTCAAAGGAGCCTATTGTATTGTGCACAAAGGTGCAAGTCTCCAAGGCCTTGGAACTCTCCATCTACTGCAGCCCAGGCAAGAGCTGAGTTTAACCACTGTGGGCTCCTTGGTGAGGTGGCCCTTTCACTGGGTGGACGTCTGATAGTTGTCCCTGCTCTGCTAACCCAACACCCACTCCTCTCAGCCCTTGAGACTTCCACTTACAGGTGCAGATGATGGTGTCCGCAGCTCTTCCCACTGTAGAAGTGGGTGGGTTTGTGAGCTGGAGTGATTTTCCTCTTTTGCTTTGGAAGATACAATAGGCAAACCTTTAGAGAAGAAGCAGAAGGAAATAAAGCCTTTCCTATGATTCCTCAAAGGGCTACCATTTGCCTTTCCCCAGAAAATTACTCAATAGTATACCTATAATGCCCCTAGTATACCAGAGAAGGTCGAGAATGCCTTTCCCGACGTGTACAGGGTGCTAGGCTGTTTCTGTCCATAGGGCCGGGGGCACGCTCCCTGGGGACCTCCTCCTTGGCTTCACATCCTTCTGCCCTAGTCAGGGCCTTGCGCCTCCAGTGTCTTGGTGACCCAGAAAAGGAGAATGTGAGGCTGGCTTTGTGAATGAGAAGGGCTGCCAGCCCAAGTGACAGGTGATTTGTAGGCTTTTCTGTTAGGGGCAGGCAGCTCTTTCTCCACCGCAATAAATAGAGTCACAAATAAGTCCAACAAGTCAGTTTTGATCTTTAGGAAACAGTGATATAGAATATAAAAATATATTCTTCTTAGTCAACGTTGTATTGCCAGCACTTAGCACAGTGCTTAATAGAGAAGCGTTTTTGATTGAATATGTAAGTAGAGGGATGACACATGAGCACTACTTAAGTGCAAGTTTATCTTTTCTAATCAGATGTTTCTCTGCTGGCCCAAAATTACATGTAACAAGAACTGAGGAGGCTTGTGGAGAAAAATGAGTGTTGTTTGTTTCTCCATAACTCTGCATAAAAGCAAGAGTTTGTTAAATGATTAGAAGTCTTTGGAGATTTTGAAATTTCCCACTGTTATTCTTAACAGAAGCGAGAGAGCATTTTTTTTTTTCTTCTACTTTCTTGGCCTATAAGGAAAAGCAAATTTCAGAAAAACATGGGACGGAACAGGAAGTGTTCAGAGGTTTAGTCATACTTGTTAGGTATGAAAAAGCCCCACTGCGTTCTCATATTGTTTCTTTTATGGACTTAGCACTTCCTACTTTGAGAATACCTTCCTCCCCAAGGGCTCAAAGCCCTTTATAGTCATTAATCTTTATCCTGCTTCTTTTCTGAATCAGAAAAAAAAGGAAAGAAAAAAAAAAACCCCAGAAATCTTAACTACCATTGCACTGGTGTTTTAACAGCTAAATGCATGATACCTGTCTGGGTTCATTAGCTCAGCTGAGAACACGGCCCTACTGAAGACAGGGTGACCAAGTTGTCTCATATTCCCTGAGAGTTTCGTGGTTTTAACACCCAAAATCTCACATCCCAGGGACCTCCCCTAATTTCAGACAAACCAGGATGGCTGGTCACCCAAGAAGGTAACCAGTTTAGGAAGCTCTGCATAAAAAGACAATATTCCACCCTTCAGTTCTGACTTTCAACCTGGCCAGCTACAGTAGAACTGACCTAGACAGTAGCATGGGAATAGCTTGGTGCAGCTCTTAAATGCCGAGTGGTAGAAGACTCAAAGCACAGGGTCCGGGAATGAGGGAAATTTGAGATAAGTAGGAGTATCCCTAAGTAAAATTTCTGGCATCTTGTGCTTCATCTACCCTTCTCTCTCTCTCTTTTTTAAAATATATTTTATTTATTTATGTGGTGCTGAGGATTGAACCCAGTGCCTCACACGTGCGAAGAAAATGTTGGACCTGAGCTATAACCCCAGCCCCTACCCTTCTCTCTTTAGTACAGTGTAAAACAAAAAGAGGAACTGATAACTACCTGATTTCTGAAACAAGAAGTGTGATCTCAGATACTTCTGTTGGTCTCAGATTTTTCATCTGAAAAATGAGGATGCTGGTCTCAATTTCGAAGACCTCTTCCTGCCCAGACTTACCATGGGGAAAGAAGCAGGAAGTAAAAAGCAGGAGAAGTTAAAAGAAAATGGACTCCCTCTCCTTCCTTCAGCTCTGTGCAGGAAGAGGACATTTTCCTTCCATTTGAATAAACTTTAACATACTTAGGGTATATTTTGCATCTGTCACCTTCCACCAGTCCTTTCCCACAAGCATACATGGGGTTTGAAACCTACTTTTTGGTGCTGGGGCTGCCCTGGTGCTGCCACCTGCCATGCTGGACACCAACGTCCCTTCCCCCTTCTGCCTCCAGAGGACCTAGGATGACCCTTGCTGTTCGGACACTTTGCCATTGGACACCATCTATTGTTCAGATCACCTAATCCCTGCTTTGTCATCATCTTGTTAAATGCTACAACTTTGAAAAACATTTTTTAATACATTTTCTGCCATCTTCCCTAAGTCCATGGAGCCACTTTCATTTGGCCAAAGATCCTTCCTTCCTTCTCATTTTGGGGAGAAAAGGTAGAAATACCATAGCTTTGGAATCAGACATAATTTGCTTCAAATTCTATAGGGCATTGGAAAGCAAATTCTGTAACCTCACCAAGGCTCTGTTTCTCCCTTTGTAAAACAGAAAGGAAGAACTCCTTGAGTCTCTGGCACATCGAAGTTGCTCAGTACACTATTTTACCTCTTTGTAATCTTTAGTTCTTCCCCTCAATTCTCAATGTATCGTCCTTCTCTGTTTAACCTCAGAGGTCATAGAAAAGGTGTAAGCTTATAGAAAAGGTAAAGGAGAGTGAGTGGGTGATTATGAATCACTACATCAGGTTTTCCTCCTGACAACTCAGTCAGCCATGTTTCCCCTGTATGGTTATGGAATCAACTGTAAAAGAGGTATCCTTAACAAAGAACCAGGAACTTCAATAGAATTGTGTTTATTATTAGAGTAATGCAGACACCTTCTCTACACACACACCCTGCACCCCACCCCACCTGCTGAAGAGTTGATTTGCCAATCCAGGTGAAGCTGATGCTGACAGATGGCATACTGCACTTATTGTTCTATCAGACAGCAGGGAAACCTCTGCTCAGCAGATGACTTGATGTCTTACCTGTAGCCACTAATATGTTAATCAAAAGAAGCAAATGCCTATTCTCCCTTTGGGTAGAGCATGGGTAATGGTGTTACAGAAGTTGCCTTGAATTATTCGTTCTTGAATATCTACCCAATCCAGGATACCTAAACCTGGCAGCAACCACTTTTCCTGTTCGGCTTCTTTATAGAAATTGGGCCTTTTGATTTCCATTTACCCATTTATCCTATTTTTTTCTCCTGCTTAAAAACAGATAATTTGTAGAGGAGCTTGAGAGTAACTTAAATTCTGCAACAGATAATAGTTTTACATGAGCATTGCATTGTTTAATTACATAGTCCACTATGTAAGTATGTGATATCTTGAATCTGGCACTGGTAGAGTCACTGAGCCATCTCAGATACGACCAGGTCAAAGTAAGACATCAAGTGCCAGGGCCAAGATTTAAAATGAGCCTGGGTGCTTCCAAACCACTGAAATGAAACTTGAAAAGTTTTCATCCTTCATCTTCTACTTAAGAATGGGGGAAATGTCTTGTTAATTTATGGCGGATGTCCCAAACGTGGAAAGGTAGCCCATTTTAGTAACACTAGTTCCTGTTTCTAAACCTTCTTCTTCCTTCCAGTTCCACCTGTGCCAGGGTTAATCTGCTACTTAATCCACCCACCCCTCTGTAGACATCTGTGGATCCACCAGCGTTCACATACCAGCTTCTGTTAAATGCACCTTCGCCTCAGCCTTACACAGAAAGGGGGTCGTGAACCTCTGATTGAGTAAGCCTTTGCCTTCTTGGTGCCCATGTAAATTAGAGCTGTGGAAGTTGGTCTTTGGAGTACTTCTAAGACTTTATCAGTGATGAGGTCAGAGTTTGTCACCTAAGGGTTTCTGAGTGGTATGGGGTAGGACCAAGAAGCAGGAAGATGTCCGTGTAACTGATGTCTCCTCCAGCTTTCCAAAAGCCCATCACCTTAAAGGACCATTTAACTGAATTGTACAACCATTGCTCCATATAGTCAAAGAAAGGACCAAGATTTTGTTGCCAGTAGGCCCTAGGTTACAAACCTGGCTTGTCACTTATTAACATTGTGCAAGTTATGTAACATTGCCAAATCCCAAGTTTTTGATCTTTTAAAATGGAAATTAAAATGTCATATTTATTTGATTCCTGGGAAGTTTAAATGAAGTAATATATCCTCTCATCACTTAAAAGTTGACAATAGATGATAGTTTCCTTTCCTTTCTCCTTAATATATTTTTTAATTAATAAGTTCCTTAAAGAAAATAGAGATTATTCTTTTCTTATTGATTTCCATATTCTCAGCACCTAGCAGTATCAGGCATGTAATTGTTGAATCAAAGAAAAATATTTTATAAAAGTCTTCAGATCATTTGTTCATTTATTTACCAAGTGATTATTGATTATCTGCAGTGTATCAGGTACTGTGCTCAGGTGAACACAGTCATAATCAGTGTCCTCTCTTTTTTAGTCTAACTGGAAAAGACACATTACAGAGACCATTAGCATAATGAACAACTTTGATCCTTGAGGTGGGATTTAAGTTTTGGAAATAGCTGACATCATTTGTTGTCAAGTCTGACAAGACCTGTTCACGTTTTTGGTCAGAAATGGCAATAAGCGGTTTTCTTTAACTGGTTATGAAAGTTCTAAGAAAGGTATTTCTAAAGTTTAAAAAAATTTTTTTTAAAATTGTATATAGACTTGATGCCTTTGTTTTTATGTGGTGCTAGGATCAAACCCAATGCCTCACACTTGCAAGGCAAGTGCTCCACCACTGAGCTACAACTCCAGCCCTCTGAAGTACATTTTAAGGAACAGTGGCATTATTGGAATATGTATAAATGCATTATGAAGTTTCTATCTTGAGAGGCAGCAGACTTAATGGGATGGGATCATAGTAGGCAAGATGTTTCAGAAACTTGGAACAGCTTAGAAGGCTTAGAGACCAGTTAAAGAACTGAATAATAGGGCAGATAATTGCCTTTCCTGGACAGGATGGTGGTTGGTAGTACTTCCTGGTTTTTTGGTAGATGGTTGAGCTTCAACTCTTGTTAATAAGTCACCCAGGTGATCCTAAGTGAGAGAACACAGAACAAAAGATGAGTTTGTGTTGTCAGTATTTTTTGAGTGAACTTTTTTTTTTTTTTTCATATAATGCAGTGAAACTATCACATGAGGAGGCTCCTTCATTCCATAAATGCTCAATGAGTGGCCACTGTGAGTCCTGTTCTAGAGGTGAAGGGATATGGCATTGAACAAGACAGTCAAGGCCCCGCTCATGCTGAGTTACTTCACATGATGACCTACCCTGCAGGGTGTGTGGGAGAGTCTAGGGCTCCTGTGTTGTTTGGGGTACGAGAGGCAGGTAAAGATGAGGTTGGCCCCCAATGGAAATATCAAATATCCAAACTCCTGTGAACCATCAACAGGTAAACAAGGAATTGGGAAGAATAAGACTTAGATCCAAACCACACTTAGATCCAGATTTGCCTGGTCTGCTGAGGCTGGGCCGGCGTGGGCAGAGACTTGGCCCAGGACACGCCAGGCTCCTGAATGGGGCACCTGAGACTGAGTCCAGATGGCAAGGGATCTACCTGTGTAAAGCACTGAGCCAGGATGCTGGTTAAAACCCTGCAGTCAACTGCAAGAGGTTTTCTGGACCTTTTGTGAACTAGAGGGTTTTTATTAACAGTGGTCAAACGTAAGCAAGATTTTTGTTTAGGTTTCAGGATTCTCAGGGTCATAGACTTCTGTTCCCTTTGTGTTTTCCTTATAATCTAAAAGTGACATATCCAAGGCCAGTCTCTAAAAATTAGATAGATTGATTTTTCCAATCTGAACTGAGAACAATACTACCCATTCTTCAATCTCACAGGGACTTAATGTACATAAAGGGTAGAGTGTTATCATGCAGTAAGACAATACACATTAGGTTTCCAAAGCACTTGACTGAAGGAGTGGAGAAGGGGAGAGGCATTTGCCTTTGAACCTAGGTCTGAAAGAAATGGAAGCTGTTGCTTAAGAATAATAGGTCAGGGTTTGCATTTCCCTTTTTCATGTTTTGACCTTATCTAATTTACTCAAAATCTTATCAGTCCACCAGCATAGTTGTTTCAATTTCATGATGATGATCCATGGAAACTGAGACTCAGGTGGGTCCACACCCCTTTAGTTTTAGAGGGAAGAATCAGTGTGAAGGAAGTAATAAGGGTGAATAAGGGTGTTTGTTCAGGCTCATACTTGTATTGTGTTCAGTCTTGAGAGGAGGGGAAAGTCATACTGATAATGATGGCTACGACTGGTGAAAGACTAAATGCAAGAATAAATGTGAGGTGAGTCTTAGAGATTGGTTGTATGGTGGGGGCGTATCTCATCAAGGGTCCTCTGTTGCATTCTTCCTGTTCAGTGTCATAAGGCTCCTGGGCTCTGAGTACAGAGGGCAGGTGGAAAGTGCCCCTGTTCCCTTATCCTTCTCTGTAAGTGGCTTCCGGTTTAGAGAACTCTAATGACTATTGTTAAGAGAAATGAAGAAGAGGAACATGGATTATGTGTAGTCATTGTCTATCCAGTCTAGGATGTTTCTGAAAGGATGGGGACAGGGCTTCATCTTGTAGCCCCCACTCATCCTTGTAGGGTGCTACAGTAGGATCTAGCCTGGGGTGTACAATAGGGTTACCATTTGTACTGGAAATGGTTAGTGCTACCAAGAAGTCGAATTCTTTATGCAATTTTAATTAAATTTCATTTTAAAACATACTCAAATCAGTTATTAAAGAATATTTGTAGTAGCCTGGGTATGTGATTTTGCTATTTCAACCGTAAATTTTATTAAATCACTATGGGTCAAATGTTTCTAGTGAAAAGCTATTGTTCATTTGGAAATGTGATGTAATGCAAACTAGATGCTCACTTTCAGACGGTTTAAAAAAGGTAAGATCTCAGTAGTTTTATGTAGTGATTAATATTGAAAGAATATTTGTACTATATTGTATTTAGTGGAATGAATTACTTAAGTCAATTTTACCTTTTTTTAAATGTGATGAGTAGAAATTGTTAGATTGCACGTGACTTGCGTTGTTTCTGTTGCACAGTGCTAGTTTATACAATGCCTGTGGAACTATCTGGAGGGGCAGCCAGACTTTCTAGGGAAAGTTGCTAGACTGCAAAAGCTAGAGAATCATTTTTCCTCTTCTATTAACATGCTTTTTTATGTGGATGGGTTTATGAGAATTGAGGGTTGGAAAATAGGTTTTAATAAGAGCAGGTTAATTGAGAAGATAGCTCTGCCTTGTGTTAATCAGAATGATTTTCAAGTGCATTTTTACGCACTCAGAAACCACTGATTCTCCTGAGAACAAAGAACTACATTAGTGCTTTGTCATTTGTGTCCATGTGATCCTTTTACCTTTCGTCCAGGCAGAAATCTTGGGGACTGTCAGCATGGGTTTGATTTGTTGGTGCAAGGAATATAAAGTAATTCAACCAGAGGGGAATTCCATGATGTTGAAGGAAATACCAGCCCTTCTCCAGCTCCTGTTTCAACCCTGAGTGATGTTCAGTGTCCCTCCTTCAGCGTTTTGTTAAACTTTGCAAATCTTTCTCTTTGTAGATCCCAGTCACTGGCAGCTACATGTTAGGCCTGTTGGTGAAGCCCCTGGTGAGGCGTGACTGGTGTGATACAGCCTGCCGTCACAGCTTGGTTTGCAAGTTGCTTTCTGAAGATGCAGAGAGAATTACAACCCACTCTACTGCTTTAACACCCAAATGAATTTCAGTTGTTAAAGCCATATTCATGCTACAATCCTCTCAGTTTAGAACTGAATTTTGCTTCAAGAAAGAAGAGATAAACTACTGATAAAATCAGGATACTTGGAAACTGCTGAAAATTTTGTTTTATATAAGAACTTAAGTTTCCAGTGGCTTTTTTTTTCTTACAAAGGTTTTCCTGAAAGAAAGAAAGAAAGAAAGAAAGAAAGAAAGAAAGAAAGAAAGAAAGAAAGAAAGAAAAGAGTAAATAAATTGCCTAGGTTCTTACGTAAACGACCCTTACCCTTTAAAGCCAATTTGTGTACAGACTTAATCATGAGGAACCAAGAGTTTAAAAAATGTTGGGAGTGAGGTTGTGGCTCAGTGGTAGAGCACTTGCTGAGCATGTGTGAGGTACTGGGTTCCATTCTTAGCACCACAAAAAATAAACAAATAAGTAAAATAAAGTTATTGTGTCCTACTACACCTAGGATGTTAGCTCCATCCTGAAAGTTACGTGGTTTATTCAAGTTGGTTTTTTTTTTTTTTTTTTTTTGTATTGGGGATTAAACTCAGGGGCACTTAACCACTGAGCCATATCCCCAGACCTTTTTTAATATATATTTTATTTAGAGACAGGGTCTTGCTGAGTTATTTAAGGCCTTATTACGCTGCTGAGGCTGGCTTTGAACTCCCCAGCCTCCTGCCTCAGTCTCTGGAGTCACTGGGATTACCGGCATGCACCACCATGCCTGGCCTCTTCAAGGATTTTCTTAACACTTCAGCCTCAGTTTTTACCTCTGTCAAGTCAGTCTTGTGTTAGTTTCTATGGCCTGTCTCCTGCCTTGTGGAGAGGATGTGGAGGCATGTTTTAACTGAAGGGCTTTCGGCTTGGCAAAGAGCCCTTGCAAACTCAAGGTCTAATAGTTTAGGATTCTAAATTAAGAAGTCAGCTGCTGGGGGTGGGGGGCGGGGTTGAGCATTGAGGGTGCTAACCATTAGCATAGAAAGGTATCTTTGGGGAAAAGATGTGTCCCACTGGCCACTTTAAGATGGCACAGGTAATCTCTGTAGCAGCCACCTTGGCGATCATTCCCTTCACCAGGAAACAGTGGCTTTCCAGTCACCAAAGCTATTTGATGTGGGTCCTTTCTTCAGCAGGAGAAGGGGTCCTGGGGCCTGAGCACATGAAGACTGACACAGACCCTTGGGAGGGAGTGCAGGCCAGAGGGGGATGGGTTTCATTTCCTCTCCCTTCACCTCCATTAACCTGTCCTCCTGCCACACAGAAGTACAGCCAGTGCTGAGGATCAGGGCTCTGTGCTGAGCTCCAGAAAGTGGGGCCGAGCAGCCTTCTGTGATGGCCACAGAGGAACTCCAGAGGCGATTAGGAGAGAATAAGAACCCCTGCACTCACCTGCGTGGAGCAGTTGTTCATATGTAGGTCAGGTAGTCACCATTCAGGAACTTCCTGTATTACACTGATTGCTGTTTTATGGTTAAAGGCAGGACAGTGGTAATTTACTCAGGAGGGAAGGACAATTAGCAAATTGATTAATAAGGTTTCTAAACTCTATTGTGAAAGAGAATCATTTACCATATGTCTTGATTTATTCTATTTTTTTTAATGTTTCGTTTTAAGATAGTGATTCTCAACCTTGACTCTACATATTGGAATACCTAGTAAGTTTAACAATTATTAATGCCTGGCTCCCAACCCCACTCTGATTTACTTGGATACTGGGATTTTTTTTTTTTTTTTTTTTTTAGTTTCTTGGAATAAGTCTGACGTGCAGCCAAGGTTCAGAAAACCTGATTCAAAATGTGTTTCCTAAATTGTTATCTGATCCTGAGTCCCTGAAGTATGTGGAAATTCAAGCATTTTTTTTTACATGTAAAATGAACTATAAATGAACTATTAGTCTCCACAAGGCCAGGAGAGTGCTGCTTCATAGTTTGTTACTCACCCTTGCAGTCACACACACACACACACACACACACACACACACACACACAGGCTCTTGTATATTGCATTCTCATTCTCGGTTTACTTTTTTGAATATTAATGTCAGTGGAATTTTCATAGCAATGCTTGTCAGCAAAACTTGTTTTCGTTATTAGTTAACTAAAAACCAAAACTCCCAGGTCTTTCTAACCATGACCACAGTGAAGGGGGAAGAGGCCTTTTCTGATCCAGAGTCTTGTGTCTAACAATCAGGGAATGTCTGTGATTTTTTTTGGACATGTCTAGGTAGAAATGACTTGGTGAGATGGTTATTACTTCTGGAAAATCTAAAAACAGATGTGCAGCATTCCTGATCAGTGTAGAAGATGGTCTATATGTTACTTTTTAGGGTCATAGAGCCTGGGAAGAAGTGAGGAGATAAATTCTGTCCTCGTTTCTTAGTTATATGGCAAGGTTGTTGTCAGTCTTCACTCTTGTTTTCAATTAATTTAATTTCCCATTTTACAACATTAAGACAGGTGTAATTCTTAGAGCATGCATTAAAAGTAATGCTTCATGAGGGACTTCTCAAATTCCTGTCATAATCATGCCTTGTGTTTATGGAGAGCCTTTGATTTAAAATATGGTACAAGCTTCATCCCATTCATTTTTAGAATAACATGGCGTGACAGAAGAGGCTGAGTATCATCATTATTGCGGTTCCTCAGATAGCAACACTAGATGTGGACTCACTTATTGATTGAATTTGTGCTTGTTTCTCTAGGTATAGTTTGCAGGGCTTTTTCTTTTCTTTTTTTTTAATATTTACTTTTTAGGTGTAGATGGACACAACACAATGCCTTTATTTTTATGTGGCGCTGAGGATCGAACCGGGTTCCTCCTGAGCTAGGCGAGCGCTCTACCGCTGAGCCTCAATCCCAGCCCCTGCAGGGCTTTTTCTATTTATTTTTTATTTTTATTTATTTTTAATTTTTTTTAGTATTTATTTTTTTAGTTTTCAGCAGACACAACATCTTTGTTTGTATGTGGTGCTGAGGATCGAACCCTGGCCGCACGCATGCCAGGCGAGCGCGCTACCGCTTGAGCCACATCCCCCAGCCCTTTTCTATTTATTTTTACTTCTCAGTTCGAAGTAACCCAAGAGTTATCTGATATGTGTAGAGCTAGGGCATCTCTTTAGTTTGACCATGGTAATGGTTGCTACTCACCTTCTTCCTGCTCTCTGCCCTGTGGGTGGGGGTGGGGGCATGAGGGCCTTGCCGGGTTTCATTAAAACAGCTCCCCAGGGGCTGCCTAGAGCCTGGGCCAGCACTACAAAGCACACAGCATCTTTCCGCATTACTCTGGATTACCCACATTTGAATTAGAATGCAAACCTTTTCCCCTTGCTCTGCTGTCTGGTCTTCAAAACCTAAAGTTTCTAATTAGGCATGGGTGGTCCACTTAAGCAATAAGCATTTTGAAAAGATAAATCACAGCACACACAAAAAAATCTTTTTCCTTTTAAAGGAGGTCTGACTTGCCTCCCTCAACTTTTTTCTACCAACTCGCTGGGATTGTGGGTTTGAGCCATAGCTTCTCTCTTTCTCTCTCTTCCTTTTACCAGACTTCCAGGATATAGAAAGAAATAAAAAAGAGCAGAGCCCAGAGTAATGCTATAACCGAAAGAAGAAAGCTATTGGAGGAGGTGAGGGACTTACCAGGCCAGATAAAGCAGGTGAAGGGAGGGAGGAATTCAAAGCAACCCTGGAGGTCATCCTGGTCTGTAGGAGCCTGACCTTCGACCTCCTCTCTACTCAGGTTTTCAGTCCCATGAGTCCCAGGGGCAGCTCCTGCCTCCAAGGGCATCACAGTGATGTACAGGAGCAGTCCTGTGGCAGTGGGACATGCCTGGAAGGTCTCTCTCATTTGTGGGGAGAAATTGAGAAGCTTTCTCTAATGGTGCCCTTGATGCAAGTAAATGGCAACTCTCTCAGTTCATTACTTGTTAGCCCCAGGCAGGGACAACGCAGATTGGCTAATCGTAATAGCCAAACCATTAAAGGGAATAGCATTAATGGAGGAGAAAACAGCTAATAAGGAGCTGCACTTGGCCACTTTGTTTTGCCAGGGATACAAACCGCTGCTAATTTAAGTACCTGTTCCTTCTGCTGCTGGAAACAGTTGGAAAGAAAGGATTCAGTGACCCTCTTTTAAAAGGCAGATCAAAAACCTAGGGACATTTCTGGGTAAATCCAACAGCAAGCGTTGATTTTTTCCAGAGGTACACATAATGGTTTGGTGTAAATGAAGCCACACCACCTTGTCCTGAAGTGAAGCTGTGACCCACCGTGGATAGCACTGGCCTGGCGTTCCCAGGAGTGGTGATGTGCTCTGTGGAGCTCAAATGAACCATGCTTTGAGCAAAAGCCGCTGTCTACATCATGGCAGGGATGAGGGGTGTCGTCTAAGGTTGTGGAATGGAGGGAATTTAATTTTCCCATGCAGGTCTGAAGCTTGTAACCTTGCTTGCTTGTGCCTCAGCGCTGGGTTCCAGCCAAATGAGCTAACCATCCGTGCATCCTTAGAGCTGGGCCAGCTCCACAGTACTCCCTGGAAACCACAACCTGGCATTAAAAGGAATCACAGCTTTAGATTCTGCTTACTATTCATGTCAGAAATGTCTGAGAAATTCAGACAGAGGGAATAAAACTCATGGCACCTCAGGAGTGGAAAGGATCTTAATGAAAATGTTTTAAAGTTGGGGCAATAAGAAATCTGTTTGAGTTTTTTGCTTTGGTAATCCCAGTTCTAGAAACTAGTGCTTTTTCAGATTATATTTGATGGAACTCTAGGACATGGAGGGGACTTGGGAACTCACTGGTAGAGAAGGGGGCCTGGTGTTCATGTTACATTTGGGCCTGCCCCACCCACACTGTCATTAATAAGCTTTGCCTCACCAGTGGGTAGAAGGTTGTACAGAAGTGGCATCTTGGATTTCTAAAGAGCCTGCCTGAGCTCCTTCCCTGTGTGGAAAGCCCTTTAGAATAACCTTCTCCTCTCCACTTCAATTGGCTTTGGGGGACTTTTGTTGGCCTTTGGAGGCTTCAGCTGTTAGGCTTTTCTTCTGGTACACCCATCTGTGGCTGACTCTGCTCTCTTTGGGTATACAGGCGCTGTGGTTTGGATAAGGGTCTCCTTAAAGGCCCATGTGTTTTATTTATTTTTTATTTTTTTTGGGGGGGTAGGTTATCAATATATTTTTTTAAATTTTTATTGTTGGTTGTTCAAAACATTACATAGCTCTTGATATATCATATTTCACACTTTGATTCAAGTGGGTTATGAACTCCCATTTTTACCCCGTATACAGATTGCAGAATCACATCGGTTACACATCCACGTTTTTACATACTGCCATACTAGTGTCTGTTGTATTCTGCTGCCTTTCCTATCCTCTACTATCCCCCCCTCCCCTCCCCTCCCCTGCCTTCCCCTCTTCTCTCTCTACCCCCTCTACTGTAATTCATTCCCCCCCCTTTTTTTCCCTTTCCCCTCACTTCCTCTTGTATGTAATTTTGTATAACCCTGAGGGTGTCCTTGCATTTCCATGCAATTTCCCTTCTCTCTCCCTTTCCCTCCCACCTCTCACCCCTGTTTAATGTTAATCTTCTTCTCATGCTCTTCCTCCCTACTCTGTTCTTAGTTACTCTCCTTATATCAAAGAAGACATTTGGCATTTGTTTTTTAGGGATTGGCTAGCTTCATTTAGTATAATCTGCTCTAATGCCATCCATTTCCCTGCAAATGCCATGATTTTGTCATTTTTTAGTGAAGAGTAATACTCCATTGTGTATAAATGCCACATTTTTTAAATCCATTTGTCTATTGAAGGGCATCTAGGTTGGTTCCACAGTCTTGCTATTGTGAATTGTGCAGGCCCATGTGTTTTAAAGCTTGGTCCCTGGAGTGATGCCATTGAGAGGTGGTGGAACCTTTAAGAGGTGGGGCCTGGTGGGAGGTCTTTGGGTCATTGTGGGTATGCTCTCAAAGGGGAAAGTGGAACCCTAGTCCCTTCCTCTTTTTCTCTTTTGCTTCCCAGCCTTGAGCTGAGTGAGAGGCTTTACTCTATCATGTGCTTCTACCATGCTGTGCTGCCCAAAGCAAAAGGCCCATTGATTCTGAACTGGAGCCTCCAAAACTGTGAGCCAAAATAAACCTTTTCTCTTTATACATTGATTATCTCAGGAATTTATTATAGTAACAGAAAGCTGACTAAAACAATAAATAAGCCTCAACTTTTACTTTTACCTGCCCTTCCAATATTTAAAGGCATCTCTGCAGACCCTTTAGTCTTTCTGCCCCATAAGCCAGGTATATCATCAATGCCTTCATTCATCTTTCATTTGGGAATGTACATCTTCAGGCTGTTGATGGAGCTTTGCTTGGACTGTGACACCATTGCAAATTCTAGAAGTGGACTCCATGGCTTCTTGGCACACAGATCTGCTTACTATAGACACCAAATAAATGTTGACAGGGTCTTTTCCTTCTCAGTGCTTCTATTTATCTCACCTGTACATTTAGATTTGCTGCCCTTAGATAAATGGCAAGAGTTGAGGAGGGGAAATGGTTTCTTATTGTTAATACCCAAGATGAGATTTCAGTCCAAGGTAAAGTTATCATTTACACAAGTGATCTTTCAATGTCCTAGTGGCCCTATTGATTGTGTCCTGCAGTAAATACACATCCCGGGATGAATTCTGATGCTCTCCTGTTCAGAGGTAAAGACAACTTTCCCATTCATCATAGTTAGTCCCCTTCCTTTAGCTAAATGCATTTACACCCTCCATCTGTTCTCTTTGTGAGATAAGCAACAAGCTGAATAAAGTAGACACCCTGGTTTAGGCAGCTCTGCTGAGTGACCCTCAGGGGCCCCAGTGGAATTTCAAGAGGAGTGTGAACAGATTCACAGCCATGAAATATTCCAAGGTTGCTACAGTTCTTACGAGCTTGAACTTATCTCTTGGAATTCCCCATGAGCTGGGAAGCCATTGTTGACTGGCCAGCATGACTTACATGCCATTGCTCCTCTTTATTAAAAACAGTTCAGAGGAGTGGAATAAGACTATTTGTACCCAAATACCAGCCGGGTCATGAGCTGGTGACTGGAACAGGTTGCTTAAGCCCTGTGATCTTCAGATCAGGTTCCCTACTGTGGAGTGGAGCCTAGGATGCCTTCTTTGCCTCCTTTTTTTTTTTTTTTTTTTTTTTTTGTGAGGGCCCCTAAGGGCGCCACAGGAAGCACAGACCTCATCTTCCCTTAATGCTAAACTCCCTTTTCTGGTTGTTACAATGTCTATGCTTTCCAACTAAGATTAGGATGTAGTCTGAGAGGTATAAGTATGTATATATGAGTGCTCATACATATTTACTGGTAAAATGACACTGGATCTTTTTGAGGGGACCAGGGATCGAACTCATATATACTGAGCCACATCCCCAGCCCTATTTTATATTTTATTTAGAGATAGGGTCTCACTGAATTGTTTAGCGCCTCGCTTTTGCTGAGGCTGGCTTTGAGCTCTTGATCCTCCTGCCTCAGCCTCTCGAGTCGCTGGGATTACCAGTGTGTGCCACCAAGCCTGGGGAATTTTTATAATTATTTATTTATTTGCAGTGCGAGGGATCAAACCCAGGGCCTTGGATATCAGACAAGCGCTTTGTCATTGAGCTACATCACCAGCCCCTGCACAGAATTTTTAATTTTGGGGCCATCATGGAAATCCTTAGGACTTATAGTTCTGTAACTTGCAATGCCTAGTACAGGCCTGGGCTTATCATGAATACAAAATGAATGTTGAAGTATTTCTTAATCATAGGGAGGAAGAAGTCTCAATGACCTTTTACAGCAAGGCTTGATTGCAGGGCCTGTTGCTAATGTTCTTTTTCTTTTCTAAACCTCACTGTGCATGGATAACAAATCTGGATAAAAGGAAAACCTAAGATGCTTTGACTTAATTGTGCTGTTTGGCAGATGCAATTCACTGTCTTCTGATTTTAGGATGTCCCTGGTCCAAAAGAGGAGACAAGGGACTCCTTGCCTTGTTTATTTCAGCTTTAAACAAGAATCCACAAATGTAAGGTCCTAAAACATTTTCATAAACTTACAGAAAAAGGGCACTGGTGAAACCAGGCTGGAAGGAAGAGCCCTGGCCTAGTGTTGAGTGTGGTTTGTCAGGTGCTCCCTCTCCCTGAGGGCCATCTGGGTAGCCCAGGGAGGAAGCTCCAGAGACCAGGAATGTGTTTCCCAACCACCGCAATTTCAACAGGGCCCTCCCATTTTCTCCCCGCTGGAAGTACTGATATACATCCTGCAAGCGTCCTAAAATCATTTTGTTTGAAAAAAATTAATGACAGTCTCCCGAAAGATATTTCTCTCGAGGGGCCCTGGACACCAGGAAGAAAGTGAAATTGGACCCCTGGTTTAGGCATCTTCTAGAACCTTCCTGGGGTGGGAAGAAATCATCACAACTTTACTTCTGAATCTGGTCTTCTACTTTAGAACTTTTGTTTGAATACCTGGAGTATTTTTCCTCACCCCAGATCTTAGGGTATACTGTTCCTTTCTGGGGAGAATCCAAAAATTGATTATCTGTGGCCACATTTGCATCTTTTCTCAAGTTCTTTCTCTCACTGAATTTTGGGGTGGACAAAATATTCAATGAATTTCTTTTTCCAGTGAAGACATGGACTCTCAGGAGCACATATAGTTTAGGTTCTCATGTCTGTTTGCATCCATGATGCCCAAAACCTAGAAAACGGTACAGGCAAATTTTTGTTTATTCAGTGTTTTGGTAATGAGTAGATATAGCTTGTTAATAAAGGCTCACTTAATGAAAACCTGTTTAATGAAAGCCAGCACCACCACCTTGGATCATTCTCCAGCCAGAAGAGTGTACTTGAGAAACTGTGTGTCCAGACATTAATTTAGTAAATTTCAATAAATAGCCTCCCATAGGAGAGATTTCTTCTGTTCAGGCTATACAGGCTGATGAGAGTACAAGCCTCAGCTTTGCAAGCAGCTTTCCTTAGAAAACCTGCTGATGGGAAAGTCAGCCTTCCCTCCCGGGTAGAGAGGGCCAGTGCCAGCACTCTCTTTGCTGCCTGCTGTTTCCCATCTTGTCTGGGTGGCAGCTTGTCATTGCAGTGATAGGACACCAAAGTGCATCAGCATGGCCATGGCTCCTATGGCATTTTATCATAGCTCTGTGACACTCCTCCTCCTCAGGACTGCCTACACAGACTTCAAGAACCAGCATGGGGGAATAATCTGGGTATTTATAATGGGGATGGGGCAATTTCTAGAAAAGTTTCCTAAATCTGGACATCTCGGCTCTTTAGTTTAGGAATCTTTGCAATGACCTGCAAAACATCTTAGTGGAAGTACACCAACTTTATTTCTGTTTGTCTCAACTGCCAAAATGCTTTATTTCCAGAGAATTAGTATTTAATTAACAATAAACTCCCAAGTTTCCCAATCCTTCAACCTAAAGGGTCCATTGTATAGGAACAAGTACATAAATGCCCTAGGGGGATCCCTAAGACATGTAGAAGTTCTATACTGAATAATTTTGAAAAGGAAGGACTATTTTGGTGATATTTTTTTCTGTTTGGCTCTTCCATAATGTGCAGTCTGTTGTGGGGATGCCATTCCCCTGCTGAGCACAAAAGTGGTAAGCCTTGCCAGGTGTGGTGGCACATGCCTGTCATCCCAGCAGCTCTGGAGGCTGAGGCAGGAGGATCATGAGTTCAAAGCCAGCCTGAGTAAAAGTGAGGTGCTAAGCAACTCAGTGAGAACCTGTCTCTAAATAAAATACAAAATAGGGCTGGGGATGTGGTTCAGTGGGAGAGTGCCCCTGAGTTCAATCCCAGGTACCCCCCAGAAAAGAAGCGGTGGTAAACATGGTGGTTTACATGGGAGTCACAGGTTCACAGGTTGCTAGGTATTTAATATGAAAAGAAGCATAATTAGATGGGTACCTATCATTGGCCTTCATGGTTTGGAGAAGGAAAGGAGGAGAGAAATGTAAGTCATTTTGAATTTGGTACCATTCTATACCCTTTGCTTAAAATTATTTTCACCTTTATTTTTTCTTTTCTGAGCTTTGAGCTATTCTCTACCTCTCCTTGCCACTGTCCCTATAGGTATTGTAATTACCCTCAGAAATTGCAGTGCGTTTGCTTCTGTTCAGCCAGTTGGTTTAGATTGGGTTTACAAATTTGAGAGCAGCCTGTTTTACTTATGTTTTTCAGCATCTAAACAATAACATAACCACATGACTGCATCTTTAGTCACATCATTGACCTACACCTGCAGTTTATGCCCCTACAACACTCGAATGCATTAATATCACTGTCTGCAGCATTTTAATTTAATTAGAGCTGTGTTTATAATTCTCCTGGGAAAATCCTTACTCCCTTCTCTCCCACCCCATGTTAAAATAAAGCACCTCTGGTTTTCATCTGATAGTTTGCTTTAGAGATGAGTGTGCTGTCAACTCTACCTAGCCCCCTCTTTTGTTGGGATCAGACCAGAAGCAGTTGTGAGAATAGAGTTCCCTTTCTTTGGAACATTGGCTGTTAGTCTCCCTGCGTTCCTCTGTCTAGCTGTCTCCATCTGAGCAGGTGGTATTTGTATGATTTTTCTAATTGCTGGTAGTGTGCTGATGTGCCATTATAGAAGATAAGTACATGGTTATAGTAATCAAATAAAAAATGAGGACCACTAGAGAGTCACAAAGAGAGACAAAAGGAGTTAACTCTGCAGTATGGGATTCCCAGCGGTGTGTTCTCTTCTCAGAAAAAAGCCTGTGCACTGGGCAACATCCTTCCTGGGGTCCCCTGGGGCTCTTTTGTCTGCTGAACCCAGGGTTCCAGTAGGTTGTGTTGGCTGCTGGCAGATTGCTTGAGGTTCTAGAAGCACATTTTGCTTTCCTCCACTTGGTCAAGATAAACTCTCTTCAGTGACTGACAGATCTCTTCCTTGAACCTTTTAAAAAGAGCTTCCTGCTCTCAGCTTGCAGGTTGCAATCCTGACTTTCACCATAGTGGAAGCTATCCTCAGGAATGAGTGGAGTTCAGGGTCACAGTTGTTCAGTCTCTGGCCTGCCTTCTGTAGGTTTCATTATGAAATAGTTCAGTTGTCTCTTACAATTTCTTGGATGGGTATGGGAGAGGATGACATAACATCCAGGCAGGTGCTCAAGTGTGCTACGTCAGTGTAGCTGTGAGGTGAGGGAACCAAGTAGAAGTAAAAACTCTTCCTAAGAAACTTCAGGGAAATGAAGGCACAAATATAATGACACAAGCCAGCACCTAACACACTGCAGAGGTGAAGCCTCCCTGGATTCCTATCAGTAGGCGGGAGGCAGATTTCCCAAGAAATAAAGTAGAAGTAATTTTGAGGGCTGGGCTTCTCCAGCTTGTCCTTGATGGAGTTGAGGAGGCAGGGATGAGTTGGCCTGGTTTTCATAGACAAGCTAGAGGACCTTGTTTCTCCTTGCTTTAAGGGAAAAATAATTGTATTATGAAATACCATCCTCTCTATTTCTTGCACTCATGCCATGCCCTTTGGAGACCCTTTGGTTGCACAGTATTTTCTTCACCAACTGTTTCGCTTCTGCAAAAACCATAACAAAACAGAAAGCTAGTTCTGGGAATAAAGCTAATGGCAAACATCTACATGTATGACGAGATTGGGGGATCATGTGAGGGTGGAGGAGAATGGAGAATTTAGAAAAAAAATTAATCTAGAAAAACAGATTATGTTTGAAATGCTTAAAAGCACATCTCACCTAGCAAAATCCCTAAACAAATTTAATGTTTCCCATACATGTGATTATATATCTTTGCCTCTTAAACTATCCTAACACAAACACCAAAAAGTGTAACTCCTCCTTAAGTTAGAGTTGCTCAAACTATGTGTGATATTTGGTAAAGTTCGAGAAAAGTGAAGTTGACAGTTTTGCCTCTGGGTGACCTTTCATAAGACATCTTGATTGACATAGAAATCAAATCTAGGATATTTGGGTCTGCCCTGAATTAACAAATTCACCAGGAAACTTTAAGATGTATGTTTAAACAGAAATATTCCACCCACCCTAGTTTCTGCTAGTGGATGCCTTAGGGAAGGTGTAGCAATTCCATCTGGAAATTGCAACAATATGTATATATTCATTTAAAATTGAAATTTCCTGCCACAACCACCAAACTTTCCAGGCCATGAGCAGAAGTTTTAATTTGGTTGTAGGGTCAGGGGACTCCCCTGCTTCCCTTTGCACATTTGAAGAGATGTAAAATGTTGAAAGAACTATCCTTTCAAAAAGTAAACACCATCTTCACTTTACTTTAATCTAGGATTTTCTTTTGCTCCTGGTTTTTAAAATTTTCATAATGGCATCTTACTGGTCTTTTCATCCCAACTTATTTTTGGACTTTGTATGTCCTACTTTGCCCAGTTAAACCACAGAAGCTAACGGAAGTTATGTTTATGTATGTGACTGCAAATCAAACTAGTTGGTGTGTAGATCTGAGATGCAAATTGTACTACTGTTCTCACTGAATATACTAGTTGGTTTCTTGCCATTATTTGCAATATTTTAACTTCAAACTAATAATAATCCTTCACACCCCATCCAGTTTCTTTTAATTGATCTAGCAAACACTGCTCATTTGAATTCAAATGGTGATTTTACTGAAGCCCCTCCTACTGTCATTAAGCATCTTCATTTAAATAATGCTTTCCTTAGTCCAAACAATTCTTTGAAGATGTCTGAAATATTTTAGAGGGAAAGGAAATACAGATTCTGATGGGATATGAAGGAACAAAGAGACACCTACTAATTCTGCAGATCATTGTCTCTTAGGAAGGAAGAAATTAAATGTTGGATATTTTTGGTTATGGTTATTGTTTTGTGAGAGAAAGATGATAGAAAAACTTTGCTCATAGATTTATTAACAAAACCTAGGTCTTTTTAGCCATTACTTTCCACTTCGCCTATTTAATATACTCTTACTGGATCTGAGTATAGAATCATATTTTGATTAGAAGCTGGGGTTATTGCCAGAGAAGAGGAAATGTGGTGTTAATGCATTGGTGACATTGATATGTGACTTGGAAAAATAATTTTTGAGAGAGTTGGTTTTTTGCTATTCTCTTGGACTTTTTTTCTCCCCATTGGCTCACCTGTGTCCCTCTCATTACCTGAACAAACCACAGGGGTACACATCTGTTGACCTCAGTCCAAAGAGCCCAATCAATATTCAACCTTTCCTGCATTTTTTATAAACCTCAAATATGAAGCATCTAAAGGACAATTTATGAACCAGGTATTCCGAATGCCCCACCTCCCTTTTGCTTCCCACACCCCGGGTAGTTTCACACCTCCATTCCAAGCTTTCACTGCCTTTTTAACCCCCTCGCCTCTTCCTGCCCTTATTTTTAACAGCAGGAACGAATTTCATATACACCTCCAGAGAGCCCGGTGCCGAGTTACGCTTCCTCAACTCCACTTCATGTTCCAGTGCCTCGAGCGCTTAGGATGGAGGAAGACTCGATCCGCCTGCCAGCGCACCTGCGTGAGTGTCGGCTGCCAAGGGAAGGGGAAGGACAAACTGACAGACAGGCTGCTGGACCGCACGGGGCGGGGGAGGCAGAGGGCTCCGAGCCATGGAGGGGCAAACTCTGAGGCCGTTTTCACAGGACTCTGCCTTGTTCGCTTTGGTTGCTTTGGAATCTTTTGACCCCACCCCATAATGGCCATGAAAAGTTTGAGATTCTTGACGCTTATTTCTCAGTGTATTTATTTCATGTCTGATGATATGTGGAAAAAAAAAAAAAGGAAATGTGCACTATATGGCAGAGTCAATTCAGTGTCCTAGGAGGCAGATTATTATTGTTATGCCATGTTTATCTGTATTCCTAGATTCACCTACTCCCCTTTAAAGTTTTCTTTGATCTGAATGAGGCTTAGTTTCTGATTCACTCACTTCACTCCCTGCTTTGCTTTTAAGCTGGTGCTCTCTCTTCTTTGTAGACTCCCCCTCCCTTCTTTTCTCATGGCGGGTTACATTTTATATGCTGATATATGTCTTTTCCCTGGTCTCCTCTTTTCTTCTACTCTCTGCTGGGGTTTGCTTTGCCTCAGCAGCTTTAGTTTGTAGTAGTTCCACCATCCTCTCCCATATCATCCCTACTCCTTGCCTCCACCACCTTCCATCTGAATTTTCAGCTGCAACCTTGGCAGACATCGGGTCCAAAGCATTGACATCTGCCAGTTCTGTTTTTGATCTGTCTTTCCTGTACTGCCACTTAAGTCCAGGTGATAAAATGTGATTGGGGCAACTGGAGAAAATGAATCACCTGATTCCCACCCTGATCCTGGTATCCAAGAAAATGCCACATTCTCCAGCTTGGATGATATCCTGAGAGCACAAGTCCAGGTTCTGGAGGTTCCTGGGGACAACTTGACCCTTCCCTAGTTGAATCCCAGTGACATAAATGGTGGTACAGTCATGCTGGCCATCTCTTTCAGGCTATTCTCCTTTTGTTTCCATCCTTCCTCAGAAGGTTGCTTACTAAAAGTACAGAAAAATAAAACAGGAAACAGGGGACCCAGGCTCTCCTTTTCTCTCTCTCTGATAAATCAGAGAATCAGATGAATGATGCTAGGGGTCCTGGGAGACATTGCTGGTTTATCCCTTCTGCCTACAGTGAGGATGGTTGCTGGGATTTTTGCAAGGAACTGGCAACATGAAACTCCTTCCCCTCTTCAGTTTGCTGTGTCTGTTGGTAATTACAAAGTTGCTGCCTACTGTGGTGTAGACATTCCTGCTTCACCTGGGTAGAGAGGTAAAGGACACAGCCCCATTCTACCATCTTTTCCTCTACAATGAACTTTTAAAAAGGAGGTTGGAACTGTAAAGGCCATGGTCATGACTGCGGGCACTGACTGGAGTTTTAGGGCACCATAGGGCACCATTGCAGCGGACAGAACTGGCAAAGAAATGGTGGGCAGACAATAGAAGATTTCTCTCCAGATATTGCCCTATGCCCAGTATATTTACATCAGGAATATTCACTTCAGGGTGGAACATACTCATGCCATGTAGGCAAAACACTTGTACCACCTAATCTCATTCATTTGTTCATTCCATTTGTAGTTACTGATTATCTGCTTCTAGGATCAGGGTACAGAAACAAAGACAGAAGACAAAGCTCCCTGTTCTTATGGAGCTTAAATTCTAGTACAGAGAGAAAAGAAATAATGAACACTTGTCCCAAACAAGCTGAGGTTTCTTTCATAACTTTGTATTCTTGTATTTTGCAACATCCCCCAAGGAGGCCCTAACTCATGGTTCACCTCTGAATGCCTTTGACATATGTAAGCTCTTTTGCTGTGGAACTCTCTCCCTAAAAAGTTATCATGGTAAAACAAAGAAGCAAGCAAGCAAATAGACAAGCCAAACCAGCAGTCAAGAGGTCTTAATTCATAGCTCGTTCTGCTGTTTGACTGCAGTCAGTTGTTTAATTCAGTTTCCCAATCATGTGGGACCACATTTGGAGTAGCAAATATTTAAGATCCTTACTATATTTAAAATACGCAGTTCTCATATAAGCTTTCCTTCTCCTTGGAACCATTTCTTCAATACCAACACTTTAATTTCTTCTAGTGTCAGTTCTTTCATTGAACCACTTCTGTGCCGCTTACCAGTAATTACTTGCTCCCAGTATATGCCTAGGATACAATCATAATAGCTAATAACTGTGGGATTATCCTGTTCCTGGCACAGTGAAATTCTGTATATATAAATTATTTTATTTCATTCTCGCAATGTAATATCTCCATATCACACATAAGGACTTAGAGAATTTAAGTAATTTTTTAAGGTTGATTGCAAAACTCATAAGAGATAAAGATTCAAACTCAATTATGCCTGATTCCAGAGCCTAGGCTTCTATCCTTTATGTCACCATATAAGTATGTGTTTAATAAATATTTTTGAAGATGGGTGGATGAATTCAGGGATGATACTTGGCTAGATTTATGACTGATGTGGCCACAACATTGGTTTATGGCTGGAATCCATTCTAACTTGTTCTGTCTGTTGCTGAGTAGTTTGCATATTACCCTTGGATGGACATGTGCCTGGATCCTCACATAGACAATCATCCAGCTGTAGCACATTACTGCTGACTTTGGTGCATAATCAGTAGTTAGATTGTGGATTCAGGTTAGGATAATGGCTTTGCCTAAATGTGTACTCTGGCAGTCTAATTTTACATATCTCTCCTTGGTAATCCACATGAGTCCCTTTGTGATACCATGGTCCCGACATGACATCTGGAACAAATCCTCTGAAAGTGGAGGTTCCCAGGCTCTTGCTGTTTGCCTTCAGCTGGGGCTTTCCGAGCAAGGCCCAGCTTCCCTGTCCTGTTCAGGACTTGACTGCTTCTCATGCTGTTTGAGAGGCAAATAGAAGGTTAAGACTGGGGCCACACACTTGAAGATGCATCCCAGCTGAGTTTCCAAACCTTAGTGAAAATAAATATTCTAACAGGGGAATTGGGTTATTGCTGTTTTAATCTGGGATTCCAGGCAATTCCCAGTGGAATGCTCATGGAAAGTACGGGGAAGAATCTGAAAGCCAAGACAGCAGCAGGACATTTATGGTATTACTGGGTTGAAAGCATTTTTAGCTGCTTGTTTTAAAGAGATATTCACCAGACTGGGATGGCTCCAAGTGGCTTTTTTTCTCCATTTATCACTTGATCTCCAGATAAAGCCTTTCTCTTACCTTTTTTGCTTTCTTTCATTCTTAAA
The DNA here is from genome assembly GCF_964194105.1 of Spermophilus citellus. NCBI lineage: Eukaryota > Metazoa > Chordata > Mammalia > Rodentia > Sciuridae > Spermophilus > Spermophilus citellus. The sequence goes on from NC_138197.1 coordinate 38,099,609, forward strand.
TCAAAATCTTACCCTTGGAGAGAGGAGGGCAGGGATCATAAAAGCTAAGATTCTCATACAGAGTTTCTCACCAGTTTGTTCTGCAAACACAAGGCGAGACCTAAACTGAAGACACAGCCCTAACAAATTAGCATGCTATTGAGAAGTACAAAGTGATGCTCTCCCTTTTATTTGCCTGTGATAAAAGCCAAGTGATAAATGGAGCATTGTGTTAAGTGGTGATTATGAGGGACTGAAGGGATGGTGGGGGGAAGGAGAAGAGTCAAGGGAAGAAGGACCAGGCCTATCGTGCTGGACTGACTCACTGCCCAAATTTTCAGGATGGTGCCCTTCAACAGTCCTGCAGCAGAGCTCCGCTGCTCACTAGGGGAGCAAACACAAGTATGTTTGCTGAGAAAATAGAAACGACATGACTTTTTTCTTCTTCTTTTATAAACTTTTTTTTGTTGTTGTTGTATGCTTGGAGGTAGAAGGGCTAAAGTACAACAATTATAGCGGGCAGGTGAAAAAATAAGTTCCATCCTTTAAAGGGACCATCAGCCTTCCATCACAGCTTGAGAACACTTGAAAGAGCAAGGACCTCTCAAGGGTGCTCAGTCAAGGTCACTCTTGACCTACAAGCAGAGGAGGGCTGTGGCCTGGAGAACAGATGCTGTTTCCCCATTCTTACCAGGGGCCTTGCTGTGTGAGGGAGGGACTTTTTAAAATTCATCTGTCCAAAGGCTACCTTCTTCTAAACTTGTGGGGAAGTGGGTGTTAAAGGGAGCAGCAAAAGTCACATCATGAAGTAGTGGCACCCTGCTTATGGTAAAGATTCTGTGTCAGTCAGACCAAATACGTAACATAAGCTACTTAAAAGAAGGAAAAGTTCATTTTGGCTTACAGTTTCAGAAGTTTCAGTCCATGGTTGGTTAGTTCCATAGTTTCTGGGTCTGGGGTTGAGGCAGCACTTCATGGAAGGCAGTGCATGGTGGAACAAAGCTGCTCACCTCATGATGGGGACGTGAAAGAGAGGAAGAGAAGGGTTTAGATTCCCAATAACCCCTTCAAGTGCATCCCCCTCCCCAATGACCTTGCTTCCTCCCACTAGGCCCTACTTTCTTGAGGTTCCAACACCTTCCAATAGCACCGCAGACTGGCAACCAAGCCTTTGGGAGACTTTTAACATCCATACCATAACATGCTTGCAGTATGTTAACAGGGACTCTATTTGACACTGGGCCTCCAACAGTGATGCCGATGCCAGGCAATATGATAACAATGTAAATACATTTCCGATATGAAGCAGAATTTAAATAATTAAATATATTTATTTTAAATTTCTTTTAAACATTATCATCCCACATCCGATTGATTTAATCGCATCTAATCATAGGACTATTATGCCATTGGCCCAAAGACTGTATCTTGCAGTGTCTTTTTGGCCTTCTAAAATATCTGCAAGTTGATATTTAAAAATTGAGACCCAGGACTCATTCATCATATTTAATAGGGTTACAGTTTACGATGTTGCGGGTTAATAAATAGTCGTAATAGCTGCTGAGAGTATTCTAGCATCATAACACCAGAAATAGTCCCCTGGCTCTCCTTCCTTTCCTTGTGAATCTTTCAAAATTCTTACATTACTACTCCTGCTTGTGTGTGTTTAATAATTTAATTCAATGCCTTCCTTTGGATATGTTACCTCACTGCTGACTCACCCAGCCATTTTGCATTCTCAGCAGAGTAACTGAATTTAAGACAGACATGTGATAAGCAGAGGTATATTAGAACTTGCACAGAGAGAAGGCACTTACACAGTGCCTCTGTTTTACTTGACTAGAGCCACAGTTTTGTATCTTTTTAAGTTATGTTTGTTCTCAAAACAGAGACAGTGGAAGCTAAATATAACCATAGTATGTTTTATGTTGTTGTAACAAAATGTGTTCTTACCTAGTATCTCATTTAATCATGTGACAGTCTTTGAAGCAGGTGTTATGGATCCAATTTTATTGAGGAGGTGTCTGTGGCCCAAGTAAGTAAACTAAATTGTTCAGGTTCACTAGCGTGTGAAGGATCTAATGTGATTTCTACTTCAGAAAATCACCCTCTAACTTTCTTGGGAGAAGACACGTGGGCAAAGTCTCATGAACTTGAAAATTAAAGTGCTGCTGACTCTTGGTGTCTACGCAGCAGTGGGTGCAGGACAGGGAGCAGACAAGGTTTTAGAGATGCTACTTAACCATTAATATGTGCTGAACCTCCAACAGGCCCACATCTACCTTTCAGTAGGAAGGGGAGCCTTCTACAATGAATAGTTTATTCTGGTTTTACTTGTCAGTTACTGTAGCTGCCCTCTCTTTATATTCTTGTGAGCTCAGGTTGAAATTCGATTCATCTCTAAAGCCAAAATGACAGGCTGGTTGTAAAGGCTTTAGAGGACCAGCTTTCAGAGTGGAGCTCAACCGAACACCACCTTCAACAGCATTTCACTGGGTTTGACCTCCTGGCAGCAGGGGGCCACTGCTTCTTGAAGTTTCCAAATTAAAAAAAAAAAAAAACAAGAAAAAACATGTTAGCGGAAGTCCAGATAGATCTGAATATGCTTGAATTTAAGGCAGCCTCTATCTCTTAGAAAGATGATTTAACATTAAATTAAGGGGCTGGGGATGTGGCTCAAGTGGTAGCGCACTTGCCTGGCATTCGTGCCGCCCGGGTTCAATCCTCAGCACCACATACCAACAAAGATGTTGTGTCCGCCGAGAACTAAAAAATAAATATTAAAAAAAATTATCTCTCTCTCTCTCTCTCCCCTCTCTCACTCTCTCTTAAAAAAAAACATTAAATTAAGATAATTTAAGCCTCAAATTAGCAAAATAACATCTACTGAGGAGGCTTTCTTATCAATAGCAGAGCTATATGTGTGACACCTGGCATGATGCCTGTCACGCAATGGCCAGATAACTCACTAGAGCTCCATTTCAGTTTCTAGGGTGATGAATAGCCAATTTGGAAAGTGGTTTCCCCATATTCAATGGCCAAAGGAAACCTGCATGTCCCTATGTGTCTGCTTCATTAAAGAAAAGACCTAGAGTTCTGTCTACATAGAGTCGAACCTGATTTTTCCAAGTCACAATTGAAGCAAGCTTATCTTACTACTGCCTGTGACAGCTGTGAGCCCAGCTCTGCTGTAAGGCACAGAGAGAAGGCACTTACCCAGTGCCTCTGTTTTACTTGACTAGAGCCACAGTTTTGTATCTTTTAAGTTATGTTTGTTCTCAAGAAAGAGACAATGGAGACAACACATTATTGTGGAGGTGTCTGTGGCCCAAGTAAGTAAACTAAATTGTATACTTACAATTTAAGTAAGTAAATTACTTAAGGCCCTGGCACCATCTCCAGGGCCTTTTCCTTCCTCACACCTGTCTCCAGACTGGGACTTTTTCTTCACACTCCTGCCTGAATCTGTGTCTCCTTCCCTGGCTCTTGCCTGTCTTCTAAGACCTCTCAAAGAAAGGACCTAGAGTCCTTTGCCATTATCAGTGTTCCAAAAATGGCCTCTCCTCGCACAGCTGCCTGTGACGTGCACTGACATCACCAGCAGAGTTGAGGCAAGGACACAGGGAAGAGATTTAATTCTCAGTCAGTGTCTTTAACGAAGCAGTAATGCCGTCTATCAGAGTCGGCCAGCCAAAGGCATTTTTCTATTTTATTCCCCCTTAAGCCTTCTTTTGGGCACCTTCCCTTTATGCATTGAAATGCTTAAAGACTTTCTATTCTCCACTGCACATGGGGTTGTACAAGGGTCCAGTTAGCTGCTTCAGATGGCTTGAAGAAAAAAAAAAAAAGTCCACAGCAGAACAGCCTGGATGCTTTGGAAGGGAAATTTCCTTTTTGGGTTTGCTGTCTGAAAGAATTTCCGATGCAGGCAGACGTTAATTCCTAGCTCCGTGCTTCCTGATAAGGAAGCAGCTTCAATAAATGCAGCTATTTATAGATGTCTTTTTTTTAAAAAAAATATATAACCAGAGGTTTATTGACCTTTTCTTTCACTTCACATTTCATGCAGTGAGCTCTGTGTACATTTAAGGCAGTTCCTCCTGCATGAACTCTGACAAAGTGGCTCTAATTCTGTAGGGGAGGGGAGGGCTGGCTGAGGAATGGCACAGCCTCCTCTTCCATGTGGTGGGCTCTCAATTTCCTTGGCATTCTGAATCAGATATTTGGAAGCTGTTGGCAATTCGGTTGTCCCTACCTGGTGCTGTGGGTTACATCCATGAACCCAGGCATGCCCAACTCTATTCTGAACCCAACATTGAAAGTTGATAATAGACTATGAGAGTGAGCCATTAAAAAAATAAAAAAGACATTGAGAACCAGTTTTATTAGTAGAGTCTTAATAATAGGAAATAAGAAACCTTATTTTCATTTCTTCTTTCTCCTCTCTGCTATCTTCCCTTCAATTTTTCCAACCATCAGAACCTCCATGGTCTTTGTCTTGGCACACCAGTGTTCTGCAAAGTGAGGGGTCCTGTCTCTATGTTCTGTTGTCACCTCACCTGCATCAACATAATACTTGCTAGCAGGTATGATAGTGATTCAATTTGATATTGGCTTGTACCCTGCTTTCCCGAGTTTCTGCTTATCTCCTCTTCATTCTCAGAAAGCATTGGCTGAGTTGAATATATACAAATATGGTAGAATTTCCTTTCTCCAACCGCAGATATATGTTCTCCCATTTCGCTTCATGCCTGAGCTACACCTCATCAGTAGCTCCCACTCTTGGAGTTTCTGGCAGGAATGACTTTGACAACTTCAACCTTAAGCTGTTCCAGAGGTAAATCTTAGCAGAGATCTTCAGATGTTACTGATTTTACTGTTGCCATTGGTGGGTTCTCATTCTTAGTTCCCTGTGCTAGCTATGAGTGTTTTAGGGGTTCTTTTTTTGGTCTCCTGAATCAAGTGGAGAGCAGAATTTAAGAGATTTAAGTGTGACACTGGCCACAGGCCAGTTGGAGATTCCCAAGTATAATTAGTCACCCTGGCCTGATATTTCCTGCTTCCATCTTAGGTGAGTGGAATAAGCTCCATTCTTTTGAAATTGTTCTCTGTTTCTGCTTCCTATAGATCATGGATACTAATAGCCCTCAAATGAGACTCTAAGATTCCAGTAATAGAAATACAAATTGGAGATACAGATAATGGATAAAGAGCTGTGGATGTGTAGTGGATGCAAATTGGGTGCCTGGAAGGAAAGTTCTACTCATGCAGGCCTGTGCAGGGAATGCTCCATGTCGTTAGTACAGCTGAGGCTGGATTTTCAACTCCTGGGGTTAGAATATTAACCAGAGCGGTTCATTGAGGAAATTGAAGATTTATACAGAAAGATGTAACAATCATTTAAAAAAAAAAAAGGCATGCAGAACAGGTTTGAAGAGTAGTAAGTACCACCATCTTAAAAAACATTATAAAAAAACATTATAAGGATATCAGGCAACTTATGTAGCTCCACTTTAGAAGTAATGGTGATGATTTAAATGCTCTTTTTTTCCCCAAGACTGGCTTACCTTGGCCAGTGAGGTCTTATGGAATAAGTAATAATGGTAACTACTATGCATTGAGCACTTTCTGTAAACCAGGAACTTTCCAAAATAAACACTATGCTGCAAAATAAATATTATATTTATTTTATATCTGAGACTTGGAAGTGGTCCTTTACTTCCCCAGGGGTACAAGGAGAACCACAGCTTGAATGCACATCTCATTCCAAAACCCAGGCCTTTTTTTTTTCCTTCCCACTTCATATTGCTTTTTAAAAGTGTGGAACTGGTGGAAGTTGTTTTATTTTAGCTGTTGGTTAGGTAGAGAAAATCTAAGTCAACATGTTGATTTATTTTTAAGAAAAAATTTCAAGCAAAATTGACATAAACTGCTGACAAGAAGGCCCAAAGGGGTGAAATCAGAGATAGAAACAAATTATCTTTTGAACTTGGAGGAAGATAAATTTCCAGATCCAATCCTGTGGGCACAACTGTTATCTGTCACATATTTTCAAGTATCTGTATAAATTGTGGGATGTTAGAAACAAAATTAAATGAAGTAGAAAGAGATTTCTATTATACCTGATTTTCCTTCTTTTTAAAAGAGTTGATCTACTTCACAGAATAGTACTGTGAATAGAGATATCCTTAAAAACAGGTTATATTAGTAAGTGTACAAATTGAAACAGATTTTTTGTGTTAAGCTGATATGCTTCAGAAAAATTTTTTGATGATTTTGTGCCTCAGTTTCCCCACATGGAATACCTGCCAGGACACTATACAGTAGGTATGGAGCACAGAATGTTCCCTGCCCCTGACCCCATGTGAATGCTACTCAGGTCATCCCACCATATTTATTCATTCCCCCCAAGACAGCAGTTTGCTTATCTGTAACCAAGTGTGTGATTCCTGAGGCTCTTTCCAACTTAAACAATTTATATTATTCTGATTCCAGAAGAAAAATTCAAGGGATACCAAGAGAAGCATTATCTATAAATACTACGTATCATGATTATTTCACTTGATTTCCGGTGTTGAACATCCAATTTTAGTGCAGACAGTGGTATTTTGATGATGCAGGAAATTGTCCTCCACTTCAGCTGTGATTGTTTTTTGAGGATGCTCAAAGAAATATGGAAATCTGGTGCCCAGCTCTGTGGGATACTTCCCTGGGATGCCTACGGCTGAGATGGGGTAAATGCTTTTGTGGGATAGGAATTGGCACCTACTCCTGGGCCTTGAGGGCTTATTGAATCTGCCTCTGCCACCTTTGTCCTGTTTTGGTTCCCGGGAACTAATAGCCAAATCGCAGGCTTCTCCCCTGTTGTGAAGCCCTGCTCCCCTGTTCTCATACCCATCACCCCTGCTTTCTGGCCTGAATCTTGTCTGTGAGTTGGCCCCTTGCCCAGTGCATTACGCACAGGTGTGGCTTCTGGTAACTATTTGACCCCAATTGTGTGATTGGTGGGAATCCCCTCCGCAATTTGAGGCGTGTTTGCTCTTCCTGTAACCTAAACAGTTACACTCTGCATTTGTCTCCCTCTCAGATGTGTGTCCACTGGGTTTGGGGCTTTATAGAGCCAGCTGATCTGCATGGATAGGCCTCATGATCCTCCTTCAGCCAGCTTCATAGCCCATGCACAATTAATATTGCATTAATTAATTATGGGGAAAAAAAGCACAGTTGGCAAGGGAATGAAGGCTTTCAGCTTCTAAAGTGGAGGCTTTGATGCTGAGCTTTAAAGTACATCCCCATCCGCCCCAGCCAACAGAGAGAATCTTTCACTTATACTGTCCCCTGGGTATGAAAACTCACACCCAAGAAACTATTTCTAAACAGAGGCCTGAACCAGTTACTTGAATCATTTCCTCGTTGCCACAGGCTGGGCAAAGGGGATGTAAGATTAGGGAGAAAAGAAGTGCCCCAAGCAGCAGTGATTGGTGCACAAGGCTGATAAGGTTTTTCTGCTGTCTCCCTCGGTAATGCTGGGATCCCCTTATAAAGCAATCTGTATACGGGGTAAAAATGGGAGTTCATAACCCACTTGAATCAAACTGTGAAATATGATATATTAAGAACTATGTAATGTTTTGAACGACCAACAATAAAAAAAAAATAAAAATAAAAAAATAAATAAAAAGAAACGAGGAAATGATTCGGTGACAACTGGCTTGAGGAAGTAAAACCACTCTTTCTCCTTCCTCCTCCCTGTATAGCCAGCTTTGGGAAGAGCCCTAAGGCAGTCCAAGTTCTCAAACCTGTTATTCCCATGGGCTGGAACGCTAATCTGGTTTGGGGGGGGCAGTTTTTTACCAGGTGACTGCAGAGTCGGGAGGAAACTCTGTGTCCTTTCTTTGTCATTCTGAGTCCTTCCATTGCTCTTGAAATGCTGGGCTCTCACACAAACTCCTTTCGCTTCTTGTGTGTGGTAGTGGTGAAGCCACCACACAAAATCCCCTCCCTGGACACACAGTCCTTGTTCCCCTATTTACATCTCTGTTGAGCATTCTGTGTGAGGCTCTTGCTGACCTTAAAACTTGGTCGTGATTCACATATTCACCCTGAGATTTGGGGTTTTATTTAAAGATCTTTTAGGAACACAAGCCTAGAATTCCCCAGAGAAAGCTTTTCCTCACTTGAAACTCTGAGGTTTAAATGTCCTCTTAAAACTGGACTTTAGTGCCCTGATGAAGGGCCTGAGAGGAACTTCAGAGACCCACCAAAACCTAAGTAGAATTTTTTTTTAATCAAATATATTTTTGGACCTTATGAAAGAAGTTTGTCTTTTGACTCTTAGGCAAAGAAAATTTTTAGTATAGATGAATGTATGTGTGTGGTTGTGGTTATTCCAGTTATTACTCCAGGTTTGCTTCACTGTCACCCAGGTGAGGGAATCCAAGGAAGAACTTGAAGAAATACAATAGGATATTGTGGTGCCAAGTGGACATACAGCTGTGTGGCTATTTGTTGGGTACTTCTTTGTTTGCAGAAGGAGTACTGAGATTCTGAAAGTGGTTGATTTCTAAACTTGTATTGTCCAGCTAGTATTCAACTTTGGGCCCAGGACAGAGGGCTTATTGTCTGTGAACAGGGCCAATGTTACACTTGAGCAGGGAATGTGGTTGTCCAGTTGTAGTGATTCAGAGTGTCTTGAATGTAATTATCTCCCACAATGAACTACCTTGGTGCTTCAGATTCCACCATTGAAGACAGACATTCCTTGAAGATCAGGCATTGTTTCTACCTAGCTCCACCTCAAAAGGTAATAGACAGGGATAATGGATACCTCAAGTCCCTAATATTTTAAATGAGAATTAGTTTACCAAATCCTTTGGCTCTTTTACAAAGGAGGAATCGTAGCCAGCAAGGAAGACCTAGGGAGGGGACAGAGTTGGAAGTAAACCCCATAGTTTTGCTGAGGGCTGGTTTTCTCGATGGGGGATAAAAGACATAAAATTAGTAGGAAAATCCAGGTCCCTTGGTTTAGATGAAGCATTGTGAACCTGAACATCTGTGGCCACTAGGAGTCATCCTCTCTTACCATGCATAGCTGTTGGTTTCCAGTATCCATCTTGGCCAAAGTTGGGCCTAAATCTGAATCCTTAAGTCTTTCAACAATTCTAACTATATCTTTTTGCCTCACAGATGCTCCTGGGGCATGTTAATCCAAATTTCAAGTTGAAGTGATCAAGAAAATCCACACAGGGGGGGCCTTTAAGGAGCTACTAGAGCAGGGTGACTTATATGTGTGATGAGGAATAGGTGTGTGGAATTTGGGGGAAAGAGCCTTCATAGTTTTCCATGTAGAGTAATAACTTCTCTGTATCAAGTGCTATGGTAGGCACTCGATACTATATCATTTGATCCTCCTGACAGTCTTCTGAACCGGATTTTATTATCCTCACTCTACTGACGAAAAGTCAAGTTTTAAAGAGGTGAAGGAACTTGGTCAAAGTCACAGAGCTGGTTGGCGGTTAGGCAGGTCCGTCCGTGAGACTCTTTCCTCTCTACACCTTCTCTCCCAGTATAAGCCAAAGCTCTATTCCCTAGACTCTGCTCTTGGAGAGCATGAAAAACAGGATCGGGCCCCCCTGTGAGATCCAGCTGTGGTTAAAACTTCATAAACTTTAGAAAAACAGGGCAACTCACCATGGTAAAAATTTTAAAGCCATCCCACAGAAAATATCTACCATAACCTAAAACCTCAGGGTTCATATATTTGGCTTTTAGTGAACTATATGATTCTTGCTAGTCCCTTAAATATTGCTATTTCCTGGTAAATAATATCCCTTCCAGAACCCTGGCTCATTGTAATAAGATCAGATGTTACCATGCTACCATTTGAGTGCAGTCTAATTGCAGGGTGAAAATCCAGGGCTGCCTTAGTCCCTCATCTGTGTCTCTCTCTGACCACTACTTGATACACAGTTTGAACTTCAATACTATTTCCACTTTTTGTGCTTTAGCTCTCTGTGTTGTTTCCTTTTCACCACTTTTTTTTTTTTAACAAAGTGATTTGAAATAGAAAATTAAAAACTTAAGTGCAAATCTGTCACTTCTTTGCTAAAAAACTTCATAAAATACTGTATGTTGTCATGCACTTCAGCACAGCTTTGCTGGACTCTTACCACTTAGCTATTCACAGCATTTTTGTAAGGCTGTGGTCTGACATATCCCTTGCCATGTTGTGGGGGTATCATCTCTGGGAAAGCTGGTATAGAAAAAACCCACTACTCCAGATAAAGGCCCTTGGGTAATAGATGTGCTTGAGGAACTGTAATTGGCCTTTTGCTGTCTTGTGCTCTCTTCATCTGAAATGCTGTAGTCTTTCTGCCAGAAGTCTCATGTTTGTGTGTGCTACCAGTGAGGGCTTTGTGTTGACCTGGCCCTGTGATAACTGGAATGCACATCTGTGAGTGTGAGTGAGAGAGAGGTGTGTATGTGTGTGTGTGTGTGTGTGTGAGTGTGTGGCTAAGTCTCTCCTCATGAAAGCTGCAGATCCTGTTCCCTCTTGGTGAGTGAAAACTCTGGTGTCTTACAGGATGTGAGAGAGGGCAAGGGCACCTAGAGAACCAAGAAGGACGAGGAAGAGGCGGGCCAGCGTCAGGTTTTGGTGGGGTCCCCATCCGCTGGGTGAGAGCCCAGCTGTTTATCCCCATGTCGCTCCTGTCCCTCCCGGCAGTAGCAGAAAGCCGGGGTGTTTTCAGGACTCAGCTGCCAAAGTTTCTTGAAACAGCTCTGCTCAAAGGCATATGCTGGGCTCACTTCTGAGGGAAATTTCCTTTTTGGGGAAGTTGAAGCAAAGGAATTTCCTGTGTGGGCAGACAGAGCTTCCTGACTTGAAGGTTTCTTGGAAGGGAAACAGTTTCATAATGAAATGACAAATTAAAGACATACCAGCCGGGTTCACTTCAAAACAGCTATTGAGAGTGCAGGCAAAGCCCTATTATACTCCCTCACAGAACAAAAATAAATCCCATCCTGACAGGTTTCTGTATGCCGGATTATATCCGTCCCCCACACCTTCCTTCACAGCCTCCTTCATCCTCCCTTCCTCCCTCCCCCGCCATTAGCTGCCACCATCCCTATCTTTAACCAGGCTCAGGAGCAGCCCCAGGAGGCCTGTGCTCCCTTCCTGCTGCCTGTCCTGTGGCTTCACCCATCCCCAACCTACACGGAGGCCCTATGGGTTGTGGTACAGCCCTGTGCTGCCAACACTCGCAGGAATGACCTCCTTCCTTCCCCTGTGACATAAAGCAATGATTGAAGATGTCTTCAGCAGTGGAGGAAGTGCAGCCATTTCCCTGGGCTGGCCTTTAAAATCTTGTAGGCAGTAATGCAAGTAATATTCTGCTTGAGAGATGGATCTAAAGTCACTTTGTTGAAGGAAATAGGGCTCAATGCTGGGCAGATGAGGTTTTCTACAGTTCAGTCATATTGTTCTTGTTTGTTTGTTTTTTAGTTGACATGTGGATTCCTTATGAACCAATTTTTTTTTAATGGAAAAATAATACTATCATCTTTCTTTCTCCTAGTATTTAAGAACTTTATTATTAATTAGGCTTAGGTCAATAAAATTGAATAGACACAGAATTTGGAACTTAATGTCTAAATTCAGGTGTCAGCTCTAGCAGTGTATCACTAGCAGTGTAACTTTGATAAGTTGCTACACCTCTTACCCTTGGTTTTCTTGTCTCTAAAATGGGTATAACATTATTATGTGGAAAATAGTTTTTGATTTCAAAGACACTTTGTGAACCCCTAAAACCTTGGTACTTTTAATTAAACACCATTGATTGGGATTTTGTGGGATTGAAATATAATATTAGACTAGCAGAAAGTGTAGAATTTATGGATCAACTTGGCAAATATGAATTTTCTTTGTATGCATTGTTGCTGGGCTCAGTGGGGGAAAAGAAATAGCGTGAAGTTTAGTGACCATATAGCGTAAAGCAGGAGGAATCTTGGACTTGGGGACAGGAGGCCAGACTTTAATCCTGGGTGCCACTCAATAGCTGTGTTGTTTGTGGTGAATTATTTAACCATATGAGCCTCAGGTGCTCATCTGTAAAACTGGCAGAAATCAAACTGTGACTTTAATAAATGCTATCCAATGCCAACATTGTATAATCTATTATAAGATCATCCATGCCTTTTGCAATTGTTTATAAGATTAATTCTAAAGATCAGGGAAAAAATAGGCACTGTGTAACAACTTATCTAATGAAGAATCTTGCATCAAAAAGCTAGACATCTTTAATATCTCTAATGTAAACTAGGTAGATTGGTGCTTGTCAGCTACATCAGTTGTAACAGTTTATCTTTGGGGGTTTCTCAGTGATTGGGGACATGAAAATAACCAGGGTTATGGGTTGAACATGGAAGTTTCCTCAAGAGAACCTATCTTAGGTTTTGGTGTGCTTTCTCCACTTGCTACTGGATGCTGAGAATACAAGTGGTTGTTCCCTTAGGGCTTTCCCATCATAGTTAGCCTTGTCCAAACAGACCTCCAGGGTAGGGTCCTAGTGATTGGTCCAGTGGTTTGATTTTATTATGTGCTGATACATGATTTTAGGACTGCCACACCATTCTGCTTCTAATTTTCAGTTTGTATTAGAAATGGACTTACTAATTTTGCCTCTAAACAGGCTTCTTAGCATTCCTTTTGACTTGGGAAAAAAAGGGGAGGTGTCAGAAAAATTCGATACTGCCTTTAAGGTCACAGTTTATTGGGTGTGTACTTTGTGTTACTTGTGCTTTAGTAAATTGCCTCCCAACAAGTCTGGCAGGTAGGTGATACTATCTTCACTTTACAGATACAGAAATGAGGGCTGAGATGTGTTCAGGACTTTGCCTGAGGCCACAGAACTGGTTGGTGGTAGAGCTAGGGTTTGAACCCTAGTCTGTGTGCTCTGATGCCTGTATGCTTCATCCCTTCAGTGCGTTCCATCTGTGTTGGTGACTATTATTAAATGGACCTCAATTCTTAAACATGAAGTTAAGCCCACACCAGGACTCTGAAAAGAAACAAAACAAACCTAATAGACAGCATACTTTTATTTATTTGTTTTTTTTATTTTTTTATTGTTGGTTGTTCAAAACATTACATAGTTCTTGATATATCATATTTCACACTTTGATTCAAGTGGGTTATGAACTCCCATTTTTACCCCGTATACATATTGCAGAATCACACCAGTTACACTTCCATTGATTTACATATTGACATACTCATGTCTGTTGTATTCTGCTGCCTTTCCTATCCTCTACTATGCCCCCTCCCCTCCCCTCCCCTCCCCTCTTCTCTCTCTACCCCTTCTACTGTAATTCATTCCTCCCCCTTGTATTATTTTTCCCTTTCCCCTCACTTCCTCTTGTATGTAATTTTGTATAACCCTGAGGGTCTCCTTGCATTTCCATGCAATTTCCCTTCTCTCTCCCTTTCCCTCCCACCTCTCATCCTTGTTTAATGTTGGTCTTCTTCTCGTACTCTTCTTCCCTAGTCTGTTCTTAGTTACTCTCCTTATATCTAAGAAGACATTTGGCATTTGTATTTTAGGGCTTGGCTAGCTTCACTTAGCATAATCTGCTCTAATGCCATCCATTTCCCTCCAAATTCTATGATTTTGTCATTTTTTAATGCATTTTTTTTATCCATTCGTCTATTGAAGGGCATCTAGGTTGGTTCCACAGTCTTGCTATTGTGAATTGTGCTGCTATGAACATCGATGTAGCAGTGTCCCTGTAGCATGCTCTTTTTAGGTCTTTAGGGAATAGACCGAGAAGGGGAATAGCTGGGTCAAATGGTGGTTCCATTCCCAGCTTTCCAAGAAATCTCCATACTGCTTTCCAAATTGGCTGTTCCAATCTGCAGTCCTACCAACAATGTACAAGTGTACCCTTTTCCCCACATCCTCGCCAGCACTTGTTGTTGTTGGACTTCATAATGGCTGCCAATCTTACTGGAGTGAGATGGTATCTTAGGGTGGTTTTGATTTGCATTTCTCTGACTGCTAGAGATTGTGAGCATTTTTCCATGTACTTGTTGATTGATTGTAGACAGCATACTTTTATAATGGCAGAAAAGTCTACAGATTTCCATTGTGGGAAAGAGTATATCTGGGTGGTTAACTAAGCCAACATTATACCTGCCCTTTGCCTCTGAAAGAAAGTCTGTTCTGGTTCATCCTAGGACCAGAGTGGCCTGGAACCTCAGCTCTGACCACACCTTGCATATTAGGACAAAATCTCCTGATCTCATTCCAGATAGATAAGGGAAGTGGCTAGCACCTGGTCTCATCCTTTCCCCAGTGAAATATCTTGAAAATTCAAATCTTACTGTATTCAACAAGGATTGACTGAAGAAACGCCATGCTCAGTGCTACGCATATAAAGAAGAGCAATGTCGGAACTTGGTCTCAGGTAGCAAAAACCTGAATAACCATTCATCAAAACCAGTATTTATTGAGCACACCCTATGCCCGGTAGAATAGTAATTGTAAGAGACAAATATGTAAAACTCAACAGGCCCATATATTGTTACTCTCCAGAGAAAATGTATGTTTATTCTTGATTCTTTGTTTGAATTTATTTGCAAGTTTTTTTTTGTAGTATGTTAGTGTATGTCCAAATTTTTATTATTCTTCACTTATTTGACAATAGCATATAGCTCCAGAATTACTTTTTTTCCTCATTCCTGCTATCAATCCATTCTTTTAATTTTTTTTAAATTTGTAATCCCCCTTCTTTCCCAAAGAATATAGACTTTCAAAACTGTTTTTTAATCTAGACCAAAATATTTTTTTCAATTCACTATATTTAGAATACAGGTGACATCCAGGGGAAAATCTGAGAAAAAAATATGATTTTGATGGCACCTTATTATAAAAGAGTCACAGTACTAAGTTATTCTTTGGCATATGTAGCAAAACACTATGTGGGTGTCATTTGGAGTTCATAGTAAGGGGAGAAATGGTGTCATTTCTCCTGTAGAGAAATTTAATCTCTCACTTTAATCTTTCATTGGCCTTTAGCAACCAGTGGAGTCTTATAAAAAAAAATTCCTTGCCTTCATTTATCTGTATTCCCCATTTGTCTTAATATGGAAAAAAGCAAATACTATTGAAATGCCATGACCAAATCTAGACTTTAATATGCATCTTTGCTCCTCTGGTGAAGAAGTGTCAGAGTATGGGGGGGATTTATTTTGTCTGGAGGGGTAAAAAGGGAGGTGGTAGATGGTTTGGAGTAAGTCTTGTCTTAAGAACTTGTGTGTTCTTGATCTCCTGGATCCCAATCCTGTGATTCCTTGGGTGTTTTTTGTTACCAGGAGCTTTTAAGCAGCATTGTAATGGAGAAGATGTTAGGAGGAGGATCCTGCTAATAACAGTAGGTGCAGAAGCTGGAGAGATGTTAAAGGGAACAGGGTGACCTACAGGTGGATGGAAGTCAGTATCCTTTCCTTTTAATTAAAAAAAAAAAAAAGTTGCCAATAAGTAAATCTAACTTAAACATTTTTCCCCATCTCTGCTCTTCCAACATAGGTGCTGGTGAGCAGCAGAATGAAGGTGTACAGCTGGGGGGTGGCAAGGGGCAATCCCCCGTCCCCGGGCCTCGAGATCCTCATGTAAATCACCAGGCCTTGGCTATTGGGAGTTGACAGTGTCTTCTCGTGTGCCTAAGAGTTTCCCACACCATCAACACCCCAAGTGGCCCAGAGATTGGGGCGGTGTCCTGGGTTTCAAGCTGGGAATTCAGAGACAGGAAGTTTTGCTTTCTTCATTCACCTCATAGCTATAGATGTTGGAGTTGCCTGCACCTGTCTTAAAGGAACATTATGTCTCTGGGTGGTTCAGACCTGTCCTGAAGCCTGGGGGATTTGAACATAACTCCAGTGGTGCCAACCTTCCTTTCATGGCTCCTGGGAGCCCCAGTAGAGAGGATCCTATTTGGCACCATTTGTGTGGTGATGGACTTGTTTTGTCGGACCATAGCCCTCCCTCCTTTCCCTACTCTGTCTTCAGTAACCTCATGCTTTAGAGGAAATTATAACAAACCTTTTTCTAGGAAAATACCAAGGTCCCCTACACAAGGATACCTGTTTTGATGCTTGAGAAATAAAGCCTTTTTGACTTCTGCAAATAAAGATTAAGTAGTGCCTATGCTGTGCCCTCCTGGATGAGCCCATGAGCTTGCATAAGACCCAGAGTGACTCTGACATACTTTAGCATAGACCAGCATCATGTCTATTTGTCTCTTCCTTTAGATACTGATTATGACAGCATTGCCATTGACCTGCCACACATAGGAACTTCAGTTTCTGAAAACGGAGTGGCACTTTTTAAGGATTAATGCCAAGTAATGCTTTATCATTTCTCAGTTCACAGAGATGAGCTGGATAATGTGTAAACAGTACATTGTAGATGATTAATGAGAGGTAGGCGGTACTTCCAGGTGCCCCAACCCCACATTTTACTTTCCTTAAAAGTTTTGTTTTTGTCAAGTAATGTAATAACTGAGTCCATAATTCAAACCTAGGGAGCAGTTGCTGTATATATGAATTTTATTGCTTTAAAATCTTGAGACACCTTTTTAGTACCTCCCTCTTTGTCTCTGAGTAGACATACTTTTAATGACATTTAAAAGTCAAACTCTAAACGCTTCAGAGCAAAATCCCAGCAGAGATGAACTTTCAACTGGTGGGAGTAGGGGTAGGGAAATCCTTCTGGGAGTCAGAATGAGGTACTTTGTGTCTGGACTGGTGGCAGGTTTGTGTTACCAGAGTGATCTCCATGGTAACAGATCAACATGGCACCAGTGACAGATCCACTCTCAGAGCATTAGGTTCCCTTGAGAAAGGGGATTCTCACAGCAAACAGGGGAGAAGAAATCAAGAAACGTCGATGCACACTTCTCTTCCTTGTAGAGTTCTGGCCATTTAGTTTCTTTTTTTTTTTTAATTTTTATTTTTTAGTTGTTGACATACCTTTATTTTTTATTTATTTATATGTGGTGTTGAGGATTGAATCCAGTGCCTCACACATGCTAGGCAAGTGCTCTGCCATTGAGCCACAACCCAGCCCCATATAACCAAGAATGTGTACATTTTAACTTCTCACATCCTTCTGGGTAAACCAAAACTCTTCAGAGACTGCACAGTATTCTTTCAAATTGTAGCTCATCTCATACAAGGTTTAAATAGCCTTACATACTAAAGAACTATGTTGCAGTGGAATAAAAATGTAACTTGGAGCCAGGACACCCAGGCTCCAGACCCAGCTCTGTCACTGTGATGGGAGGAAGTCAGCTCCTGGTTTCTTATTTTCCAAATTCTCAAATTCCACCAGTTCCATAATCATCCAATTTTATTAAAAGCCCTTAGTGTGCTACATCAGCGGTGAAAAGGGTGACTGACTAAATATAAAACAGAGTGCCTTCCCCTCCACTGTCAAAAGTGTGACGATGATTATGTGCATGAAAACTTTTAAACCTGAAAAGTGGAAGGTGGGATTCATCTCTGTTAAAAATTAATCTCTGAACATAACCAAAACCTGGAGGTTGGACAGACAACAGAATGGTTAATTTTTTTGAGGCTTGGTCACAAAAGGTTATTAATTCGCAGGAAGAGCCAGCAAACTCTAGTTTATCTTAAACCACAAAATAACATTTGTGAATTCGGAAGAACAATTATGTAATTTGGTAATTTGGTGTACCTCTTCCCTGGGGAATCTTATGACTCAGCGATCAAAGGTGTCAGAGTAGTGAAGGTAGTTTTCAGTGGTCAGGTCTGTTCCACCGACTGGGCTTGGTTATACTCAGAAGTGAGATTCTTTGATTGGGTGATGGTTTCGATTGTGTACCTTTAAAGGGATCAATTTTTTTCTTTAACGAAAATAATTTCTTTTCTGAGGAGTTTAATCCTAGGGGAATGCGGGAATAAAAACCACAATGAATCAAATAATTGCATATTTCCTGTAAAAGGCAGCTATGGACTTATTTTTGAGGAAAAGAGCCTAGAAACTTCTTCTTACCACCAAGTTAGAGCATTTCTCCACTACTCTTTGATTTCAAGAACAACTAAGAAGGGTAGTGTTCCCCTGAAGTTTCTTTTGTGGTTCTCTGTGATCTGTCTTTAACCAACAAAAGTCTAAATGTTTTATTTTAGAATCATAATGTTCGATGATTTTTTTCCCCTAGTACTGGGGATTGAACCCAGGGGCACATTCTCAGCCCTTCTTAATTTTTATTTTGAGGCAGGGTCTTGCTAAGTTGCTAAGGCTGGCCTCAAACTTATGATCCTCCTCTTCCAGCCTTCTGAGCTACTGGGATTACAGTTATGTGCCACCACATCTGGCCTTGAAAGAGTTTAGACTACCTTCATCATAACACTGCTTCTTAGATTGGTCTCAGAGAGGTTCGAGTTCAGGATTTAAGTATGAAAAAATCTTGATCTTATTATTTCTCTTGTCCTATCTTCCTATTTTTTACTTTGTTGGCATAAAAGAATTTTTGTTTAATTCAGCAATATCTAAAAATATATATTATATGTCTTATTGTATATTTATGTATGTATATATGCACATAAAAGATATATATACTTTAAATTACATTCTTTTAATTAAATTTTTTTTTCCAAGTCTCAACTAAGATTTCAGTTGAAAATGGAAAAGTTCTTGAAGTAAACTCAGAATGAACAGGATAGAAAGGTAGAATTTTAGAGCTCGATTTCCTTATTGTACAATTCCAGATCCAGAGCATTAGATTATCTAGTTGAAATGTAAATATGCAGTGTTTTATTGTTATCTGCTACTCTAAGTGGAATATTCTGCGTGTAAGAAGAGACTATTGAGAATGGTGAACCCTTTGAAAGGAAACTTCGTACATGGCTCAGTCCAGCTAGGCTGGTCTTGGAAGCACTTTTCTTAGGCTCTGGCTGGAAGAGCTTTCAGAAGTAAGCAGGATTCTCATGGGAAAAGGAAGGCATGGGGGAGGCAGGGAAGCACAGTGCACTGGCCCTGAGGGTTGCCACTACTGTGCTGGGGTCTGTCCTCCTGCACCTCCTGACATGGTGTTAAGAGGACAGTCCTGACTGTTGCCATCACATAGCTGAGGGGGGACCTGGAGCCCAGATGCCTGAAGGGAAAGACCTTTGGGAGCAGAGCCCAACTGCCAGACCAGTAGAAGAGGAAGTTGGCTAATCTCAGGAAAGGGAAGAAAAGAGAGTGGTTGATTGCTTTGGTTTTGCTTTTAATGAAAGGAGGGTTAAATGAAAAAGGAGGGAGACGTGGGGGCGGGGGGGGGGGTGTTGTGGATAGTTGCAGGTCCAGGGCTGAGAGATGTCCTTCCAAGTCAGCAAATTGCCTGGATTTCATTTTTGCCTGAAAAATGTCCCCACTCCCTCAGGGCCTACATAGAGATCCTGTGTTTTAACCACCACAAACAGTTTACAATTAGAACACTGGGGGCTGGTACAGACAGAGGAACTCAGAAAGTCAAGGGCTGAGTTTGGGCAAAGAATCTGTGGACGCCCTGCCTTTATGTCATTGGTTAAAGTGACCAGCACACCTGCTTGTCCTAGGTCCTGCTAGAATATGAAATAACAGGATGACCTGCATCTTAGAGTGTATAGTCCAAAACTTTATTGGTACCCAGAAAAGTTGTTTTTTTTTCTTCTCCAAAAGAAATAATTGGTGTTTAGATTTTCATTTAGCTCACAAAGCAAACAAAATTATTGTCTGTCTGAAATATAGTACCTGTTTTAACTCATTACCTTTTTCTAGCATAATTAATTTGGTGAAATACAATGTATCTTCTGTATCCATGAGCTCTACATCCATGGATTCAGCTAAGCAACTAATTGCAGATTAAAAATAATTGACAAAAATTGCATCTGTATTGAACATGTACAGATTTTTCTTGTCATTCTTCTCTAAATAATATACCATAAGCATTATTTACATAGCATTTACATTGTTTTAGGTATTATAGAAAGTTAGAGATAATTTAAAGTATAAGGGAGTATGTGTATAGGTTATAGGCAAATACTGTATATGTCTTTTTATATAAGGGACTTGAGCATCCTTGAATTTTGGTATATACAGAGGTCCTGAACCAATTCAGTAACCATATTCTAAAAATAAAAACCCATGTAAAAATTCACCAAGGGGTGCCCAGACTCATGATATGAGGAACATATCGTAACTACCTTCCTGCCCCTTGGAAGAACTTGGGGAAAATAAGCAACTAGTAACTTATTAACTGGTCTTTTAAGGAGGGAGGTTGCTACCTTAGACTCCCCCCAGGAATTCTGAATTTGCAATAGAGGATTGTGGCTCTAGGCAGACTTGAAGACAGAATCAGATGTTTTTCCTTCTGGGTTCCTTCTAAGTCGAGTATTTCTTCAGATTTCAGTATGGCTAGATGCTAACCTTGGGTGCTGTGTCTGTAATTCTCAGCCTATGGATAGTCTTATCCCAGAGACAAGTTTGTATAATTTTCTGTTGTCAAACTATGATTCAAGAGTTTTGCTGTTAATGATTGGGAGTAAGGAAAATGTTGGGATGTGGAATGGCGAAGATGATGTTCCCAGGACTGTGACCTAAGGAAGGCACCTGGATGGTGGCAACAGGACCCAGGCTGTACAACAGACTCCTTCACACAGTTCTGATCCTGGGAAGTTTGCTATAGAAGGAAATAGCCATTTACAACAAGTGCTTACCAAACTTATTCTGTGGCAGGCTGAGTGCTGGGGTTCACTGTGAAAGAGATGCAGACTCGACTCTATTATTCATGACATTGTCTTTAGGTACATTGTGTTCATTTCTTCAGCAAATATTAATTGAGCACCTATTGTGCAGAAAGTAGCTGCTAGGCACTGTGGATACATATGGAACAAGAACAGACATGCTTCCTCGTCAATTTGTGGATTTTCCATCTGCAAGGGAGACTCCACCTACCCTACCATATGAGTACAGGGAACACCATCACTACCCTAGTTATAAGTCTTTCTTTGCTCGGGCCACTCCCCACATTGGGTCCACCTTTATGATAAACATTTCTGCTATGTGAGCTGCTGAAGGGCCAAGGGAACCAGATAAACCATGCAAGCATTGCATCCAAGGCAGTAAGGGTTCCCTGCGCTGAGCTTTATGTTCTTATGGTTATGTATCCATCCATATGTTATTGATTGCTTCATGGTGCTGAGCTGGTTTTGTTTTATATAGTTCTTTGGGTCTGCCCAGGCTACTATTATCTGACTTCCACTGAGATTCTAAAGTTCTAGGGACTTGTTTAATCCACTTTCGGCCATGTCTGTGGCAGTGCCAGGCACCAGGTCTGCCAATTATGCTTGCTGGTGATGTAGAAAAGGATGATTATTAACAGTACTGAATTTGCAGACCGAGTCACTGTGAATGGCATTTTCAAGGCTCAGTCTGGCAGCTTATAGTCAAATGCTTGAAGAAGGAGCTTAGGACTAAGCCTAGGGAAGTTATTAAGTGATGGAAATTGATTTCTTATATTAAAATGAGTTGCCAGCGAGGTGGTAATAACATGCCAGGACAAAGTCCTACCATCGTAGCAGCATTAAAAATATCTCAATATAGGGACTTGGTTTCTATCTCAGCTTGATCATCAAACTTAAATAGCTCACCAAAGAATAACTATCAATGAATTCCAAAAATGCAAATTATTAGAATAATAAAATACTAATTTTTGTTTTTGAATTGATGGGAAAAAATGTTGATGTTAATTCTCAATACAGGTGGAACTGTAGGGAGATGGGCTCGTGCATTTATGCTAATTGACACAATTGGCACTCATGGAGGTGAAATGAGGAAACACCAGCAGTGACCTGAGCACAAAAATATACCCCAGTGAGCATTACCTTATGGAAGCACTTTGACAACATGATTAAAGAACCTTAGAACAGTTTCACTCACTGGCTCAGTAATTCATTTCCTAATAATTCATCACTAGGAAGCAATCTCAGATGCTGATAAACATTCCTATATATGGGTGTGTGGCATAGCAGGGGCCACCACACTGAATTGATTAAACAAATTAGAATAGGTCATTAGCTAGAATATTATGCACTAATTAAAAATCTTGTTTTTGAAATGCGCATGTAATATAATTGAAAAAGCAGGATACAAATGTCTCTCCTCAGAATAATCCCATTTTTTTTTTTCCATGAAAAGAAACGAAAAGGAAAGGCAGGAAAATCAGGTATTACACATGTCTCTAGGCAAAAGGATTTTAAGTAGAATGTTTTTCCTCTTTCTTTTCCATGTTATTTTGAGTGGTATCCAGGATTATTTTGTCCATGGGGACCTGAGAAGTGTTAGTCATTTCTGTATTCAGCACCTTGCACTTAAGATTTATCATTGTGTGAGTTCCTGCTTAGGAAGTGCCTAGTACAGTGTCTGGTGCTTGATAGAAACCCGACAATGGTGCTGTCATCCCACAACCAGGCCTGGCTCCCACCTGTGCTTAATGCAGCCCTCCCTGTCTGTTGTGAGTCACTTGTGCAGCGGTTTTCTCTGAAGAAGATTTTTTTCTCCTAGAAAATGAGATCTGGTTAGTGCTCATCCTGAGTTTCTGGAAGGCAATGGTTCATCTTAACCATCTTAGATTCCTAGGGCCCAACACAGTGCCGGATGCTTGGCAGGTATGTGCTGAATTGAACCAAAACCAGATTAAGGCACTGAGTGAAAACCTGTGTGTTCAGTCCACTGCCTTCTTGTTGTTGAGGGCAGATCATTCTGAACTCTGCCTGGAACTATTTGATGCCTTAGTAAAAGAAGAGAAAGATGATTCCCCTGTGGGCCAGAGAGGTCTCATTTTCCCTTTCAAAAAAAAAAAAAAAAAAATCACTCTTCTTTGAAACACCTTTAAACTAGCTCAGTTATGTATACTAGATTTGTGTTGCATGCTATAAAAGACAAGTTCTTTCTCTGTGGTTGGAGCCCTCCATATGAGTGATTTCAGGATAAAGACGGGAGAGGATCAGATACATCATTCTTAGAGGATCAGATACATCATTCTTTTACAAAACTGACAATTATACTTCCATGAATCAATTTTGTAATAAAATATAACTTCTAGAATGATTCATTCATTCAGCACATGTTTATTAGAAACATTTTCTATGTTAGGAAGAGAAAAAAGAAATTATTCCTAATTAACCGTGTATTTATTTATGTATTTATGCAATTGTTTATTTATTGCTATGCTGGGGATCAAACCCAGGGCTTCATGTATAACATGCAAGGTCTCTTCTACTGAGCTAAAAGGATCCCCAAGCTCAATTCTTTTTTTTTTTTTTCCTTTTTTGCATTTGTGTAAAAGCAGAGAAGACTAAAGGTAGAACATTTGTTAATGTTATAAACAGAAAAAAAATGTCATATGATTTATTTCATATTGCACAAAACTTTCTTACAGACTTCATCTACTCAATTATACAGCACACTAGGTGAATGAAAAAGGTGATAATTGGTCACTTCTCAGCAACACTGTTTACATTTTGTACTTCTGTGAAGGAGGATTCTCACAATGCATTTAACTGTCACAGTGGGAACCAACTATACCAACCAATTTTTGAATAAAAACTTGACTCTCTGGAAAACCTAAGAAATGAATCATTCTAGAGATCCATGTTTGCTAGGGTGCCATATACTAAGCACCGAAGGTTATTTGATTATTTTAATGACTGGGGTGGGGGTGTTTCTACATTGTGTTATATATTTTCCTTCTGACAGAAAAGAAAAAAATTGCAGGCAGGCAAATGGCTGCATCACTTGAACAATGTCATTTCAGTCTTGGAAATGTTTCTGTCCTGATTCCCTAGGTAGAAAAGTAAGTGGGCCTTAGTGTGGAAGCTGTTTTTAGCATCTGTCTTCTTTTTTGAGCAATCCATCCCTTTCTTGATATGAATGATTACCAAGTCTAGCTTCTGACTACAGTTTCAGATCAGACGTCAGTACATCACATGAAAAGTCAAAGGAATTTCCAGTTTTAAGCTAGAAACTTAAAGTTCAGTAGTGAGTTCTAGGGAAGGGCTAATGTGCTTGCTTTCTGCCAAATATATTTGCAGCAGTGATCCTCTAAGAACCATAAAAAGCACAAGCTGTAAAATGGCCAATCATTTCTAAATGATGAAGGCTGAGTTTTAGAGGAGGTCTTATTTAGGAAAGCACGCACAGATGTACACAGATATACACCGTGCATACACAAGAGGCAAATCAGTAGGCCCAATTTTCATGTTTGGTTGAAACCCAAATCTATGAAAAGATAGAGCAGAGAACCCAGATAATAAGAAGACAAAAGCAACACTACCATCTCCATGCCATGTAAATCTGGATTTGGATATTTGGGAGATAAAATAACCACAGCCCAAGCCTGACAGTTTGACAATGTTATGAAGCTACAATAAGGGTACAGCCCAAGGGCTGTGTGGCTGGAACAATCAGTTTTGTAAAAGAATGATGTATCTGATCCTCTCCCGTCTTTATCCTGAAATCACTCATATGGAGGGCTCCAACCACAGAGAAAGAACTTGTCTTTTATAGCATGCAATACAAATCTAGTATACATAACTGAGCTGGTTCAATAGATGTAGCTGATTTTTTAAAATTTGAGATTATCTCTGCCTCCACAGAATGCCAACTTTTTAGAAGAACAAACATCTTGGGTTTATATCAGAGTACATTTTTTTAGGTTCAGTAGCCAGTATTCTTTTTTGCTGTATTGGGACAAGAGCAAATATTCACCTAAATGCACTCTGAAATATGATACTTTTAGAGGCATATATCTTCTTACTTGCAAATAGCAACAACAAAAAACTATGAACAACTTAACCAGCTAAAAGCTTTTATTGGATATATGTTAGGTAGCTGTTTGGCTGCACTTAAAAATAAAAAAGCAGAAATCAGGGAAGGGAAGTTTAACCTCCAAGAGCTCCATCAGGACAGTGCCACAGGGATATCTTTCTCAGTATGCCTCCCTGGTATGACTGCTGGGAGCACAGGAATCCATGAGACTGGTGCCAGGCCATGAAGGATACCTCACCGTCCCTGGGGAGTTGGTGACGCCCTTCAAATTCACAGCCTGGGGAAATGGAAAGCTCTGCTGATCTTGGAATTCCCCCATACAAAAGAGGTGTGTGGATGCTGAGCAGACAAACATGTAGTCATCTAGGACAAAATTGTAAAGTATTGTGTAGCAGTGTTTCTCCTGTTCTTATGTTCCCTGGCTGAATTAAGTAGTTCTACATTTGCATTCCCCACAGTCAGCACGCTGAAGGCAAATGGGTTATTGTCTCTCTCAGCTTTCAATTACATGTAAGAGGTGTTAGAAAATTATGCAAATCCCAATGAGTTTTTGTTTCCAAATTCTGTTAGTATGGTAGCAAGCTTGCCTATATCATGAAAAAATGGCAAAGCCCTACTGCAAGTAAAAAGATGAGCCTGGCTTTTTAACATATTGGTGTCCAACTTTTGGGAAGTATTTATTTCCCAAATTCATAAAAGATGTTTTAAAATCGCTTTTAATAATTTCTGATATCAATTAGTCTAAGAGTTTCAAAGGACCTCAGAGATGATATATTTTAGCTTGTCACTCAAATCATGGATATCTCTGAGGCATCCCATATATAGCAGGATGTCCAGCCTCTGATATGTTCAGCAAGGAGTGCGTCACTGCCTCTGACCTCATTCTTGGATGGTGCTGCACGTGAGAAGGCTTTTCTTAAATTGGGCTGAAATTCACCTTAATGTCACTTTGCTCTTTGGCTCTGGCTTTGCCATGTGGAACCAAACAAGACATGCATTTTCTACATTAATTCTAGAGATAGAACCTTGGGCTCAGATACGGGTGTTTTTGTTTTTACCATTTACCCAAACTGGGACTATTACTTCCTTTATCAGTATTTTTTTTTCCTGATAAGTATGAACTAAATATTGGGTGAATATGTAGATAGTTATTTTATTAATGCAACATAAAGTTGTGTTATCATTTTAGTATCTGTGTTATACTCATATTGATCGAATCTGCTAAGTCTCTAGCCATATTCAGAGTTTTCCTTCCTTATTCTTTTCCCCTTTAGTTTAAGTACAAGCCTTTACATTTAACTCTTTTAAATTTCATTTAAATTGACTAAGGAAATTCTGACTTATGGCTGTAATCCTTTCCATAATTTCTTATTATTTATATCATGTCATGCAGACTAGATGAGTATTCCTTTTATGCCTTTATGTTAATTATCTGGAAGGAAAAAGATTGAATGGGACAGGATCAATGAAAGCTCTGTGACATACTACTATAGTCTTCCTTCCAGGTAGGAATAGACTGATTTTTATCATTAACAAGTATATTACAGTTTTGGAATGTTTTGTGACATATAAATCTCTGTATGCCACATACTTTATATAATGCTATAAATGACACATTATCATTTTGCAAATATACACAATGGTTCTTTCTGTAAGGAAATGCCAAGATAAGCTGTCAGATCATTTGCTGAGATAAGGATGTACTGTTTGGCTCTCCTGTAAATCTATATCAAGCACCCTCTTGGTTTTCTAATCTACTCACAGTGAACTTAAAACCTTGTAGTTAGGCTTTTATGCAAGAGTCTTCTTGGGTCGGTGGTAGTAAACAGATGGCTAATCCATTCATCTACTCTTAGTGCCTTCAAAAGGAAAAAAAGAATTTTAGTTTTATCTAAGCAGGGCTTTTAACCCAGCAAGTCGGCTTAAACATCCAGTAATCTACGGAGGAGAGTTTTGTTCTTTCACCCAGAACAAACAGTGTGTTTTCTCCCATTGAACACTTGTGATAAAGAGTTTTTACATTTTTTTTATTCCTCTTTAAAATGGACTCCGAGGAATATTCATCAATGTAATGGAAAGAGAGAGGGGTTTGGGGATCACTGAGAAGTGCTTGGAATTAATCCATTATATAGATGTTCACTGTTTAACAAGTTCAAAGTGGGCTGGGGGTGTAACTCAGTGGTAGAGTACTTGCCTAGTACGTGTGAGGCCTCAGCACCACATAAAAAGATAAATATATAAAATAAAGGTATGGTGTACATCTGCAACTAAACAACTAAAATAATAATAATAATAATAATAATAACAAGTTCAAGGTGGGACAGCTTTTCTGGGTTATGTGCTATCTCTGTGTGTGGGTGCATATATATATATATATAAAATTCTCAACAGGTAACTGACAACCATAATATCCAAACAATGTGCTACTCTGTCTGCATTTTAAATGATGTGTAAGCTAATGTCAGGGGTGTAGATACAAGAAATGAATCAAAAGGATCTCTGTGCATAAGAAAAACATGGGAAGCGATGACTTCAAAAGGCAGTTGGTATTTGAAGGGCCTAGAGTATGCCAGGCTAAGAAGTTTAGATCCTCCCCTGAAAGTTGCAGGGGGAATTTAAATAGGGGAGAGAACTGATCAACTTGTGTTTAGAAACTTCTCGTAAGTGGCAACACAGAGGATAGGCTGAGTGAAAAGGCTGTTGCAATGATCCAGGTGAGGGGAAAAAAATTCAAAGGCAAACTAAGGCTTGCCGTGGGGGTGGAGCCAGAGGGAGGTGTTCAATGGATGTTAAGTAGATGGAATGGGCAAGGTCAGTGATCAGATGAGGAGGGAGGGGTGGGAAGTGGGACCGAGTCCTCCCTGAGAACCTAGTACCCAGGGTGGCAGGATGAGCCGGAAGAGCCTGCAGTGGAGACATGGGAGGGAATCCTGGAGAGACCAAGGAAGGGAAACTTCAGGAGCGAAAGAACCAGCCTGCGCCGTCAAGTGCTGCAGAGCCTTCAGGTAAGATGAGGACCAAAATGTCTTTGGTTTTGACAAGAGGGAAAGTCATGAGTGGCCGAGGCAACAATCTCTAGGCAGGGAGAGGCAGGTGGAGGGCTGATTGCTGTGAGTGGGAAATATGAAGCAAAGTGATTGTAGCTGACCCTATGGATCAATTGAGAGATAAGGTAGGAGCTGGCCAGCAACCGCTGGCGAAGGGAGATTTCTGTTTGATTGGATTTTTGTTTAATGGAAGATATTTTGCCATGCAGAATTGCTGGTTAAGAGTAGGGAGTTGAAAATATAGGAGGAATGGGGATTGTTTATGGGAAATAGGGTCCTTACAGAAGCGGGGGGCGGGAAATGAGAGGCAAAGTAAGAATGGAGGTATTATTTAGCTTTCAATAGCAGGATGGACATTTACTCCCCTGAAACTAGAGGAAAGGCACCTATGAACATAAGATCATTGTTTGCAAGAGGGCAGCCTGAATAATTTATGGAATTCCCACTTCATTGCCTCCATTCCCCCACCCTCAGAATCCCAAAGATAGAGGAGGTAGCAGTGAAAGAGATGGGAGAGGGCACAGTGGAGTCAGAGAGTTATCACTTGGCGCACCACGGGCCCAGCCTTGCCTCCCAGTGAGACCATGGTTTGTATTGGTACAAATTATCTCTGTGCTGTCCCACACCAGGCATGTTCTATACCACTGAGATACAGCAGTTCACAAACAGAAGTGAAAAGTGAACAACATGACTATCTGGGTTAAAAGATGACAAGCAGAGAGTGCATTAAGAGCTGTGAGGAGGAAATATATTATGTGTATTAAAACAACCAGGGAGGAAGTGAGTGTATCTGAACTGATTGACAGGTAAGAAGAGTTGAATTTGGAAGGAGTGGGGGCAAGGGAATTTGGAAGGATCTGGTAGGCCATCATAAAGACTTTGGCTTTTAATTTAATAATGAGAATTTTAAGCAGAGAACTGACATTTTGATTTTTAAAGGACCATTGTAGCTGCTATGCAGAGAATAGGAAGAGGCAGAATAGAAAAGGGGGTGATTGTGGAAGCAGAGAGGCTTGTTGGCAGCCTGCTAACATTAAGTCTGGTAAAACATGATGCTAGATTGGACCATGCAGTGTCCTTGCCTCCATGTTCCTACCCCCAGGGCCTTTGCACTTGCCATCTGGCTGGGATGGTTTTCTCCCAGTCACATGGCTGACTTCCTTCAGGTGTCTGCTCATGTGTGAGGCCTTCATAGTAATCTTCAGCTCATCATTAGCATGCTATTTTTTCCTCCATTTGACATAGTGTATATTTTACTTGTTTATTTTTTGTCTTCTTTTCCTGGCTAGAATGTAAACTCCATAAGAAAAGGGGGTTTTCTGTGTTTCTGCATTGCTGTACCCCAGATGCCCAGAACAAGGACTATGCTGAGCAGTACTCAGTAACTATTCTTTAGATCAATTAGTGAGTGAAGCTCTTCCATCTCCATTATCACCAACACCACCTCCACCATTGTAGTCAGTAAGAATAACAGCAGTGCTAGTGTTATTTTTTCTTTACCATATGTCTCTTTTTGGAAAGACTCAATACATCAAGCTTTGTGTATCTTCTGTGCAGAGTAGAAGTGTGTCACTAAGCCATGAAGCTGATTTCCTGGCTCCTGGTGTTGCGAGCAGCCTTGCATTTGGTTTGCGTCAGTCTTTGCATCTTTTTTTAGTCACGGTGCTCACGCTCTTCACAATCCTCCAGCTTAAACTCTTGAGTAACTCTGGACATTGGAGCTTGCTGGGAACTTGAGAACCAGATGAATGATGCTGCCAATAGCATGCCGTATGTGCTTGGCATCCAATTTTGGCGCTTGTGTTAGCAGGCTTCGTTGCATAATTTAGCCATTGGCTACAAAAAATGACCACATATCCTCAGGAGGAAAGGAGGGTTCAGACGTAGAATATGGAAGCTGTCCTAGGGCTTTGAGGATGGGTTAGAGTTCTAGTTTTTTAACATACGCCTATATTTTCAACACTCTTGGGATTATTCCAGACCTTATGTGTTAGCCATCATTGAATATCCCTCCATTTACTGGGTACAGCATGCTGCTACCATTTCTGGTCATTTCATACCAAAACTCCATTTTTATTGTATTTTTCATGCCTGGATCTCATGTTTTGCAATATTTTCTCTACACAAAGTCCATATTAATCTCATGTTTTGCAATACTTTTGTCCACCACAAAATCCATATTAATTAAATACAACTTCATTTGTTTTCCCACTTTTGCCTAATTAAAGACATATGTAAACTTCTAAGTCAGAACTTCTGGTAAGTATGAAATAATTGAAAATAGTATGTGTGATTAACATCATTACAAAATAAAAAGCAAGGAATTGGTAGATTTAGTCCTCATAGCCTCATGGTGGATTAATACAGGATTTCTGGTTATTTTCAAATGCACAAATGGCATACCTGATGAAAACCCTTAGTTTCTAAAGGAGAAACTTGATGTTTGTTTCAAATGTGTTGAATTAAGTTGCAAATAAAAAGAGCCCTTTTCACAGCAGCCAGAGACACACAGGGATTCATCTGTGCCTCCCCCTACCTCTTTATAGCATTCAGGGTTAATGTCAGGATAAGGATGACCATGGAGGGCAGTAGCTCATGTTAAGAGGGTGCCCTCCAGTACTGTCCCTGGGCAGATGACCCACTCCCTGTTTATTTCAAACCTTGAATATTTTCTGCTAAGTGTCTGCATAATTGGTATCATTGCCAGTGATCAGGCTCTGAAATGACCAAATAGTAGGGCTGAAAGAGACCACAAGGTATTATCTAGTTCACTTATATCCCCCAGACTCCTTAAGCCTGAAAGAATAATGAGGGTGGTTCTGTGAGGCAAATTTTTAGTATTCCAAATGTCCCATGGTAATGCCATACTTGGAAACAATATTGTAAGGTTAGGCAAGCTATGGAAGCCTGAGGTTTCTCTGAGTTAAAAATGTGAAATTAAACCCATTTTCCTAGTAACTGCTCTTGAGTAAGCAAAATCTTTCAGAAATAAAATATATGTAGCTACATTGTCAGTTGCCATTGGCCACATGCGGCTATTGAGCACTTAAAAATGTGGCTGATTCTTACTGAGCTATGCTGCAAATATGAACTGACCACCAAAATTCAAAAACTTAGGATGGAAGAAACGTGACTATCCCACTGATAATTTAATATCAATCACATGTTTGGCAATATTTTCCATAGATTGGGCTAAATAAAGTATTTAATTTAAAGTACTGTCAACTGTTTCTTTTTTTAACATCAATTTTATTTTATTTTAAGAATTCGTTCTAATTAGTTATACACAATAGTTGAGTGCATTTTTGACACATTGTACACAAACAGCACAACTTCTCATTTCTGTGCCTGTACACAGTGTTGAGTCACACCAGTAGTGTAATTATACATGTATATAGGGTAATAATGTCTGTCTCATTCTACCGTCCTTCCCAACCCCACTGTCCCATTCCTCCCCTCATTCCCCTCAGCACAACCCAAAGTGCCTTCATTCTTCCTTACCTCCACCCCCCTCAACTGTATCTTTTTACCATGGAAACTAAAACATTTTGAATTACATTATATGGGTCACATTATATCTCTACTGGAAGCACTGGTCTAAATAAAAAAAAGTTTCTGGGTAGTGAAAAGGTTGGGATGCATTCTTCTGAGCAAAGAGGCTGCAGTTGAGACCAGAGAGGTTAGACTGCTTGTTCAAGATCACACAGTGAGTGGTAACTGAGCCAGGAATATACCACTGTCCTTTCCATTGCCAAAAATTGCCAAGGGATCATAGCAAGTTCTTTTACCTAGAGTCTATGAAACCTTTGCTTTGGTTACAAGCTGAGAATCTGTCATAGTGAATACTAGTAGTTTTCCAAAGCACAAGTTCTAAGTTGTAATAATCCAATCCCAAAACCAACCAGAAATATATTGGGGTTGAGGGTATAGCTAAGGGATAGAGCATGTGCTTAGCCCTTGTTTCAATTCCCAGCACCCCAAAATATCTGTGTTTATATACATACACATGCATATACATACATATGTGTAGGTGTGTGTATGTGTACATATATAAAAAAACATGGAAGGAGAAGTAAGAAAAGGAGTGGGGGCAGGTGAAATAAAGCCTTCCTATAAAGGATCTGGTGAGAAATTCTCCCATTTTCATTCTTGAACAGATTTCTTTCACCTCAACACCCTGGTGTGAAACATTAATTGCTGGAGAAAGGCACAATAAGAAAACATTTACCAGGAGTCCAACCTGTGTTCCTCATGCTTTCCCCTTCCACACAGCAAGAATCTCTTCGAAATACCCATTAAGAGATTAAGGCCGACCAGGAATAAATTGTTTCCTAGTCCCCAGGCAATTCATTTGGCCTCATTTCCACAGGATCAGGGACCCCAGCAATATGTGTTTAGCCTGGGTTGTATTAACACCACAGCATCTTATTCTATAAAGTTTTAAAACAATATTTTAAAAATCTTGTACAAATAAAATGTTAAATGTGGCTAGTTATCATAGTAATATTTTACCCACAAGTAGGGTCTTTTATTTGTCTCCATACCATGTAAGCAAACCCAACCTTTCTACCTTAAATAAAAAACTCCCCTGGGAAGTACAGCAGCATCATGGCTCTAGAGGAATTGTATAATTGAAATAAAGAAATTTAGCATCGAACGCTTTTGTTCTTGGTCCCCTTTCCTCTGTGCTATCCTTTCTCCTCTGATAAGTTTATTTGGGCTTTATAATTATTTTGGTATTATTACATATGAGCTCTTGAAAAATCTTAACAATTCTACAAGGTTCGCTCTGAAACACTTCGGGACCCCGCACCTGCTCCCACTCCTGATTTCCTGCTCACCAGAGCCATGCCCTCTGGAGACCCAGAGCTGATTCTTGGGTCACTGACCTCCAGTTCCAGTTATTAAACCACAGGGTCGCACTGCTGCTCCTGAATTCTCAGTTCTAGACCTTCTGTGCCATTTCACTGTGGAAGGTGAGATGTTATGTCCCCTCTGCCCCCACCCCCTCCCCCTGTATGGAAGCATCCTAGTCACCATGATTTTGATCTGAACAATATTTAGTGTTTAACATATTACAGTTGTGTACATAGATGTCATTTCAGATTGAGTCATGTATTGAATTGTGGTTACTCTTCCTTTCCTGTCACTTTCCATCTTCCCTGGAGTTAATCACCATGTCACTCTTGGTTTCTGTAATTACTGCTGATCCTAACTCTGCCTCACCCTCCCCTCAGTAGATTATACACAATGGGTGCTACAAGCCCCAACGCTGAGTCTCCTGGAGCCTTGTACCTCCCCCAGCCTGGAGCCCCGTGTGGTGCCCAGCCGCTTTCTCAGGCATGTATGCACTTTATATCTCCTTTGAGTTGACATCCCTTCCTCACTTCCTTGCTTTCCTGTTTTCTAGTTTATTCTCTGGCTTTAATGGAGAACAGTTGCCAATAGTTTCATGCAAAAGGATAGAGGGGAAGTAAATTTCTTTAGAACTCGCATGACTAAATAAATCTCTAGTCTTTCCCCATACTTGTTTGATAATTTGAGTATAGAGTTCTGGAAAAGCAATAATGCCCCCCAGAATTCTGGAGGCATTGTCCCATTCTCTTTTCCTTCAGATGACCACATCCTCCTGATCCTGAAGCCTTGCTGTGAAACATTTTTGTTGGATTGCTTATTTGTCCTCTGGAAGAATTTTTACTCTCCAAGTCCTAACACTTCCCAGCTTCGCCCTGGCCTGGGCCTGTGCTCACCCACTGATGCCTGTTCTTTCTGGATGTTCGATTCCTTCTGTTTTCCCAGTTCTTTCTTGGGAATTCAAGTTATTAGGATATGGGTCTGATCATTTTCTTGCTTTTATTTTTCACCTGTGTGTATTTTAAGCTCCTTTTTTGGGAGATTCTCCATCTTTTTCTTCTAACACTTCTGAGTTTTTCTTTCCAACATTAGCCCCTGACTTGGTTCATCATTATAGCTTCTTTTTCATGTTTTTTATTTGTAATATCTCCTTTTATTTCTCTGAGGATAATTTTTTTTTTCCCTGAATTTCTCCAAGGTGCTTTTTCATTTTGCTCTCTGCCTATTCTGATTCAGTCTGGTGATCTCTGCCTGTCTGCTCATATCTAAAAGTTGATAGATCCCAAGACACGGATTGGAAGTTCTGCCTGCATCAGAAGACCTGCCCAGTAGGTAGCCCACCTGCACATTTTCTTTGTCTACCATTGGGTATATATCTCCAGGTCTTTTGTCTTTGTGCACATTCCATAAAGAAGGATGTCCCTTCCTAGAGGGTATGATTTAAGCTTCCAGCCTCCTGGGAGCCCAGTGGGAGACACAGGTTGAGGGGGCAGCTCTCAGTGGCCAACCCCCATGAGTTCTTTTAGTGCTCAGTAAGTAAACTTTCACTTAATTCCACTATTTTGCTGTACCTCATTCTCTTCAGAGCATAAGCTTCTGATAGGCTATGGTAAGGAAGGAGCAGAAACTTGACTGTCTAGATTTGGATATAACTGGTGCCACCAGTTCCCAACCTTTTTGAAGTGCTGCCATGCAAATCTGTAAAGTTATTTCACATCTTTCCTTGCTATGAGTTTAGGATTCCACTTGCTTGGGTGTGCTAAGTAAATCACCACTGGTTCATCTGCTTTCAAGTTCCTGGTTTGTTTTTCTTTCTCCTCCTTCTTCTCCCCCTACCCCCACCCTGCTCTTATCTCTTCTGTTGTCTTTGTCCTTGTGGGTTTGTGCCTTCTGAAAAATCTCTTTACTGTTATTTTAGAGGAGTTTGGGAAGGAGAAAAGAGCTAAAATTAACTTCCTCCTCTGATGAATTTTGACAGTCTCTCTGCCACAGGGAGATTGTCCCAAATAGATGTGTTCTTGTTTATGTCAAACTGGAGCTTCTCATGAAGAAAATCCTTTGTTCATTGACATTATTATTACTATTGATATTACTTTTTAGTCTTTGAACAAGTTCTGCTTGAGTCTCATGTTGCCCTTGGAAAATTTCTGTGAGGTGCTGCTTAAGAGATGGGTACTTGTTGCTTTTAATTCCTGTGTGGGATTGATGGGAACAAATTGTTACATCTCCTTTTGTACAAGAAATCAGTGAAAGAATCTGGGTAAAACCCACTTAGTTAGGTTTTTGTTTTATCTTTTACACTAAACCCTATAATTTAATAAAGCATATATATGTGACTTAATAATAAACTAGTTAATACATGTAAAGCTCTCAGATCCATGACTGGCACATAGGACTCTGTAACTGTTAATTGCTACTTTTACATACTATGGCTTTTATAATAAATTCTCAAACCTAAGTGCATGACAGATCCACCTGGTGATCTTTTTTAAAAGATTCCATATCCCTTGTCAGTCTTAATCAGAGTTTTCTGGGGTGGGTTCCAAATACATAACAAACTAGAATCCCAATTTTCTTTTTTTTTTAATTTTTAATTTTATTTTTTTTATTGGTTGTTCACAACATTACAAAGCTCTTGACATATCATATTTCATACATTAGATTAAAGTGGGTTATGAACTCCCAATTTTACCCCAAATGCAGATTGCAGAATCACGTCGGTTACACATCCACATTTTTACATACTGCCATATTAGTGACTGTTGTATTCTGCTACCTTTCCTATCCCCTACTATCCCCCCTCCCCTTCCCTCACATCTTCTCTCTCTACCCCATCTACTGTAATTCATTTCTCTCCTTGTTTATTTTCCCATTCCCCTCACAACCTCTTATATGTAATTTTGTATAGCAATGAGGGTCTCCCTTCATTTCCATGCAATTTCCCTTTTCTCTCTCTTTCCCTCCCATCTCATGTCTCTGTTTAAAGTTAATCTTTTCTTCCTGTTCTTCCTCCCTACTCTGTTCATAGTTGCTCTCATTATATCAAAGAAGACATTTGGTATTTGTTTTTTAGGGATTGGCTAGCTTCACTAAGCATAATCTGCTCTAGTGCCATCCATTTCCCTGCAAATTCTATGATTTTGTCATTTTTTATTGCTGCGTAGTACTCCATTGTATATAGATGCCACATTTTTTTATCCATTCATCTATTGAAGGGCATCTGGGTTGGTTCCACAGTCTAGCTATTGTGAATTGTGCTGCTACGAACATCGATGTGGCAGTATCCCTGTAGCATGCTCTTTTAAGGTCTTCAGGGAACAGTCCAAGAAGGGCAATAGCAGGGTCAAATGGTGGTTCCATTCCCAGCTTTCCCAGGAATCTCCATACTGCTTAGAATCCCAATTTTCTAGGGAATAGGGAAGTGAGACATTTCGAGAACCTCTGTGGGGGTCGTCACATCACTGATGGAATTTGTCATGTGGACAGTAGTGTAGGAAGACAGAAAGGTGGAAGAAACAAAGGTGCTAGCTCCGAGAGCCCAGATGAATGGCAAAATATATACATAGCACATAAAAAGATAAATAAAACGTATTGAAACCAATAGTATATTTACTTAATATATATATAGTGTAAGTAAATTACATTTGTATAAAACTGGAACCCAGGCATTATGCCTGGCTCTCTTATACAGAATGTTTAGGCAGCATGTTGCCCCCCTTCCTTTCTGATGTTTTTGTCCCTTTGTTTAAATCAGATTTTGCTGGTTAGGAGAATCTGCAGAAGAGCCCCCTATAGATGTGCACTTACTCCTGCTATTCCCATGTCAAACATTTTTGAGTCAGCTAAGCATTTATTCAGCTCAGACAAAATCCACACCCCTAAAAGGGACCCACATGACTCAGAGATGAACTACATTTAAATTAATCCTTGTTCAGATTCAGGTCTCATCTGCTAATGGGGCTCAGTTTTCATTCATCCTCTGTAAATCCAAGCCACCTTTATTTGCAGCTAAGCTAAGTTGGAAGAAAAGGAGGAAATAAAAAACATTAAGTTTTATTTGCATATAAGTGGCTTAGAAGGCTCTAAATGATTATTTTATTTGAGGACTAATAGCAACTTTTGTTTAACTAAAACAAAATGTAAAGCTGGGAGAATAATTTGATAGAAACCTTTGCTGGGGACTAAGAGAAGGCGAGAGATAACAAAACTTCAGAATGACCAAATTCATGTCCATGATTATTTACATTCAAAACTTTTAAGGCTTGATCCTAAGGCATAATCCTTTATAATTTTCTAAGTGTTATTTCAGATTCTGTCAAAATAGTGGGAAAAAATCAGAATAATACTAGAGCTTTCCATTGGTGCAATAATAATAGCTGATGCTTCACCAAGTGCTAACCACATGCCAGATATTGTCCCAAGCACTTTCCAGCCACAGACTTGTCTTGTCCAGCTCTTTGAGAAGGATCTGTTTTTAACCCTAATTTAAGATGGGGGAAACCGAGGCACAGGAGGCCAACCTACCCAAGGTGGTAGAGCTCCTGTGATCACTTGGGCACTTTGGACACTGCTCTGAATTTCTTCCCACAGGTGCTATCTGGGCAGGGCTGGGCTGTAGAAGGTTTAGACTCAGGAAGCCAAAGGAAGCCATGCTGTTCTTCCACACAGTCTCATTCAGAACCAACAGTGGCTGTATAAGGAGGCTATTAGGAGAGGATGCTCAGAAAACTCCATCAAGTTACACAGATGGACAGTGGCCCTAACCCTCAAGTAAAGTTCAGTTCAGGTCAGAATCTACAGCCAGTCAAGCACCTTCCTTCTCCTAGTGTAGATGAGTAGCCCTTATTTAAAATTCTTCAAACTATAGGTGTTTCAGATTCCAATGTTTTTGGATTTGGGGATATTTGCATATACACAATGAGATATCTTGAGGAAGGGACACATGAAATGCACTTATGTTGCATATACACCTTCTATACAGAGTCTAAAGGTAATTTTAGACACTATTTTATGCACCTACATTTTTATTTTAAACTATCAATGAGTCAGGTGTGGAATTTTCTTTGTGGTATCATGCCTTCACTCAAAAAGTTCTGGATTTTGGAGCATTTTGAATGAATAGAGCATTTTACATTTTGGATTTTTCAACATAGTGGTGCTCAACCTACTTTAACTTTTTTTCCCTTTTTATTTATTTATTTTTTGTGTGTACCAGGGATTGAACCCAGGGTACTTAACCACTGAGCCACATTCCCAATTTATTTTTATATTTTATTTTGACATAGGGTCTTGCTAAGTTGCTTAGAGCCTCACTAAGTTGCTGAGTCTGGCTTTGGACTGTAGATCCTCCTGCCTCAGCCCCCTGAGCAGCTGGGATATAGGCATGCACCTCTGTGCCCAGCCTGTTTTAACTTTTGCTATTTCCCACTGCAGAGGCAGGAAAGAAAGATCAGGGATGAGAAAGTCTATCTATTCACAGTTACCTTGTATAGAGTGCTGTGTGACTATCATGTCAATTTCCCAGGCAGGAACCTGACTGCATGACCAATAGAGCCAGAAAGGCAAAGTTCTCCTTCAGTGTATGGAAGAAAACAACACTGTATTGTATTGGCAGCAAAGAACTATGCCTACTCTGTTTATACCCCACTTTCTTTCTTTTATGTTTTTTTTTCCCCCTTCATCAAAAAGATGTAAATGCTGGTCTGGGGTTGTAGCTCAGTTGGTAGAGCATTTGCCTAGCACATGTGAGGTACTGGGTTTGATCCTCAGCATTACATTAAAAAATAAATAAAGTTATTGTATCTGTCTACAACTAAAAAGATTAAAAAAAAAAAAGATGTAAATGCTGAGATCATCCCAGAGAAAGCTAGAATAAATACCCTGAGAAAATGGTCCCTCTGGAAAGCATCACATTCTGCTGTTTGCAAAGTGAAAAGCTCAGCAACTGGGCAGCTGGATGGTATAAATATAGCCCACAGCACTGATGCCCGATGAATCCTACTTTCTTAGAAGCACACCGGGAACCCAGGGAAGTCAAGAACAAGCAGTAGAGCCCAGTCAGTCAGTGGGCCTTCTCTCTCTCCATCCTAGACTTAGTGTGGGTGTGAAGTAGCTCTAAAGTGCACTTAAAATAGCCCTTGGAACTGGATGCTGGCTAAGCTCAAAGACAGCGAAGATACTTCCTTATAAACCTGACCCTTTCTTGACCCTTAGACCTGGGGCTATTTTGACCATTCTGTGATCTCAGGAGTATGCTCCTTCTCGGCTCAGCTGCTTGGGCACCAGCAGGTTTTCCAGTGTGAGCTCCAGGCCCTGGCGCCTCTCTGCTGTCTCTGTACTCTGATATCTTCTTCTAACTGGACTCAGCTGTCTAGAGCCTGGGCATTAAAAATAGCTCTTGGTGTTAG
Organism: Spermophilus citellus; assembly: GCF_964194105.1. Lineage (NCBI taxonomy): Eukaryota > Metazoa > Chordata > Mammalia > Rodentia > Sciuridae > Spermophilus > Spermophilus citellus. The sequence goes on from NC_138197.1 coordinate 38,138,765, forward strand.
TGGTAGGCCCAAGGGAGAGTACTCAGTGGACAGGGAGGTCAGCTTCCCTTAAGGCACCAGACTTTCATACCTGTGGATTTTATCAATCCTGAGTGTTTACTCTCTTGAGATTATTTTAGTTTTATGCTATGATGTGGACCATTTCTTACAGTTACACAAGAGAGAACAGTCAGATTTGTGGGTACTAATATTATTAGGGGTCTGGGTTTGGGCAGGAGAAAGCCAATATTTTACTTGGTGTTCTCAGAATACTCCTGTCTAGTTATCTTTCCATGCAGTAAGATACCTTTCGGTAGTATTTACTACTAGTACATGCATTTACTTGTTTGTTCTTTCTCATTTAGTAGTAAATACTTCAAAGAAAACAAGCATGTCCTCTACCTCCATTTTAAGTGCCCACAAAACTTAATAAATCATCTTCTACGTCTTAATGTGTCTTGTGACTGTTGAACTGACCATAAAAACCTTTCTTTAATGTCCATGGCATTCCATTAGCAAATGGTATAGATACTATGTTATTCACCTAATTTTTCATTCCTTCAGGTGTGTGTTCAACAATAGTCTGGGTACTCAGTGTGTGTATGTGTGGTTTGAATTGTTTCACTAGATAATGAGCTGCAGTTATTTTTTAAAAAAAATTCTTAGAGTGCTAACTTCAAGTTGAACCTCAGAGTGCATTTGTAAAAATAAAGCAGAAGTTGTTAATTCAGTTAATCAGAATATATTTAAAATAATTTTAAATATGAACTTGGATGCATCAGACAAAATCTTGTTGAAGAGATTATTTCTCTCAGGTTTCTGGTGGCTGGATTGCTTCAGCACAGTTCCTTCCTTATAGAGCATCCTACCTCCAGTCCCTATCCCTGGAATAGGAGCCTACTCAGAGAACAATACTGTTTTGGCCTTCATGATAAAGCACTGGGGAGGGACACTATCCAAGGAAATCAGGCCACTAGAGCCAAGCTGAACATCTAGGGCTATAGTTGGGACCCATGCAGATCATGCCAAACTCTAGTGATTGCTAAACCCAAACCACTCGCTTAGTCTTTGAGAGTCAGCCTTAGGTTTATCAGCTTGCCCTGCAGGCTTCAGTCCATATTAATTGCACCACTACACTTCTAGTCCACCCATATTCTAGAGAAAAAGTGTCCATGGTATAAAAAGGTGATATTGTGCCGTGGGGAATTGCATTTGGAATTGCTCTGTCACTTTCTACTTCCGAGTAACTTGGAAAGTCACTTAATCTCTAAAGGATCTGCAGGATCCAATTAATAATGCAGCCCACTTCATAGGGATGTTTGAAGAAAGAAACGGGAACATAGATGTAGAACTTAGCACAGCCTCTGACACATAGTAAGGGCTCAATAAGTGCAGGTCACAATGGAAAGGGCCTCCCACTTCTTGAGAGGCATTTAAATGTCATTTCTTCAATGAAAGATTCTTTTTCTTCTACGAAGAACCTAGAAATAATTTGTTAGTCTTTGCTCCAATGCTCTTAACTAGATGATGTCATATGTAAAGCTCAGTTTGGGGGAGGCCATTCATCCTTTCAGACACCATGATTTTTATTTGTAGGGTATTCCTACCACTGGTCCAGGGACTGGGAATGCAATTCCCAAACCTCAGCTGTGTTCACAAAGTCAGGGTCATTGGGGAAGTTGAGTATCAGATAATGGGGGGAAGGTCAGGACTCCAATGTAATGAGTGAGGCAGGGTAATGAGGCAGTGGGGTGGGGGGGTCACCTCAGAAACAGGGGCTCCAGGGAGGTGGCAGAAATCCAGACACAGAAATAGGGATTCAGGTATATGCTTTGGTTATTGAGAAAGACCAGGAGGCACAGCTAGGTTGGGAACTTCAATAGGAACCCCTTCTAGCAAAGGCTTGTTTTCAGGTGGCAGGGCCAGGCACAGTAAAGCTTGCTGTAGGAGTCCCTGATTCCCTGAGCAACTGGCCCTCAGCTTCCTCTTGATAAAGCACGGGATTGGGCCCAGAGTCTGGGTGGAGTTGAATTTGTAGGGGATGGGTGGGTCATGTAAGCCCCGTTGAAAGGTAGGGCCATGGTGGCAGACAACCAAACATTTCCTTACAGATAAAATTCAAGTAAAATAAATAAGATAAATATACACAGATTTTTTACAGTGGACAAAATTAACATTCCAAGTCCATGTAAGTTCAAGAAAGGATTTCAGTTCTGTGGGTCTTATAGGCTGTTACTAGATTGTGTGATCAGTTTGTGGATATGATGGTCGAAACAAAAGAGAATTCTTTACTTTTTACCATACAAGGATAAGATTTCAAGGTTACTTTTCCAGCAAATACTTAATTAACCATTATGTGTCAGGCACAGTATTCTGTACTGGTATTCCAAAGACAAATAAGGTCATTCTTGCCTTCATGGAACTTGTCATCCATTGGGAAATCCACAAATTAGAATGTAGGATGATTATGAGTGTATTTTATGGGTCACTAGCCCACAGAAGAGAAGCAATGGAGTTAGGAAAGGAGAAAGTATTTAAGCTGGGTCCTTAAGGCAAGTAAAAGGAAAGAAGGAACTGAGGAAGGGAAACAGAAATGAAGGGGTGTGCTTTGTTCAAGAAAACAGTGCTGGAGTTAAGGGGAGTAATAGAAAATGAAACTGTAAAGACAGGCCTGAAGGCTCAGTGTACTAAGGATACACTGAAGGATAAATGTTTCCCCAAATCAAAGGGGAGCTAGGGAAAGATTTCAGGTAGGGAAGTGTGATGAAGGATGGATTATGAGACAGGAGCAGACAGCCCAGTTATGAGGGAAAATGATGAGGATCATGCCCTAGTACTTGCATTTTTTTCTGATACCTAACCTATAGTGGCTTCCAAAAATGTAGACTGACCTACAGAGAAGCAATGTGAAATGCTGGCTTGTGAGCCACATGAGCAGCTCTCATTATTCAGGAAAGGGTGTTCTGGTGCCTAGAAGTGGAGGAGATTGAAATAACTATAATGATAAGTTATGTTAGGACACATTGTAAGGAAATTGCTTAAAAAAAAAGAAAGAAAGAAAGAAAGAAAAGGAAAGAAAAAAGTTTAAATTTTCAGTCACAGTGTAGCCATAATATTAAAAAAAAAAAAATGAGTAGCTCTAAATGCTTTGAAGTTGGCCCCGAGAAAGCCTGCACACCTTCATTTTGAGTCACAAATAAAATTCAAATGTTGCCCAGCTGCGTGAGTGGTATTTACATTCTCACACATTTTGGAGTCCATTTTGCTAGTATTTGTTTTCCTTTGAGATAGGAGTTAATTCAGTCACACTTTCTTCCCCTGACAATAACTGCACTTTTTTCCCTGAGGTAGCTTCCCCCCAACCGTTTCTTGTTGTTCTTACCCAAGACCCAGTATCTGCCAAAACAAATGTATGTGAGTGATAAATGCTGAGAGGAATGTCTGTTGGACCACAGGAAATTTCCTGTTCAGGAAGAGATCTTGGGAACTTCCTGTGGAGGAGTGCATTGTGGGACTTTTGGCCGTGGGCCCTTGACCACAGCTGCAATTAACTAAAGGCAGAGGGGGTGGGGAGAGGAAGAAGAGGAGACAGCTACCCACAGACGTTTATTCCACGGAGCCTGAAGAGAGAAGGAGCCAACACGGGTTTAGAATTTTTCAAGTGAACTAACTGGCTCCTGTGTAGCAAGGTCACTATACCAGGCTCCTTTGTTGCCTCCCATCTTCGACAGCATCCCAAATGCTTTCTTAGGGATCCCAAGAACAACCACTTTCATGTCATCCATGTCACATGAAGCATCCCCCTCCTCTTGTACCCTACCAACTTGGAATTCCTTAACTTGGCATCTGAACCACTGGCTGTTGGTGTCCAGGTCTTGAAGTTGTCTGATCTTTTTCTGTCCTAAGTGTAAAAGAAGAGAAACCCTTGACTCCAGAGCCTAACCTCATTTGACTCTGAAAACATTAAAGAAATGTTACAGAATTATGATGAAAAACTAGATTAATGCATTTGGTTTACAAAAGTACAATCAAAACCAGGAGGAGAACCATGCTTTCTTGTCCTACAGTTTCATTCAAGAATAGTACTGACTAATGCCTTCCATCCTCCCCCTGGATCCCTAAACTGGCCCCTTCTGCCCTGCATCCAAGTGCCTTTTCATTGCTGCCTTCTTCCCACCTTTAAAAACAAGGTTTAGGTTTGAGTTTCAGAATCAAAATTCTCAGCTTGGTGGAAGGTTATATCTGATAATCTATGTGACTTGGGGTCACACAGGAGGAGAGAGAAGTGACCATGAAGGCACTGAACCATGTCCCAAGCCATTTTCTAGACCACGTAGAAGTAGGCTGATGTGCTTGTCCTGTCCTGCTGTGTATCATTCATCCACTTCCCACCCTGTCCCTCCATCCTAACCTGCACGTCCCCTGTACATATCTGGGGCTGATCACTAATGTGAATTTACTGCTGTGTTCCAGTAATGTGTGTCTACATCACCTGCTAGAGGGATTCCTTGAGGGCCTCATCTGCCACATGCTTCATAAATGCTTACCAAATTGAATCAAATTGATTTTAGGAGAAAGAGTCTAGAGAAGCCTTTAACATGGGACTTAAACCAAAGATGCCGGTGGTACTATACAACACCACACAACCAGGCTGAATATCCTTCGTTGTTATTAAAAATACATGTTTGTGTGCTCTGCTGGCCGCACACATGTGTTCTCTTTCTTGTACTTGGCTGAGGTGCATTATTATGTCTCTGAATTTTCGTTTTCAATGCTCCAGTGTCTTCAGAAATAAAGTTTTATTTTTATCCTCTTTTTCTAATTCTCCTCTTTTCTGCTTTTGAAGCTTGAGACACAGGCCTGTTTTTGCAGCAGGGCTGTAAACAAGAGCTATTGTCCCTTAATATAGTGATCCCCCCACCCCATTTTATCGTGAGAACTAAAAAACAACTTTTATTTATTTTAAATTTCAGTTAACTTTTAAATGGACAAATAAAAATTGTCAATATTTATATATTATATGTACTTATGGCAGACTGCTAAACATGATTTTTTAATACAGGTATGTATTGTGAATTGGCTGGATCAAGCTAATTAATATTAATGAACTCATCTTTTTCTTTTGGATCAGGGCTTTTTTATTTTTGGGCTGGGGATTGAGTGATGAGGACATTTAAAATCTTCTCTCTAAAGTAATTTTCAAGTATGTAGCACATTGTTGTTAACTACAATCACCATGCTGTACAAGAGATTTCTAACTTCTAACTGAACTTTTACACTTTGACCAATGTCTCCCTGGCCCCGGCTCTCTGCCCAGCCTATGATCACCTCCATGCTACTCTCGACTTCTGGGAGTTCAACTGTTTTAGATTCCACATACAAGTGAGATCACACAGCATTTGTCTTTCTGTGCTTGGCTTATTGCTTAACATAACGTCCTCCAGGTTGATCCATCATGTTGTCATAAATGAGGCTTCAAACTTTAAAATATTCTTCAAGAATATGGGACCAGTTTTTCACTAGAAAGTATTAAAAAGCAAAAATATTTTGCAGCAAAGATTTTCTGAGCATTTTCTGGATACTGTTTGGTTCAGTCTACCCTCTGAAGTTACATATTACATCATGGTTTTAAACATTAAACCAAAAATATAAGCGAAATAAAAAGTGAGCTATTTTTGTTGAAGATTCGTCCTTACTCATTCCATGTGATTTTGCTTCACGTTATTCTGAGGAGGCTTCCAGCACCAGAATGTCAAATATACAAACAAAGAAACATAAATTCACTGGAAGAGAACAAAATAGACCTTTCAGCCAGCCATTCTTTTTAACCCTGACCTTGGCTTGGGAAGAAAAAGATAAAATTAAAAAAAAAAAGTTATGTGATTTAGGTAAAGAGGCAATTCTCTAGCTATAGCTTAGATATATATTTCCTGCACTTTGAAAATGCTTGCATTGGTTAGAAATATAAAATCTTGGTTTGTTAGTTTGTTTTCAAACAGGGGCTTGCTCTGTTGCCCTGGCTGGCCTTGAACTCCTGGGCTCAATTGATGCTGCCGCCTCAGTCCCCTGAATAGATGGCACTATAGGTGTGCACCACCATCCCTGGCCATTATCTTGTTTAATTAATCTTGATCTAGCCAAAAAATTTAAGTAACCAGAATGCTCCATCTCTAGAGCATTCTGGTGAGCCAAAGTACAGCTCGTGCTCTGTTCAATCTGGATTGTCTTGACAAAGACTGGGAAGTAGATGGATCCTCCCAGGGTCATTGTGTAGATCACACACTATGGTGCAGGCACTTGCTGAAAACTGAAAATATTGTTATGGCTAAGCTATGCCTTACCTTTTACTTGTATTAATGCAACGTAGCAATCTTTCTCATTTAATCATCAAAATGTCATTTAGTGTACAGAAGGGAATCACACTCAGGTTAACCAGCAAAACCTATACCTACATTAGATCTTCCCTCACCAAGTTCAGTCTGGCCTGTGGGGACACTGCTGGCCAGGAGGTGAAAGCCCACACATGACCATGATTAAGTAGCTTTCGGACAAAGCCAAGGTCAAGGCAAGTAAAATAACTTCTTCCTCATGCCCCATTTCTTGCTATGCGGTCCAGCCCTCAACCTCCTTCCCCCTCTATCTCTGTTCACACCCACCCCCTTCTGCCCCCGATGCCTAGGCTCTGCAGTTTCTGTGGGGGGCTGAGGGCTCTTTGTTTGTGCAGAAAGGGCTTCCTAACAGGAAATTTCCTGTGATGGAAACTCTGGGGAAACTTCCTGTTGGTTAAGCCTCTGCAGGGGGCTGATAACATGAACCACTTAAAACCCCAAGCCTCAGCTGCTGAAGAGGATGGGGTGGTCCTTCCCTGCTTTCTCATAGTCTGGGAGGGCAAGAAAGGGCAAGTGTGTAGAGGCCCCAGGAGTCTCATTCAGGTGGTATTTTCCAGAAGCTTAAAGCTACAGCTGTGATCAGCCAGTTCTTAAATCAGCCATTTAACCCATGGTTAAATGATCTGCTTAGATTCCTAATGAAAGTAGTATCTGCAGGGACATACTGTTTGCAAATGCCTTAATGGGGCTCTGGAAACCATCTCAAGATTCCAGGTCTGATTCTTCCTACATCATTTTAAAACATGTTCCTATTAGTCGTCAGCATTATGGGTTTATGAGTACTACAAACATTTATTTTCAGCTGTCACTTATGAGCAGGGAATTTTGATTAATCCTGTCACTGTCAGACGTAGTTGGCTACACATGCAGTGTGGTTCAGGGAACACCAAGTGTGAGTCGTTTTCAGTATGTATCACAGGATAGCCAATCCTGAGCTGGTAGCACAAAACTTATCATTTGGCCTGGTCTGGACCTCTAGTGGATTATTTTGTTGTTTGCCAGCACTCAGGTAAGATGACTGTTCCTAAATCATCCCTTAGGGTCAAACTTTGTTTGAATATCTCCAGTGTTAGGAATTTTATAGTTTTCCTTAGCAGCTCTTACGGTTCATCTCAGTTTAAAAGTTTGGTCTCCTAATAAGCCTGAAGTTTTCCTCATAACCTGTAAGCTGATTACTATTTGCCCTGCTTTTATTGAATAGTAAAAAATAATGGACCCCTTGTCCTCCATTTCCATATAGGTAGACAGTTACTTGAATGATGTCTTTTAATTGCTTCATTTGCCCCAAGTCTGTATCTCTATGAGTTTCTTAATAGGTGTTGTTTTTCAGGTTTTAGGGGCTAACGTAACCTTCCTTTCTAAAATGCACTGGATTTCATGGAAGCTTCTACCAGACCCATCTCTCCAAACTTCTGCCACAGATTGAGATTTATTTCTTGTCCATGGGAAATGATCATTTTAATATCAGGATACATCAATGAACCGGACATACATTTAGGTGGTGGTTTTGTGGTTGTATCCCTGGTCCACGTTGCAGATTAGGGAAACACGAGAGAGATTACAGTTAATCAGGAAGACCTCGGTTGTCCAATAAGAAGTCAGCCCCATTGATTTCTAGAAGATAGTAACAGTTTTCATCTTTAAGGGTCCTCGGTATTTTCTAATTTGGGGGCATATAGTCTTGGTACATATTTGTTGAATGAATGGATCCTAAGAGTCAAAAAGGAGCAGGTTATTGGACTCAGGTTGTCTCTAGAACATGTCACAGTTGTTCCTTTTTTCATCTTATTTGTAAGAACAATTAGCTTTCATCATGAATTGAGTATTGATCCTCAAAATGGTGACTTTTCAATGATGAGTGATGCTTCCTATATATACTCACAAAGCCTAGGAAAAAGATCTTTGTAAAAATGCCTTAGGTTAAACTTTTAATATAAAAATGCAAATCAATGATTTAATTCTGGGCAGTCAGAAGAAGAATAAGAACAGGGCCTATTTAAATGTTTTTCAGCATGGCTACTTCTGGTTTTACATTTGATTTTATATTATAGAATGAGATTAACTGAAATGTGTTATAAACAGAAGACTGTCATTATAAAGACTAATTAGCACCATTTGTCTACATAAGAGTAATTGCCATTTTCAATACATACTTGCTCTAAAATAAATCACAGTGATGTCATAATGTTTATTGGCTGAGCCAAGGTACCTTCATCATGATGATGATCATCGTCTCACTGTCTTCTCAGGTTACCACAAAGTACTTTGGGACTCTCTGCTAGGTCCTACCCTCCTTTTTGGAGGTCTGGTTAGTATAAAAGGACCAGGGCTTTGGGCTCTCTGACCTGATTTCTAGTGCTATTTTTGCTATTCTATAAATTCTTTCACCAGATATTTATTGAGTGACTGCCGTATACTGTGAATCGCTAAGATATTTTAGTGTCTAAAACCTGTGAGGTCCCTGCTTTCTTATTGCTTATGGTGTAGTAGGGCAGAGAGATGCTTACCAAGGAGGTAATGCCAGAGTCCACTTCCCAAACAGCAACCAGGGGAATCCATTATGAAATATAAATCACATTGTTTATTTCCCTGCCCAAAACCTCTACTGGCTCCTGCTCTGAGTTCTCAGTATGAACCACCAGGCCCTATGTGACCTGGACCTGTAAACACTATAAACCTCTCACCTCATTTTCTATCATCTTTCTTTTCACACATTCCTCTTCAGTTATTCTAGTCTTCTTTCTTTCTTTTTTTGGTGGGGGGTACTGGGGATTGAACTTAGGGGCAACTCGGCCACTGGGCTACATCCCCAGCCCTATTTTGTATTTTATTTAGAGACAGGGTCTCACTGAGGTACTTAGCACCTTGCTTTTGCTGAGGCTGGCTTTGAACTCACGAGGTGCTCCTGCCTCAGCCTCCCAAGCCTCTAGGATTTCAGGTGTGCACCATTGCACCTGGTAACAAATGTTTTTCTTACCGGTCCTGGAACACTCCAGCTATGCCCTTGCCTCAGGACCTTTGCACTATGCCAAGCTCCTCCCTCCGATGTTCACCTGTCACAGGATGTGCTTAAATATTCTCTTTAGAGAAGCTTCCCTGACAGCTCTTTCCAAAATGGCACCTTCCTTTACTCTCCATCCCCCTCTACCCTGCACTATTTTCCTTCTTGCCAGTTTTCAACACTTGATGTATAATTTTTTTTAATTGTATGGTAAGCCTTAGTGTCTATTGATAATGTCAGTTCTGCCTTCTCAGGTGGGGCTTCATATCTGGTAAGTCCAACTGAAGGATTACTGCATGGGGGCCTGGCACTCATGGGGGGACTCCAGAAGTCATAGATGAGTTTAAAATAGAAATCCTGTGATCTTCCGCTTGGAAGGTACAATATGGGAAGAGGCTCAAGCTCTTATCATTCATCTTGTACATTTCCATGGACGTCCCCTATATTTCAGGGCTCCTTGCCTGTGCTCTCTCCTGGGCCCAGTGTTTTCTGACTCAGCCTGATTCCAGTGAGTCAGTGTCCTACCATCTGCTAGGAGGAGCAGTTGCTAGGCCGGGGAGGATGGAATACAGATCCTCTTGTTGGTGGCCTCCCCTGCTTCCCTCTTGCCTTCAGAGGTACTTGGGACCTGCCGTTTCTGAGGTTTCTCTGAGTTTCTCTCAGGAAAACCACCTTGTCTCTTGGCGTCTCCCCCTTCAGGCAAACTGGTTCAGCTTTTCCATTCTGCAAAGTCAGACACCAATTGTTCACCAGCTTTCCAGTCTCCAAACTGTTGTGTACCTCACTCGACTGCCATGATTTTCTCTCCCATTCTACCTTCTTGTGGTTTTGCACATTTGTTATTCCTTGACTGTGGTCTGGTGTGACCTTGGGCAAGAGCAAGGATAGACACATGCATGTCTCATTTGCTTAGTTATGCATGGGACAAGCACATTGATGCAGGAGTACCAAATGCTTTGAAAGCATAAAGTGCAGGAGACTAGTCTAGTCTATAGCATACATTTAAAAGGGAACTTAAAACCTTAGTAGTAGTTAATTGAATAAAGGAGACATAAGATGACTTCTGGGAAGTGGAATAGGGTGTATAAAGACCCTGAGTCTAGAAGATTTGTCCCGTAAGGAATGGGAAGGTCAGCCCAACCAGCATGTGGTAAATTTGCTGTGGAAAACTAGAGTATTGCACCATAGATTTGTAGGAGGTGACGATAGTGAGGAGGGGTGGGATGGTTACATTAAGGATTTTAGTCTTGATCATAAAAGCCCAAGCAACCAGGACTATGTTCCTTGTGTAACCCTGGATCTCACAAACCACACCCAATAATTTCTACCTCCCAGAGTTGTGAGCCCTAAACAACATCCTGATCATACTTAATCGACTTAACTATCATGATTCTTTGCTGAATTTAGTCTTCTTGAACAATGACAAGCCACGCTAGCCCCTTTGGAGAAGAACAGTGTAATCAAGATATCAAAGTAAAGAATGATCTTTGTGATCACCTGAGTGAAAGGTATAAAGTCAGAAATAATTGAGAAGCATTGTTCTGGGATCCAGAAGTCTAGGTATAGGGAAGTTCCAGTTGTCTATGCCTGGGACTAAGCTAGATTTGGAAGACAGTGTAAGGGTTCAAAGGACAAGAATTGGATAGAATTCCACCTGTCCTGTAGGTTGAATGCTATCTGACGGTTGGTCAAGGAGCTCATCAATTGTTTGCTGAGAACAGGCAGCAAGGAAAGATGGGCATCTCTGTATGCCTTTGTCTTGGGTAATTGAAGCTGATAATGAAGACATCAGTTTAGATTTTCATGTTAAAAAAAAAAAAAAAGGTTTCCAAGGGGGCTGGGGATGTAGCTCAGTGGTATAGTATATGTTTAACATGCATGAGGCCCTGGGTTCAATCCCCAGGTTCAATCCAAGAGGAAAATAAAAGTTTTCCCAGTGATGTGCCTGGCTAAGAATGTCCTAAACACTATAGATTATCTACAATGAGATATTAAAGAGGTAGCTCTTGTCCTTAAGTAACGTTTGATCATTAATGCATTTTTTTATTTGAATTGTAATGCATTTATTACTTTAAAGAATTGGCCAGAGGGCTACAGCTTTGGTGTAGAGATAAATTGGCAAGTCTCTGGCCTCTGAACTTACTGGCGCACGTACGTGGTACTAACCCTGCAGTTGCCAATCAACGTCATAGAAGCTATTGATCCCAACACTGTGCCCATACCCTTTGAACCTAGGAATCAGTGATTGAATGTAATTGTATGGCTTTTTACGGCTCAGTAGAAACTTGCAGTTGTAAATTGCAGGAGAAGCAGGCATCTACCTAATTTTGATCTTAAAGAACTTCAAAGAAAATAAATTCACACTATAGAGTAGATGGATTTTGATAGCCTGTTCCAACATCACTTTTTATTTAACATATTGCAGGCATGTGTAGTGGTAGAGAAAACTGGTCGAGCGAATGAAAGCATAGACAGAGCCACGTCAGCTTTAAATGAAGACATGCATGGTCAGGCTTCCAGTTGGGAAGCAGTGACTCTGTGCAGGGATCTTTTAAGTTTTCAGGGCTCATTAGGCAGCAAGCAGGTGAAGCCCACGGCAGTGAGGTTGACAACTGTGTCATGAAGACTTAAAAAAATGAATTTATTTCTTCTTTTCTGAACCTGTTAGTAGATGAGAAGGAAAAGGGCAGTCTTATAATAAAATCAAATGTAAAGACTAACCAAATAACCCACTTTAGATTTTACTCCTTGGCAAGCAGTAACATCATATTTAAAGTGGGGAGGCTTTGCCTACATGGTCCTATGTAAATTGACTACCTTCTCAGTGAAACAGGATGCACCTGTCCATAGGTGTCTTTGTTACTAGAGCAAGGGATGTTTGATTAGACTGAGAAATTTTATTTCCCTTTTTTCTGGGAGGGTAGGGGTATCTTGTAGGTGGTATCAAACCACCTTTTCTCTTGCCCCAAGTTTTGCAAAATAGGAATTAATTCTTGAAATCGAGAAATCAGTTATTTGACCTACAGTTTTTAATATCTCAGCACATTATTCTAAAATAATAGAAGTGTATGTTTTTCTTCTTCATAGCTTGTAGCCACTTCTGCAATGATCATCAGCAGTATACTCACCCATAAATCAATGACAGTATCAAGAGAAAGAAACATAAAATTCACTTGAACAAGAATACCCTACAAGGTATTTCTAGAGTTTTCAATATAATTTTTTTTCCAACATGGGTAATTGTTCTCAAATATTTGATCATAAGGGTTGCAGGCATAGTTCATTTCAAACTCTCAACTGCGTGACAGGTACAAGAGGTATGAAATTGCGCCCCATGAACCAGCATTGTCATATGAGTGACTCCAGTTTTAATGTGAATTCCATACTTTTCTCCCTAATTTTAGCCATCATCACCTCTACCCATCTACTACCTATTTTCTCCACGTACAATAAGAAAAATGGAAAGCAAAGTGTAATGGAAAAGCAAAGTGAAGTATAATGGAAAGCAAAGTAAAGTTACATTAAAGAAGATGGTAGCAGGGCTGGGGTTGTGGCTCAGTGGCAGAGCACTTGCCTAGCATGTGTGAGGCACTGGATTCGATCCTCAGCACCACATAAAAATAAATAAGTAAAATAAAGGTATTGTGTTCATCTAAAATTAAATTTGTTTTTAAAAAAGTATTTTTTAAAAAATAATATGGTAGTGGGCAGTAAGGTACTAAAAGAAAATGATAGTAAGGGACCTGTGAAAATCAAGCAGCACATGGAAGAGGAGGGATACTAGAGAACTGTGAGATCCAGGGATTCACTGGTAGCGGGACTGTACACTTGATTGTGGTGGGAGGTAGGTGAACAAGGCTACAGGTAAGGGGGTAATGGAAAGTGACCTGAGGAAGGAAAACTCAGAAGGAGCAGGGGAAAGCACAGTAAGAGGAAAAGGAATGAAAGAGATGTAAAGGGAAAAGGAGAAAAGTTTGTAAGCAACAAGTAGAAATCAAGTTTCATATTTATTCAACCATGGCCACAGAAGCACATCACTGTTTTCTGTTCTAAGAAGGAGAATGATAGGGATAATTCAAAATAGTGATTTTCCAAAGTTTTGAAACATTTTGACCTAAGGTACATTTTCATAATTACCTTGAATATATATTTGTTCTTTTCCTGTGTGGTTTTAAATGTTTTTTAATAAAGCAGAGAGGCCATGAGGTGCATGTATGATTCAGTACAATCAGCACGTTAGTCTAACTCCTCCTGCAGCCTCCGTGGGCTGGGAGGGATCCATATCTGCAGATGGTCTTTCATTGGTCCTTATGCCAGATGCCTGGATCCTCCCAGTCTCCCTGTCCACCCTAAAGCCTACTTTCAGCTATTGCCTGGAAATTGGGGATGAAATCTAACACTTTACTTCAAGACTGTCCTGAGCAAATAATGAACTCTAACTCTTTCTTTTTTTCCTGATTCCTTCTGGATTATGGTATCCTAGAGTAAAATTAAAGGTAACGGAGTCATACCTTAGGTTTATGTTCATTGTAAACCTATGAAGAAAAGCACTTTTTTTATATTAGAAAAAGCACAGAAAGCCAGTCATTCAGGAGCATTTCCAGAGACCTTGAAAGGGAGATTTGGGGGGAGGCGCCCATATGAGTCCTGGTGAATGCCCATAGCTCTGCAGCTCAGAACCCACATTGTGTGTCACCATCCATGGCTTCCAAATGTCACCAGGAGAGAAAGTGCAAGTGTAGATGAGTTTAAGAGAAACCACACTAAAACAAAAACACCTCTGATATCTCGACATTCTGGCTTTTCAGAACCAATCTAAAACAAGTGGGACTATTACAGTAAGATCCGCTTGTCAGATTTCCTTGTTCTTCTCTTCCCCATTTGGGTGAACTGGGCCTATATTTAATAACAACCTACACCTTCTGGAACATTTGTAGTATTATTTTGTCTTTGCTGATGCTTTTCTAGATTGATAGTAGGACTCAGACGAACGCTCCAGATCATCCAGTTCCTCCCTGCCCAGTGCCAGCATTCCTTATGCAGCATTGACAACTGAGGACTGCTCAGACTCTGCTGAGGATGGGGATCTCACTATCTCACAGGCAGCCCTTGCTGTTTTTTTTTCTTTTTAATACACCAATTTCCAGAAAGTTCTTTCAACTCTTGGATACATGACATTAATTAAAACAAACCCTCACACTATTTCCATAACAGTGATGTAGCAAATTACTGATTCTTTTCATGTTGTTTTCCCCGCTGTGTTTTTTTTTTTTTTTCTTCCCCAACTCTGATCATCATCCAATACCTGGATGTGGATGTTATGACAGGAGCTCAGCCTTAACTAGTCTTCCTCTTTGCTTCATGTTCTGATGCAATCTAGTTACCAGACTCATTTAGAATCTAACTAAAAATGACCAGGGCTCTGTTTAACTATAAAGCTTAGCAATCAATAGGAAGAGGAAAGGCAGTTTAGCAAAGTCCTTTTGGAACATTCTATGATGATCCTGACATTGGAGTTATCTGCTCATCTGTCTTCTTTCAGAGTTTCCAGAAAAGATTTGCTGCCTTCAAAATACTTCCCGAACCTTCCTTTTGGTGCCTGGATTTTTCTACCATTAGCAGTTTACTCCTTGAGCATGAATTTTTATTTTAAAAAAGAAAAAAAGGCACACAGTTCAGGGAGATGGTTCATTAAACTCTTGGTGGTCATTTCACTACAACATTAATCATTTTTAGATCCTTTCCTGGAAGCCTGTTTTAATGGGGGTGACGGTGGTGAGAGGAAACAGGGATATGCGTGCAGATCACTAAGACCCAGGCTCTGGGGGCGATGCAGGGGAGAGTTAGGAAGGAAAGAGGAAAAGAAAGGCAACATTTTGAGCACCTGCGGAGGACCAGCACTTCACACACGTAACTCTTACAACAGTATCTATGATTCGGGTGCGCTTTTAAAGATGAGAAGATGAAGATGTGAGACTAAGTGACCTGCCCAGGGCATGGGCTAGGAAGGAACAGGCTGGGGCTCAAACCAGAGCTGCCTGATTCAAAGCCTGGGCTCCCTCTGTTTTTCAAGGAGACCTCGTACCATCCTCAAGGCAAAGGGCAGTAACCTGAGATGGAATTGCTTACTTCAGAGTTTTGCATAGGCTAACCCTGTCTAAAAGTGTCACTTTAAAATCATCCACATGGGATAAGAAAAATCTTCTAGTGCTAATTCATTTTAAGCCTTGGCTTTCTTTCAGCCCAAAATTTATACAACACCAAAAATACCTATAATAAGGTATTTGTTTATAAGGAGTCTTTCTCCACTTGTTCAGAGTTTTATTATTATTATTATTATTATTATTATTATTATTATTATTATTATTTTCTTGCTCATTATTGTAGATAGTCCCCCATTTTGGAAGAAATGAACTATATCTACACTTTTTGCAGAGTCTGGCACAAATCTCATTGCCACCTAAAGGCTGGTGAGGGTCCATGAGGGTCCCTTCCTCTTCTGGCTGTATGCTGTTGTGCTAGATCACAGCAAACGCAGGCCCCTTAGGGAGTGATATGGGAATAATTCTTAGATATTTCCCCAAATTTGTCGTAGCAACCAAAGCAGCAAAGCCCCTTCAACTCCAGCCTCCCCAACATTCACACTCAGGGGTAGCCCTCAGGGGGAGTAGTGTACCTTGTTTGGGGGTAGGTTTCCCTGTTTTCCTGTAACAAGCTTCCATCAGACTTTGGAAGAGGCTCTTCCAGCAGGCGGGTCTCTTCTCCCTAGTGTTCCCTTGGTATTCTTTGACAGCAACCACAAAACCTTGCTTTTTCTATTAAGTACACATTCCTAGGACTATTATAATAGAAGGCTTCTGTGAGTTGGGAGCAGCAGGAAGGGTACAATATGAAGGCCTGAAGATTTAAAGGGTTTCATTTCTTCCGTGCTGGGCACTGTGTTGTGTTTGAATGTAGTTTGGAATCTGCTTCTTCCACCACAGGGGGAAATAGAAATCTGCCCTAAAGCTGCACAGGGACCCCAACTGGTCTTTATCCTCATAGCTTAGTGATTTCCTGCCACCCAAGTGTCAGCGAGGAAGCTCCCTGACGATCAGGAGGCCTTAGGAAACTGGACTGTGGCTGCTTGTGACCAGGGAAGGGAGCCCCTATGGGCTCTGAACCTCAGTTCACCCAGAACAGCTTTGTTTCACTGAGTGACTGCTTGGTCAGGCCTGTTCTTTCCAGCCAGAGCCCACAACCAGGGCAAACCTGACCTCCAAGAAATCAGAATTTTCCATCCTTCCTATTGGGGAGAATTGGATTCTAGAGAATATATGACTTAAAGACTTAAAGATTAAAAACGAACAAACCCCTCCACATGCCCACCTCCTCTGCCCTACATTGGCAGGAGCCTGCTTCCCTGCCTTGTAGCTCCAGGCACTGTGAGCCATGAGGTTGGCTGCACTGCCAAGCTCTAGCTGTTCAGTAGCACAGTTAATGTGGCCATGACTCAGAATTATGGGACCCCAGATGCTAAGGAAGTGAGCTAACTTCTTTTCAGCTCACAGTGGACTCATAGTCAACAGAATAGGTTTCATGTTCTAATGAAACAGTGTGGAAACTCTGCCCTTGGTGGCCCTGCAGTGTGTCTTCCCCCACCCACCTCACTGTTGGCTGGCTTTATCTTAATCAGAGCTGAGAAGTCCAACTCCAGCCCAGTTGCTTTGATTGTTAACCCCCACCCTCTTCCCCAGATAGGACCATGAAAGACTTGTTGGAGGCCCATCCAGGAGTACGTGTTGATTATTGGATTCAGGAAAAGCTGGAGAAATTTTTCATTCCAGTTAGAGGAGGGAACCTTGGGTACAGGATTAACAACCACAGCAATAGTACAGAGAAATACGCATGCAGAGTGAAAACTTACTAACGAGGAACAGCTTACAATTATATAGCATCTTTCTTCTAAGGAGCACCAAGAACTTCCTTGTAAATTCTGCTCTATTCTCACAGAGCATGAATTATTTCCTAGAAATGATTTAGGCTCTTTTGGAAAATGCATTGATTCTTTTAACCGTCATGATCCCACTTACAGTAAAACCTCTATTATCTGATTTTCTGTGAATTGTAAAGCTATTATTAACAGGCACATCACATATTTTACCAGTACAATGACAGCTGATGTTTATAATGGTGACCCCAAAGTTCTATAAGATCCTAAATTACCCACTCAGGAATCGAAGAAAGATTAAGTTGTATTCAATAGAGTTTTTCATGTTAAGGGTCTGTTTTATTATATTCAGATCTTTTTTGGAGGAATCCAAGTGTCTGTCCACCATGATTTTCCAGGGCAGTACCAATTTAAAATATTTTATCCTTATTTGTTCTTGTAAATGAAATTTTATTTAAAAAAAAAGTTAATACTTTGGGTCTAAACTACAAATGATTAGATTTCAAACTTGAAGTGGAAACAAAACAAAAGTTCACATGCCTGGCTGCAGAAGTTGCATTATGCTACGAAATTCAATAGTTCCTTATTATTTAATAGTGTTTTATAATGTCAGAGACCCTTCATGTCCAGTCCGTTATTTGACAAAGCACTAGGCTTCAAATCCCTTTTTGTGATTCTCTAATGCCCCCACTACTCTGATATATAATAAGGTATAGGATCACACTTTAAGGTGACCAGTCCCCAGGGCTTGGTTTTAAATGGTTGGATACACATGAACAGTCCTCCTAAAGGACATTAACTCATAATGCCACCTTTGCTTGGGGAATTTAATGTATTCAATGATCCCCAAACTGAGAGCTAGAAAACTTCTCAGTTATAATCCTGAACCTGCCTTTAACTAGTTGGGCAACTTCCATCCAGCCCCTTAGCCTCCTTCTCTTTAGGTTGTTCAGCTGTAATAAGAACAATCCTGTCTACACGGCTGCCTCACCTAGCTGTTGGGAAGACCAAATGAGATAATGTATATGGAAGCACTTTATAAACTGTGAAGTGTCACCAGCCATTTCTCAAGATTTGTTCAGAGAAGGACATCCAGGAGAAGAGCTCTGTGTGGCTGTCCAACCCGACTTAGGCTAGGGGATATTTGGCAACCAACACAACAAATAAATTCATTTGACAGGGCAGAGGACAGGATGCTGCAGTTGTTGAAGGGTGAGAAGCTCAAAAATGATGCAAAAGGCAGTTTCATTACAGTTTTTACTTTTTAATAATCTTTTTTTTTTTTTTTGCTTTTCAACATCTCTGAGGATGGTGGGTCTAATCTTTCCTGGGTATAGGTTATTAAAGACTTCACAAAGAAGTAACTTTTAAGGAATAGTCCCGTTTTGAAGTATGCATGGTTCATCTGATAGAAAATAGAAGCGTCCCATCCTGGGCAGAGGGTATGACACGAGCAAAGGCCAGAGAACACGGTGCCTCTAGGAACTGTGAGCCAGTCAGGGTAAGCGTATCTACCAGAAGGCAGTGTGGGAATTGAGGCAGGAGCTTAAGAGGCCTTGGGAGACCTTCTGGAAGAAAAGGAGCAACGTGATCAACCTTACATTTTTAAAAGATTGCTATTTCCTACTTGGTTCCCAGCTACCTGACCCTCTCAGTTTTTATTGCATAGAAGAGAGATCTCAAGACATGCGGAGACTACTGAGCATTAACTCAGAAGCCCTGGCTCCTCCCGCTGTGCACCTGCAGTCAGCCATGTCTCCGTCTGTGCTAAAGGGTAGGGTGTGCCACATGGCAGAGAGCTGAGTTAGAAGGGGTGGGAGCTAGTGAAGGGCCCACGCTGCAGCTGACAATTTCTTAGAATTAAAGTCACTCAAATTAAATGGTTTCCTGCTTTTCCTTTGATATTTCCCTATGGCAAATGGAAACTAACCAGACACCAACTTCTTTCCATCACTTCAGTGGACTCATATCCTACTTAGAATTCAGATGTCCAAAGTCCCCAGCCAGGGATAACAAATGCCATTCCATCCTCAGGATGGCAGAGGGGATGTTGCTGTCCAACCTTGAGGAACATCTGTGAGGTGCTGTGACATGGTGGGGAACCTGAATTTTGGAGTCAGACAGGCTGGACTGCAAGTTCCGCCATTTCCTGGACTTGGGACCTTCACAAGTTTGACTGTGTCTACATTTTCTCATCTGGAAAAGGGAGACAGTAGTATCTATCTTTCTGATGTTATGAAGATGAAATAGCATCTTCAGAGCACTGGGTATATGAGAGAAACTCAATTATAGTCTTGTTAGAAGTTAGTATTCTTTCATTTCTTACTCTCTGGAGGCATCAGAGATCCTGTTTGCTTGATGCCCCTACAACATCTGCTGTATTGTAATGTGGAAGCTCAAGAAATAGGAATTAGTGATAAAGCATATCAGAAAGAAAAATATCTCTCTGATTCCAAATAAGGAAAATGTAGGAGAAGAAGAGCCAATAAATAAATCAATTAACTAGAAGGGGGTAAAAAATGTCTCGAACACAGGCTTTGTATTAAAAATCTAAGGACTGATTTCCACTGACGATCTCTATGTCTACCCAACTGATAATATAGTTTTCTGGTCAGAATCATGACCCTGTAGGGTGCCTTTAGTTTTAATGCACACATCATTATTATCTGTCAAAGTCTTTTTGCTGTGGCCACCAACAGAACACTTAGGCCTGGCCAGCTCCTGTGCCAACTCAAGTGCATGAACCCTTACCATGCTGGGTTCCCTGGGGACACAGATAGGCTTGCATTTGGAGCTTATTGCCTACTAGGGAAAAGTACATATGCACTGATAACTTCAACAGTGTTCTAGAAATTCTGTACACATGTTCAAAGTGCTGCAGAAGCAAAAAGACAAGAATACTTTTTTTAGGTTTCCTGGAAGGAGTGACTTCAGGAAGGTCTTAAGGAAGAGGCGAGTTTCAAAGGCAAAGGTGGAGAAGAAGCATATTCCTGCCAGAGGGAGCATGTCTGAGAGCAGAGGCACACTGAGGAATGCCGATCAGAACAGCTGTGGGGAAGGGTTGGGTGGAAGTTCTGGAAAAGTGCCTCAATGGGCCAGAATGTTCCTTTGGTGGGTAGCCATAATGCACTTAATCAAAGGAGTAATAGGAATAGTTCTTAAGGATGATTTCTCGAGGAATAGTGTGTATTCTCACTGAATATTTGCTACGGTTTTGGTTTTATTCCAATTAAAATATGGAGCTTGGTATCTCAGAACCTAAAATCTGTGCTTCCATAGAAGAGCAGAATACTTCCCCCCACTGGGCTCTCTACACTGTTTATCATGGTTTGGATCTTAAATATCCCCAAAGGTCATGTGTCAAAGACTTGGTCCCCACTCTGTGGTACTGTTAGGAAGTGGTGGAACCTATAGAGGTGGGCCAGGTGGGTAGAAGTTAAGTTATTGGAGGTGTGCCCTTGAGGGGGATATTGAGACCCTGGCCCCTTCCTGTCTCTCCCTTTGCTTCCTCCTGCCATGAGGTGAGCCATTTTGCTTTGCCATGTACTCATCACCATGATATTCTGCCTCACCACAGGTCCCAGGAGTGGGGCCAAGTGACAGTGGACAGAAACCTCTGAAACGATTAGCCAGGTACACCTTTCCTCCTTTAAGTTATTTTTTTCTCAAGTATTTCATCACAGTAACAAAAAACTAACTGATACACTGTTTGTATAGCTGTAGGGTGCCTCTTGTCAGCCTACTCCCTGCAGTTATTACAGATGGGCACCATGTGGTCTGGCCTACAGTCCTACCCATTCTTCTGCATGTCCTAGCCTCCCCTTTCACAGGGGTCAGCCTGCACTCTTCATGCTTCTTACCTCCTGCTTATCTGCATTAATTCCCAACCTTATCACTCCCTCCTATCATAATGAAAGAGGGCTTCCCAACCCAGGATACAGGGGTTCTTTCCCAAGCTCCGTCTCCTGTATATTCAGCCTCCTTACCATTTGCATTTAGTTCACCTTCATATTGAAAGAAACCTGCCTGGATTTTACATCAGTCTTCCCTGACACACCAGCTCTTCATAGCCAAGTTTTGGAAAGAATTATCCTCACATAATCCTCATTTGCTCAACCATTAATTCCTCAACCCCTGCTGCCCCTCTGCTGTGGCTGCAGTCTCTAGATGCCGCATACGTGGGACATGCCCCGACACTCTGACCACTGCCTGTAGCTCACTCTGTCTTGGCTCACAAGATGGTCACTCCCACACTCTCTTTTCTCCTGCTGACCCACCACCCTTAAAGAGCACACCTTTTTAAAATTGCTTGCTTCTTAAGTGTTTTTCTTTTGAAGCCTGTGTGTATCCCTTGTTGCTTCAGCAACCATCAGTATCATGGCAATGAGCAAATTATTTTTTTAAACCTGTATCCCTAGATCTTTCTCTTAACTACCAGATGCACCAATCAACTGCCTGCTGGGCTTTCTTTACCTAGATATCCCACAGACACCTCATATTCAACAAAACATACTATATCTTAGCCTCTCCGGGCCCCTGTGGACCAGGGTGGGTAGGCACCACCGTCCATCTAGTTGTAGGAATCAGAAGCCTGGATTTTGTCATTGCTTCCTCCACATTGAATTAATCTCCAGGTTCCATCAATTCTACCCCCATAATATCATGAACCCATCCTTTCTCCATTCCTTCTGCTTTTGTTCAAGTTAACAATATCTGTCATCTCCATTTCTTGCAATAGCCTCTGACCAGTCTTCTCGTACCAGTCTTACCCTGATCTGATTCATTCTCCATTCTGCAGCTGGAACGATCCTTGGAAACAATATCTGATTATGTTACTCCTTTGTTTAAAATCCTTCAATGACTCCATGTAGCCTTAGGATACAGTCTAAGCTCAGTACAGCAGACAGGCCCTTCTTAATAACAGCCAGCATTCATCAAGTGCTCAATCTATGCCAGGTACTGTTCTGAGGGCTTTACACATAACCCAACATGTTTAATGCTCTGTTTCCTGATGAAGATTCTGTTACTATCTCAAGTTTTACAGTTGGAAACTTAGGCACAGAAAGCTACTAAGTGAGGGAGCCTAGATTCAAACTCCAGTCACCTGACTCCAGGGCCACCCTCCTAATCACTATACTACACTGTCTCCTCTGCGTGGCATAGCTTCTTATTCATTCAGAAATACTCATCAAGGATCTAGAATGTGCCAGAAACTGCTTGAGGCATTTGAAGCTACAGCAGAAATCAAAACAAAGATCTATTCACATTCTAATGAATAAAATGAGTAAGAAACAAGGTATGTAGTAGAGCAGATAGATTAGGGAGGGGTAAATGCTAAGGAAAAATATAACATGAGAAGATAAGGAGGAGTCAGAGAACAGAGATTTGTGATTCTGGAGTGGAATATCCAGGGAAGACTTAAGAAGGGAGGCTATCTAGGAAGGGAATGCTGCAGCTGAAAGAACAAAGGCCCTGGGGTAGGAATGTGCCTGGCATGCTTGAGGAACAGCTCAGAGGTCAGTGTGGCTGGAACAGGATAGGGGAGGTAGTTCAGAGAGGGGATCAGATCATGTTGAACTCAAAAGATCACCTTAAGGACTTGGGCATGGACTCTGAGATGAGAGGCCACTGGGGGGATTTTGAGCAGAAGAGGGACATGTTTTAAGGGGATCACTCTGGCAGGTGTGTTGATGATAGACAATCAGGAAGCAGTGGTGGAAGCTGGGAGATCAGTTAGGGACTGGGAGAGAGTGGATGGTGTCTGGGACTCACTAGTTGAGGCAGCTACAGATGCGACGAAAGCAGTCAGATCTGGACATATTTGAAAGGGAGCGTCCATAGCATTTGCTGGTGGATTGGAAGGGGATGTGAAAGAAAGAGAAGACTAGGATGATCTCCAGGTGCAGGGCTTTGGCAATCGAAAGAATGGAGCTGGCATTCTTGAGACAGGAAAGCAGATGTGGATGAGCACTGTCTGAAGGTCAGTTTGGGAGGGATCAAGTCTAACATGCCTATTAAGCATCAAAATGGAGACAGGCTCTGTCGCTTCCACCCCATCCCCACTTAAACACACACTTGCATGCATCTCATGTTCTAGTCCTGCTGAATGACTCAGAGTTTCCCAGACTGGTAGTGCTGTTTCATGCGTGCATGCCTTTGCATCTGCTGTGCTCCCTGTCTGGGAAGCTGTCACCTCATCCTTCAGTCTTCCCCGGTTGTGCACCAGTGCCCTAATGGGAAGCGTCTCTTTACATTCCTTGCTTTCTTATCAGACCACAAATCCAGGTGTCATCCCCTTGACAGTCCCTGTCCCTAATAGGAGATGCCATGCACAGTGAGTGCCTTCTACGTTAGATGGACAGGCACCTACCTGGGTGAGGGATGGACAGATGAGCACTCTGCACAGTTAGACTACACTGTGTTTTGATGGTAATGACGGGAATTCCCCTGGAACAGTGCCAGGTGAGATGATCACCCAGATTTAAATGAAAGAAACAGCAGATGTCAGGAAGTTTGTGTGCTAATCCTGCCGTGTGCATTAGAACACTCCAGCATGAATCCCCTTTCCCGCACACTGTCCCCACCTTCCGACCCCAGCGTTGACTCCTGGTCTTGATAATCTCCAGCATCAGTAAGCATGTTCTTTCTACTTTTGCACATCCAGGTCTGTAGGGGAAATTTTGATTATAAAACCGGAAGAGTGTTTAACCTAATGACGTGCTGCGTGCTTGCTTTCCCCGGGCCTCCAGGCCTGCCAAAACCATCAGGCCTCATTATTTAGGAAGCCGCCCCAGCCAGGCATTACTAATTTGGGCATTACTAATTCCAATGCCTATTCAGGCAAATGAGCAATGAATGTAAAGTGCTTTTGTCAGTGAATTGCAGCGAAGGGGGATGGAGGGAGTCAGGGGAGAGGGATAGAATATTTGAATTTCGCTTCATTTCCAGAAAGGACAGCCATTGCTTCCTGGAAGCTGTGCTTGGCAACGGGCATGGAGAATGGGAAAGATTTATTTCCCTTTGCCAAAGCTCCATAATTCAGCTTGAGTGTTTCAAATCGATACATTCCTTGCAAAGTTTCCAAGGGCCGCATTAAAAAAGCCGTTTTTAAAAATTATCAGTCCACGACAGCATCCTCTGGTGCTACTGGCAGGTTGGGGATGCATTGGGTCTTCCAGACGGGCAAAACCTTGATGAAGAAAGGAGGCAGTTAAAAGTGCAAAGGCAGGTTGGAGCCGAGAACAAGGCCAGTTGCACCTGCAGGGCCCCCGGCGATGCACACCTCGCTGGTTTTGTGGGTTCTTTCTGAGAGGAGCAGCTGACAGGCTCCTCCAAAGGCTCATGTGTGGAAGTCAGTGACTAAAACTCTATATTTCTTTGACAGTGCCGTCTGTCACTGAGCTCGGGACTCACCTAGGGAGGTCCTCACCATGATCTAGGGGGGGCTGAAGTGCCCAGCCAACAGACTAAGTTTTTGTGAATTTTTAAAAATTTTATATTTCTGACATGAAAGACAGCAAAAGGTTGTGTGCCTTTATTGCTGTTGTTTTAAACTCCACCAGAAATTCCCTCCATTGGGAAAGTTTATCTTCACTGAAATCATTCCTTAGTTCTTCAAATGTGAGAAGCCGTGCATTCCCACCCTTGACTCCCAGGGCCCCCTGGGCCTCGCAGCCATTTGATTCTCATTATGTTCCCTCTGGATGAGCTCTGTGCTTCCTGAATGTAGTGGTTCCTGCACTTTGGGTGGTGACCCCATTTACTGTGTCCAGAGACCCCTGAGATTAATTATCACATTTCTTTTACTTGCTGTCACAATACACAGCAGCAGTTCACCAAGAGACACAGAAGATTGGTGCTCTTTTTTTTTTTTATAAGACACTGGAGGCATGCTGTCCTTTGAAATATGAAATATTCTGGGACAGAGTCTGGAATGACAGCACAGACAATAGCATAATTCTCAGAGGCTTCACATAAGAGCACAGTAGCTCGATAACAAAACAAAAGCCCTTGGGCAATACTTATAAACAAAACTAGGTAAAAGTCTAACCCCAAGATGCAGTGCAGTTTTCAATGGACCTTGGAACAGAAAACTCAAATAGCCGAGAGGTATTCAGTGGAAACGTGGAGGAATGGTGGAAAGCAGTAGTCCTGTAATTTTGCTCTTTCCAGCAGCAGAGTGGGAGACCTGCAGGGTGTAG
The DNA here is from genome assembly GCF_964194105.1 of Spermophilus citellus. Lineage (NCBI taxonomy): Eukaryota > Metazoa > Chordata > Mammalia > Rodentia > Sciuridae > Spermophilus > Spermophilus citellus. The sequence goes on from NC_138197.1 coordinate 38,164,265, forward strand.
TTCTGGGCACCTAACCAGCTGTGTCCACCTCCCAAGACAGCCCTGTGCTATGGAGAAACTACTGGGAGTGGAAGCAAATGGAGCAGGATAGGTACAACAGAAACTTGGGAGAAAGCTCCCCAGAAGAAAACAGATGGGAGAGATTTCAGAAAGCCAGCCGCCATATATTTTTATCACAACGTGAAAAAAAAAATTGAAGAGAGAGCCAGGTTAAGTTGGAAGTATGCCATTTCCTAAAATTTCAAGGAAAACAAATGCCACATGAAAAATGAGTAATAGGAAAGTAGTGAGGTCAAATCCCATACACAGTTTTTATAAGTTAGAAGGAAGAGAGTAAGAAGCAGAAGAGCATCCCTGCATGCCCAAACCACATGTCTTTGGAACAATCAAAATGGTCACTCACCTCTAAATTTGCTAAAAGAAATTAAGAAAATGATCTTAAACATGGAAGGGGGAGACAATGTTAAATTAGAATTAGAAAAAAAAAAACCTCGATATGAAATGGCAGAACTTAGGAAAGGCTTAAAAAATAAAAGAAAAAAAATATGTCAGAAATAAAGAAGAAACTAGTAAGAATATATAAAGTGGATCTGTTTTAAAAGGTAGGTTTTAAAGAGAAACAAAAGGTGAAGACAAAAATTTTTAATAAAGAAATATAAACAATTTAAGAGAAAGTGACACGTATTAAAGGCAAAGGAATTTCACCCTATTGCAGATGATAGGATTCTCCGTAGCAGAAAACCAAAGCAAGCTCTTGTCTGTGTAACTCCAGTCTGGGCTCTGTCTGCACATGGCCATCTCCTCTACTCTCTCTCTCTCTCTCTCTCTTCTGTTTCCTTATAAGGACACTTGTCATTGAATTTAGGGCCCACCTGCAGAATCCAGAATGATCTCATCTCAACATCCTTGATTAAGTTACATCTGCAAAGACCCTTTCTCAAATAAGGTCACAGTGACAGGTTCCAGGGATTAGGATATGGGCATATCATTTTTTTTGTTGTGGGGGAGGGGCCACCATTCAACCCTTTGTAGTCATTAAGCTAGTAGGTAATACAAACAGGATTCAAATTTGAATTTGGACTTTATTTTATAAAAAGTTGGCTAAAGGAGACTTTTAATAGCCCCATCAAGTCCTTAGTTCTTGCTAAGAAATGAAAGTGGCCAGCATGCTTTGATAGGCAGTAGGATAATAGGTGGTCAGCCTGCAAATCTGCTGGAGACCTCACCTGAGCAGGAGCTCTGCTGGCCTTGGGAAAATGTTTTTTGTTTTGGGTTTTTTTTTAAATATATTTTTTAAGTTATAGATGGATCCAATATCTTCATTTTGTTTATTCATTTTTATGTGGTGCTGAGGATTGAACCCAGTGCCTCACATGTGCGAGGCCAGCGCTCTGCCACTAAGCCACGACCCCAGCCCAGGGATAGTGTTTTGACACTGTGTGAGTGAACATTGCTTGCACCATCAGCCATGTGCCGCTCATTCTCTTCCCAGTTTTCTCAGGTTCCCAACTCAAAATTAAAAAAGAAAAAAAAAAAAAAAAAAAAAACAGAGGTCTCTTTCCAGAACTCAAACTCCATATCATAACTTATAGCTCTTGTCTGGTGTAGAATGAAAAGGACCTTTGAACAATTGTAAGCCCTAAGCACCTATGGGTGAGAGTAAGTCCAGGACTCCTTTCTTTGGCATCTTGTGCCATTATGTGTCCTGGCTGTCAGGGTCCCCTGCCAGCTGAGGATCCATCCTTGACACTGAAGGGCCACTTGGCTTCTTCCCTGACTGCCTATGAAAGCCAAATAGGAACGGATCACACTGACTTCAAGTTTTCCCCTTTACCAGCTTTCTCTTCCCTAGGATTTGTCATGCTTCATCCACAGTTTGAATAATGTAAAATTTAGATAAAATGATGGAGTAAGAGGGCTCTCGGGTGTCCTTGTGACCACTGATCTGGCCTGAAGCAGTGACAGAATTTGTGTTGTGTTGTATTGTTTGTTTGTTTTTTCTTAATTTTCCTGACTCTAAGGGACTACTCCTGCAACCAGGGTATCAGTAACCTTTACAACTCTGGAACTAGTAACAGAATGTTTTATGGACAAATTTACAGAAGACATTTCCCAGTGAATAAAGAAGGATGGAGGGGATGAGGAACAGAAGATTGGCATACGCGCGCGCACGCACAAACACACGCACGCGCGCACACACACACATGCATGCAAATACAACACAATCATCTTTAAATAGCAGTTGCTTGTCCAAGTTTGATTTTTTTTTGTTTTGTTTTGTTTTGTTTCATGAGGCGTCAGCATCGCTGTTAAAATGATTTCATCCTGCCTGTGCTGTCATTCTGCCCCTTGGATGCTGATTAAGCATTAGCTCAGACGGCCTCTCAGAAGAGACTTGACTCAACACCCAGAGGCCACCAGCAGGGCCCTGGAGACACTTGGAGTTCCTCTCCCAAGAGTCAGCGGAGAGGAGAGGAAGGAGGCATGGAGTGGAATTCTCCTTAAAAGGAGACATTTCAAGAAAAGCATTGCTGTGGAAGTGTTTTAAGTTGCTGTACACCCCTGGTTCGATCTGTCTTTGGGGCCCTAATATATATTTTCTGGAGTTAGTGTTGTAAAAGTTAAACACTTCTCATCCTTCTTCAATCTTCCACTGCCTTCCCAGACCTCCCTCACCTCCCATTCACCTCTGGTGTTCAGTGATAGCAGGGATTGTCTCCGTCCTGAGAAAAGGCAGCTTGCTTTTTCACATTTGCAAAGAATAAAGGGAAGCCCAGGAGGGAAGGGGACAGGAGCAGCTGAACCACACAAAGGACAGCCTCTCCCATACCAGCGATTGGGCTGAGCTGGTCCCCGTCCAGAATGAGAATGAGTTTTACTCTTGTTACACTTTGCAGAGGAATGTTCTGTAGACTGTGGCTGTGGTGGGCACAAGAGATCATCTGTGTGTGGCTTAAAAGAGCAAGAGGAGAAAGAAAGGATATTCATTCTCTTTTATTCAGAAGCCCTTAGTACTTCATCCGTGTTCTGTGAATCATGCACATCCAACAGGATCTTTGTGTCTTCTGTACCCTGTCCATTTCCACTGAGGGTTCAAAATCACCCTCACACCGGCATTTCACTAGCGGTTTTGATTTGCTCACTAAATCTGTTTGAGGAACATCCAACTCTTTTTTTTTTTTTTTTTTTTCTTGGTTGGGAGAAGTACTGGTGATTGAACTCAGGGGCACTCAATCACCAAACCACATACCAGCTCTATTTTTTTTTTTTTTTTTTTGTATTTTATTTAGAGACAGGGTCTCACTGAGTTGCTTAGTGCCTCGCTGTTGCTGAAGCTGACTTTGAAGTCACGATCCTTCCGTCTCTGCCTCCCGAGCTGCTAGGATTATAGGGATGCACTACCATGTCTGGCTCCGACTCTTAATATTTATTTTTATTCTTTATTTTTTTTTCCTTCTTAAAATTGACCTTATTGTGGGCATAAATTTGGTAACTTTTTGCACTGCAATATAGGAAACTCTGCCCCTTTTGCCTCTTTGCTTTAGAAGCACCTTTTCCAATATTCTCTCTCCTTGTGTACCTATATCGCCTCGCTCTTCATAGATGAAGATAATTTGCAGTGATGAATCTCTATTGGTGTGAATAAAAACTTTCAGTATGTTATCGATGGTTTCTAATATACCTAAGGAAGGGGCATTCTCCCATTTAAGATCAGGTGTGCTTTCCAATGACACCCAAAGTAGCTTTTATAATTTCATGTTCCTCCCATTTCAGAGTAAAAAGAGAATGCCTTTCCTGTCTGCCTCTCTCTTCTGTTTTTCTCCCCATAGATATTGGGAGAGATATGTGTATATATTTCTCTTCTTAAATCTAACTTGTTTTTGCACTGTGTCACAGGCACATTCTTTTACTTATTTGCATACATGATACTGAAAAATGCTAAACTGATTCTCCAATGATCCGTGCATAAACTTGAGGTGGTCCGTAAATGTTGAAATTGCAGAAAGATATTTCTGAGCCTGTGCCTATGCATTTTAAAAGACGGTTAGTTTCTTCCCTGAACTCTCAAAGGGATTCTTTGCCTCCAAAAGTTGAGAGGTATTGCTCTAATCTATCCCCCTTTTCCATTAGCACTTTACCTTCCCCCATCATTTCTCTTTTCAGTATGACTTCAATTAAATTGTTGATGCTTAGTTCTTCATGAATTTTTGCATTAGCTTTAATTTTTAAAATATAATCAACCCTTGGTGTCTGCAGAGGATTGCTTCCAGGACCCCTGCAGATACCCAAATCCAAGGTGGCATAGTATTTGCATATAACCTACATGCATCCTCCCATATCCTTTTTAAACATCTCTTGATTCCTGTCAACAACTAATACAATGTAAAGGCTATATAAATCCTGGGTATTCTGTATTGTTTAGAGAATAAAGAAAAATATCTGCATAGGCTCAGTACAAATGCAGTTTTTTAAAAATATTTTCAATCCACAGTTGTTTGAATCCATGGATGTGTAACCCATAGATTACATAGGGCCGACTGTTTCATTAAACTGTTATTATTTATCTTAATTGCTTAATATTTATCTTAATGCTGAGGTGGTTAAAGTGCCCCTTAAATGTTACACCTAAGGCAAATACCTCACTTGCTTCCCCCTTGTCTGGGCTCTGAGTGGGCTTCTGCTCAGCCCTTGTTCTTCCACCCTCTCACCTACTACATATCATTATTCATGTCTCCTCTTCACCCATTTTCCTAGCCTGGGCCCTGATGATGCCAGCCTCTTCTTCAAGTGCTGCACAGGCCTCAAAGCTCTGGGAGAGCTTCACACAGTTAACAAGAAACCTTGCTCCAGCTTCAGACACTCGAGTGAGCTATAGAAAGTAGTTGATCTCCTGAGATACATGGCAAGGTACAATTAGTCTGCTCTCTAGGCTGTGCTCTCTTCCTGACCCCCCCAAAATGCACAGCACTACCACGTATCTGGTATGGTGCTAGTCTTTATAAGGACTATTGCATTTCATACTTAAATTTGCCTGATAAGGTGAGAACTTTCTTGGCCCCATTTTTATATATCTCTTACCACATCAGGCTTGCTGTCCAAAAGTGGAAATGAGAAGCAGTCTCCAAAGTCATGTTTGTGAGGGTCAGTTGCAAGCCATGGGCCAGTTTTCTGATCTAAAAAGCACACCTGATCTGTCAACAGGTTTTCTGCCCAAACCCCTTTGAGGCTAAGTCAGAAAAATCTGCAAAATGAAGTTTATAAGAAAAAAATAATTCAAGGGAGTTGTATATGATTTTGGATCTAATCATGAGCATAAAGAATCCCTGTTCTTGGAGATTTGACATGAGGAGAACCTTCCAGCCTCCACTTAGAAACTGAGTGCTAAGATTCAGGGTAACCTTGAGGACAAAAATAGGATGGGTTTGGAGCTTCCAATTCCCTAGTGACAGAATTTGCGTACAGAAAGCAGTTTTGATCAAAGAGCACATCCAAGGTTAGAGACAGGCCTAGAGGATGAGCTGCTGGAGCTCTTTGAGATGCATCCTCTGGAAGCAGCTCCAAGACTCAGAAGATACTTGGTTTCCTTTTGGAGGAGAAGAATGCTAGTAAGCCCTGCCTGCTATAGCCCCTCTGTGCAGGTCAGAAAATGCTCTCTGGGCACTGTATTCAGGATCTACAGCTAAACTAGGCCGGAGAAGTCAAGTTTATCATTCATTATTCCTAATCCTTTATATTTTTACAATGCATTTGAGAGTGCAAGGGGCTTTTATATCATTATTTCCTTTGACCCAGAGGAAACTCACTGGACTGATACAGATAAGGTGGAGCTGGAATTTTGGTCCTAGACTCTTTGTAACCTTGGACAAGTCCCTCAACCTCTCTGAGCTTCAGATTCTTCTGTAAATGTCTTTGTTCCGGCTTTAGCTCCTTCACAGAGGATTTGCTGAGATGACATGGGTATGGAAGCATTTGGTAATGTTTTGAACCACACAGATCTAGAGTGTCCTGACTATTCAAGCCACAGCAGGATTAAATGATGAAAGGATAAGGGTGGCAGTTGCAGGCTGCAGAACTAGCCCAGAGGTGGGTCACCTAATAATGGGGATCTTAGACTGTACAGTCTAGCATTACTGGAGGACCATTGTATGCCTAGCCCCATGTGCAGTCACTGAGAAACTCCCTTCAGCTATATGCACACACATTTTAATTCTTAATATCTGTGCCTAAAGATTAGCAACTTTATATTGTTATGCTGTGTGCATGTGTGACTATGTAACAACAGATCCCATCAGTATGTACAACTATAATGCATCAACAAAAAATGTGGGGGAAAAAAGATTAGCAATTTTATCTCTTAGGATGTAGAAGAGGCAGTGAGGGGCACTGCTAATTTGGACTCGAGACTGACAAATGATGAATTGGTTAACAAAGTAGAAATGATGAGAACTTTTGGTAAAAATGAAAAGAGAATTAATTAGGGAAGGGAAATGAAAGACATGACCAAGTGTTTTTTTTGTTTGTTTGTTTGTTTTTTAACTTAAAGATGGCAAATTTTAAAAGTGTAGAGAAGTTCCTATGATCCCATGACCTGAAATGCTGCATCACAGCTTACCACTCTCTAAAATGAAACTCGGACTCATCAACTGGATATGACTTGTTGGAATGAGAAGGGGAAGATAACGAAACAATCTGATGAGTTGTTTTTAACTAGAGTTTTTTAAATATAAAAACAATGCATGCTTTATATAGAGAATAAGGAAATTAAAAGAAAAAATCAAAAGTATCACCTATAATTCTACTATTGAGTGACAGTTGCTGTTAACATTTTTATGTTTTATTATAATGTGGTTCTGTGCATGACTTTAGCTTGATCACATGAGTACACACAAGTATTTTGGTTTTCAATATGAATATGTACTCTTTATAAAGCTTGTGTTATTGGTTACATACTTTTTATTATAGATGTTGTTAATAGTTTACTTAACTATTCCCTGATGTATGTTCCCAGTTTTCCACTATTAAAAATAACCCTTGATATTAAAAATAACAATGAACATCTTTGTGCATGAAAGGTTTTTCTGTATACAAAGTTATTTCTTTAAGGTAGATTCTCAGAAGTTAACATTCACTGGGCTCTTAAAATATCACTCAGTCGTTTGCCAGAAAGATCATGCCAATTTATCTTCCCACTGTTTTGTACCAGTCTAATGAGCTTGGATTTTTAAAAAGATGTATATAATGAGTGAAAAAAAAACAAGTTACTGAAAAGAAAAATATAAAGGCGAATTTCTTAGATCTAGAATGTTAAAACTAAGTGAGCTGAAAACTATGAGAGGCGCTTAGGAAAACCATGAGTGATGGACAGGATAAGAAGAAGCATGGTATCGCCTTCTGATTGGGTCAGATGGGGTAACTTTAACATGTGCAAAGGGAAAGCAGAACTGTCCAACTTCTTCTTCCCTGTCTTCCACCAACAAGACTGAAACAGGTAGTGCACACACTGACACAAAGGAACTGAAGCCCAAGACGGGTGGATTCAAATCCAAGTTCTTATAAGTAACTTTGAAGCTGTTAGGCCAGACGTGTGATTCCTGGCCAGAGAACTTACAGGGGTGAAAGTCACCCTTGACAGTGACCCTTAAGGGAGCAGAAAATGGAAGAGGTAATTGCAAAAAAGATGAGCCATTGTTCCCCGATGATAGGATTAGAAAAGGATACCAGAAATAGAAAGTGTGTGGGGGCGGGGAGACTGGAAAGAGTAAAACAACTGACCTGATGTAGCATTTCCAGATGAAGTTCAGCGCAGATTTTTCAAACCTTTGGGTTTCAAGCACTTAGGGAAAAGGTATCACTCTGGAGTCAGACACCTGCTCCTGCTCTCCATCCTCATCTTCTTCAGTAAGGTTGCTATAAATTTTATATTTATGTTGTATTTCTGGAGACCAGGAAAGCATTTTGTTTAATTTCTAAATGTTTTATTAATAATATTGGGAAACGTAGTCCAATTACTAGACTACTTAGGTAGATTGATAAGAGAAGGACCCTACCCTGAGGTAGCCAATCATTTGATCAGTGTCCATCTGGAAGGAGGTGGCTTGTGTGTCTTCGGAGTGTCCCCAGATCAGTACTTTGTCAGTGACCCGTTCAGGTGGCAGATGCTTATCAAAGCTGCAGAGTAGAGATGATCCTAGAAAGAGATTCAAATCTGGAGATGCTGCAGGAAACTAGAATGATGAGGTCTAATGTTGATTAACGTGCATTCTTTTTTTTAAAAAACCTTATTAATGAGTTGCAATTGAGTTAATTAATGGGTAATCATTTGGGTACCAAGATCATTCCTAAAAAGATAAGATTACTGCAGTATTGATTATCAAGCATAATTTTAAGCTTTTGTGAAGTTTTCAATTCTTTTTTTTAAATTTTTTATTTGTTTTAATTAGTTTCACATGGCAGTACAATACAGTTGGGCTCCAAGTACCAGGTATACAAGTACAACTCAGGGTGAGAGAAACATGATCAGTAATAACAATAGAAGAAAAGCAGTAGCCGATATGTATTAAATGCATATGGGCAGATCTTTTATATCATCATTATTATTTATAGGATTTCACTTTATACTGGCTTTATGTCATCCAAAAATTTGATAAGCATGTCATCAGTATTCACTGGCACTTAATTCATATGTTGAAAGTTTTCCCTATTTTTCTGTTGAAGCAAATGAGACATAAAGAGGTTAAGTGACTTGTATAGATCACACCACTGAGAAATAGAAATTTCATGTGATGCTCAGTGCCTGCAGTCTTAACTGCTGTGAAACATTTTCCTTTTTGTCTTTTCTTTCTTTCTTTTCTTTTCTTTTTTTTTTTTTTTTGAGTTTATGAATTGAGCTTTCTGTCCTGCCAAAATGTAAATAAGCTTAGACAGAGGTAATTAATGATATGGACTTTGGGTCTGACCACCTGAGCTCAAATGTTGGGTCTTCCATTCCCTGGCTGTTGAACTTTGGCAAAGTCACTTAACTTCTCTGAGCTCCAGTTTTCTCCTTTGAAAACATGGATAGTGATAGTTCCTGCCTTACAGGGTTAGTGTGGGAATTAATGAGTTATGAAAGTAGTGTGGCACACAGAAAGCTCTTGTGCTTGCTGTTACTGTTAGGCTACTTGAGAGGTCATATGGTGGATGTTTAGAGTTGGCACCAGAGGGCCTATTGTCCCAGCACCACCACTTCAGTTTACACATTGCTACAGTTTTCTCATCTGTAAGAGAACAATAATCATTGTCATGACTAGATTCAGTGTCAGTGTGCAATAATTGCTGACTGTTATTGAAAGAACTATATTATTTAGAAAAGGAAAGGTGCAACCTACACTATTCCTGTAGTTTGTGTAGGAATGTCTGCCCAACAGCATCCTCACAGGAGATGTGCAGGTTGGCAAGGGTCTAAAAACTATAATGCAAAGGTTGTGTTTGGACCTTATGCTTAATCCAAAGGTAGGATGACTAAGCAAGGAAGTGATAGCTGTCCTCACTATGTCAAGGGTTACAGAATTGTGTGTCATCAAGTCAGGTTTGGAGAGAACATGGGATGTTGGAAAGAGTCAGGGCACCTGGGGGCAAGTTCATCAACTTTTCCGGCTTCAGTTTCCTAATCACTAAAATAGAGTAGGAGATGGACAATCTCTGATCATCTCCTGTCTCTCTCACTTTGTAATTCTGCCCTCCTTCCCATAGAATCTAGAGCAAATTCCTGTTTATGCATAAAGTTTGGGATAAAGGATGATTTTTGCTAAGTGGCTACTATAATGAAAGAACTTTGAACTGCATATTGCTCAAACCACGTCTGCTGTCTCCATTACCTCATCTGTTCTATTGACATGAGAACCTAACCTACTTTGCAGGAGTTACATGAGGTGATAACATGGGGAAGCATCTCATCAGCTCCAAAGATGTAAACTGCTGTGTTGATCATTGCTATGGCTGGCTTACAAATTTTTCCAAGAATGAAAATATAAGACGCTCTTAAACACTAATCTGTTTGCCATGACTCAGAAGATCCTTCAGGAAGTTACAAAATCTCAGGGTCATGATCATGAACATGGAGTAATTTTGTAGAAAAATTAAGGACCTGGCAGTTTGTAGTCTTTGGTTTTTAAGATTCAAACAAAATAGGAGCATACTGACTGTACTGATCCCTGAAGGGAATAGAGCTCCCGTATTCTCAGTCCATCATTTTACAGATGAAGCCCCTGAGCCAGAGAGAAACTGAGCAGCCTGCCCAGAATCACGTGTTAATTAGTGGCTGATCTGGGAATAAAATCCAGGCTTCTGACTCCTAGCACACTCTCCATCTTTAGTATAAGCATTAACTCAAAGACTGAAATGAGGGTAAGATTGCCCTGATGAATGTGGCTGCCCACTTTGAACATGGAATTAAAGAGATCAAGGAAGTTTAAGAGCCTGAGTGTATCATAAGGTATGAGACCATGAACTTGACTCGACTCCCACTGGGAAAAAAGTGCAGTGGAATTAGGCATGATTTTCTTAATCATAGCTGTTCATTTCCTCTGCACAAAATTCTTCTCAGATAGTCTCTGAAAATTAATTGGCATTAAACATGCTGGTTTTAGTAAACGGCTTTCACTGGGTTTGTTATGTGCACAGGAAGTAGTATATAGGTGCAGAACAACACAGTGTCTGTCTCGGGCTCCCCGGCTAATAATCATTAGCACCTATGTTCCTTCACTGTGTTAAGTCAAGGTTTCAGGAGACAACTGTACAACAAGTTATACTTGTTCGCCTCTCACCTTGCTCAGGCAGCCTCTGTCCTGCCAGCAGCTGTGATGTCATGTGAAGAGTCCAAGCAGTTGAGTGCTGTGAGCAGTTGAGTGCAGTGAACAAGCAGCCCAGAAAGTAGTGCTTTGTTTCTGGAGGCATTAAAAGCAGAGTCTCATCCATACCTCCCTCCTCTTCCCATTTATATATCTATTTCTCTGAGGATCTAAAGATTTTTTTTTCGTTATATTTCTGTTCTCTTGGTAGCTTGAGAACGCCTCCAAGGATCTCAATCTTGAATAGGTAGGAGTCAGTTTCAGTCTTTTTTGAATCCTAAGAGGTGTTGAAAACCAGTCTCAATTCTGAATCTGGAAGGGAAATGCGTATGTACACGTAGAGTGATGGACCAGGATGTAGACCCTGGGATCAGAGTGCCTGGGTTGGAATCTGAGCTCATCTTGTTCCTAAGGCCATACAACCGTGAGCAAATCCCTTAAATGAACTGAGCTTCAGTTTCCTAATCTTAGCCCCTATCTTAAGGGTTATATGCACATTCAGTTAAATGAACTAATATTTATAAAGTGATTACAACAGTGCTAGGTGTATAAAAGTGCTTAATAAATGACTGTTTAGTAAATTAAATGGTTTCAATTAGACCAGAGTTGCCTCCAGGTCCTATTCTCTGTTCCACTCAGAAGCTTTAACACACAAGGGCCCTTAGGTTTGAGGGAATGGCTTCTTTTTCCTCCATTAGAATTGCAAAGCACATCTTATACCAAACCTTTTTATTCTGTAGAATTAAAAAGGAAATCGCTTTGGGATTTGACTTCCCACACCTAAAGTGTAGCAGACCTCTTTTGAGATCAGTGAGCTGTCCACCTTCTCTCTTTATGCTAATGGAAGAGCAGTTGACTGATCCATTTATTGAGTGGCCTCGAGCAGGTAGATTTCTCCATCAGGGTCGCTTTTGTAAAACTGCTAGGATTGCAAAGTATTCTCTGTCACTTTCTGGGTCCCTTGAGCCTCAGGTGGGTTCCTGGTGAGGGGTTCCCACCTGGCTGGGGCCCTGGTTGCCTCAAGGACTGGGCTGTGGGAGCGATTAATGGGAAGTGAGAAGAGAAACAGTTGTTCTTAACCAGCAGCACCCTTTGCAGTGTGTGACTCTTCTTGTATTTAGGGAAAAGATTACTCATGAGTATTTTCTTCCATAGAATATAAAGAACCTCAAATTACTACTTGCGTCCCCCCGCCCACTTCTCCTCACCTCCCTCCATCTCAGCGTGTCCTCCGCAGAAACTTCAGCATTTTGCTTTCATTTCCCCTCCCGTGCAGGATTCAGTTCTGTATCTGCTTTGGCACCGGCACTTCCCGCAAGCTGCCCCGTGCTTTCCCTGCTTGGCCTGAGCATCCAGTACTCTCCGGCCTTCTCTCCACCAGGGGCTTTCGTAGGCCAAGCTTGACTTGACTGGCCACCCTTCTCATGATGGCCAGTGTGTTCCTGCTCCTTGTGTGAAGGACAGGAAGGTAGACATCTGTAACGGGACTGTGCTGGTCCCGTTCAGAGGGGACACCATGGACTGTAGGAAGTGTGAAGGTTTTCACTGGCTCAAAAGTTGAGACTTTGCTGAGCAGCTGCTACCTCACTATGATTCCCTATAGGGATTTTTGAGGTCACTGTAAAGAGCGGGGTGCCTCCTGTATCCTGGACCATTTTAACAGGCATTGCTTTCTGGCTCAGCCAATAGTCAAAAACAAAACTTTGAATCCTTTAGTGGCCATGTTTTAAACTAACGGTCATGAAACAATCACATACTACTCATTATTCTATAATGCTACTTGGTTTTTTTCCATGTGAAAAAAATAACCCCCCTAAAAAAAAAAGAATGCCTGGCTCTAATGATTTCGATGCCCAATAGTGTTTTATTGGTGCCTTACAAGATGGCTGGCTTTAAGTGGACTTCCATAGAGTCAGAGGAAGCCAACTACCTTTCTTCAAAAGGATATTCCAGGGAGGAGCTACTTGGAGGCAACATCATGCCCAGACCCTGGATATACTCCAAGGAATCTCAGCCATTTGTTCCCCACTCCAGCAGCCCATTAAGAAGATTACACAGTTCATTGTCATACCTGTTTCAAGGTAAAAGTGATTCTTTCCAAGATCTAATTGAAGGACACTTTTATGACATACTCAGGGAGTCTCCTTAGGAAGTTTAAGTAACTTACACTGAGAGACTGAAGCTTCTCTTAGGCAACATTGATTCCATTGTTCTCTATTTGAACTACTGAGTCATAACATGTGATTTTAGAGAATGAAGCTCTGTTGAGCTTCTAGCTTCTTCTGACCCAGTGGTTCTTAAATTCTTGCTGTCAGGATTCCTTTTAATTCTTAAAAAATTTTTGAAGACTTCCCAAGAACTTTTTACTCATGTGGATTATATCTTATCTCTATTTGCCATATTATAAACTAAAACAGAATTTTAAAAATACTTATTAACATTGAAAAAGAGTAAACCAAGTGTACATTCATATAAGTATATATTTTTAAAAAATGTTTTTTAAAACAAAAGAAAATCAGTGCAAAAAGTAGCAGCATTAGACAATTTTACAAGTCTATTTAATACCTCACTTTATAGAAGATAACTAAATTCTCAAATCTTCTGCATTCAATCTGTTGCACTATCACTTGTCATGTAGCCACTAAAGCATTTCAATATCTGGTCAGGAAAAAAGAGAAAAAGAGGCAAAGAATCTCTTAATATTATTAAGAAAAAACTTTGTACTACATAGATATCCAGCAAAAGTCTTGGGAACCCTAAGAGGTTCTTTAGTTCAAACTTTGGGAACCATTGTCCTAATCACTTGAATGATATATCAAAGGTTTCCCACAGCAGCAGACCAATATAAAAATATAGGACTCCCAGCCAGGCTTCCAGAGACCCAACCTGAGCCACCCTGGGCCTCGGCTCCAGACCTCCCACCATCCTCTTCTGATCCTTCTCAGAAGGACCTCCCCAGGAATCTCTGACATCAGCAAGTCCAATAAAAAGGCTAAAGATCTTTCATGCTTACCTTGCCCTCTTATTCCCAGAGGCTAGCCTGATGGTTTCCCAGGGGCTGAGTAAGTCTGTCTTCCTGGAAGAGTTTTCAGGGAACACTTCATTATTTGGCAGCTCTGGAAGGTCAAGGCCAACTTTGAAACGTTCTCACTTCAAAAGGGCACTGGGCTATGGTCAGATCAGCTCTGATTCTAAGATCCCCTCCAAAGCCTAGCTGAAATTTGTCTTAACTCTGTGCCCCTGGGCTACTTTAGGCTGGAATTAATACAGACCCTGGGGCATGGTTTTAAGACTTACCATCCCTCAGACACTTGAAAAGGGAGGGCCAAGATTTCCTCTTAAAAAAAAAAAAAAAGAAAAAGAAAAAGATAGTCTGACAGCACTTAGGAAGCCTGAGTTTTAACCTGGGATTTGGAATCAAGCAACGGGGCTCTTAAGACATGGAGACTCAATTTTTTTTAACTCTTCAGAGATCTTTATTCCTTATACCAGCAGTCCAACTGATAAGACCTTTGCTTCTCTTTTTCTCTGCCCTGCTCTCTCTCCAACAGGCTTGCAGCCAATCTACTGGAGCAGGGATGACGTAGCCCAGTGGCTCAAGTGGGCTGAAAATGAGTTTTCTTTAAGGCCAATTGACAGCAACACATTCGAAATGAATGGCAAAGCGCTCCTGCTGCTGACCAAAGAGGACTTCCGCTATCGATCTCCTCATTCAGGTGAGAGTCTGGACTCTTCATATGGGCTCCATGTGGAAAATCTGTAAGTCAGTGGTTGGCCTTTGCCACCACTCGTCCAACCTACAGAACCTCCACAGTCGGTCATCACAGGCAGATGACAGTAACACTTTTGTAAAAGGAAGATTCCACTGACCTAAGCCAGTTTTAGGGGAGAAGAAGTTTCCAGATCAAGGGGAGACTTGAGGTTTGGAGAGGTAACCCACTTATGACCTACAGACATTGGAACTTAAGGGATCTAGTTGTGCCACCAGGCAAAGAAGAAAATGCCATTCCTGCCCTTGCATCTGTCTACCTGGCTCCTGATTCTGAAGACTTTCAGAGATGGCTGAGAGAGCGTATAGGTTGTGAACTGCTCGTTTAACAACAAGAAAGGAAGGGACATGGACATTGCTGAGGCCGAGATGACAGGAAGGAAATAGGAATGAGGGAACTGGAAGTAAGGGCTGGGAAGTATGGAGCTACTCGTAGCCAGGGCAAGTTTAGCAATAACTCAAAGGGCCTCGAGTGATTTACCGTGGAGTCCGGCCGTTTTTTGAAGTAAGACTTGTAAAAATCCTGAAAGATAAAAGTAGAATTTCCTAGAGACTATCTAACTAGGAAGATTTGTCACAATACGGGCTCCTAAATGACATTAGAAGGTTTAATTGAATAACAAGCATTTGCACCTGCAAAGTATGTTACTAATGTAAGACTTCAGATTTGCTTCTCAACTTTATTTTTCCCACTTTATGGATATGGAGAAGATAGCTGTCTTGAAACTGCATATAACAAAGGGGAACTTCCATCTCAGGTTTATTCTCTTGAGGGGTCAGTTATGAAGCACAGAAGGTCCTCATCCTTTTGAGTTTCCTTACATGCCGACTTCCATGTGACTTGCCTGGGAGAGTCCCTTTTATTCTTGGGCAAAGGGCAAAGATCCTGCATGAGGCTGTGGCCTAGCCCCTAAGTAAATTCAATCCTATTTAACCCTGGAGGCCTGCCAGAAATTAATAAACTAACTGTCGTCAGGAAACATCTCCCATTTCGGTGGGGTGAGATAAAGCTTTAAAGTAGAATACCATCTCCTCCTTTTCCCAATTGCTGCAGACCGTTTGTATGAAGAAATGCTAAAGAGGAAGTTTCCCCAAGTATAGATGTTATTGAAACTTGAAAGTTTATGTCTCTAAAACAGGTAATTTTTAAAGTTTGATCAGGGACTCAAGCATACTAGGAACATTTTGTCTCAAATCATTGATTTTTGGAGGGTGATCTCAGAACAAGAAAACTATAAAACAACCATATATGTAACTAAAACTATCCTAAGTAGTTCCTTTGAGTTTGTTGCAAAATACTTCCCTTTTCTGTTCCAGTGGAAACTCAGTAGTGTCATGCTCAAAGAGGCAAAGTTATATATTTGAAGGCAAAAACCCCTAACTCTTTAGTGTTCCAGTGAAGCTGCTTGCATAAAACAAAAATGCAAAAAAAAAAAAAAAAAAAAAAAGAAAGAAAAATGCAGTGTTATGTCTGACTGGATTTGACCCTGGGCAAGCCTTCCTCCCAAGACCCTATAAATTTCCCCTGCATCGTAGCTCACATGCTCATCTCTATAGTTTTCTTCATGTAACTTGGTTCTCTCTGCTCAAAGCTATGAATAAAGATATGTGAAACCAGTCAGTGGCTCCTTGCCACTCTGTCAAGTCTTTGCTGGGGTGGACCATGTGGAAGATGGCCCTGCTCCCAAGGAAGTTAGTGTCCAGTTAGAGAGGCAGAATTGCATTGACCCTAAAGACCAAAGACAGCTGGAGAAGGGAGAGAGCAGATAGGGATGGGTCACATGAGAGAAGAAATGGAGTTGGTCTGGAACATGAAGGGTGGGTGGAATTGAGTAAGCGGAGGTAATTGGAGGGGATTCGTCTCATAGATTTGAGTGATGGTTAAAAAAGAGGAAGAAGAAGTCCACTTAATGTATAGAAGAGGTAGAAGACAAGAAGGCCAGCTAAGGCTAGTGCCCTAAACCAGACACAAGGTACTAGAGACCACAGATAGGTGGTGGCAGTAGAAATTCACTCCGTGAGTGCTTACTGAGCAACTCTGCAACAGTGGTATGGAGGTCCAGCTAGATTATTAAATGAAGCTCAAGGGTATGGCAATGGAGATGAACTTTGAAAACTTGGAAAGGTTAACAAGAGGGAAATAAGGAAGGATGTTGAGGAGGAGGCGGTATGGGCAAGTTTACAGGAAGAAGAGTTCAGAGATAAGGTGGTACATGCTCCATCCTCCATTTGAAACTGTGCACTATCACTCACCGTCCCTCCTCTCACTTGTTTGATTCCCTTCTCACGTTTCAAGTTGTGTGACTTTTCCTGAAAAGTTTAACTTGACTCACAACCCTATGTCCCTAGAATCTTATTCCCTCACAATCTGGGTTAGGTGCCATTCCTCTTTTATCCCAGAGTATTGTCTGCTTCATGACCCCTCACACCCATGCACACACAGAGAATATACATGACTGGTTTCTACCCCATATCCATCTCCTAGAATAGAAAAGTTTAGTGTGGTCAGGGGTTTTGTTCTGCACTACCTAGCACAGGTTACGGCATCCAGTTGGCTGGCACTCTAGTGGAATGATGATCCAGCTTGAGTGCGCCTTAAAAGCCCAGGTGAAGAAGATTGGATCTCATTCTGCAGATGATGGGTGACCTCTGGAAAGTTTTGGTCAAGAGAATGACCTGATTGGAGGTCTTCCTTTAGGACAGACACTTACCATCAGTGCAGAGGGTGGATTTACTGGGTCATGGTCACTACAAGCAGGAAAGCTAGAGAGAGTGCTGTTGCTATAAATTTAATGCAAGACAGTGAAGTCCAGACTGGGATTGGTGAGACGCAGCAACCAGTAGTACTTCAGACACAACGTGGTCAGCTATGGTGGGGAGCTGATTTGGAAATTGTGGAAAGAGTTCATTTGGGAGCAGGCAGAAAAGAATAAAGAAGACATGTCCTGTGAAAGAAGAACAAAGCCAGAGCTGGGGATAATAGATAGGAGTATTGTCCCCAGTAGGTGGATTGTTGTGAGCTGGGATACAGGTGAATTTATTTATATTGTGGGTAATTTAATTATAGTATCAGCCAGAAAACCACGGGCAGAATTGCAGAGTGACACCTGCTAGTAAGGGCTGCAAGAAAGCTTATCAGATTACAGAGGAGTATCATCCCAGGCTCTGAAGGACAGAACAAAGACACACGTAAAAGAGCCATCTTGTGAAGTGACCAGCAACCCCGGCCAGCCAGATGAGGTATGATGTGGGCACAAGTGTTCTCCTAAGGCAGAGACATGGTTTATATAGAAAATCTTTTATTTCTTTCTCAGATGGAACATTTGCCATTGTTTCTTCTGATGTGGGCTTTCTGCGTTAGCAGTTTGGTGGCTTCTCCACCTGGCTTATCACAAATCACATCACTTACTTTAGTTTCTTCATCTGTAAAATGAGGTTTTCACCATGTATGTCCTAAGCTCCCTTCAACTACTAACAGTTTGGCCCAACTTCAACACTGAAACAGTGTGAAGCTTAGGACCACCCCACCCTACAGGCAGTCTCCTTCCACCCAACCAACTTGTAAGATGTAGACTTCACACAGTTTTTTTTTTTTCCCTATCTTTGAATATTTTTTGCTACTTAAGCAGAGTTGGGAGTTTCTTCTTACTATTAGAATAAAACCAAAGTACGTGGTGGCCCCATCACATAAAAAGAGGACCATATCTTCCACCCAGCCATGTTTTCCACACCTGGACTTTCCCAAAGCTGGGCTCTCCTAATTCATCTCCACTGTAGAGAAGAGAGCTGACTCCATGCATTATAATTGCCTGAAATATGAATTTACCTTAAGCTCAAACACAAAAGCTTCTCCAAATGCTGTGTGTTGTATTCTTTGGCCAACTTAACAAATCATACTTATTCATGTTAGGAGGAGGGTCGTCCTTTCCCACCCCTACAATAAAGTGAGGAGCACTTGGGCTGTGCTTTAAATAGCTAGTGTTCTCTAAACAAAGAGTATCACAGTTGAAGACAAATGGGGTCTTTTTTTTTTTTTTTTTGGAATGGTCTCCCGACCAGAAGATATAATAAGATAACAAGCTTATGACACTTGCAAAGTTTAAGAATAAGTGTGAAAGGATCCTAATTTTATGAAAGCTTCGCCCAAACAGAATAATTTTTCCCTGGGTTACTAGGTAGTTAACACAATTAAATGGTTGTGGGGCGATTTGAACTCAGAGAGATATTTGGCTATAGGACTGCTTTTGGACTCTGAGAAAATACACTAGTAAGAGGGAACAGACAAGATAGCATTCATATTTACTCTTATTTGACAGTTATCCATTGCAGGGCATTCAAGTGGAATGGATTTATACACCCTTTATTTTATGAGAACAAAAACCCTAAGTTAGTATCAATTTAATTCATGTTGTACCCTCATTCAGTGCTAAAACAAAAGTCGGGGGAGAACCATATTTTCAAAATTCCTTCAATTCAATTTAAAAATTTATTGGAGATTTCAAAACACATTGGGAATTTTAGTGTACTAAAATTCACAGTCTTTTAGTATTCCAGAGGGTGATTCTGCAAATTATTTCTACCCTTGTGGACCCTTGTCAATCCACCAGAACATTTGTCTTTGGAAATATGTTTTGCTTGTATTCATAAATATAGTAAAAATCCCATTTCAAAGTTAATCTGAAAATACTAGTCATGTACAGATAGTTTCTTGGACCAATTTGCCTAAATTTCTGTTAAGCAGTGACAAGTAGTTTGCTGAATTAAATGGCTGTGTCTTCGGCCTGCTTTAGAATTAAGTCAGAGAATCCATGGATCCAGATCCCAGAAGGGGAATTATCGCCCAGAAATGTGGGAGCTACCCAAGTGCTCCTTGCTCCTTGAGTCAGCTCTTCTCATACTGTGTCTTTAAACAAACAGCAAAAAAAAAAAAAAAAAAAAAAAAAAAAAAAAAAGTATGACACATCAGAGAAATGCTTAGAGAAGTCACTTATGGGAAAGTCATTTAATTTGTTAGTCCTTCACTTGTCCCACTTGTGAAATGGTGACAGTAACTGATCCTTCTGTTACATAGTGATGTCTTGAGACTAGATTAAAAAGACCATTCGGCACTTCCTTTAATAAAGCACATAATTATTTCACAATATTTCTGTTTTCTCAGTAGCTCATTATTTATCTTACCTTATATTCAATATCCAGCTCAAGGTAATTTTCTTATTATATTTGTTTTCTAACTGCTCCCCCCCTTCTTCTCATCAGGATCCCTGTGTCAAAGACATACCTCTAAAACTAAATTTCAAATATTTGTTCCTAAGTAAAAAAACTAGTTTATTTTTATGTTCACGGAAGGCATTCCATATTGAATAAAAAGTTTGTAATTCAATTAACCTACAAAAATGTGTTGAATGGAATGCTTAGAAATTAGGATCAAGCAGAGTCAAAAAGCCAAGCAGTTCCATTACAGGAATGGTCATGTTTTGACCACCTGTGGGATCCCCCTCGGTCTGTGACTGCATGGGTGTTCTTTCTGTTGAATTTATGATGAGATACAGGGGACTTCATCCTGAGCCCATCATAGGCAGGAAAGACCCAGCAGAGAGAACTTTCTGACACATCTGAAAAATATCCCTCCCACACCAGGCATGCCTCTTTTAAGAATTGGTCAGAAGGAAACCAAAACTCTCTGAATAAAAATGAAAGAGAAGGGAGAACTGTTTGCAAATTTAAGAATGTGTTACTTCAAATATTCTTCCTAGGAGTTTATATACATAATAGATCATCACCTGAAAATGCAAATTTTTAGCAATGTTGAAAGATTCTTCTTTAAACCTACTAAAACTGAGAAATTAAAAGTTGTGGAACCGCAAGGGGGAGGCTCTCGGAAGCATTGCAGATGACGCTGAACATTGGCCCAAGCCTTCTGAGAACAAGCAGTGATAATGAGAACTTTAAAATTAATCATACCCTTTCACTGATAATTCTGTGTCTAAGAAAATATCCCAAGGAAATCATCCAGAAGTGGGCAAAAATAAAATGATGCCCTTAGCAATTCTATTTATAATAGTAAAACTGGAAATTCCCCAGCCACCCCCTGTATAGGACCAGCCAAGCAAACTCAGGGAGGGTAAACAGAATGGAATAAACTGCAACTTTACTACCATTCACCTAGTCACTCATTATTTCTTCAGTAGATCACACAGGGCTTGCAAAGTGTTACAAGATTTTAAGCCGAGGAGTGGCATGGCAAGGTACAGAGGTGGAGGTGGGCCAGTCTGTTTAAACAGGAGGAACAATGACAGTGACTTGAACTAAGGTGCTCCAACAGAGAGAAAAGAGTGACTCCAGGAATATTTAGAAGGCTGTCTATAGGTATTGATGACTGGATGTTAGATGAAAGGGAGAGAAGAGTTAAGGATTACTCTCAGGTTTCTGGCCTGATGAACTAATGGAGCATTTACGGAACTAGGGAACCCCCTCGGGTTTGTAAAGATTTTTATGTCTGGCACATGAACTGTGTGGAGCCTGTGTGACATCCAAAGGGAAGTACCTGGAGTTAAATGAATGTGGTCCTGCAGTTCAGAAGACATGCCTGTCAGGAGCAAATTTAGCATAGGCTGGTTGAAGCCATGGGAACAGACAAGATTGGCCAAGAAAAAAGGTCAGTGAGAGCCCCAGGGAACCTTAATAGTGAAGAATTGGAGATGGAAGAAGAGCAGAGGTGAGGGAAGAAAGCAGCAGTAGGACTCTGCGTAGCCTAAGAATGTTTTCAAAAGGAGGTGGTGATTCCTGGTGATGAAGGTTGCTGAGAAGCCAGGCAGTTCCCCAGGGCCAACCACTTTGATAGCAGAGGGATAATTTCAGGAGGACCCTTTTGGAGGAAGGGTTAGAGGGGAGACCAGAATAGAAGTAAGTGGAGAGTGCAACAGTTGGTAGCCCGTCCAGGCAGTTTGACTATGGAGGGGCAAGAGGGACAGAGCAAGACCTGGAGGGGATGGGGACAAAAAGAGGGGAGGGGGGCTTGCAACTGCTTAAAAACTAAAAGAAAAAAAAACAAAGAAGAGATTTGATGAGATGACTACGAATGAGGGGAACCATGGAAAGTGATGACTGTAACTAGAAATGCCTTTATGAATCGGCATTTAGTCAACTGGGACCAAAAAATACACCATTCATACGAAAGTGATTTGTGAAACTTATGCAAGTGCTTTCAATACAAGAACACTGAAGCAAAGGGAGTATTTGAGATTTGTCTGTTAACAATTAGACTTCCAAGGGATACCATCTACTGAGCATCCATCATGTTAGGTACCTGTGCTTTGTACATGTCATCTAATTTGGTTCCCATAACAGCCCTGCCAAGTCCATGGCATTGTTCTCAGCCTTCAGCTGAGGTTCAAAGAGGAATATAATTTGCCTAAAGGCATGCAACTGACAACAGAGGAACCAGGACTCAAACTTGGGACTACCTTACTTCAGAGCCCCAGTATTTTCCTCTAAAAGTAAAAATAACTTAAATGAATTTTAACACCCCCTTCTTAGTAGCATCTGTACCTTCTTGGTCTCCAGACAGTGGTATGGTTGATAAGACAACTTATTGTGGTATTGTTCACTTTCTCTACTATCCATTTGAAACAAATTTCAATAAAATAATAGAATCTAGGATTCTCAAAGTACATCCTAGCTTGTCACGTCAAGATATACATGTCAATATGGTATGTGTATTATGTCTATTTGTGCGGGCACCCACAAGAATATCTATATTTTAAGACCTAAAGCTTATAATTTGGGGGATACAAATACGTCTAGGACCCTTTGCAGAGACTTATGCAAGTGAAGTGCCCCGAAACTTGCTAATTTCATGACAAATCCTCCTCTACCTGTCACATGAGTACATGAACTATGTATGTATGCACAAAGATATTTGGAGGGACAAATAAAAAGCTATTGTCCTTTGACCTACAGCCCTGGATTCCATTGCTTAGTGCAATAAAGCATTAGTTAGTATAGTTACATCTTTTCTGGGATGATGGAGAAGATTTAACAAGAACCAAAGGTACAAAGAATTTTTTTAAATGCCACTTGAATTTAAGCCAGGGGTCATTTGCTAAGTTAGATATATAAGACTATGGCTCATGCTCTTTGTTTTCAGTAGGCTAGTGATAATATTTTTTTTTTTAAATATCTTCTATATACCAGAGAGCCTTTTTGTTCATATACTTCTTAGATATGATCTCCTGTGTATATGAGGATTTGAAGAGTGTATTGGTAGAACAGGCTGGGTGTTGGAAGAGCTAAGGGGCAATGGACAGGAGAAAGTTGGAAGGGCATCTTCATTTAGAAACCTGTTATAGATAAAACACATGATTTGTGATCTCCAGAAGTCAAGACTAAGAACTTAGGTACAGGGATGGCCAGATTCCAACTCAACAGAATTTTCTGCCAACTATAGCCATCCAAATATGGTTTGCTTATGCCATGGCCAGCTGCCCATCACAGGACATACTCGTCCAAGGCTACTTTTTGGCAGGGGAAGAGTAGCTGGGGACTCATACCAAACAGAAGTTTGAGTCCGTGTAAGAAACCACTAAAATCCTCTCTAGGCCTAAGATGCCATGTCATGACAGGTGCACACCACCAGTCACACACGCATGGTTCTTACACAGCTCATCTGCCCCACACCCCCATGGTAGTGATATGTTTATGCTAATCCAGTCACATTCCCTGGCCAAGATCCTGATTACTGTGAAAAGGTGTCTTTGAATGGATTGGTCTAGTCATGGTCACACTCTAGAGTCTTAAAATTAAATTTTTTTTCTGGCCAACCACCTGGGACTTGGGTCCATGCTCACTTGATAGCCACCCCCACTAGATGGCATTTATGACTGTTATCTTAGCAGTAGTCAAAATAGGCTCACAGTTTAGGTATGAAACTGGCAAGAGTCCTGCTTGGCTCAACCTCCCCCTGCTTTCTCCTACATGCTCAGGGAGAAGCTTCACTGTCTGGTATTCTTGGCCAGCTCCACGATGAGAGTCCAAAGCCAACCAGCCAGCAGGCCTGGGAGAGTGTGAGGCAGAGCACATGTCAGTGTCACTTTGGGCATGACCCTGCAAAGCAGGCTGCGGGGTCCTGGGAGCCCACAGCCATGACCCAGACCCTCCTCTCCTGTTTTCCATGTGAGACATCTTTAGGGGTCTACAAAGCTGACCTAAGCCCCTTGAATACTAATATTAATAACAATAGAGTGAGTGATGGTGGTGGTGACAGCCATAGCTAGGAGCGCTTACTTTTTGCCTGATGCTGCATTGAGCTTATTGTTATTGACCACATCACTCCGTGGAACCCTGCCAAAAATCCTGCAGAGTGGATGCTGATTACCATTTTCTAGATGAGGAAACTGAGGATTGGAAAGGTTAAGAGACTTGCCTAAGGAAGTATCTGTCAGCTAAGCTTCAGAGCATAGACCAAACCATTCTGTTCTCTTGCCTCACTTCCTTTATGAACAGAGGAGAGTGACTTCCTCCCCTCCAGCCCCTGTTCTGGTCCCCACCAGGGAGCTTCTCCAACCCGGAGCCAGCCTCCAAGGAAGACCTGAGGGCAACATGTACATTTTCCCTGCTCCAGGTACTTCTAGACATTTCCCTCTTGTAACCCTCACAGCCAGCATCTGAGATAGGTGCTACAATTTCATTCTGCAGAGAAGTCCTGGGACTTGCTCAAGGTGACCTGATGCCCAGGCGGCTGCCTCCGCAGTCTGTGCCCCTCGCTGCACCTCAGCTGCCTTGCTGCATGAACAGCCTCCAACACCCTCACAGACACTAAATTTATATTTCCTGGCCTCCCCTTCCAAAATGGATACACTAATTACAGACCTTTTTTTTTTTTTTTAGTAATAGTAATCATCAGGAACACATTTTTTAATGTTTTCATTTTCTGTTCTGCAACTACTGAAATAAAACATTGATCAAACCCACAGGATCAAACCCAGCAAGTGTGAGGCCATGTAAATTAGGAAAAGTTCAGGAAGACATTACACTAAACCAAAAAAAAAAAAAAAAAAACCACCCAAGTGTTGATTAGGGACTTATTTTTATATGAGATTAAAATACGAATCATTAAAATAGGACTGTATTTTGGGCTGCGCATCCCTATCTCATCAGAGCCATCACCATGACTACTAGATTTGGAGTCCATGAGTGCGAAAGCCCTTCCCCGCTCTCAAACATGGCCACATGTGCCAGGTCTTCCCTCATCTGTGACATTTCCAAAAGTGTGGTCAGAACACCTTTGCATTTTCCTGCCTGTTTCCTTTTAATGAAACACCCAAGAGACGGGGCATCTTCATCTCTTTGAAGCCTTTTCTTAATCCAAATAGTAAGTAGTGGCAGTAAGTTACATTATTAACAACCAAAATTCAAGGGTGGAGGAAAGAACAAAGTTTTTAAAAACAAGGTCAAAAGGTTCCCCCAGGAATTTCTTGGGATCGGATAGCCATGGAACTTCATGTGGTACAAACAGTGGAGTGGAGATTTGCAGAAAGAAAGAAATTAATATGGAATTCAGATACATGCTAAATTTAGAGGAAAAAAATAATATAGCAATATCTATAGCCCAGAATATGCAGTTAAAGTTGTTAATTAAAGTATCTGTTAAAAAATGGCTAAAATTAGAAACAAAGGCCCATTGTTTGGTACAATTGTTGACTGCATATCTCTGTGTAGGGAAGGGTGTAGAGGGGACAGCATTTTAAAGATTAATCACCCATCCTTATAAGGTTTTGAAGCACCCACCTGCATTTTGAACTTGGATTTAAGCCAAAGGGGAGGACCAGACCATGACAGTTACTTTGCTAATTAACTATTCAGTGGACACTTCAAATACCAACTATATCAGAACAGAGGGGCCTCCGCTCAAACCAGCCCCCACCATCTTCTGCCAGCGGCTGACATCTTAAGATGATTCTCTAGAGCTTGTAGAACCTTGGCATAATGCCTATATGTATTTTTAAAGGAGGGAAGCATCCCAGACTGTGCCAGTTCCTTATAGAGCATCGTCAATAGTTAGCACCTCTGACCGGACTTGTGAATTTTGTTCATTTTTATTCTCTTCCTGCCCAGGGTTGGAGTCAGTTAGAAAGGCATATTTGTCTCTGTTGGGAAGGTTTCTGTAAAGAATCTGAGTTGTCATCGGAACATAAAATATGTTCATACAAATTGACTTCGTAATTCTTTGAATAATCTGAAGTACAAACAAAGAGATATGTAAAAGAGGATATTTTCACAAAAATAATAGGAATTAAGTTGGGAAAATTTAAATTCCCCCTAATGTCTGGGATGTTACTCTAATAGGCTATCATTAGCCAGCTCCTAAAGCAATTCAGTAATGTGGGAACATCCTCAAAACCTAAGGTAGAGGGGAAAAAGTGGTTCCTAACTACTAAAACCAGATCCTCACTACATAACGGTAGACATCATTACCAGGGCTTCTCTGACTTCGTAATGGAAATCTAGGTGGTTTTGTTTCCTTTCTGGTTTTGCACATTTTTAAAAACTATTCTTATATATTGCTTTCATAATCAAAAATGTTTAATTTTAAAAAATCACATGGTTCTGACGTCTTGAGTTTCAAGGGCTGTGTCCTGTCCCTGTGAGCTCCACAAGGACACTTGGCATGCCCGTTATTTTTACCGCATGTCCGTACCGAAGTGCCAGGCACCTAGCTTCAGCCCAGTCAGCAGCAGTGGAATAAGTCTCTCTCCCATTTCTTTTCTTCCCAGGTGATGTGCTTTATGAACTCCTTCAGCATATCCTGAAGCAGAGGAAACCTCGGATTCTTTTCTCACCATTCTTCCACCCTGGAAACTCTATCCACACTCAGCCAGAGGTCCTACTGCATCAGAACCACGAAGAAGGTACTGGACAAGGCTGCTCTTTCCTTACCCGAGGTTTAGACAAACCCCTGGGGTTTCATTGTTAACTTTATTAGCTGTTCTTATTCATGCAAAGTCATTTTTCAGTCAACAAATATTTATTGAGTGCCTACAATGTGGAAGGCACTGGGGGAAATGCCTAGATAAATAAGATGTGATGGAGTTGACTCTCTGAGGCTCACAATCTAATTGAAGCCATGAGACAAATGTACACATGAGAATTAAAGTCCAATTATAACAGTAGACACCATAGAGACATAGAATAGAAGGGGAGGTTATGTCCAAGTACAAGAAGCAAAGTCAGCTTCATAAAGAAGGGCTCTCTGGAGGATTCCTTGAAGGTCTAGCAGGGTTCTAATAAGCAATGATGAAGTGGAGAACATTCCAGGCAGAGTAAATGACTAAGAGTGGGGCTAGACCTTGAAATGCAGCAGTTGGATAATGCAGGTGCTGTGCCCACCCCACCTTTTTATTATGAAAATTTTCAAATATATATACATGTATATGTGTGTATATAAATGTGAAATGGTGAGGGATGGCCTCTTCACATCACCTCTGTGCCTTGGATAACTCTTCTCATTTGATACTACCTCATAGAGACCTATGCTCCTACCTTGCTGTGTCCACCTGTTCACCACATTTAAATAGTATACACGCAGATACACACACACACACACACACACACACACACACACACAAATACATGTACACGCACATACATATGTATTCCAAATAGACCAAATAAAATACATAGACCCCTGCAAGCCACCACCCTCTACAACAGTGATCAACATCTTGCCTTTGCAAAGCTTATCCAAGGAGGTGAAACTGGAACCAGAGAGTGGAGCACTGGGATTTCCAGGCTAGTAAGGAAAGTCTTGGGGAAAATGATCAAGATTTTTGAGCAATAGGTAATGAAACAGGAAAGAAAAAACCCAGACCATGTGGACTCAGTGTTGGGTTGGGGCTTCTTCATCGACTTTAGGGAAGTTTATTGGCCTGTGCTCAGTGCCGGGGCTTCTTGCTGATGTCCCAGTTGTTGCTCCTGTTGTGATTCACAGGAATCATAAAAGCACTGGTGGACAATGGGAAGGCACTGGGGGAACTGTGGTCCTGGACGTAGTTTGAGAGCAGGTGTTCAGGTACAGAAATTGGGTTTAAAAACACTGTTTTCAGCCTGATTCCACAGAAGAGCTGAGTCTCACCTCTGAGGGCCACTGTGTCTGCATTCTCCTGCCAGGTAGACCATGCAACACTCCTAAATGTACAGTGGTGCTTTTTCACTGTGCTTTCCTTAGGACCAGATTTCCAGGGCCTTACCTCCCCTTGGGGAATTTCCTTAAATTGATTGATCATCTCCAAGAGCAGGGCTAATATTTTTGTAAGTTTTGTGTTTTCTTAACACTTCACCAAAGAGAGCCTGAGTCCAGGTGGTTCACGTGGCCTCCTTGTGCCAGCATCTCACAGCAAGTCCCCTCACTTCCATGATGGAGAATAATAGATGAGTATTTCTGGCACGGTCCCTGCATCTTTCTCTCATTGTTTCTTCCTCCTCGGGCCTTACCTCTGCTAAATTTAGCAGCTTCTCCCTCCCCCAATTCAGTTTTTAATGTTCTTTTGCTCTTCTTGCTGTGTTCATTTCCGGACTGCATAATAGCCAACAGTCACTCTAGAAAAGAGGAGGTGGGTTTACTGAAGCTTGACATTGTCAAGAATTACATTACCTAGTCTGCCCCTTCAGATACAGAGTGTGTGATGGGCGTCCCTCGCTTTTCTTATTATTTAAAAAAAAATCCCATTTGGAATTTCTGTCCCCATTTTATTCCCAAATATGATTGGAGGCATGTGGATGCACCTTATCATAAATTTTCCTCCTTTCTCCTTGGCCTGATTTGACTGATAAGTAGGTATGTTTGTTGTTCTCATTTGCCAGAGCTCATCAATAGAGAAAACTGGCTTACTCCGAGAACTACTCTCAAACCAAGTAAATACAGATATGCCAGTCCATAGGTAGTAATGAGCTGTGCTCTCAAGTGTTATGTCAGTTGTGAGCTCAGTAGGTAAGAGAATGGAGCTAATGAGGCCAAGGTCAAAGGTTTCACCACCCTGCAGACCAGGTGGCTCGGCTTCAGAACCAACCTTAAAATATCTAATGCATTCTCAGAGACCTGTCCTTAAGGCTGACAGACAGGAAGCAGGATCTGAGAGCATATGCCCTGCCCCTTTGTCTATTTAGATGTGGTGTACAGATAGACACAGCAAGGTAGAAGCATAGGTCTCTGTGAGGTGGTATCAAATGAGAAGAGCTGTCCAAGGCACAGAGGTGATGTGAAGAGGCCATCCCCCACCACCACTGACTTTCAGATACGTGTTGACTTAATATCAGACAGATCAAGTAGAGTGGTGAATGGGTCAGTACTTGTATCCCACCTCCAACCACCGCCAACCTCTTTCCCTTCTTCTCCAAAAGAAAACATCCAGCTCAGTGTGAATTGTCTTGAGAATCTATAGTGTTGTATTTAATTGTGAAGGGTAATAAATGATTGATGTGAGCATATGTTAGCATATAGAAAGATCTGGTCCTGAAAAAGAGTCTGCAATGGGAAATTAGACACATCAATTATTACTTCCTCAATGATTTATTTTACATAATTAGGGATACATGCAAAAGCATATTAACCCAAGACTCTTTATGTTACTATTGACTTGGCTCTGACACACACACACACACACACACACACACACACACACACACAAAGTTGAATATGCCTTATCCAAAATGCTTAGGACCACAAGTATTTCAAATTTCCGATTTTGTAATATACATAGTGAGATATTTTGGGATGGGACACAAGTTGCCGCAGTCCAGCTGCAGCAAAATAACAGGGGGGTTACGAACAACTTGTGTACGTTGATACAGCAGGAGTGGGAGCCATTTATTGTAGGACCGGAGCGATATTTATACATTCCACACAGCTTATCTTAATTAGCATAAACTAGATATATCAGTCAACCAATAAGGAATCTCCACACTTAATGGCTCGCTGGCGTCACTTCACAAACCACTCCCTCTGGCAAAATGCCAGGCGCCATCCTGACTTGTTTATAGACTCTAACAACAAGTCTAAACAGAAAATTCATCTGTGTTTCATATATACCTAATACACATAGCCTGAAGGTAGTTTTATACAATCTTTTAAATATTTTTAAAGATTTTACACAATTTACCAGTGTCCTGCATTTTGGCTGCAACCTATCACGTGAGGTCAGGTGTGGAATTTTCTACTCATGGCATCAGTTCAGCATTCAAAACTTTTCAGACTCTGGAGCACTTTGGATTTCCAATTTTGGATTAGGGATGCTCAGCCTGAATATGAAAGAGAGGATAGGAAGAGAATGGGGCCAGCAGAGAGTGCCCAAGTCAGCTGCTGAGCAGCCTGGCGCAGTGAGGCCTGGAGAGTGAAATGCAAAAAGGGGGCTTCACTCAACCCCCAGCCCACCATTCACCTGATCCCAGCCACCAACTTAACCAGTTCACACATTGATCACTTCACAGTGGAATTTACATCACAAAACACATGTGTCTTATTTAATCTAGCAAAGCTCCCCACAGATACCCTTTGTGAGGCGTTACTTGAAATCTCACCTTCCTTGCTAGCAGTCACATGGCAGTGCCAGAAGCTAGGAAGCCAGTGTCAGCTTCCCCTTCCAGTCCTGTAAAGGTTGATCACACTGATTCAAACCCTTTACTTTGTGAGTACTTGTTATTTCTATAATGTACTGTGTTCTGAAATTCTGTCAGGCCTTGAGCAGAGCAGTCATCAGATTACTACATACATCCAGGAAAACGTGTATTTCTACTCTCTTCCCTTATTAGTTATGGGAAGGGAGGGGATGTTATATAATTAGGTCAACAGTATTTCTTCTGTTCTGAGACACATAGGACAAAGACCTAGGGCATTATTATGAAGCCCATAAATCAGAAGCATCCCAGACAAATGGAGAGAGAGAGAGAGAGAGAAATTGTTAAACGGTGGGATCTAGAAGTCAGGAAGGCAGATTCAAATCCTCCTTTCTGCCAGAACAAATCATGACGCCAACATTTCTCATTTCCCTGGCTTTCAGTTTCCCCAGTTGTAGGATGGGGTTAGACTAAACAGTGTCTAATTCTGTGATGGCTCCAAAATCTTTACATTATGTCCAAGCGGTGTGAAGGTCAATAACACAGATTCTTCACCCTCAGAGTCTTGGGCAACAGAAATTCAGAAAACCATGACAGTTCTGCCTGACACTACTCAGAAACAGTAGAAAACCTCTTCTGTTCTCATTTGTCACACCTTATCAAGAGCTTCTAATAATATTGCCCCTTCCAGCAGCCAAACCAAGATTGGCACCATTCATTTCATAATGAAAAGCTCAGTTTAAGCAGGTTTCTCTTATTTTACTATTATGACTCATTTTACCTACAGAATGCGTTAGATGGGGGCTGGGTGCTTATGTAGAAAGGAGACAAAATAAACAATGCTGCTGCTTTTCACACAACAACCAGAAGGCACAACATCTTTGGAAATCTTGGAGCCACAAATGATTATAAAATATATTTATTTTACATATATTTGTTACGACAACTTCTTTTGATAGCTTAGTCCAAATTCGGTTGTTTTCAGGTCCC
The DNA here is from genome assembly GCF_964194105.1 of Spermophilus citellus. Taxonomy (NCBI): domain Eukaryota; kingdom Metazoa; phylum Chordata; class Mammalia; order Rodentia; family Sciuridae; genus Spermophilus; species Spermophilus citellus. Next base: position 38,195,459 of record NC_138197.1, read on the forward strand.
TTAGAGCTAAAAGTAACTTTCAAAGATAGACTTTATTACCAGTTGCCACTGGTTATACTTGAATAGCAATTCCCTAAAAGCTCATTGGGCCATGCTTCCCATCAGTCTGAAGTCACTGGATGAGCCAACTCCACCTGTAAGAGTGAGCCCTGTAAGACAGGACAGACACACAGTCTGTAAGGAAAAGACCTACATAAAAGGTCTGTTTGTCTAACATTCTCTTCCCGTCACCTCCTCTGGGGCCCCTCCTATCATTTAGACTCTCAGTCTCACCCTTTCCTTTGATCCATCTAAGAGACAATTATGAGGGGTAGTTTTAATCACTTTTAACATGAGAATGTTCACACGTGGGGTGCTATGATTGTCTCTGCAACAGCGGATGCAGATTTAAGGGGGCGGTTCTGCTCTGGTGGCAGCTTTTTTCACCAGGTAGACGTGGAAATCTGAAGCTTGTTAAGAAATTTCGAACATTGAAATACTGTGGGTCTCAATTTTCCTTATCTCTAGCACACAGGAATGGCCCAGATGGTAGAAAGCAGTCATTTTGGGGACGGGGGTGGGGGTGGGGGGACAGGAGGGCCACATGCATCCCGTGATGGCCCTTAGAAATTTTCTTCATGTGATTGCCATCTTGAGGGAAATGTTACCCATCTCACCCCAGCCACCATCACCAAATCCAAGAGCCCAATTGGTGGAAGGAAATCTTTTACAATTTTAATGAGATGATTAAAGAAGATGAGGCATGTGAATCTATTTCATAATAACAAAATAATAGCTAACATTTATTGGGTCCTTCTTATATGCCAGGCCCTTCTAAGCTCTTAAACATTTAAATCATTTAATCGTCACAATCACCCTATAAAAAAGGTAACATTATTATCCTCACTTTATAGATGAGGAAATAGAGACTAAGAGCAATAAAGTAATATGTCCCCATATTAAGTATAAAGCTAAGATTTAAATCGACATAGGGTTGCCTCCCATGCTGTTTTCATGCAGCATGAATGAACAGACCAAAATAATAGTTTTACAAAGTTTTGTTGTGCGAGTGCCTTAAAAATAGGGAAAATGATTGAAAGATGAGTAGGCGTTGTGGAGATAAGGATGCCAAAACAATGTTAAGATCACCTACCGGAGTACAGCATGGTAGGTCCCAACATTCCTGTTATGGTACCAACAAATGGGAACTAACAAAACAATGGCAGGGAACTTTTGAGATCCCAAAATATGTTTTTAGTTCATGATTTTAAGAACCCATACTAAATTGGACAGAATGAACCTGATAGTTCAGTTCCTTTAGAATGAATGGACTCAGCCTGATAGAAATCTCCCAGCCTATGAGACAGGTGGGTTTTGGTGCCTCACTGGCTTCTGTGAGTGAAAGTGCTGGCCTTGGTTCCCCATTGGACCTGGGGCCTCAGTGCAGAGCACTCCCTAGAAGTTGGCCCTGGTGACAGTTGCTCGGAAGGCACCAGGTAAAGGAAGTTTTCATCTGCTCAAGCCACAGCTTCCTACTGGCTGTTGTAAAAATCACCTTGATTCTCCAGTCTTGTGGAATGGTGCTGATGACCAAGTGTCAAAGAGGTCACAGACTGGAGCATTTTAGCCATGTAACACATGTAGGAGCTACAGTGCATAAGGTACTTGTGTGTGCTCTGGATCCAGACCACCTGGGTTCAAATCCCAGCTCCCTGGTTCACTAGCTATGTGTCTTTGACAAGTCACATCACATCCTTGTGTCTCAATTTCCATCTGCAAAAGAGGAAAAATAACAGTACCTATCACATAGAGTTGATGTAAGAAAGAAATGAGTTAATATGATAAATATATGATAAATGCCCAGGAATGGCACCTGTCGGATAGAAAGCACTTCATAAATATTACTCATTGTCATTTGAAATTTCTTACATTGAGTATTTTGGTTTAGTTTTTTTCTATCTTTTCTTTTTCTGGATTTTTTTTTTTTTTTAAGTACTGGAGATTGAACCCAGGGGAAATTTTCCACTGAGCCACATCCTCAGCCCTTTTTATTTTTTATTTTGAGACAGTGTCTCACTAAGTTACTTAGGTCTCTGGTAAGTTACTAAGTTGCTGAGGCTGGCTTTGAACTACCTCAGCCTCCCAAGTTCCTGAGATTATACATGTGTACCCAGCTCTTTTCTGCAAATGTTTGGGGTTTTGATAAAATACACATAAAACATTTACCATCTTATTAATTTTTTTAAAAGAGAGAGAGAGAGAGAATTTTAATATTTATTTTTTAGTTTTCGGCGGACACAACATCTTTGTTTGTATGTAGTGCTGAGGATCGAACCTGGGCCGCACACATGCCAGGCGAGCGCGATACCACTTGAGCCACATCCCCAGCCCTACCATCTTATTAATTTTTAAGTGTACTGTTACACTTAAAAACACTACTGTTTTCAGTAGTGTTAAATATATCCACATTGTTGTGCAATGATTGTTTTTTGTTTCTTACTTCCAATTCCAATTTTCTTAGCCACTCTCATTTTTGTGACTTCATGCACTTTATGCAAGCACCAGATTTGTGCATCCTGTGCCTAGGAAAGGCCTGTTGCCTCCTTTAGAACACCGTAGTGGATTAACTAGGCACCTTCTATAGCACAATTTCTACAGGGAAATACATTTAAAGCACCAATCTTATTTGCTTTCAGAACACAGCCTGTTTTAAAGTAATCACTGCTTGTATTACCACTCAGTACCTGACACCTGGTGGGCCCTACATGACCCTTTTGAAACTTTTTGGTAATCTTCTTTCTGTTCCTCTCACATTTGAGGACAAGATTAACCTTTATGCCCCTCTCCCCCACCCAACCCTTCCATTCTGTGATTCTTGATTCTGGCAGCAGATAATGGGAAATCCCACCAGAAGAACAGGTCCAGATCTTGACTTCCTGTTCCTACTCTGTAGATAAGGAAATAGAGGCTAAGAGCAGATCCAGATTTTGACTTCCTATTCCTACTCTGTAGGTAAGGAAATAGAGGCTAAGAGCCTCTTCTTCCTATATTTCAGGGCCTAGGGTAGTATGACCTTTTACCTCTGACCTTTGTCCCTACTGCAGAATTTGTTTGCCTTATCAAAGTGGAGAGCACTGGATTGTGCAGAGGGCATTGGTGTCTCATCCGAGCCTTCAGTCTTCTGCTCACCCTCCCTGCCTCCTCCAACTTCCTCCAGTAGTCTGGAGGCTGCTATTAGCTCTAAGGCTTGCTTACCCTTTTAAGCCAGAAGTTTTAGGGGCAGTAGATCTCTACATGCATGAATAACTCTCTCAAGATAGGCAGGAAGTCTCCAAGAAAGTTCCTTTAATACCTAGGGAAATGTCACCTGATCTCTTTAAGATAAGGAACTTGCAGGCAGTTTGATTTCATCTCCAGAGAAGGAAGACCTCTGTTGAGGGGCTATCTTACTGTTTTCCCCATTCCAAGACTCTCAGCCTTATCTTTGTGCCACCCTGACCTCAGTCTCTATAAATGATTGACAGGTTTACCCCCACAGGCCTAATTGGCTCATTTGAAATCTGAGCCTTGATTTTTTTTTTTTTTAATTCACTTCTTGCGGCTGCTTTCTTGAGATTGAAGGAAACTATCCTGCCAGTGAAGAGTGGGACGATTTACAGCCAGGAGCTGGAAGCCAGGCCCATCTCTGAGTGCAGATGTGCAGATGCTGTCTGCACTGACCCACTGGGAGGCAGTGTGTGTGGAGGCAGTCCCCCAGCCCGAAGAAAGGAAGACTAAGCCTCAGCACCATTTCATCAAATGCTTACAGAGTTCTAGGAGCTTACCTACGAGTTTATTGTTTATAAACGTAGATGAATCAGGCACTCCAAACTTAGGGCAGTTTTCTTCTCAGGCCCTACAAAGAATTTCAGTGACATTGGCAACTTATTGAGATGGACAGGTTAGAATGAGCCAGCAAAAAGTCAGTAGAAGGTCCCCAAATCAATCAGAAGTTGAGTCTTGAGAAAAATGAGTCAAAGAAGATGGATTTATTAGTTTGCTAGGGCTGCCCATAACAAAGTACTAGGTGACAGAAGTCCAAGATCAAGGTACAGCTGGGTTGGTCTCTCCTGAGGGCTGAGGGGAAGGATCTGGTCCAGTCCACTCCCTTAGCTTCTGTATGATTGACAATCACTGGTTTTCCTTAGCTTGGAGATCTCTGCCCTCTTCATAGAGTATGATCCCTGTGTACATGTTCCTGTGTCCAAAGTCCCCTTTTCATGGAGACAGCAGTGGTACTGGATGTTCAAATGACCTTAGCTAACTTACATCTGCAGGAACCCTCTTTCCAGATAAGTCCACATTCTGAACTATACTTGGGGGTTAGGATTTCAACATATGATTTTTGGAGGGCCATAATTCAACCCACAGTGGGGGTAAAAGAACTTGAATGTACATGTAAAACAAATTTTTAATTCTACTTAAGAGCCTTCAACTGGAGCCTTTAGCTTTCATTTAGTTCTTTATATCATTCTTGTTCCCACTAGTCTTCTATGAGACCACTGGGACATGATCCCTTCTAGAACAATGTGAGTAGGCTAGTGAGTGAGAGTCATCGCTGGGCTGGGGACAGCATCTCCCTGTGTCACTCCTTCTCTGAGCTTCATCGGTAGCCTAGGGAAAGCATGAAGGTAGAAATGCAATCCTGGTGTGTGAGATATAAACTTGAGCTTAACTTATGCTCTACCTTGTACATTGCCCAGTCAAAACCCAGGACTTTTTACCAATGACATATTTTTGTTTTGTTTTGTTTTATGTTAACTAGTTATTCACTATAACATAATTCAATTAGGTCAAATTTTGACAAATTTCAAATAGAGAAACTTTTCTAATAAGTAAAAGGAAAGAAAACAAGGAATCAAATCTTTTTGTTTAGTGACCACATTAAAGTCCTGATTTATTTCCAGTTATTTGGCACTGAGAAGAGGATTATTTGTGTCTGAAAGAGGTCTATAAAGAGAAAGGTTTGGGATCAGAAAACACTTTCAGCCAGAATGACAGCCCTTGCTAGTCCTTGGGCTTTCTTCCTCCATCCTTCCATGTCCACAGTGACTACCGTGTGTGGCTTGCCCTCCCTCTTCCTTGTGCATTTCCCTCCCATATCAAGACCTTCAGATCGAGGGCAATGTGGACCATTTCCCAGTTTTCCAGCTGGGCAACTCACCAAGAACAAACCCAGACATCAAGCCCAGACCAAAAAAATCTTCTTGTTTTAGACAGAAGACTCCTACATCTGGGGGATTTAATGCACCCACTGTCCGCGCAGCGCATTTCCTGTGTCCGGAGCTTCTCTGCCTGCCGGCTCTGGTCTCGCAAGTTTCCATACCCTGCTGCCAACTTATAATAACAGAGGCAGCAGGCAGCCGGGTAGGAACGTCATAGCCCACTCTGTATGTGGGCGCATGCTTTGCAAACTGAAACAAAGCTTGGAAGGTCTTGTTGCAAGCCTTTAAGCCTTGACAGTGGTTGTACCCAGACCACCAGGAGCCTGGAATTAAATACCCTCAGATCCAGTTCTCAACCATTAATGTTATCAACTCCATCAAGTACTTCCTCTTTGAACAGTGTCTGCAGAGAAATAAATAAATCAAGCTCCTCCAAGTCCTATTCCTGCCCGGATCCTGAGTCAGAGGTAAAATCTGAGTTGAATTATCTAGAGCACTGTCTCCCTCCTTCATTGTTCCCAAAGATCTGGGCAGGAACGGAGAGTGAAATCTCTCCAGGACATTACATCAGTTCCTCTTTTACCCTTGGCATGAAAGTTCTTCCTCTCATAGTCCTCCCAGACTTCCTAAGGCTTGCCCTGAGTGCAGCCCACACACTGAGCCTTGAAGCCCAGGACATCAAAGAAAGCCTGCAGGTAACCAGATTACTGACCAACGCCTTTGTCCGTTCTAAAATTTATAAGACGGGAAATGGATTCCGGAAATGGGACTTTTTTTCAATATATGGTCTTCATCATCCTTAAGTATTTTTAAACCTTAATAAGCTTTTAAGTAAAGAGAGACATTCTATAAATGACAATTAGAAGAAAATATATGAAAGTTCAAAATGAAACTATCTTCAGTAGTTACTGACAATGATCATACTCTGTGACCGATGAAAAGTGAACCATGGACAAAAGATAAATCCATTTTTATGGAAAGAAGAATTGAGATCTAAAAGAGGTCCATGTTAGCCATAAAAAAAAAAAAAGGAAAGAAAGAAAAAAAAAAAACTTACCTTGTCCCCAGAAGATTACAGATCATTTCTATCATAAGATTATTCTGATAGTTATCCATTCAAGTTAACTCCATTGGCATAGTCAGTATCCTGTAAAATGAGAAAGTTACTGCTTATTATTCCAACCTGTGTCTTTGTGAGATTGATTAAGCACTTAAAAAGGAAATTTTTCATAATGGAAATTATGAAACCTATACAAAAGTAGAGAGACTTGGATAAGGAAGCACCACATACCTGTTACCAGTTTTGATCATCAGTCACAGCCAGCCTGTTTCCTCTGCCCCCCACTTACTCTCTCCTTCACCTTCCCAGATTATTTTAAAGCAAATCCCAGATATATATTTTCATCTGTAGAAACATCAGCACATGTCTTAAAAGAAAAGGACTCAATAAAACCATAATCATAGAACTAGCACATCAACCAAAAACTAGTATTTCCTCAGTATTATCAAATGTCCTATTAGGTGTTAAGTTTTCCCAACTATCTTGTAAATGATTTTTACAGTTTGAATCAGAATCCAAACAAGAGTTTATACAATGCAAGGGGTTGATGTGTCTCTTAAGTCTCTTTCAATCCACGGTGGATCCTTCTTGTATAAGCCTTTGAGAGCTCTCTCATGCATGCTTATGATCTTTCTTTCCTTAGGTTTTTTTTTTTTAAGCTAGCCATTAATAGCATAACTTTTTTCCATATATATTACAGATTGAGAGTATCCCCAACTTAAAATGCTTGGGTCCAGAAGTCTTTTGGGATTTGGGATTTTTTTTCAGATTTTGGAATATGTACATATATACAATGAGGTAACTTGGTGAGGGGATGCAAGTCTAAATAGCCTGAAGGTTATTTTATATAATATGTTTAATAATTTTGTTGATGAAGCAAAATTTCATGGTATGGAATTTTCCACGTGTGGTGTCATGTTGAGGCTCAAATAGTTACAGATTTTGGAGCATTTGAAATTAACATTAAGGATGCTCAGCATGAATCTCCCTCCTCCTCCCACACACACAGTCACCTACGTCCTTCCCCAGCTACTTTCAAACTGCTCATTTTGTTTTTTAATGGTCTGTTTTCTCTTTTCACAGCTTCTGTCGTCACTCATTATGACCACCCTTTCCTTTAAGTGTGTGAACTTATTTATAATAGCTACGTCATTTTGATCTGTTTCTGTTGATTGCCTTGCTTCTTAATTATATGTCACATTTCTTCTTATGTCTAGAAGATTTTTATTGGATTCTAAAAATTATAGATAAACACAATTTAGAGACTTTGGATTATGTTATATTCCTCTGAAGAGTTTTTTGTTGTTGTTGTTTCGTTTTGTCCTATCTGGCAGCTAATTTATTAAACAGTCACTTCAGAGTTGTGGAGGCTTGGTCTTAAGTTTGATTGGGCCAAATCTGTTTCTTTGTTGGGATCTCAGCAAGATCCCTTTGTCTTAGAGCAGAGTCTACTCCTAAGATATGGCAGTTCTGGGCTAGTAGACATCTAGAAGTGTTTACTGAGCCTTCTCACTTGATAAGAATCAAACTTTGAACACTATTTCTATTGTCATAGCCAGTTGCTGAGACTTCTGCTTATACCTACCAACCATACAACTATTGCTTTTGAGTGAACTCCTTAAAGCTGCCCTGCACATATACTGTTTAGGAATCAGACAAAAATCAGAACTCTTACGTGACAATTCAGTAGCTCTCCCTCTGAGTCTCCCTCCTTTATTAGAATTGATTCTGTAATTTTCTGCCATTTTAACCTCTACATATCTACCTCAAGTAACTTTCTGTTCATCTTCTAGCGTCCCTATGCTTCGTGCACTAAAGTACTCTCAGGGGAATAGCTGTATTAATATGGATCTCCTGTGTACATCCCTTCTCTTGAGAATAAAATCCTCTTCAATTTTTGTCTGCTTTTGGTCATTCACTAATATCTTCAAATGGGTTTTTTGGTTTTGGGGTTTTGTTTTGTTTTGTTACCAGGGATTGAACTCAGGGGCACTGAGCCACATCCCCAACCCTACTTTGTATTTTATTTAGAGACAGGGTCTCACTGAGTTGCTTAGCACCTCGATTTTGCTGGGGCTGGCTTTGAATTCACAATCTTCTTCCTCCTTCCTGCCTCAGCCTCCCGAGCTGCTGGGATTCCAGGCTTGCACCACTGCACCCAGCTCAAATGCTTTTTTAAAACGTTTCTTTGAAGAAAGAGTAGTCTCATATAAGCCACTCTGCATTACTGAAACTAAAACTCCTCTTTATTACATAAGTGGTAGCAGATCTAAGATCTGCTTTTCATGGCACCATTTACCATGGATATCAACCCTTAGCAATGTATTGAGATGCTCCTAATTCCTTTTGACAGTTTTATAGTACTCCATTATTTAGAGATATATTATAATTTATTAACAAATCTTATAGTGATAGCTATTCCAATGAATGCCTTCAAGATGATCTTGTAATATCATGAACAGTATTTCTTTTGTTTATGTCTCATGTGATAGGTGTGATCTAATAGAACTTAAAAAGCAAAAAATTCTTTATTTTCCTGATAATCCAGTAGGAAACATGAAGAAAATACCCCCTTCTGTCTCTGTTTACTGACTCTATTTGATTCCCATATCCCTTTTATACATTCTTCATACGCAGATTGTCTTAATGGAAAAAGATGATATCTCTATCTTAACTCAGAATCATAGGCAAGTCTTTGACCAGAATTGGAATCAGCAAGTAGGCACAGCCTTTTGGTGAGACAGCTCTGGGAACACATGTGGCCAGAGACCTCATTGAGATGGATGTGAGATTCTGTAGAAAGCTCCATTTTTCATGGGTGGATCTCTGTCCTTCTGAGTCTTAGCAGGAGCCCCTGAAACCAAACATGGGCTGGTCCATCCCTCAACCCAGTGCCCAGAGCTGCTCCTGTTGATGAGCTGTGCACTGCTATCCTCACCAGCTCATAAGTTCAAGTAGGATGGGGTGCCTGTGTTGTTGGGGTACCCACCCCTCCTCCTGATTTCCAATCTGAGCATTTATAGGGTCTATGTACTTGGAAAGGTGCTACTAAAAGTTCTTTCAAGGGCAACAAGATTGTCATTCTGTAAATTAGGGCCACAGTGTATGCTGAGAGCAAGTTTTGATATGACTTTGTGTCCTAGTTTCTATGTGACAAAGTGACATATATTGTAATGAGTATACAAATCCCAGAATCTGCCGAGAGTCTGATTCTAATCTGCCAACTGGCTGTGTGACCTTGGGTAAGTTGCCTATATCTTGGTTTTATCATCTGCAGAATAGGGGTGATAGTGATGTTTCCTGCTGAGGAGCATTGTAAGTTTTAAACAATAAAATCCAGGACCAGGACCTAGTCATTGTTAATCATCATCATTATTATTAGCAACAGTTCCTGGAGAGAGTATAAAAATTGGGTTATGAAAATGTGAGTCAGTAAGAGCATCTAGAGAGAAACCCTAAGGACCCGTCACCTCTGAAACCTACATGGAAGAGTCAAGTGAGAAAAAAGTAAAGCATAGAAATGGGGCTCAATTGTGTCTCTCAGCTACTTCTAGGTGAGGAATTGGAATGTTTGAAGACATTCCTAACTTGTCTAACATTGGGGAAACAATTTCAGGTATGTGTACTTGCATTTCATTTAAGCAATGGAAAGGATGCTCTGCATCCCGGGGAGGAAGCAGCCCCATGGACATACACAGCTGCCCATCCATCCCCCATGAGACCCACCCCTGGCCTGCCCGTTCACTGGGGTCTGTGATTGTGTTTCCCTCTGCCCCACAGATAACTGTGTCCAGAGGACCCCCAGGCCATCCGTGGAGAGCGTGCACCACAACCCTCCCACCATTGAACTCTTGCACCGCCCTAGGTCACCCATCACGACCAACCACCGGCCTTCTCCTGACCCCGAGCAGCGGCCCCTTCGATCCCCCCTGGACAACATGATCCGCCGCCTCTCCCCGGCCGAGAGGGCCCAGGGACCGAGGCTCCACCAGGAGAACAACCATCAGGAGTCCTACCCCTTGTCAGTGTCTCCCATGGAGAATAATCACTGCCCGCCATCCTCCGAGTCCCACCCGAAGCCCTCCAGCCCCCGGCAGGAGAGCACCCGAGTGATCCAGCTGATGCCCAGTCCCATCATGCACCCTTTGATCCTGAACCCCCGGCACTCCGTGGATTTCAAACAGTCCAGGCTTTCCGAGGATGGGCTGCACAGGGAAGGGAAACCCATCAACCTCTCTCATCGGGAAGACCTGGCCTACATGAACCACATCATGGTCTCCGTGTCCCCGCCTGAAGAACACGCGCTGCCCATTGGGAGAATAGCAGGTGAGTGAGCTTGCCCATCCCTCTCACGCCTCTCCAGCATCAGGGGCACCTGACAAAGCTCTGCTGCCCTCTGAGAGGCTCACAGTTGGCCTCACCATTCCTGATTAGGTGCCCAAAAGGCTCTGGGAGGGCAACTGGAGGCTTCTGCCGAGATGAGGCAGGATCCCTAATGGCCTGGTTAATGAGCCGCTGGGATGGCATAGTTAATGAGCCTCAGAAATGTTAAGAAACAAATGTCCTGCACACAGCTTACAAGGAGAGTCACACCAGAATCATGGCTAAGTGAAAACATTTAAAATAAAAGGTTTATGAGCATGCTAATGGCCCTGTCCTGGAGTTTCCAGCAGCTAATTAATGACCAGACACAGCATAAAGAACCTTTGTCTCAGAGTCATGGCCGTATCCATCCTATGGGCAGTGACTCAGTGTAACTTTCACCTTGGGAGCAGGGAAAAGAGGAAAACTGGATTGTGGTAGTAGATGCTAGTGTTGTTAGGTCATTTGGGCAGAGGAAACCACTCCCAAGTTCTTTTTCTTCTATGATGACAAGCCCAAATTTGCTTACCTAAGACAAGAAGCCAGTGGAAACCAGTAGGGGAAAAAAAAAAATCTACGCCTTGCCTTTTTGCTAGTCTGCTAACAATTAACATACAATCACTCTCCAAAAAGCCTCATGCTCTGTTGGGCAAGGCAAACTCTTCCCAGAATGTCTGTCCATTCATGGGACATTTGTTGAACACCTACTGTGTACAGATAAATGCATTAGGTACACAGCATGCAGGGCTGATTGTTAACACACAGTATCTTTTTGCTCAGGGAATTGAGAACTTAGTGAGAGAAGCAAAACAGGAAAAACACTTGACGTACAAGGGCAAAAGGAAATAAGTTCAACATCTAATTTTTTCAGTGCCAAGCATTCATTGAATACCTACTGTGTGCCAGAATAATAAAGCAAAGCAGAAAGAAGGTACATTTTGACTAGAGGGACCAAAAAAAGGCTTTGCAGGGGAGATACTGATGTGATCATGCTTTCAGTAGTGGGAGGGAGGCCTGGAGGAAGAAGACATGTCCTTCTGTCCATGAGCTGGTGCTCCAGCTAGCCATCTGGATGCATCGACATTTCTGCAGGACTGCTTCACCTCCACCTTGACTCATTATCTCTTTTTTTATTTAAGCCATTTGTTTCTTGAGTTTTCTCTGGTCCCAATTACACCTCCCATGTTGCCTCTTTTTGTTGTTATAAGTGATTTACATTAGGAATGTTGAATCAAGAAAATAAAATAGAGGCTGGAGGCATAGCTCAATGGTAGAGCACTTGCCCAGCATGTGGAAAGCTCTGGGTTCCGTCCCCAGCACTTAAGAAAAAAACAGAAAGGAAGAAAATGAGGGAGGTCAGTGGGTTCTCGTGGACCACTCCTGGAGGCTGTTAACCTACAAGAAATGACTCATATGTTGAAAAGAGGTTTTTTTTAAAAAAATTGGAATATGTTTGGGATTCAACTGAAAATCCTCCCACAGGTTTAGGGGATGGAAAGTGGGTGGGGTAAACAGGACAGGTTAGCCAGGAGCTGGCTGATAGTTTCATGGTGATGGATGCACAGGGGTTCTCATTATTGTTCTCTCCACTTTTACACATATATTAATTTTTGTGTGCGTGGTGCTGGGTATTGAACCCAGAGCCTTGTACACACAAGGCAAGCACTCTACCAACTGAGCTATACCCCCAGCCCTACATTAATTTTTTAATAATATAAAAAGAAACTATGCAGGGGGAAAAAAAAGGAACAGAAGATAAAAAAGCAAAGAGCCTGGGCAAAAACACATGAATTTCCTCAGATATTGGAGACAGAGCGGGGGTCAGAGCATTGCTGTGAATAATATAACGACCTCTCTTGTGCTTTCCAGGCAAGACCCCTTTTGTCTACATAAACCCTTCTCATACGGTCTGTACTACTTGATATTTTCACATCTTCTTTACTCACTTATAATTCTCAGGGCAGCTCTTTGAGGTAGATTTTTACTACTATATTCATTTTATGTGAAAGGGCTCTTTGTACAGGGGAAACCACAGAGAGAATTGAACCACAGAAGGAATTGAGACCCAGAGAGGCAACATCCTTTGCCCAAGGTCAGGTGGCCTGCTGCCCCATTGGTGGCTGTCCATAGTGCTGCCCTCAAGAGGTCTGACTCCCTCATCAAGAGTCAAGATCTGTCATGTCCACCTCCTCCGTGACCCCATCTTAACCACAGACTTCTTAGGAATCTAAGATTAGCCCATATATTCAGAAAGATATACTGTTTTAGACTTAAGGAGTTGTTTTCCCTTGTTTAATAGGTTTGTCAACTTTAAATCATCTGTCCCTTAAAATCATTCCACCGTTTTTTTTAATTAATTAACTTATTTTAATTAGGTATATGTGACAGCAGAATGCATTTTGATTCATTGTACAATTGCAGCCAACTTTACATTTCTATGGTTGTACATGATATAACATCTCACCATATGTGCAGTCATACATGTACCTAGGGTAATAATGTCCAGGTCACTTTTTTTGTTTTTGTTTTGTTTGTTTGTTTGTTTAATCTCATTCCTGGACACAGCATTGTTTGTTGATGGATGCAGACTCATCAAACTTTGTACCACCCAAGCAATGAGCCTTGGTATCTCTGTTGTCCTCTCTCTTTGAGAACACACAGAGAGGAAGAGCTTCTGATTTTCTTTATGAATCTCGGAAGTCAGAATGTTCATGTAAAATAATCCTGGAGCCAAATCATATGGGGCAATGCATTAACTCCTTCAGTAAGACAGATTATTAACATTCTAATGATATATTCAAAAGTTTTAAAATCTCCAAATATATGCATTAACTAATTGAACCAAATCCAAGATGAACGAATTTAACTGCAAGGCATTGTTTTTCTCAGAGGTCAAATGACAGATTTGGAGAGGGTGAGCTCTGAAGTTCCTTCCCACTCTGCAAGTCGGCAATCTAACACTGTCTTTATTCCATAACCCTCTGAAGAGGTCTTGTCACAGTGTTAGGTATCTCCAGGTACCCCTGCCTCCCTACCCCATGCCCCTGATGTCTTTCTGGACGACTCAGATCCTTGAAAAACTGATCCATCTATTGGAGGTCGAATTCCTTGAGTGATCTCTATGTACGACTTAAGGTTCTGTCATGACTGAGCAGCCACAAGAAGCCTTTAAATCTCTATAAAGCAGCTGTTAGATGAGAAAACTTAGTTCCTTAAGGCTCTTTAAATGAGCAGAGCACAGAAAGAAATGAAGATACTGCCAAATGTCACACTGATGAGTGCCACAGCTGGAGGGTATAGATGGCAACATTACTCATGGATGTGGGTCAAAAACAAAGTCAGATTCCCACCATTCACATATCATTTGCCTCAATACACTAGGACTTCGACATTCAGACACCTTCTGTGTTTATGGGACTGTACTGCGCTCCTGTGAGGTGGGAGTTCACGAAGGTGTAAGGCACAAGCTCTATCATGAAAGAGCTGAGCAGAGTTAGCTGTAACAGTGAAGCGGTGATGCGTGTCTTAGTACTGGAGGAGGCCAGGGCAGCCGCTTGGAGGGCAGCCTTTAGCTGGGCTTGGAAGAACGCTGAGAATATAGACAAGAGGAGATTAGAGAAGAAGAGGTCACTCCAGCTAGAGAAAACTCCCAGGAGCAAACACAACCTAAGGCCCAGTGTATTTTTTTTTTCCTACTTCAGGTAGAAATTTAAATTTACCATTTAACCTGGTCAATTAAAAGGATCAGTTTTCATAAAATTCTCTTTCTTGTAATGTTTGAATATTTCTGAAATTATGATGCATTGTACAGTTAAAAGACTATACGCAAAACTGTGACAGTTTACCTGGGTATTTACCATGTGGAAAAAAACAAAATAATTAATAAAGGAAATTCAGTAGATGGTTGACAGATCACAAATTAGATCTAGTTAAATATAACATGTAGCTTTTTTTTTTCCCAGAGAGGATAAGGACTATTATTAAGAGCTTAACAAGTTGGAGTGACTAGCAAGAGAGAGAGGCAAGTTCCCTGGGATCTGTTTTTTTATTGAATAACCAATGATGTATGTAACAATGAGTAACCTGCTTCTTCCTGTGATATTTTCTATTTATTATCTTCAGGAAAGGATTGCTGGAGGGTTAGTGGAGGAGTGGGAAGCATAACTATCTACTAGAACATTTCTCTATCTACAAAAGTCTTACTGTAAACTGTGTCCCACCTGTGTTTCATAGGCAAAGGGACTAACTGGCCATGAGCACCCACAGATTGATGAGCTGTGACCCTAGTAACGCTGGGAGTCACATTTTCAGTATGCACAGCAGTTTCCCCTAGCCCATGGTTTCAGTTACCCGTGGTCAATCAAAATCTAAAAATATTAATGGAAACTTCCAGAAAGTTACAAGTTTTAAATAACTTATTATATCAGTATAATTGTTCTATTTTATTATTAGCATTGTAACCTCTTACTGTGCCTAATTTATAAACTAAACATTATCTTAAGTATGCATGTGTAGGGAAAGACAACATATCTATGGTATCCTGTATTAGTTTCAGGCGTCATCCACTGGGGGTCTTAGAATTTATTCTGCATGGATAAGGGGAACTACTTGTATTGAAATTCCTTCTTAAGATTAGATAATTTCAAAGCTAGAAGCATCCTTTACACATGAAGGAACTGACATTCAGACACATTAGTATTGCACCCTCCAGCCTCTGTCTACTGCTTTTCCCAAAATGCTGTTTCTTTCTGCCCTGGGTCTCTTGTCCATTCCTTGGAGCAAGGATTAAAGGTCTGGCTAAATCCAAACACCACCTCTTTTTATAAATTAGGTGTTAGTAGAAAATAGTAGGTGTGTGTCTACTTTCATGATGCACTAGGGAGTAGAATTGAGTAGTTCCAGAGATTGTGTGGCCACAAAGCCTCAAGTGTTCACTAATTAGCTCTACACAAAAGACTGCTCCTGTGCTACAGCGTTGTTTACCTGAATGGTGAGTAGGCTGCGAATCACAGACATAGTGCAGGACGCGTCTATAGGAAACGCTGTCCCTGCTCTCAAGGAATGACTTGCACTTTGGATGATGAGACATGTCTAAGACATGTCAAGGGAACAATAACAAATGATGTCAGAGTGTAGACAAGTTCTGGACTGCAGGCTACATTTGCAGAACAATCCAGAATAGTTGCAGTAGCATCATTAACATAAATAAAATATGGCTAAATAAAAGAAATCATGTCTTTGCACTTTTGAGTTATGTAGTTATTCATTCTTTCATTTATTAAAAAATAATGGCATTGTTCTAGGCCATAGAGAGATATGGTGTCTGTCACCAAATGCCAAATTGTGTGTCTTTGCCTATATAAGGCAGTATCCCTCTTGCTTTATGCCATCAAATAAACCAAGCTCCTACTTTGGTTTCAACTATAGAAGCTAAATCTTTTTTTTTTATTATTATTAGCTACACATGACATTACAATGATCTTGGCAATTCATGCATTTGAATCAATTGGGGTATAATTTCTCATTTTTCTGATTGTACAGATTGCAGAATCACACTGGTCATAGAGTCACCTATATACATACAGCAATCATAATGTCTATTCTGCTGCCCTTCCTAGAAGCTAAATCTTAAAAAGAAAAATTTTAAGTCATTTTGGTTTTCTTTTAAATAAAGTTCTTCCATTCCCTTAAAACCTGAGCTACCAGATTTCCTGTCTGATTGTCCTTTCCTTGGCCTTAATCTAAACAATGACTAAGGAAGAAAAAATTATTGGTAAACTGAGACTTGTCATATAATCCATTCTCAGCCCTATGTGTGTTTCATGAAAGTGGAGATTTTAAATGACCTCACAAATTTGGTTGTTCAAAGACCATGACCCCCCCAAATAGACAGTATCTCCTTTTTTGTGTTTATCTCACAACTTTTGCTGAAGTCTCTAAATCCTTCTTGGAAAACTTGAACTTTTTCATGCTTTGTGAGAATATCGTTAGTTGGTTGGTTAATTGATCCTACAGCAGATAAGATATAGAACTCCCTCCCGGTTCGTGATCCCAACCCTCTTATACTTCATGTCAATCTTTGTGATCCTTAAAGGAAACCTTTAAACATGTTTAGGATCCACCAAGTGTACATCTTTAACAGACACAGAAGCTTCTAAGCAGGGAGACATGAACCTCCTAATGCTCATTCACTACCTGACTCAATGAGCTTTCGTGATTTGGTTTTATTTTGACTAGATAAGGTATGTATGCACAAAAACTCCATCCTGGAAGCCTCTAATCTTAAATCAGATGAAGAAACAGAAGGATGGGACTAGGGAAAACAGTGGGAGACTTGTCCTCAAGGGCGTCCAGGGTCAGGGGATATCACGCCCTACTCTGACTTCTTGCTTCCATCTCTACTTCCTCCCCAGCAGGATTTAGTGCTGGTGAAATTAGCTTCAGGTCAAATACTGGATTTTTTTTTTTTTTTTTTTACCTTTTGTAAATGAATCTTAGGAGTAGCCTTGAAGACAAAAGGATGTCATAAAAGAGAAGTCTAAAGCAATTGTATGAAAGAGAGGAGGATGTTCCTTAGTAGTAAGATGTGGGGGTATCCATACCTTTGCACAATTGTGTATATGTGTAAATATCTATGTTTGGGGGAATAAAGGATAATATTATGGGATGCCTCCATCAACCAAAAGAATTCCAGGTTTTTAGTATCTGCTGAAAGAGCTGTTTCCCTACTATCCCAGGGAACTTAACCCTCTGGAGACCCCAGAGTCCTCTTGAGCTGGTGTTTAGTTGGGCTGGCCCTGGGTGTGCCTATGGAAGCAGTGGCCTGTGGGAACGTCTGGGCTCTTCAGTTTAGTGCGCCTCTGCCTCACTACAGAGCTACCATGCTGTGGATCTCAGAGGGGTCCTTGCCCCACTTCCCACCCCCCAACTGGCAGGGGCATTGACAGGCAAGGTCTGTATGTGGCACATTTGTTTCAAGCAACTCTAACCTGCAAAGCATGCCCCTTGGGGGTCACCTTAGCCCCCTAATTCCCTTGGAGCGTCAAGTGCTCCTCCCCCCCCCCTCCTCTGAGGCTTTGCTTATTGTCCCTGTTGGAGATACATAAAATGTGACTGGGGTCTGATGAGGACTGGGGAGGAGAGGATCCTTCATTCCAGCTGGAATATGCCTTGTGGCTCCTACTTCTCACACCCTAGCTGAGTCACAGCACTGTATTATCAGCGCGAATGACTAAAAAATCAAAGAGCCCTAAAGAGAAGGAAATTTCAGGACAGTGTTTTTAAAAGATAAAACAGCAACAGAACTGTGGCTGTGTGGAAAATAACAGAAGGGGCCTGAGGAGACTGGAAATTCCAGTTTGTTTAAGGGTACACGTGTCTGTAACAGTGTCCCCACCTCTCTGTAGTCCCTGGATGTGAAATCCCAGGCTGCACCCACCCCTGTGGCTGAATCTCAACTGGAACCTGAGTTTGAGGCCCGTGTCCCCAGCCTGCCCCACACCACGTGTCAGCAGAGGTGGGATGGTCCAGCCTGTATGCAGCTGCAGTCCTGCTGCTCTGTGAAAGTGGGGAACCATGGATTTGTATTATTTGCTTCTACTTCTCCCGCCCCCAGCATGCCACTGTGCACATATGGTTTCTGTTTTCCTAAGCCACAGCAAAACACAAGCAATTGCCCTTTGTAAACACACCTCTACGTATCAACACAGAGTTGGCTGCACTGGATTTATCAACTTTCTGCTTCTAGGTAATAGCCAATCTAGAATGGAAAAGGAAAAAAAGGACTAGGTAGCAGATGGTCGCCTGAATGTTATAAAACTGTTTCTACAAGCAATTTCCCAATCTTAGCACTCTTGATATTTGGGCCAAATAATTTTGATGTGGGGGCTTGTCCTGTGCATTAGAAGATATTTAGCAGCATCTCTGGCCTCTTCCCACTAGATGCCAGAAGTTCTCTCCACCTCTGTCAGCTTAAGCAAAAATGTCTCCAAACATTTGCCGAATACCCCCTTGAGAGCCTAATTGCCCCTCTGGTTTAGAATCACTGGTTTAAAGCATAGTAGCAAGTTTTTAAATTTTATATGCTACTTTACCTGTTTTGTTGCTGAACTGGAAATAAATTTATCAATTCTTAGGTAATTAATTTTAAAAACATAGAGATCCTCAGCCTCACCCTATTTGTGATTATATTCATGGTACTCTGGTTTATAAGTCTTTTTCTAAAATTTTATTTGGGCCATTAAAACAACATAAAATGATTTTCTTAGAAGCTTTGCTCAAAGTTCAGTTAGCCATTGTCCTTATACATTCCCTCTGTCCATAACTTGACCTACTCAAAATTTTTAAACATCAGCTTTGTCTAGCATGTTTTTTTTTTTTTTTAAACCATGTTGGTTATGTGTAAATTGCCCATCTTTTTTACGGTCTCTGCTCGATGAGTTTATACAATGAGTCTCTGGTAGGAGACAGACGTGGGAGTGAAAATATTTCTCCTTTAACCACAGGAAGGGATTTTTTTACAATGCCTTTTAGCAGCGGATGCCTAGGGTACTTCACCCAGCAGGAAACAGAGAGAACTCTCTTTCTGCAATTGGAAAGTAGAACTTTATTCTAGCTAAACCCTTTCATAAGCTTCCTCTCCTGGAAGAGACAATCCAAGTAATGGACGTTTCTCTAAATAACCATGTCTTGATATAGAAGGCAGCCCTTTAGTTTAAGAGAAATGCATTTAAAATTAGTGAATACTATGTGATTTTTTTAAAAAGTCTTACACATGCATATTCAGTTGTTTTATAGTGAGGTGAGTTTTATTAAATTGTATTAAATATTTTCATTGATGATCAAAGAAAATTGTATCTGTACAGACATAGAAGAGTCCAGGTGGACCCTGATAACAGCTTCCAAAGGATCCAGGGAATGAAAGAGGGCATACCTTTTATTTAGTAGAAATCTTAAAACCAAAAATAACTTGCATGGCTTTAACTTCAATAGTTTAAAAAAAAAAGAGTTGGGGGGGTGGTTGTGTGATTAGGCAGATATTTTTAACATCTGGACATAATTTTTAACTAAAAAAAACAGCAATCGATAGTGTTGTAAAAGCCATTTATACTCTGAGCTTGAAACAACTTCTTTATGCCACAAAATTCCTGTTGCTACCTCCATTAGTGACAGCATAATTCAATATGTCTTGAATGTCAACAGATTTTTTATTACTCAACCGATGTTGGCTTTGCTGGATTAAATGTCATTTAAAGTGATCAATTGGAAGCTTGCTCTGTTTTAGTTTTTTGGGTTTTCTTTCCCTCATGTCTATGAAAGAAAAAAGTGTGCAATATACAAATGTCCATGAAACTTATAGGTAAAGTTCGTTTTCTACTAAGCTTTGTCCTTTATTTGTCACCCAAAGAGCAGATAACATGAAAACAAGACCCACGTTTGATGCCTCTGAAAATCCAACATGATAGCCCAGTGCTGGGTCGCCCTGGCTTGGAGAAATCGTCTGCTTGACATTTTACTATTTTATGAGAACTAGTAAGCACTATAATGTAAAAGAGAGAATAGAAACAAAGCAATGGAAACCCTGTGCGGATGGTGATGGATGTTAGAACCATCAGCAATGGGTTTCAGCTCACCATGGGCCTCTAGGGTACAAAACCTTCTGCCCAGAGCCCAGAACATCTCACTCACCTTTCTTATGGGTAAAATTTCTTTACACACACACACACACACACACACACACACACACACAAAACAACAACAACTGGGTAATTTCTTTATGTAAAATTGTGTTAAAATGAATGCACTGGAGAATTCATTCTCATTCCAGAGGCATCCAAAGGTATCCTCAACTCTTTGTAGTAAAGGTGATCCTAAATGTATGAGGAGACCTGGGAGGGGTTACATGCAAACCACCTTTGTCCTTCCTGACTTACTGACATTTTTATGATAATATTTGATTTTGTCAGATGTTTTCCAGTTGGAAGGAACTATGGAAAATGAAAATATGCCTGCCATTTGATGGCGGGACAAAGAGTGGATAATTGAACCACAGCTCAGTTCTTGTCTTAGTCCATTGAGGGTACTGTAACAAAACACCAGAAACTGGGTGGCTCATAGATAACAAAAATACATTGCTCACACTTCTGGAGACTGGTTAGTCCAAGATCAAGGTGCAGGTAGATTAGAGGTCTGGTGAGGGCCCATCTTTTAGTTCACAGAGAGCTCCTTCTTGCTGTGTCCTCTCATGATGAGAGAGCATGGGACCTCTCTCAGACCCCCTCTATAAGGGCACTAATCCCTCTCATGAGGATGGAGCCCCATGGCTTAACCCCCTCCCAAAGACTCACCTCTTGATACTCTTACCTTGGGGGATAGGATTCAGCATGTGAATGGTAGGGGCACTTGACATTCAGACCATAGTAGTTCCCTGTTCCCTTTGTAATGAAAGTGAGGCAGGACAGGGAGGTAGCTGAGGGGTAAAGACACAGTCTACTTCTCTGCTTTGCGTAGAAACTGGAGTCATCCTCTCCAAGTGTTTTAAAAACGAGCTAGATTATTCTGTCTGCAATAGTGTGGTACCGACTTCTCAGGGTACTTACACTGACACTAGGGTTGGTGGCCCGCTTGCTTCCCCCACCTCAGCCCACACACTGGGGCAATAACAAATGAACCCTCAAGAAGGGGTGTGAACAGAAGAAGGGGCTCACCAGCTTCTGATGTTAGAATGGGGTTCAAATTCCAGGACTGTGGTATCATTGTTTCAAGAAGGATGCCACTTGTCTTTTTTCAAAACACAACAAATCACACATCACATTAATTTTTAGGCAGAGACAATACAAAAGAAATGATACACTAAGGGATACTAAAAAGATTTAGGGTCAATTTAAGCTTCATGGTAGTTCCTTCAAGGATCAAGCTACCTGGAAAACCCCATATTTTTTGCCAGTTCCTTCTGCCCTTCAGAGAGAAAGCTGGATTTCACAAAGGATGCACTACATGGTTAAACTTTGCCCTAGAAAGTCCTTAGGTTTTTACAGATAGGTACCCATTATACAGCGTCTCTGAGAATAGAAGTCGAATCCGGAACTGTGGCATGGCACAGGCTTTACAGACAATCAGAGCCTAGCATCGTGATGTACCCTGAGTGAGTAAATTACCAAGCCCTCTTGGCCCCAGCTTCCTGGCCTATTAAATAGGAATAGCAACAGCACCTGCCTCATGGTAGTGTAAGGGCCAAGTGGAACCACGCTCGCAGAAGATACAGTACAGTGCCTGCAAACAGCACCCAATAAATATTGCTGTTATTTTTATTACTTTCCTTTCACCCACATTATCACTAATACAATAATCCTGTAAAGTAAGTGTTGCGATTCTCATTTCATAAATGAGGAAATAGAATCTCAGGGAGATTAGTGGTTGCCTGACTAAATTCCCCTTGTAAATATACTCTCTCCAAAGAAGGGTGACTTCCTGTCTCTGACATGTGAACGTGCCAACTATAAGATATTCCAAGTCTCAACTGGACATGCCCTTCCCAGGTGCGCCAGGCCAGGCCCTTCCCAGTGTACCAGATAGCACATTATAGTACAGGAGCCAGGAATTCAAATCCCAGTGACCTCTTTGAGGATTAGAAATAATACCTATACATGCCAAACACATATTTGTCATTCAGTGATCTTCCATTACGAGCTATTCTGGCTAGGGCCAAAATCATACAATGACCACCTGGAAATGACACCTCTAATTCTCATCTGGAGGCCAGTCCTGCGTCATCTAAACCTAGAAGGTACATGTCTATGTCCACCTACCTATCAAGGCTCTGCTAGAGAACAAACCACATACCTGTACAGCACAAACCCAGAAAGAAACAGAACAGGGGAGGGGTGTGCATCCCATGTCTTCTCTTTTAATTTGCCAATCCACAGCCAAAAGCTTTGGCTTAGCACAGAACAAGGGCTGTTCTAAGTCACTTAATAAATATTTGTTGCCTGACTATATAATAAAACATCGGTTCTGCCAGGAGAGAAAGGATTTTCTGCACCAGGTTCCTCTCTACCATGATTCTAGTAAAGCAATTTTAAAGGTCTCCAAAGCGTGATATCATGAGAGTTATCTATTTCTTTTTAAAAACCCCACGGTTATCACTGTCAGCATCACCAAGCTACATAGATTTTCACTACATAGGTTTGCATTGCTTTTGGGCCGTGTTTTGGCCCAGCCCAGTCTTCTCATGTTTATCCATTCAGTGTCTCCACCAACATCAAAAGAATCTTTTAACCCCACCATTTTTTAACACACCACTTTCTCTGGAACTTTAAAACATTCTTTCCACCTTTCACCCTACTAGCCCGTTTGCAGGCGTCCACCAAAGCCAACTCATTCCCAGGTAGAGCTTGTTCTATCTTTCAATGAACTGTGTTCAAGTTCAAGTTCTGGCCATGACCAAAGATAAGTCTTTTCCTCATTCTGGGAAAGGGGGTGGTGGGCTCAGAGGATCTCTAAGCCTCCACAGGTCAAAGATCATACTTCTCCAGCACAGTCTCCCTCACTCTCTCTGGACCATAGATTCTTCACTGTAGTTCACACCTGGAAAAAGTGATTACTGAATTCTTTTCTGATTCTCGTTGTTCATGCCTCAACAGGAAACATTTTCAACACTATTTTCCCTTCATTTTCCTCTGTAGACTGTAGACTGCTTTGGGATTACGTCTATCAGTTGCTTTCTGACAGCCGGTACGAAAACTTCATCCGATGGGAGGACAAAGAATCCAAAATATTCCGGATAGTGGATCCCAATGGACTGGCTCGACTGTGGGGAAACCATAAGGTAAAAGGGCAGCAGATCCTTGCTCTATGAACTAGTGCCAAAAAAAAAAAAAAAGTGCATCTCTGGATTGGAGGGTCATTGTCTGTTCTACTTCCTAAGTCTGCCCATTATCATTTAGTTTATTCCTCATTGGAAGACAGTCACAAAGGAAGGAAATAATTAAAGATGCCTCTTTCCATGTTACTTATGCCAAATGCCCACTAACTCAGTAAATCTCAGTTTGATAGATTGCATTGTAAGTATCCCTCAGTGCCACTTCCCTCCACCTGGCCCTGCCACCCCTGCTGTCATAGGAACTAGGTGACAGGGAAGTGTTATGAGCTCTATGACTCATGGGGGACCTTTGGGAAGTGTCACTTCTGTCCTGCTCAGTTGGAAACTCCCATGTTCACAGAAGTCCATTTCTACATGGAAAAATATGTCTCTGGGCTGTAAAACCTTGTTTTTACAAGAAAACAGTGCAGCAAGTTTGCCCCACAGTTTTCCAAACTAGGAGGAAATGGAATTTACAAAGGAAGTCTTTTATAGAAAGGGAGACTGTTCCAATGTGCAGATATAATAAGTGGAGAATCATGATCCAGGTCAAACAATACATAGGTAGATCTGAGGTCAAGCTGGAGGTACCTTGGTGGCACCGGGTGGCACAGCCTCAGCTCAGGGACCGAAAGGGCAGGGATGCACAGCTGAGCTCTGCCAGGCCTGCAGCCTCCTAAGAAGGCAGTCCATGCTCTGGCTGGGTTGAGAAGGACCTGATGCAGGCCATGACCAAATATGGCCAGGCTTCACTGACAGACACTTCAGTGTGTGAGTCACTGAGAAATACTTTCTGCAACTCCCAGATTGTACCATGGCTCAAGGGCTCACAACCACTGTATTCTTGCTGCCACAATAGGAATTTAAACAACAACAACAAAAATCTCTTCCTTAAAATGACAGACCAGAAACACATTTAAGAAAGGTCATTGCAACAAAAAAATAAATTCTGTATGGGTCAGGAGGTGAAGGAGGATCCAGATTGGGGGAATCTTCAGGAAATTGCTGGGGCATAGCAGAGAGCAGTCTTGGAGGAAGGACCTGAGGGAGGTGGCTGGGGTTTTATTGGCCAGAGCTCCAGGCCTCTGACAAAGGGTGGTTCACCCTAAAGGAAAACCTTGGCCTTGGTGTATGTGAAAGCCAAAGGGAAGGGACAGGAACGAAGGGGTCTGGAAGGTGGCACGTTAGCAGGTAGTGTTCCCAAGCTGGCAGGGCCACGTGGACCAGCTGAGGAGTTTTTATTTTAATAGCTCCCCCAGTTCCTTTTCTGAGGTTCATTTCATTGTGTCTTTGTGCTTTTTTTCTCTCTTCCTCCTTTGAACAAACAGAACAGAACAAACATGACCTATGAGAAAATGTCCAGAGCCCTGCGCCACTACTACAAACTAAACATTATCAGGAAGGAGCCAGGACAAAGGCTTTTGTTCAGGTAGCACTTCCATTTTCTTCCTTTCCTTCTTTTAGGAGGATATTGTCTTCTTTAAATAAGGGGGAGGAGGGAGATTGTGAAGATCTCTACCTGCCTATCTGATCCCCAAAGCCATTATTGCAAATATTACAAATTGGATACCAGGTGCTGGTTTGTTGAGATTGAAGGGGGGAAAAAAAACTTTTTTATATTGATGTCTGGCCTCTAGTAAAGCCAAAACTAAATATAAACACAGTCTGACTCACCTTTAAAATGATGCAGTGGCCAAATAGTATTGTCTGGCTTTAACGTCCAGTATAGGTAAAGGGAACAATCAGAGTAGCCATGGTCAGTGTCAAAGTAAGGAATTAAACCTGAACTTCCAGGTTCTCAGCCTCATAAACCAGGGTTTGTCAAACTGCAGGTCATGACCCAGAGTGAGTCATGAAATAGGCTTAATGGGTCAGTCTCTGTTTTTTGGGTTTTTTTTTTAATGCAATAGAAAACAGGATAAGATAGAGATGAAAATATCAGACTGCATCACATGAAGAGTGACTGTTGATTCACAAAGATTTGGTTTCAGCCGTGAATGTGTGTGTGTTTGTGTGTGTGTGTGTGATGAGTCATGATGTAAAATATATTTCTTCTAATGCTTCACAGTCAAAAAAGTGTGAAAGCCCCTGCACTAGATATTCTTCTTTTCAGAATTCCCACAGCTAATGAGTTCCAGCCATTTATCCTACCATATAGATTATGATTTCAAGAATTAGAAAAGAAAAAGAAGGTATATGAAGGACCACTCAGGAAAGGTAGAAGTAGTCCCCCGACACGGTTAGTAATTGATGCAGTGGCATCAAGGATGTGGGAGAATATGCGAGCAACAAATATGACCTTAGGTTAAGAGTTTGGGGAAGTGGACAAAGAAAAGAGCCACAGTTGGGACTAGAGATGTGGATTTGGAGTTATCTGTATACAGGTAGAAAATAACACTATGGATGAGCACATGAGCTCTCTGGGCTGGTGGTAATTATTGGAAAGAGCAATTAGGCTTTAGCTTTGAGGAGTGGAAATTAAGGAATAGTAAAAATAATTGCAGTCTTCCACAAAAACAGAAAAGGCTATTCAAGAAATGAATAATGGAAGAATGGAATAAATACAAAAGAACCCTCCTAACTCTGGCTCTGTTGATATCTTCTCTCCATATTTCATCCTAAACTTAATCCTTGGGTCCCTGTTCTTCCTACTCTATACTTTTTTCCTGAATGAATTGATCCCATTATACGACTTCATTTGTCACCTCCATTTTGTCACCAAATTTAGATCAAGCTCTAAAAATTTCCCTGAAATTCCAAATGTGCATATTCAAGAGCTTCTTTTAACACTTTAAGGACTCCCACTTAAATATCACATTAGATTTTCAGACATATTAAGAAAGAACTAGAAATTCCTCCCAGAATTCTTGCTATTCATCATCCGCATCACCATTCTTAATCCGTCTTGAAACTACAACTATTTTTAATTCCTGTATCTAAGTGAGGCATGGTACTGAATTGTCCATTCCATTCTGTGTTACAGAGGCTTAGAAGCCTGGGAACCACGTTTCCCAGGATTTGATGCCACATGGTGCTAGGTTGGAGTCTACTACCAATGACAGGCTCTTGCGTGAGATTGGGAAGGTAGAGGAAAGGCAGAAACATTGTTCCTGCTTCCCTGGCAAAGGAAGCTGATGTCTGTGCTTTGAACGTTCCCACCAGGATTAATTCAGCAATCTCCTTCTATGTCTGGTCCACCATTCCCCTGCCTCCTGAATTCATAATACACACTTCTGGTGTTCCTGTGACACTGATATGATTTCTTTTGCTTCAAGTACATATCCCTTTACCTTTAAAGTACACATGCCCTCAAGGCCCGCCTCAGTTCTCCTACCTTTACAAAGCCTTCTTCAGCTCTCCCATGATCTTCCCCCATCATTTCTTGGGTTCCCTTGGATTTCTTAAACACACCTTGATTTCTATTTTTAATAGGTGTATGTATGAAATCCTTCTCCCCACAACTGGATCATAAGCTCCCAGAAGGTAGAGGATTGTACTTTATATAACTCTGTTTTATACCTTAGGGAGGGTTTCAATAAATATTTCATGACAAACTTGGTATAAAAGACCAGAAGATTACTATGACAAAGTAGTCCAAAGGAGAAGGCGGTAGTTTCGAGAACCAAGTACAGCCTATCTGTGGAGTTGGCCTAGAGGGATCGTTAGTGACTTCAGGATGTTGAGGGAGAAGTTTTAGCTAAAGGATAAAAGCAGAAGACTGATGCTACACATCACACTGCTTCAGCAGTTTAGCAATAGTGGGTAGAGAAGAAAATCAGTAGTAATTAGAAGGTTCATAGGCTTCCAATAAAAGATTTTCAGCAAGAAAAAAGAATAGTGCTATTAGTGAGGGAGCCATTGGTTATTTTTGAGGAAATGAGTGTTGAAAGCCAAACTTGCTATAAAATGATGGCTTCTTTACAAGATTTTTAGATATTAAAGGGATTTGGGGTGTAGCTCAGTAGAGCACTTTCCTAGCATGTTTAAGGCCTTGGGTTTAATCCCAAAAGAACCCAAAAAAAATTAAAAATTAAGAATGAATCAAAGAAAAAGAAGTTTAGGTTTTGAGTGAAGGTAGATTTCAGTATGGACTGACACATTAAGCAGCTCTTTGATGATAAAGCAGAACACAAAGAATGAGTAGTGAAAGGAGTGAACAGGGTTCCTGATAAGGACAAAGCAAAAGATTTATGGGAAGACCTGAACGATGGTCTATATAAGAAAAAGACTGGCAGACTGGAATGGAGGGTTCATGGAAGTGAGCAGTGGACGATAAGATTTTCCTGGGTAGGAATGATAGAAGACCCAGATAGGCAGGCCAGAGAGTACATCTTTGACTTGATACATCTTAGGCTTTTTGAACAAAGATGATGAGAGAAAATGTGTGTTTTAAGGTAGTTTGTCTGCTGCGGGCAGTGTATGGAAAGGGAACAGCATGCAGACATGCTGGGGCTATAGAAGGAGCACTCCCACTGTAAGAACATTTATAACCAGGCCACCTTCCTGAACCATGTCAATCATGGTTGACACAGGTCACTGATGGTATTTCCAAGTGAGCCATTTTTTTTTTATTTAATATTCAATTGTATCCTTCATGTTAAATTCAAGTTTTGAATACCATTCCTTGGCCCCATGGCCTGGAATAAAAATGGATATATGACTCTTGTGGGTCTTTGTAAAACCTAATTCTCTAAAAAGTCAGAAACACAGATACATGAGCTGTGCCTAAGTTCCCTCGTGGTCCTGCAGTAACATGCCCCATAGGTCTGAAGGGTGCTGTCTACCCCACCATAGTCACACTAGATGTTATAGTCATTTTGCCACTTTTTAGGCAATCAGAGGAAGGGGTACCTTTTGCTAATTTGCACCATGTTGGCATTAGCATTTGGGATCAGCACCTCTCCAGCTACTGTAAGATGACAGGGCCTCGCTTTATGGGTTGGAATTCAGAAGTGTAAAGATAGCTTTGAAGAAATGTGCTCTCTTGACTCCTCCATTTTCTCTCCCAAAGGTTTATGAAAACCCCAGATGAAATCATGAGTGGCCGAACAGATCGACTGGAGCACCTTGAGTCCCAGGAGCTGGATGAACAAATATACCAGGAGGACGAGTGCTGAAGGCAGCCACACGCCACCTGGGTGGGCTGAGGTTGAGGGAGCCCCTGCCCACCAGGATCACTGGAGGCTTGATGAAGCTGGCGGGCTGAGGCCGGCTGGAAAGGAAGAGACCCAGCGATGGCAGGAACACTTCTCTTGCAGACCAAGAGGGACCCCAGAGCACCTTAGACAAACCACCCAGCAAAGGCGGGGCTGGAATTCTGGCGGAGGGCACGAGCCTGGGACTCGCGAGTCACATTTCCTTCTTTGGAATCTGTCCACCTGTAATTCCTCACCCTCACCCTTCCACCTGTTGTTAGTCTCATGGTGTTTTTGTTTTTGTTTTTGTTTTTTTAAGAACCTGCAGTTTGACTTTTCATCGTTCATATAAGGGAAGACATCGGAGGTTGTTTTCCTATGGAAATATATATCTATTATATATATATTTTTTGCAAATCTCACAAAGTACAGCCAGCCCAGCTGGTCAGGAAAGAATACTTGCAGAAGGGATCAGGTTCCTCTTTTTCCTGCCACGTGAATCAGGTTTGTTTCTGTTGCAGTTGGGTCTTGGCTGAAAAAAGAAAAAAGAAAAAAAAAAGATGCTTTTAAAAAATGATCACACAAGAAGGAGAGCTCTCTTTTTCATCCTTGCTCACCTTCCTTTCCTGGCTCCCCTGTGTCCTGCCCCCCAACCCCTCTGCCTGCTGTTGCACTTCACATGCCTTTCAGCCGAGTTCAGTCTCCTGCAGAATCTTGGGGATTCTTGGCACCTAAATAGAATCAGTGACCTGGGTGCTTTGTGTCCAGCAGCCAAAATCAGACCCCTATGCCAGCATCTGGCCACCCATCTGAGGGAGGCCAGAACCCTCACAGATGCTGCTGTACTCCAGAAAGATAAGTGCTATTCCAGCAGGCCATCCCTGAGATGACGGTGAGAACCAACCAGCTACAGCATCAGATAAGGCAAGTTGTTTGGAAGGCCCCCAGCTGCTTGGGATTAGCTTGCAAGTGCTACAAATACAAAAAGACCACACAGGCCTGGCAGTCCAGAGACTGGGCAAAGATATTTCTACAGGGGGGATTTGTTTTGTGAAACAGGTTATTGGAAAAAAAAAAAAATGTTCCTCTCTGCTCCATTCCAGGGGCCATCTTGTGGTCAGTTTCCCTCAGCACCTGAACTCCGCACCCCCCACTTCCTAGCCTTTTTAAAGTTTCCTGGTCCCCACTGAACACAGAACATTTGTGAGGGGAGTACTCCAGAATGGAGTCCCAGATGCAGCCAGGGTCTGCCCAGTGTGGGCAGAAAGCAAGTTCCTCAGATCCATTACTTTCTCCTTCTTCCTTCACCGTTGTATTTCAGAACGGATCCATTCCTGGCTCTTTTTCACCTCTCAAAATAAGGTTGGTAGTGTCTTACAGAAGGATCGTGCCATCTTAGTACTTCTGTTGATAACAGATTTTAGATTTTTTTCTTCCTTTTCTAGCCATCCACATTAACTCTTCCATTATAGATTCGAATATCCAATTTTGGGAATACCGTCTTTTTTAATTCAGAAAATTAGACCTGCCTTGAAAAGCACCCCCTCCCCATTCCTCCCTGTTTCCTTGGCTCCTCCATCGGGTTAGCGTCTCTCAGCTCTCTGAGGTACTTATATGCTCCACCAGCAGCAGTTCCCTGTGAAGCTGGCAGGCCCCAGGCTTGTCCTCCTGCCATTTCTGAGTTGAGTTGGGGGCACACAAGCAAGAGGAATTCCCCCTGGGCCTTACTGAAAAGGATACCAGCCTGGGGTGGGGGGCAAATAGATGAACTATGGTTCACAGACACTGGAATTGAGGAGCCGATCTGGGCTCATTAGTCTCGCTCTGTCCCTGCCTCTTACCGGACCACAGGTGGCAGCCAGCCTCCTCGTACTGTCACTTCCTTCCCCCATTCTGCCTTCTGTGTGAGCCTAGAGGGCCTCATTGTGAAGGGTTCAGTCTCAATCTGCTTGAAGGGTGGTGTGATTCTGCTGGATTCCAGCAGCTGTGGATGTCTTTCAAGAGTGTTCAGGTAATATATTTTTCAGCCTCTAAGATGACTGGTACTATATCTCAAATGGAGAGATTAAGCCAAATACCTGGTGTGATCTGAAAGTCACCAAGTTTAAGAACTGGAGAGAAAGGATGGACTTTTTA
The DNA here is from genome assembly GCF_964194105.1 of Spermophilus citellus. Classification (NCBI taxonomy): domain Eukaryota; kingdom Metazoa; phylum Chordata; class Mammalia; order Rodentia; family Sciuridae; genus Spermophilus; species Spermophilus citellus. Next base: position 38,226,194 of record NC_138197.1, read on the forward strand.
CCGAGGTTCTTGTATGAATATGAAAACAGACCAGGGCATGATGTTCCTCTTCCCTGAGATGAGAACATCTCATTCTGGCCACTTTACCCAAGTTTCTGAACTCAGTCTCTTACCATTCCAAGTCTTACAGATGAAAAATGGAGGGAAATGCCTTTTTGCCCCCAAGGATTTCTGTATTCAAAGCAATACCTTATAAATATGTAAGACTTGGGATGACTTCTCCAGCCACTTGAAGTAGAGATGCTAATTCCAATATAATATTAATTTCCCATTCCAACATTGCCAATAATGATTTTTCTCTTGATTCCCTTCACTGCAAAAGTCCTTGTTCTTTGAGAGAAGAGTTGGACAGTCCGATACCAGAGCTACAGTATTGACTTACTGCAGACCCTGAAGATTTCACATTCAATTTATCAAACCTCAGGGAATCGCCTAACAGACATTGTGAGGGATTCAAAGATGAACCAGGCACAATCCCTCCCCTGAGAGTTTAGATTTTACCTACAGGATCGTCCAGCGTGAAATTTCTCAGTTCAACACTAAGGACTAGCAGTGATGAAAATTTCACCCCAGACTAAATTAAAAGTTTATGTATCATCTGAATAGTTGGCCTTTCTCTGTGGCCATCATGGGAACTCGTAGCCCACAAAATCTGAAGTCAGGAAAGGAAAATGCAGAGGGGCACTGCCGTGTGAAAGGTGGACGCTCTCGCTCGTGTCTTGGAATTCCCTTTCCCCCACTCATGAGTTCACTGAGCTGTCTCCTTCTGTCAGAAGAGTGGTAGTTGGCTACATGGGTCCTGTCGAAGATAATAACATGTCTCTCAGATATGCTTGATCCAAGGCCACTTGGTCTTGCCCTTAGGCAACATTGCCAATGTTCCAAATCCCATTTGGAGGTCCCCCACAAGAAAAGAGGAACTGATGGATTTTCTCCTTTCAACCATCTCTTTAAAATCCTCTGATCAAGGGCTGATACCTTATCCAACTAAAAATGTCCCTTTAGCTGAAATTTAAGTGGCTACAACAGAATTGGTCAAAATAACTAAATAACCCCATGTCCATCCTTCCCTGTCTAGGCTCCAGCCCTGGATATGTTTTTGAAACATTAACTGCCATTTGCAGAAAGGAAGCCTGAGTATCAGAGAGGTAATGTCACCGTTGGAGCAGATAATATGGCAGGGACAGAATTAGGATTGGGATCCAGCTTGACCATTCCCCCATTTGACCCATTATCACCCAGGAAACTGAAGATAAGAGATTTGGAAAAACAGACAAAGAACAAAGGGTAGTTTTCTTTCCCTAAGCATTCGGTGCTAGTCAGAAGCTTTCATTCACTCAGTCTGCTCCTTTTCCTAGCATAAACCTAGAATAAAGGAAGTGATACAAGGAAGCCAGAGGGATGGGGGAGGGAGGGGACACCCAATAATCCCTGTGTTGTCAGAACCACAGAAGACTAACCTGATACTCTTTTGGCCCCATCTGCATCAACACTAAACAACTGCAAACTCCCTGCGTCTTTCAATGTCAAGTGAACATTCTCTGTGACTACACCCACCTGCAAACCAGAACGAATCTAGAATGAATTTTTTTTTTTTGGTCTAGTTTCTAATCTCTTGTTTATGAGGTGTGGGGTTTATAAGGGACTGAATCAAATGAATGTAACAAAAAAAGAAAAAAAATGCCTTTTCTCAGGGCCAGTGAGTTGCAAATAATTTTTAAAGAAAAGCCTATAATTACATCATCTCAATAAATTTTTTATAAAAAAAAGGTCCTGGGTCTCTGTTTTTGATAATATGAAATGGAGTCAGGCAAGGTGCTCTGATGAAGTAAATCCTGTCTCCACTCAATTACAGTGTAAAGGGCAGTCACGGGTTTGCACTGGCAGGAAGCCTCTGTTACCGAGCAGTCTGCAGACAATCTCTAGACAAGTGGCACCAAAAAGGTCAGAGAAGATCATTCAAAGCTCAGCAGCTGCCACAGGTGGAAAAATTTCACCCAAAGCAACCCGGATCAGAGATGCCCGGGCCCTGTGCTGTGTGGGAGATGTTCATTAAAGTGGTACCAGGACTTACAAGAGCTTGGTCCTCACATGGTAGCATTCTCCCCTTAGGGTCTGAGCCTACAAGGTACCAAGGGTGTAAATGTAATTACAATGACCTGCAAGTCACCTAGCTCAGAACCAGCCCTATGCTGAAGGTCTCAGCCACAGAGGCCACTGATCAGCCAACCAGTGGGTACTTAGGATTTCAAGATCAAACACGGTGTGATCAACTATCCAGAACTATCAATCTGCCATCAGAGGAAGGCAGAAACAAGCAGAGTAGGAAAGGAAGAAAAACTGCATTGCTTTTTAGTACCTTAGATGTAACTTTGGAACAGAAGAGTTTGAAATCAATGGTCTCAGAAAATGTTGTTAGATTATTCCTATAAATGGCCCCAGGTACTCTGTATCCCTTGACAACGGATTGCTGGAATTTGGCCTTCTATTCTGTATCATCAGAACACAGTGTCAAAGAAGAATCTAGATCGTGTGGTGCCAAAAATGCATTTGAAGGTACTATTTCTAATAATTCATCATTAGAATCAATCACTTGGGGATTACTAGAAATGCAAATTGTCAGTTCCCACCCCATAAACTAAATCAAAAACTTTAAAAGTTTATGTATAATTAATTCAAATACATAAATAAATAAGAAAATTTTAAAAACTTTAAAAGTGGGGCAAATCTGATTTTAACAATAACAGATTGTTAGCAGTCTGTTTTAACAAGATCTCCAGGTGATTCAGATACACACTAGAGTTTGAGAGCCACTGCTATCAATCTGCTCATATTAGTATGAAAAAAAAAGTGGCATTTTAAACAAGTACTCAGAATAATGGATGACAACCAATTTGCATTAATCCCACCCACAGACAATAATGCTACATTTTCCTAAAAGTAGATACTCTGTAGAATGAGGGTAAGCAGACAGGGAATCACACACCAAGTCTTCATCTTGTTTCCTCCAAACCTTTTAAGCAGTTTGCTATAAAGATGAGCTGTTTTAAAGTGTAACTCAAACAGCTGACCTGCCCTTGCAAATCACAGCGCAGCAATTTATGCACTTATGCCCACTTATCTGCCTAACCAGCCTGATCTAAAAAGAAAACTAAAAGGACCATTGTCATCTGCTGAATGACCTTGACTATCTGTCCCAGGAATTATTAAGCAGAGCTTGGATGAACATTTAGCCAGCGTATTTGCAAAGGACTCCAAAACCACTAGAGGAGACCAGCATTTTGCAAGCCTAAAAGTGCTTGCAAATCACCTGGGGATCTAGGTGCAAAGTAGATTTTGCTTCTCCTCTTGAGAAAGTATGGCCAGAAGATCTGTTCTTCTACCCTACTCTCTGGCTGGGGCTCGAGAGTCTACATTCCCAATAAGTTCAGGTGGTGTGAATGCAAGTGGCAAGAGAACAAATAACCTCCCCGTCAAGCCCTGAGATTCTGACACCAAGGCAAAACGTAAGCCTTTCTCTTTGCTGCAGTTTCTTGAAAATTCCTTCTTAGAATAGTCCTTAGGGTCAATCTTGCTGTCCGACAAGTTTGCTTATTCTTATTTAGGATAGAAACGAGTAAATGCCATAGTTAAAAGCTTTGCCAAATAAGGAACAGCCATTCACAACTGAACCTTAATACTGAAGGCTCATCACCAGATGCCTCAAGGTCACCGACTTTACATAAGAATGAGAATCCAGGTGTGCCACCCTTGATGTTTCAAAAGGCATGGGGAGGGGATGAGCAGGTCTCCCACACAAACTGTAGAAGATGATAACGTTAAAAGAAGATGATCTTGTGTCTAATGCCCACACTGTCAGAAGTTACAGATTCTCTCTCTCTTCCTCTCTCTGTCTCTCACTGTGTGTGTGTGTGTGAGTGTGTGTGTGTGTGTGTGTGTGTGTGTGTGTGTGTGTGTGTGTCCCATTAAAATGAAGGCGCTCAGCCCACTAGATTGAAGACAGCAATCACTCCTAGTAAAAACCACTAGGTAATTCTGCCTAATGTCTTCTGAGGCCATAGAACACTATTTTAACCTCTCTGATCTCTGAGGACTCAACCAGAACTTTATCAGACCATCCACCCAAGCTGACCTTTGCTTTTCCTCTGAGCCCTCATTTTTGCTCCAACTACAAACATTTCTGTAAAAGCAACCAGATGCTTCCTCGCCTGTGCCTCTAACCCTGCCAGAGCTCCTCAGGCGGGGGGAGCGCTCCATACACTTACTTGTTCAGCCATCAGCCCCCTCCTCCCATGGCACCTGGCACAGGTTACATCTTATTAAGTGCTTTGAATAAGGGAATGAAGTTACAGACACTGTGACCCTGAGTCAGACAAAGATTTCGTGGATATGACACCAAAGAGGCAATCCATGAAAGGAAAAAAAAAAGATAATAAACTGGACTTCATCAAAGTAAGGGACACTTTTAAGAAAATGAGAATACAAGCATAGACACAGAGAAAATAGTTGTCTAAATCATGTGTTAAAGAACTTTTGTGGAGGATTTATAAAGAACTACAATTCAATAGCAAAATGGACAATCCAATTAAAAACGATCAAAAGATTTGAATAGATATTTCACAAAAGAAGGTATTGGAAAGGCTACTAGTACACAAAAAAAGATGCTCAACATCACTAGTTATAAAAACCACAATGAGATGACACCACACACAAAAATGACTATAATAAAAGACCGTCAGTACCAAGTGTTGGCTAGGATGTGGAGACCCTGAAACCCTCCACTACTGCTAGTAGCAAGATAAAATGGCAGTCATTTCAGAAAACTTTCATTTAAGAAGTTTGGCAGCTTCTTAAAAAGTCAAACATAAATTTACCACATGATCCAGAAATTCCACTCCTAAGCATCTTTCTAAGAGACATGAAAAAAATATGTCCACACAAAGACTCATACACAAATGTTTATAAACACAACAACTGGAAACAGTCCAGATGTCCACTGTTAAGTGCATAAATAAAATAGAGTATATCCATGAAATGGAATACTATTTAGCAACAAAAATGGAACAAACTATTTGTACATGCATTAATATGAAGAAGCCTCAAATACACTATGCTAGGTTAAGAGAAATCAGATGCAAAAAACACCACATGTTGCATAATCCAATTTATATAAGATTTCCAAAGAAGGCAAAGAGCAGGGACAAAAAGCAGAAGAGCATTTGCATGGGGATAGAGGTTGGAGTGGGGATTGAACAGAAACTAGCAGGCAGGAACTTTTGGAGATTATGGTTTATGACAGTTGCAGGAATTTAGAAATCCACTGACATTCATTGAAGTATAGTTTTATAAAGAGTATGCTTTATGGTTATAATTTTACTTCAAAAAAGCTGTGAAAATGCAAAAAAAAAAAAGAAAAATGAATCTAATCAATTCATGCTGGTTCTACAGTAGATGGATATTTTAGCTTTTTTGTTGCTCTGACCAAAAGACCTGACAAGAAAAATGTAAAGGAGAAAAGTTTATTTTGGCTCATGTTTTCATAGATTCAGTCCATGGTTGACCGACTCCCTAACTCTGGACCCCAAGGTGACACAGAGATCATGGCAGAAAGGTGTGGCAGAGGAAGGAGGTTCAGGACATGACAACCAAGAAGCCGAGGGGGTGGCTCTCTGCTCACCACAGATAAAATATATACACCAAAATCATGTCCCCAGTGATCTCCCTCCCCAAGCCACATTGTACCTACCTACAGGTATCATCTAGTTAATACTTTTCAGCGGATTAATCCACTATTAAGTCACAGCTCTCATAATCTAGTCATTTCATCTCTGAATGTCCTTGTAGTATCTCACATATGAGCTGTTGGGGCACATGACATATGCAAACCATAACAACGGGGCTGCCTTCAACAGTGAGACATAGGACTCAAAGAAACACTGGGAAAAAAAAATACATTAATAATGTAAAAATGCAACATTGAGAGAACATCATTACGGAAGGGAATCATTGTCCACATCCTGTTCACCCAGCAAAACCCCCAGATCTGTGAGTTTCAACAGTCTGCAATTATCTCAGAAACCTTTCAAACTATTGACACCCCAAAAGGAACCCCAGCAGCACACAGCCCTCAATTCACTCTCGGCCATCATGAAGTAACTCCAGCAGCATATAGACAGTGGTGCTAACTTGAACTGGTGGCCTTGGACACTGAAGGTCATTTGGTACTGAAATTTCAGGTTATGGATTCGTGGCACTAGATGGCAACATCAAGGTCCTGGACTCAGTTGGCCGTTAGCTGTATTGTGTGTGGACAGGGGACTTCCCACAGGGACTGGGGAAGAACATCTCAGAAATGAAGCCGGAAAGCTTAAGGACCTGTCTGGAATCAAATGGTTGAACTCCATAAGGAGAATGAGCTAACACACCTTTGAACCATTAATCTTCAACTGTTTAACATTTATTTACTTGGGATGGAGAGAAAATAATTTTCTAATAAAAAGATGCAACTCTTCTTTGCCCATAAAAGGTTCATCACATGCACTGAACATACCTCCACATTTTTACTTTATGTAAAAACAATCTTGAAAGATAATTATCTTTCCATTCAAAATGGGGTAGTGTCAGTCACTCACGCATAAAAGAGATATACTACATGTCTATTGTAGTGAAAACCATCTTCAAAATGTATTTTTAAATTATTTCTTCTGTCATGTTGGCAAAACACTGCTCATGTTCTGTAGTTCATTTGCCTTCTTCCCTTCTCTTTGTGGATGTCTGAACCAGAAAGTCTCTTGGGGAAGCATAGAAAAGTATCCTAGAATTAGACAATAAAATCAAGCATCCATTCCTGGTAAAGGTCACTGCATACTGAATCATTCAGTCTCGGAATTTCACTGATTGCAACTAGGGGCAAAGGAACAGTTTTCGAGAGGAGGCCTGGAGGTTGATGAAGCAGACTGTAGTGTCCACGTGTGTGACTGGCTGTGTGGGGACTAAAACTGTCACCAGAGATGGGACAATACCTGCTTTATTTTGTTCACTTGAGAGAAGCCTGTCTTCTTGGGCTTGCATATCCCACTCCTATTTCACCAGTTAGTTACATCAGGAATTTTAGACAGCCCTGAGTTCAAGGGCACCAAGTTTCTGATTTGTTCCTTTCTAATTCAGTGTCCCTTGTCTAGCTTGGTATCCTGCACAGCTGACAGGCTGGCCCCAGAAAGCTACAGAACAGAACGGAGAAGCCCGTTCTATCCATGGCCTGAGCACCTGGATCCAAACCCACAACCCCTCTCATGGGCTGTGTAACCCCTTTGAGCCTCTTATTATGTAAACTCAGGATGATGGTGATAATGGCAGGCTGTGAGCATCACAGAGGGATTCCAGAAAAAGGACATGGAGAAGTGCAACTGTGATAACTATCAACTGTTATTACTTCTACACTTTATTCTGGATCTGCTGAGCTACCAACTGCCACTTCACTCAGAGCAGCTCTGCTTTTATTATTTCTACCGATTGGGATTCCCCAAGATGCCTTCTAAAAAAAAAGTTTCCACTGTTTTTGTTTCATTTTGTTTTGGTGTGAACATCACGGAACCATTGCAACCCCCTCACTTTACAGATGAGCAGTCGGAGGCCCACCCGGAGGACCTGCCTGAGCCTCCCACGCCCTCTGGAGACTGAGCCCAGGCCCCACCTGGCGCTCACTGTCCCCTTCTGGGGCCAAGGTCTCTGCCTCAAGGAACACCTGGGCAGGCGGGGATGTTTACTTTTGGTGATGGACTCTACCCAACGGAAATATTGGTTCAATTCAGGTTTACTGAGAATATTTTGATCTGGTTTCGTTCCAGTTCAATAGCTTTAGGAAATGTGTAGGTTTCGTTCCACTTTAAATGAGTTTTCTGGGTTCTTTGATTTTTCTTTTCTCTTTCTTTTAAAGGATATCCTGGCTCAGCATTTCTATGCACAAAACAATGTTAGTGGGGTTCCATCTGGGGACTAGTTAATAAGAACATTACTTTTGAGAACAGCCCCCAACATGAGGGAATGACTACAGAAAACCCTAGAACTCTGGCTGTTGGGAGAAGGAGGAGGTTGGGCCAACAGAATCTCCTGACCATCTTGCTTCCTGTCGGGCTCCTACTGTTTGGCTAGAAAAGGTAAAGGTGCCCTGGGGCAGGTTGACTCCTCTCTTTCCAGTTGGAGATGATGCGCCCTATGGACCAATAGAAAGAACAGCAGTCCTACTGGGTTCTAGTCCCATGTCAACTCTATTTCAAACAATTCACAACCTAGGGTTTGAGCCCTGGTTTCTCATGGAATTATTTTCCTCAAAGCACGGTGTAGAAGATTCAAGAAGAAGATGTATAGGAATCCTAGCACGTACATGAACCTAGCTCCCTTCCCTCCTTACTACCCCTGCTTGCCCCTCCCCTAGCCCATGCCCACTGTCCTTCCAGCCCCAGTTCCGTCATTCTGATTTTATTAGAATAAGTGAGAAAATCACCAATGACAACTGCTGAGCTATCTCACGCCGCTTGTTTCTAGTCACCTAAATACTTTGCCCTGAAGACACTTACTCCAAGACTTTGACTAATATTGGGCAGGTTACCTTTCAACATGACACGAAAGTCAGAATATCCTTCCAGAGGAAGAATCTCCCCCCAAGACTCTTCTCCCCAGCCTCTCCCCTCTAGTGAAAATCTGTGTGTGCCATTTGCATCAGCTTGGAGCTGGTTAGTCAAATCAGAACCTGAATGCAAATCTCTAAGGAATTTGAAATCAGCTTTAGGCAGTTGGGTTTGGAGTTCTTTCCTTTCCCTTCCCTGCAGCCTCAAACTCTGGACCCCCTGGCTGAGGGAAACCTAAGACATGAGGGCAAACTCCAGAGATGGCTGTATCCCCAAACCAAAGATTTTCCATTTAATGAGAAGTTTTGGTTTTGGTGTAGCCTTTTGAGGTATAATCAGTGTTTGAAGCAAGCAAACAAATCTCCCCTTACAGTAGAGTAGAGGCAAGGGACCAGAGTAGGGAAGAGGAAAGGTAAAGGGAAAATACTGGGGAACAATATCGACCAAATTACATTGTTATATTGTTATAGTGTGCACATGTACAAATACGTAACACAAAACCCGCTATATGTATAATTATAATGCATCATATGGAAAATGTAAACAAATTGATTGAGAATTCTAAAGTAAAGGAGTTTTCTAAGGATTTGTTTAATTGCAGCAGGGTAGACTGGAAAACAGGGGAAACAGAGTGGAGAGACTGAGGTTGACATTTTGGCAAATAAAAATTGCACCATATCTCACGTAGGAATTGTTAGAAACTCCAAACACCAAAATTTAATTTACCAACTCTAGCTTCACTTTATTAACTTATATTTGATTTTAAGTATCTGGAAACTGGAATAAAAGTCAGAAAAAAATGCTTTAATAAAAAAATTAAGATTTAGAGTATATTAAAAATATCTCCCTTATAATAGATACTTAATTCTGATTCCAGGGTTCACCATCATGGTCATCTTCAAATATTGCTTTGGTGCCAATGATGACATGTGCAAGAGAAATCTACCCTTAAGGGTCACGAGCCTTCCTCATGAAGAGTGAGGACTGAGGAAGAGGTGGCTACTTCAGGGGCTTCTGGGCCAGGTCACCTGGCTGGGATATTTGCCATGAAAAACACCTCCTTCAGTTCTATGATTACCTACAAAGTCTTCCATTCAGTTATGTAGGGTGGCCTTTAACCAGCAGTCAAACAGGAATTTCACCAATATAAAATAATTACACAGTGTCATGGTGTAGCTGCTTCTTTAGTCTCCCACACTTTGTAATCTTGAGTGACAACCTTTGGATGGGCTCCGACTTGCCAGAGCACAGTGCCTTTTCTACTGGGTGCTCCATACAGGACCCAGTTATGAGGCCACTTCTTAGCTAACAACACGGTTCTAACAGGTCCTGCTAAAGGCCTTCACACCAGTCACTTTCAAATTACTTGGGAACACACCTGCCCTTTGCTTCTTGAATATACTTTGAAGGAGACCCAGGTGCCCTGGTGGCATATGGCTCCTGGGATGGATCACTTCTTGGGGAAGTAAAAATGGAGCCATCTGGTGAAGAGAGCACAGGCCTTGGGATCAGACAAAACTGACTTTGGACCCTGGCTCTTCCACCCGCAGGAATATGATCTTGTGAGATTACTCATCTTCTGTCAGTGGCTATTTCCTTCTCTATAGTTCCAAAAGGTTGAGTGTTCTTGAAAAGTAGAGGCACTGTATGCAAAGCATCTGGCAGAGTAGACATTCAATAAATAGTGCTCATTGTTATTCAACTGGGCGGGTCCTTTCTCCAGACAGGATGCATAGCTGAATTAGAAATCTTTTATCCAAGAAAATTGTTTTACACTCATCAAATCTTACCAGCTTCTCTGTTCAGTTTGTTTTCTCCCTCTTATTACTCAAGGGAAAAAAAATATATAGAAACTATTCTAATGCAACTTTTTGTTGTTTTGTTTTTGTTTTTGCAGTATTAGAGAGTCAACCCAGGGATACTCCACCTGAGCTACATCCCCTTTTTATTTTTCATTTTGAGACAGCATCTCTCTAAGTTGCCCAGGCTGGCCTTGAACTTGTGACTCTTCTGCCTCAGCCTCCCAAGTGGCTGAGATTACAAGTGTGCACCACAGCCCACACCCCTGATCTATCTTTTTCCAAATAACCTGATCTCTTTCCCACATAGTGTGTGTGGTTAAGCTGAGAAGCATTTTTTTAAATCCCAAGTAAACAACTTTTACACTTGCGCAGTACTTACCAAGAGTGTTTGCTCACACTCTATCCATAAACCCCATGGAAACATGTCCTCTCTCATTTTAAGGAAAGGAAAACTGAGTCAGCTCTAGAGATGGTAAGTTACCTGGTCAAATTCACATAGAGAGAAAGCAAGAAAGCTTGGTTTCAAACCAAATTTTTCTGGTTTCTTTTTTTCTTTTTCATATTCTGTCATATTATCCAGGAGCAGAAACTTCAAACCATTGTCAGCCTTTGATACAGGTGTTTCTTGATTGCCTAGCAAAGAATAGAGAGGGTCTTGAGCAGTGATCACAGGCTGGCCAGTCTGACTGAGGGGAGAGTGGACATGACAGTTCTGAGAATAGATGTGGGTACCGGGGTGCAGGCAGTGTCTACTAGGAAGGCAGGCAGCAGGGTAGCACTGGACATTGTGGAGTGTGGGATGCCAAAAGAAGGAAAGGCATATGGAAGAGTTCTCAAAAATAAACTTCCCCTGCGTTGCCATTTGGCCTTGGCCAGTTCCACCTCTCTTCTTTACCACAATGACTTCATAAACCTTTGTGACAATTGTCACAGCCTTTTCTCAGGAATCTTGTCACCCTCAAGAATGTAGCCCAGTTCATTCCTACCCTGGAAACGGCTAGGGAACAGCAGAAAGCAAGTCCTCTGGGCTAGGTGAGGCTGTCTGGTAAAAGAAAGTGTAGGGAAGGGACGAAGAAGGAAAATCTGGTGACTCATCAGGTAAAAGTGGATCCAAGACCAGGAGCAGAACTGTGAGGATTAGCAGGTAGCTGAAATGGGTACAAGACAGATTCAAGAACATAAGCCATGAAGTATGTGAAAACAAGGGACAGACAGTGAGATGCGGGTGAGAATCAAGAGATTTATGAAACAGTTTCTAAGAGGGAGAGGGATCAAAGCCAGAAGTGTCAGAGGATAACAAAGGAGGAGGGCACGTGTATATGTTTGCACCTGCATGTGCACGTACATGTGCGACAGCAACTCCAGCACCACTTGCTGATGGAGAGAGTTGGTGTGCCTTGCAAGGTATGGTTCAGGTTGTAGGAACACAATGTGCTGGGCCTAGAAATAGTCTTGAATCTTTTTATGTGAACTGGAGATCACAGGGATCAAGCAACTGACCTAGTCACACAGCTGCTCAGTGGCATTGCTGTCTTGCTTCAGTATGGTTCATCAGCTTTGGTCAGAGTCAGGAAGGAAAATACCTTAGCAAGGAATTACAGGCAAAGAATAAAAAAATCCTCAAAAGCTACCAACCAACAGCATAAATATGAAGGCAAAAGGAAGAGAGGTCAATATTCTGAAATCACAAGTTCAGATATGAAAATTATCACACATGAGAGGACTTAGGTAAAAACACACAGAAAGTAGAAAATGCTGTCTCAGAAACGAGTACAAAAACCAAAAAGGTTAATTTTGTGGACCACTTGATGCCAGAGTGTTATAAGGAAGTAGATGCCATAAATATTTGATCTTGCACAAAGAAACACAGAGAACCGGTTTGTATGAGAGAAAGAAGGCTTGATGCTCACTGCAATTTAAATTTAAAAAGAGGATGAATAAAAATAGTTTATTAGGTGAAAGTCTGCAATTGGCTATTCCAACAAAGTGGCTTCCTGCAGGCTTCTCAGTGATTTATAAATACAAGTAGACAGTTTCAGAAACAAGGAGTCCATTGGGGCTATAAACTAGGCCTTGGTTTTCACTCTTATCCCAGAAATTGTTCGGTAGACTAGCGACCAAAATTGCAAAACTTAAAATGAGATTAGAGAGCAAAAGTTACGACACTGTGGTGTGAGTTTCATAACATACAAACATGTAACACATATGACAACCAGGGCATAAATGACACAGGGATGGTGGCAAAGGATCCTATGTAGTTAATAGGGTCTTATTTTTTACACAAAGTAATACAAATACTAATTTTAATGACCCTAAAATGTTAGGGATATATATTGTAAAGTTTAAGCAATTTTTAAAATACAAAAATCTTCGCTGAAATTGTAGCTAAGTGGCGCAGTGCTTGCCTAGCATGCAGAAAGCCCTGGGTCAAGTCCCCAGGGCTGCAAAATAAACAAGTAAATTAATTAAATGAAGAATACAGAAAGACTAATAGATAAACTTAAATGGAATTTAAAAACATATTCAACTGATCCTAAAGAAGTCAAGATAGGAATAATAGAGTAAAAGAACAGGACAAACAGATAATAAATAATAAACTGTAGGAGCTGGGGTTGTGACTCAGTGAGTGGTACAGTGCTTGCCTAGCATGTGTGAGGCACTGGGTTTGATTCTCATCACTTCCATATAAATAAACGAATAAAATAAAGGTCCATCGACATCTAAAAATTTTTTTAAATAAATAAAATAATAAACCTTAGACTTAAGGCAATCAAATGAATAAATACAGTAAATGTAAAAGGATCCAATATCCCAAATAAAAAATTAGAAATTTTCAGAATGGGTGAAAAAGCAAGATTCAACTATATGTTTTCTATAAGAGATCTGCTTTAACTATAAGGACATGGAAAGGTTAAAAATAAATGGATAGGGAAACAGTCCCATGAAAAAACAGTAAACAAAAGGAATCTGAAGTGGTTATGTTCATATTAGATAAAGTAGACTTCAAGGAAAAATGTATTAATAAGAAAACAAAATGGGAACCCTTAGAAATAGTCATCAGTTTCCTATCCACACAGAACCTAGAGTCCATAAAAAGTCAAAAGTCAAGGACAGAGCATGCACATCTAGTCCCTGAATTCCCACTTGAAAATAAGACAACTTGGTTCAAGCACACTCAAATTTACTGGTTCTCACTAGGAAAGATAAAAGGAAATTTCTTAAGAATTCAGATAGGCTCCTCTCCTCAAAGAACCTCATGCGCATTGAAATATGTGTCCTCTCCAGCTTTATGTGTGATTGAAATGAATGGGTAATACAAATCATTTGTTTAATGACTATGTATTAAGTTCTTCCCATGTGCCAGGCACTGAGCTAAGGTTTTTGTAAAGGATGGAAACATCTGTATCTATAAAACAAATTAAAAATCCACACATCAAGATACCAGCTAAAAATAGTAAGAACCATTGTGTGAGTCAAGCTTTTGCTGCAGTTAACAAATACCTAAGGCAACCAACTTATAAAGAGAAAAAGGTTATTTTGGTTCAGTTTTGAAGATTTAGTCCATGATCAGTTGGGCTGTTGGATTTGGCATGTGGTAAGATAGCATCTCATGGCTGGGAAGCCAGAGGGAGAAAGAGAAAGAGATGGAGGTCTCACAGTCCCTGTTGAGGGCATGTCCATAAGGACCGGGAGACCTCCCATATTGCCAGGCTCCACTTCGTAAATGTTCCACCACTTTCCAGTGGCACAGTGGGCTGGGCCCCGCCTTTAATACATGAATCATTGGGAGATATACCCAAAGCACAGCAAGTTCCAGAAAACATTCATGATGTTGAGATAGAGAAGGATGAACAAGAGGGAGCCTTGGCTGAGATAAAAGATCAGAGTCAGGTTTCAGGTGAGGTGACATTTAGGAAGAGCCTGTCTGGGGGTAAGGAGAGTGGAGAGATCAAGGGAATAGTATGTACAAAGCCCCAGGGAAGAAAGAGCTTGAGTGTTTTTAAGGGACTGAAATATGGCCATACTGGCAGGAGTCCAGAGGAAGGCAAACAAGGATTAAATCCTGTGGGAAAGTTCTACCTAGCCTTCCAGGAACATAAAATCCAATCTTATATAAATTTGTCCAGAAAATAGAAAAATATGCTTATTTTCTTACTCATTTACAAGGCTAACATAACCTCAATACCAAAACCACACAAGGATGATTTTTTTCAAGGGGAACTATGAGATAATCTCACTCACATTTTAAATGTATATAAAAATCCCAAATCCAGTAAATAATAATAATACTGATGTGAGCTCCAAGAAGTATTATGAAATAGCCCAAAGCATCTTTGAATACTGGCAAAACAATTCACTGCTGCTTTTCATAGTGCTGGAATATTTGCAACTGACTAAGATGCAAACAAGCTTGTAATGCACAGTACTTGCAGTTCTGGAAACATCCAGTTTTCAGATTTCATATTGCAGAAGAGAGTTGGCCCTATGCAAATTTGTAAATAGGTAAACTTTGCCTTTGGAACCTAATCTGCTGCTTTTCCTATCCCTAGCCCACAATCTCACCATGAATGCTCCTACCATTTTTCAAATTGGGGAAAGATTTGGGGGTTGAGGTTGACCTTTTATTCACTATATCACTTCTTTATAAAAACCTAATTCTTTCAGCTGTTGTGGAATGACTGAATGAAATAATTAATGCATGGTAGATGTCTACTATGACACG